>NW_027526203.1:190172057-190772057 GCF_048455015.1 Haemaphysalis longicornis | reverse complement strand
TAGAATTGCAGCAGGAATACCATCTGGCCCAGAAGAAAACGAGGGCTTTAGCCGCTTGATGCTGGTTCGCACGATGTTCTCATCCAGTTGGAAACAGCCGGAGTTACCGCCCTGGTAACAAGGGGCGCTGCCGTCATCACTACCACCGCTAAGCCCCAAAAAAGAAGAAAACTGACGAGCAAAGCAGTTGGCCGCATCTGCAACCTCATCGCCTCTGGAATCTAGTAGACAAATAGATTCTTTCGTTGCACTAGATCTAAAATCATTGTACTTCCAGAAGGCTCCCGGTTTATGGGTTTCGTTAGCTTCTACTGACGTCAGGTACAAAGCATGATCATTCTTGTGCAATATTTTGCATAGGGCACGTAGGCGCCGGAACTCCTGAGCGAACTGACTCGCCGCAGATTGCTTCATCTTTCTGTGCGTACGTTCTTTGAGTTTCAGGGCATCCCCCAATGAAGAACAAAACCAGTGTGGGAACTTGAATTTCTTTGGTAAATATTGCGGGATGTATTTCTTCATACCCAAAAGCACAATCTCAGTAACACGGTCAACTTTTTCATTGTCATCAGAGTGGTCAATGACTGTTGACCAAGGGGCAGCAGAAAAGTAGCCATACAGCCAGACGTAATCTGCCCGGGCGAAAGCATAGTGAGGTTGCGCATTGCTGGAACTTACAGAACGGTGGAGCATTGTAGGAAGGCAACAGGAAATGGAAAGAGGAGGATGATATTTTTCGGGTATCACTAAAGAACAATCAGAGCGCGACACACTAACGCCATCGAAGTTTGAAAAGCACCGGTCCAGAATGTTTCCACTGCTGTTTTTTATGTGATTACGCTGTGCCATGGAAGTGAAAGACGAAAAATCTAATAACCTATTATCCTTCTGTTGAAAGTGGTGGTTGTAGTGGGAACAGGTGAAGTGGCTCCACTGAACGCCAGGAGCGTTAAAGTTTCCAAGGAGGAGGACCTTGAGGTCGCAATGAGTAGTAAGCACCTGTTCAATGGAGGAGAATAACTTATTGAACGCGTCAGGAACTACATCAGGAGGAATGTAAAAAACACCAACTAGAAGTTTTTCAGTTTTAGAAACAAATTTCGACCCATACGTACTCATCTGCGTTTTCAATATCACTACGTAGCACACACGGGAGAGATTTGTTAACGGAGAGAAAGACCCCGCCCCCTTTTTTGTTTGCATCCCGTTAAGGCACGATCATTACGATATACATGGTAATTTTGAGAAAAATAATCACTGGATAGGATATCAGGGCACAACCAAGTTTCAGATATAGCTATTAATGGAAAGCAAGAAGCCAGAACATTACCAAAAAATTCAGTTTCCTTAGTTCGAAGGCCTCGCACATTCTGATAAAATACATCTAAACAAGTCAACATTGTTTTTCTTGTGTGATGCGCTCAGAGCTGTGAAGCACGCCTTCGCGAAACATGCCTCGAAACTCCTTAAAGAGGCAGTCTTTCGGCCAAACAGCGGGGTCATTCAAGCGCTCGAAAAACTCTTCCCTCAGGGCAATATAAAAGAATGCGTACGTGTCAAATTTTGGTGTTCAGTCGTCGGCAGTTCAAGGGCGAGACACCTAAGGTTGACAGATGGGCATTAAGACTGGCAGAGGTGGTGGACGGAGAAAGCTTTGCTTTGAGGAAAACATTGCTTTTGGGCGCTTCGGCTGCGGAACGACGACCACTCCACATGTGTCTGATGCACCTACGCATGCCCGGCTTCGGCGCTTCTTCTCAATACTAGGAGGGAGACAGTCAAGCACAGGCGCCGAATGCACCGGGGAAAGTGGGGACGGAGTAGGAGGCAGTGCAGGAGAAGTCGAAGACACCGACAGCAGTGGAGCAGACGTAGTCGAGGGCGACACTTCCTTGTTTACAGCTTGGGCAAAAGAAGGCTGCCCCGAGCTGTTACGCACTCCTTCCTGCAAGGCGGCGGGGTGGGGAAGTAGTTGCGCACGCAAGGAGCACACCTCCGCTCGCAAAGAGGCAAGCACCTTCGCATAATGGCGGGGTCACCCTCCCTCCCCTGATGGAGACGGTCGAAAGCCTGCGGGTTTTCCCGGTGTAGAAGGTCGTTGTCCTTCCGCAGCCGGGCCACTTGGTCACTGAGGGAAGAAATGCCGTCCAGCGCGTCCATGAGGAGTGCGCGAAGACCGGCAGCTTCCGCTCGAAGGTCAACCGGTTGGGACGGCGGCGCCGGGGCTTTCTTGACGACTGCCGGCGAGTTTCGTCGAAGGGAGTAGGGGGAAGGAGCCCTGCTTGCGGCCTGGCCGATGTCGTCGCTGGCTACGCTAGGCCTAGCCGCCACCTGAACTGTTTTACAGATATTGCACTTGAATGGCCGAGCACCAGATTACAGGAGCTGAAACTCAGCGTCCGGCCATACAACACACTTACGTGCACGCGTTTCTTACAGGAAAGGCAGCGGAAAAATTCTTGCTTACCGAAAAAAACACAAGAGCACAGAACACAGCAATCCTTGCTAGGCGCCATCTTGCCGCGTCTAGCAAGTAGTAGTAGTAGTAGTAGTAATATTAATAATAATAATAATAATAATATAATGATAATAATAATAATAATAATAATAATAATAATAATAATAATAATAATATTAATAATATTAATAATAATAGTAATAATAATATAATAAAATTAGTGCCCTTCCACTCTGTGAACACGGATGACCTTCAAAGCTGGACGCAGTGCGCGGAGTGCACGAAACAACACAGGTTTATTGTAATTTGCAATGCAGCATATTTGCGAGCTCATTAACTGAATTATTCTCCGACGGATCCAAGCTTTGTTCTTGCCGATAAAAACGGATGTGCCTGTGTCCCTCCCGCGTGGTAAACATCTGACTGTTTGTGTAAAGCCGGATTCAGACTGTTGCCACAACTCTCGTAATAAGTTTAATTAATGGTGTAATTTCACGTATCAGCTAAGCTAACTGTGTGACATGACATTTTTCTACGTCCATAGATCACGATACGGCTTTTGCGTCAGCTATCTGAGCATAGCCTAACACACAAAACCAACACGCTGTACCACTAAGGACTCCGTACAGGTCCCATTGGGCCGTTTAACGTCCACGTTTAAATCTCGCACCAGCACAACGGACATGCCATCCATCAGTACCGGCATGAAACCTATAACTGCCCGTGCACGCCTCCCCTTACCACTCCCACTATTCTCCACTACCAACCTGTGCATGCATAAACCCACAACCGGTCATGTGCGCGTGCTTAGAAGTGACAGACCCCGCCGAAAATATCTGCTGAAAGCCCTCTGAAGTAGTGATATTGGCTCACGCCGGCGTTCCAAGCGGGCAATTTGCTGTTCCTCCGGGAGGGATTTGCCGCTGCTCCACGAGGTTAATTTGAGGCGGTAATGGCGCTGCCAGCCTCTTTCCGTTTGAAGAAGGCTAGTTGGTGTTCCATAACTACTTCTTAAGCTCCAAAAACTACAGGAAGTAACTACAGGAAGCTTAAGAAGTAGCTCTTTCCGTTGTTTTGCACCCCTTCGCGCTTGAGTTCGGGCCAATGCTTCGATTCTTGCTCTTATTCCTCCATACGGCATGCATCTGTCCCATAGCAATTTAAAATTTGGAATCACTTGAGCTCTACTGGCGCGTACAAACATGAGGCTGTCCGTTTTAAATGCAGAGCATTTCTTTAACTCACGATGTCACCCGGCGTTGTCGACGTGCCTCGGCGTCCGCAACAGCCGTTCCAGGTGCACCCTCTCCCCCACTCCTCCTCTCCCGCATCACGCCACCCTCCTCGCTCTCAACAACAGGCCCGCACCGCTCCCCCTTCACTATATAAAAAAATAATACTTACCGGCGCCTGGTTTCCATCCCATGACCCTGCGGGCGGAACGCAAGGTACATGGCGCTCTACCCACTGCGCCACAAAGTCGACACAGAATGGAAGGCTACGGACGCGCCTTATATCCTTGACTCGTTCAAACTACGTCAATAAGCTGCTGATTCAACGTATTCACTACCACCAACTCCCCAAACACTAAACAAGTTCAAGTCAAGTTCGAGTTTATTCAAGGCAATATTACAAAACATTGCCTTGGGGGGCATGGCTAGAGGCAAACCAGTTGCCTGACGAAGGCCACGCCACCCTCAGCCGCAAGCGGTACGACAAAGCAAATAAAAAGTACAAGAAAATAAATAAAAGGTACAAGAAAAAAATTTACAAGCAAAATTTGCAAGGAAAAGAAGACACTAGCACACACTGATATAACTGGATACAACTGGATGGGATTTCAATTTTTGTACCAAGCTGTTTAAATTTGGAGTACAGAAAAAAAAACAAAGTAAAATGCAAAATGCAAGAACAGAAACAAATTCAAAACATTGTGAGCAGCGCGTGGTGTTACAAAACAGTTTCGCTTATAGTTACAATGATACCTTCATACCTATACAATAGAAAAGAGTAGCTGTTTAATAAATTTCTTGTATTGTGACGGCGTTGTTCCTGAAATTAAGACTTCCAATATCACCGGATGTTCGTTCAACACATGGGGTATTTTGTGAGACAGTTTTTGGTCACCATAGTTTGTTCTGGATCTTGGCTTCATTAACAAAATTTTTCGCAACTCATATGGGCATTCTTTTATTTGGTATTTGAGTAGAAACCGGCTGTCCGAGCTGTATTGTCGCAATATTTCAATGAACAATTTATACGTCAGTGTTTTGCGGACGTCAAGAATTTTATATTCGGTGTAGTACGGAGTAATGTCTTCACTGAGTTGAATATTTCCTATTGCACGCAAAGCTCGATTTTGAAGTGCCTGTAGGAGATCCAAACTTGTTTTGTTTGCGGTTGACCACACTAATGAACAGTAATTCAGTCGGGAGTGTATAAGAGCATGACATATAGCGCGTTTTAAACTTGGCGGGAAATAATACCTCAGCTTATTTAATATTCCTACGGCTCGGGAAATATCTACTCTAAGTGCATCAATATGTGGTGACCATGATAGATTTTCGTGAAATACAACCCCCAGAAATCTAATTGTGGATGTGTGTTGTATTTGGGCACCCTGAAATTGCAGATGTAATCCAATCGGTGTTTGTGTTCCTTTTGATTTGAAAAGCATGTATTTTGTTTTACTTACGTTCAGTTGTAGTTTATTTGCAGTTAGCCATGAGCATAAACGGTCTAACCAGGTGTTGGCCTGCCCAAACAAATCGTGCGCATTTACGCCTGAAAAAAACACGTTGGTGTCGTCTGCATATAATACCATATTTGTGTAACCTTTGATGTGTACAATGTCATTTATATATAAAAGGAATAAGATAGGCCCAAGGATGGATCCCTGTGGAACTCCGTATTTTATGTATTGTGTTTCAGAAATGACCCCATTTATTGACGTGAACTGAGTTCTGTTCGTAAGATAGCTTTTTAATAATTCTAATGCGACACCACGTATCCCATAGAAAGGAAGTTTTTGAAAAAGAACGTCATGTTGGACACAATCAAAAGCTTTTTCAGATCAAGGAATAGGCCAAGTGTTATTTTTTTCTCCTCTATATTTTGGAGGAATTTTTCTTTTATTCCTAGGAGGGCTGTTTCTGCAGATTTGTTTTTTCGGAAGCCGTATTGTTCTTCGGATAATACGTTATGCGCGGTCAAAAACGCAGTGATTCTTCTTCGCATGATGTTCTCGGCTATTTTTGAAAAAACAGAGAGTACGGAGATAGGCCTATAATTATTTAAATCATTTAATGAACCGCTCTTATGAATGACCACTACCCGAGCTAACTTCATTTTTTCCGGAAATACACCTGTGGAGAGAATTAGATTACAAATATGTGCAAGGGGAAAACATACAGTCTGACTAACAGCTTTCAGCGGTTTTGATTTAACACCATATGCACCAGAGGAGCAACCATCCTTTAACGATAAAATTATATTTTGAACTTCATACTGGTCGGTGGCATGCATAAACACGGTAGAGGGACAACTCTCTTTTATGAACTGGTCACACTGTGTTTGTTTAAGGACATCTGGGGCAGCTCCCACGTCAATGAAGTGAGAATTGAAAGTATTTGCAACATCTAGGTCCGACAGCCCATTTCTTTGAAAGTGAACTCGTTTCATTTCTTTTTATTTAGTATTTCGTTTATCGCTTTCCACAGAAAGCGTGTATTTCCTAAAGTACCTTGGAATTTGTTCATATAGTAGTCAAGCTTCGCATTTTTTATATCCTTATTTAGTTGGTTTCGTATCTTTTTAAATATCTGAAAGTCGTTTTCCTTTCTGCTGGTTAAAAACGATCGGAATAGCTTATTTCGGTGCTTGATTCGTTTATAAAGGTCTTTTGATATCCAGGGTTTTCTTGATTTCTTATATTGTGTGAGTGGTTTGAGGGGGAAACATGTATTATAAAAGGATGTAAAGGTAGACAAAAAGGCATCGTAAGCAGTATTTACATCGGTTGCCTCCGTAATTTTGTCCCAGGGATGGGCAGAAACAAGTTCAATAGAGTTTTTTATGTTTTGTTCAGAATAGTTTCTACCTAGCCCTTCATGGCCAGTTTGACACGGACGCTTATGTGGAATGAGACAGTAGATGGGTAGGTGATCACTAAGGCCGCACATCAAAACCCCTGCTTTTATGTTGTCTCGAGGAAAGCTTGTCACACAGAGATCAAGAGTTGTCTGCGTGGAAGGCGTAATTCTCGTAGGGGAGTCTATTACATTCGAACAGCCATACGATTCAAATATTTCTTGAAATAGTAAGTAAGATGGATTTGTAGAACATGCATTGATATTAAAATCTCCTACCAAAACTGTTTCTAAATTTAGAGCGGTGCTGAATTCGAACAACCTTTCTGAGAATTTGAGAAAGTCTTCAACAGATCCAGAAGGAGGGCGGTACGCAAGAGCAAACAAAGTGTTATAACATTTGATAGCGAGTGATTCATAACTACTATCAACATTCTTAAAATCGGGAACAATTTCATACGATAAGTCCGAGCGAACATAAACAGCAATTCCACCACCACGCTTTTGCGGACGAGACACAGATAGGGTTGCCACCTTCCCGGTTTTGGACCGGCCCGACCGGTTTTTTAAACAGCGGGCCTGTTGCCGGTCCATATCTAAAACTGGCCGTCATCAGCCGGTTTTTTGGCTTTTGTGCCGTGATTATGTCCGTTTTGGCGTTTTATAAGCGTCAATTCAACAACTAAGACGATAAATACGTGTCGACAAGCTGCGCAAATACACGCGAGCAGAGAAAATACGCGGGCGAGAGCGCTGCCTCAGATGGAGGGGGACCTAAGGGAAGAACAAAATAACGAAATTCTACCGCCGCGGTCGGCAATTGCGGTTACTTTTCAGTGAAGCACATGCAGAGCGATTAACCAAGCTCTCAATCACTTTCAGTACAAACGTTATGTTGATTTCTCTCTAAGAAAACACTACAAGAAATGGCACTGCATGTGAAAAACATGGCGTCTTTTTTCAACACATATCCCCCCTCCCCCCCCCCCCCCCGGAAGGCCCGTTTTTTTTTTCTCGGGGAAAGGTGGTAACCCTAGACACAGAAACACAATCATAGCCGACGAGACACAGAAACACAATAATTGCGTTAACACAAACGTTAACGCAATACACCCACCCCCTATGCGACGCATTTACTCGAGTCCCCCTCGCGGGGAGATGGGCCCTTTTTTTCTTTACCCTCGTACGCGTGTTACTGTGTGTTTAAGATATCTGTGCAACACATCAACCGACACCCGAACCACTCGATTGAGGAGGAGAGGATTATTAAAGGGCTAATAAAGAATAGAAGCGCAAACCCGTACCCCATACGTATCACGGGCGACGCCAATGGTGAAATAAAAGAAAAGGACAAACGTCAAAGTACTTTTTGTTGGTAGGAAAGTATAGTTAAAGGGGGGGGGGGGTTGCTACTTTGTTGAACCACAGCCAGGAGAGCGGGCTGGGGGCGACTCCCCTGATCTACCGTAGGACGTAACAGGTGGGGATGGGATTTTGGAAAGGGTATTAGGAAGTATTGGGGTAGGTTATGGGATTCAGGATGGGAATGTGGACAGCGAGTTTTTGTTCTGATCCTTTGATGTCTTACTCCTTTTACAGGCCTCATACCAGGATGGGCATCACAGTGTGCCAAATAGAATTTGCGGTCCTTGTTTTGGGTCTTGCAACAGCTGGGCTCCGACCATCGGAGCAGGCAGAACCTTACGTGGGATAGAGTTACTGCTCATCTTAATACTGTAATTGCAACCTACACCTTCATCGATCCCCGTCTCGGAAGCGATTGCAACTGAGAGAAAAACCCCCCTGTTACTTTTCCTCCGTGCCTTTCCCCGCTTGCAGCAGCTACTTGTCTCTTGGTCCTTTCTCGGTATGCTACTCTTCCCCCCCCCCCCCCCACGGGACATAGGGGCTTTCGCAGTCCGAATACTTGGACCGGGAGACTTTCACCTTACCTTACTGACGAATACTCAGCACGTCGGAATTTCACATTGCGCAATCCGCTCCCTCATCACTCTCCCAAAGCCGGAGTGTTCTCTAGTGCAGGTCGCCCTGCCCTATACAGTTTGATCCTTTTCCCTGCGTAGGCCCTGGTTCTCTCTGACCAGGAACCTCTCTTACCAGGAACCAGGATTCAGCAGCCAGGTGCACATCCCGTGCAAGAGGTTGCAGACAGCCGACTAAGCGTATTGAGCCATGTAATTTCGACATCTGAATGCCAACACAACCAGCATTTCATAGGTACCGGCATGAAGCCTCGCAGTGCGTGCACGCCCCATTTTTTTTCGGCAAACCGTGGTCGCATAAACCGGCTACAGGTGATGGCGCATACTTAGGCCTTAAAGACACCGGCGAAAATGTCGCTAGGCAGGCGTTCCAAGCTGAAAAAGAAATATGGGCTCAAGCGGGCGTTCCACCTGGGGAGGTTTCTCTTCTACCGGGACGTATTCGCAACTACTTGACGAAGTGAATTTGAGTGGAAATGGTGACTGCGTGTTTCGGTAGTCTTAGGGGGCAGCCCATTGGCAGCCGTTACCTGGGCTTCGCGGGAGCAGCGTCTGTTTATGTTTGCGTAACCGAGTGAGCCAACGCAGCAGCGACAAGAGAAAAAACGGAGAGGAGCGTCTACCGAAGGGTGAAGTGAGGTACGACACGTGTGGCTACGGCATGATCTCTCTCACTGCCTTTCCCTCACACATGTTTCATGTGTGGCCACCAAGGTGCGCCCTACCCCGGACACTTTCCCCGGACACTGTTCCATTCTCCGCTTATTCAAACCACGTGACGTTTGCGCGTGAGGTGCAAACACGAAAGGCAACAACATGCTCACTGCTCCCTTGTGCGGGGCTAATCAGAACAACGTGGCATTTCCGCGGGAGGTTCAAAGACGATTTTCTATATGCTGGCCGGCTGCGTCGGTGCGCTGCGTGGAGCAGCAGTGTAGCACACGCCGCCGTGCGTTCGCTTATCACGCGAACACTCCCTAAGACGCAACAGAAATGCGCGTTACGAACAAGACTGCAGCTCGCGCTGCACACAAATTTCATATTAGGGAGCTTAGGGAGTATAGACCGTTCCATCGGGCGAGGGGGAAACGTACTCTCGTACTCAGCGGTCGCGGTGCGCGGCCGCCTTTCTTCCTCTCTGGAGTGGGCGCGCGATCACGGCGGGCCCGGCGCGGCTGCTCCTTTGCCTTGACTACGCTTCGTAGGCATCGCGCGTGCGGGTTTACCAATACTTTACGCATTCTTTTAATTACATGTTGCTAATAAATGAGCCATATTAGCAGCTAGTTGCACACTTTAAAGCACACAAAAGTTTTGGCAATTTTGTTCTGAGCTCTTACTGTCCTACCTTGGAGTAGTCGCACAAAATTCTTCTACCTTCTTTCCAAACTAAAATAGGTCACTGAAAAAGTCATTGTGATGTTATGGCAGGTTCAGGGATGTAGTGGGAGCGGCTCACAAGTGACGAGGCAGGTGACCATATTGAAAAAAAAAACGACAGTATTTATAAAAATAGAAGGCCGAAAAGGAAGAAGAAAAAAATGAAAAAAATTCCCCCGCACCTCCCCGAAGGGAATTGTGCAGAAATGCGAATGCATTGGGTGCACCGATGAGTGTGTTGCGAGTAATGGCGTAATTAATGACGAGAGTATGAACGTAATCATTTATTCATCAGCACCTGCTTGTGTTATCGTTGTATCTGACGGCCACAATCACTGCCTTGTGATCGCTAAAGTGCACGGTCAAAGGGTCTTTGAGAAGCATACGCGCGTCACAGTTTCGCGTAAAGACCAGATCAATGCAACTCCCGTGAATGGTAGTGGGGCACGTGTCGAAGCCGGCAGAGAGACAATGCATAGAGTGCCTGGTCTGCATGTACTCGACCAGCCACTCGCCACTCTTCTTGCGCACGTCAACGTTGAAGTCGCCAACCAAGACTATGGGGTCAGAGGGTTTGGAGCGCACGCGCACACTTTCCATAGCCGCGTCCAGCTGCGCGGCAACGGCGTCTCGAGCGAGGTTGGCCGCGAGGTACACGGTCACCACAAAGACTCCGTCTCCGGTGTAGGCAAGGGTGTACAAGTCCTTGTACGGAGACGTGTCTCGAACGGGAGACGTGGCAACGGCGTGCGATATCAAGTTCCCATACACGTTAGACACGAGAATAACACCGCAGTACTCGCCGTCCTTGCCGCTTCGAGCAAACTAGTACAGCTCGCTTCAAGCGCATGCGTTCGGCATTGAGCGCGGAGAGATAACACCTGCGGGCGCACGCCGACGGAGCACTACATCCCCCGACTAAGAAATGCATTCGCATTTACGACGGCGACGACGACGAAGGCAGAACTACGAGGCGCGCGCTCACGTGCGCTCGCGCTGGAGGAATGCAGGCGCACGCCGCTCGATGGACGCAAGACAGCCCCCGACTAATAAATGCATTCGCATTTAAAAAAAAGTCGCGCAGTCAGGCGTAGCACGCGAACACACTCTCGCTGCCAGAAGAGTCCGAGTCCAAGCCGCGTGAAATTGCACAAGGGCCTCACAGTTTTGGCAGCGGTGGGAGCGGCGGCGAGTAGAAGCTCCCGTCGGTAGAAACTCCCGTCGGCGGCGAGTAGAAGCTACCACTGGCGGTAGTTGTCGTTGACGTGGCGTGGCCCCGGCATTCGAGCGCAGTCACGGCGCCATGACGACGTTACCGTTGGTCTGCCCGAAGAAGCTGGTCGGCGGGAACACGAGCAGTGCTTGGGGTAGCGCTCCCGCAGTCTGGGCGACTGACGCTGGAGCGCAGGGTCTTCACAGGATCGGCGTACCCGCAGTCCGGTCGACTGCCGCTGGTCCGCCAGGCTACCTCGGGGTAGACAATCCGCTGGTTGCCCTCGATCGCTTCTCGATCATTCTCGAACCCCGAGCCTCGTTCCTCTTCTGGTGGTGGTGGTGGTGCCAAAAGAGATGGCTCATACCCACTCAGGGGGATTGGCCAGAAAAGGGGCGCTCACAGAGAGAAATTACAAAGTAATTAAAGAAACACATTTAAGGAATTAAATAAAAGATCAGGGAAATATATACCAAAAAAAACTGCTCAAACATGAGACGTAGGAAGTGTTGAAACCAACATAAAATAAAATGAAAAATAAAGGAAAGAAAACATGAAAAGTATGTATAGAAATCTTTCTCGCCTCCCTTGTCTCGAGCCCCCTTCCGATCTTCGCTTCTTTCTCTTCACTCCGTCACTCGCGCGCTTGGTGCGCCGTTTCCCCGCGATTTCTTCTTGTATTTCCCGCGCTCAGGGCACTTCATGACAGACATATACTGCTTTGCAGTAATAATAGTGTTTATTTACATGCCCAGGAACAGCCAGAGGCCTGAGTGCTGGCGCACAGATAGTTACAGAGAAACAAAATACAAGAAACATATTGCAAGAAACAAACAAGCGACAAGACACACAAATTGTAGTGAAAATGACAGAAATAAAGCACAGGCGGAGCCTGGGTACAGGTAAAAAAAAAGATAATGCCTTTGTGGCTCTGCTTGTTGTAAAGACCACACAACAAGCAGAGCAACAAAGTTTGACAGTAAAATGACAAAAACGATGACAAGAGTATAGTGACGAATTATAGCGTAGAAATCACAGTAAACAGTTTCAAAAATAGGCAAATATCACTTGGCTAAACAGAACCGCAGAGAAACCAAATTCCAGCAGTGAAAAAAAAAACACGTTCGACAGAGATATCATAGATGTTTAACATACTGTATGCAACATCGCAGTACGGTAAATTGTAAAGGAACTTTGAAAGATGTCAAGGCGTTCAAAGAAACGGTAGTAACAATTCTGTATTTTGCGCACCTAAGAATGATTGGAGTTGCGCGCAACGGTCAAGAATGGGCGATGCGACCTGGTGGGCCTTTTTGGAACACTAAACTCTAAACAGTTAAGCAGGTCTCCGCAAGAAAGGTCACCATGAACAATTTTGTGCAGAAATGTAAGATATGCACGCATACGTCTGCAGTTCAAGGAAGCGATGGAAGGAACTATGGGTAAGTGAGAATCAGGATGAAAACTGTGATTGGGATGACGGTGCTTATATATGGATAAAATCTTCTTCTGCACACGTTCTATTAATTCACTACTAGATTTGGAGATGCCGCTCCAGGCAACAAAAGCATATTCTAACTTAGGGATACATATTGGATTGTATAGCATTAGAAATGGATATGGAGAAGACAACTCCTTTGTAATCCGCCACACATTTCCAAGACTTCGGAGCGCTCGCCGGGTAATGAGCCTAATATGAGTAGAAAATTAGAAGGTACTGTCCAAAAGAACCCCGAGGTCCCTAATCTCCTCAACCCTTTGCAGAAGAGCTCCCTCAATACTGTAGGAAAACAGTAGACGGTGGGTTTTCCGGCTGTACGCGGCAACCTTTGTTTTAGCGGGGTTTAAAATTAAAGTTTTTACTGCACCAGACCGACAATACCGACACAATCCTCTGCAAGGCACAGCAGTCCTGACCACCACTAATGTGCCTAAATAGTTTGACATCATCAGCATAGAGAAGAAATGAAGATTTTGTTAACACTGTTGACACATCCTTCAGTAAGATAGAAAACAATAGTGGACCCAGCACGGAACCCTGAGGTACACCTCTTGTTGCAGTGTAAACACCAGCCTTTTTGGAGTTTACATCTACGTAAAAGAACCGGTCAAGGAGGTAGTTGGACAAGGCAACAAGGCTTGCGTCTACAGCGGACGTATTAAGCTTGTAATTATTAATTGATGGTACACCACATCAAACGCCTTACTGGAATTAAAATAAATAACGTCCAACTCGCCGTTTTCACAAACTGCAGCCGAAGCCTGTGTCATAAAGCTTGCAAGGTTTGTAACCGCCGATCGATCCGAGAAAAGCCGCGCTGATTTGGTATCAGAACGTTCTTGACACACGCAGCAAGAAATTTGTGCAGAGCTGACTCAAAGAGTCTTGAGGCGACACAAAGGAGTGCGATCGCGCGATAGCTAGTAACGGCTGACGTATCACCAGACTTAAATATTGGAATAAATAATTGGACTCAAGTAGTAAATATAATAATAAAAATATTGTTTATTCAAGCTCTTTTACATTGCTATATCCAACCCGCATAAGCTACAGGAGCTTGGGTGCAGGGCTGGGCAGTCTCGGGTATTACAAAGAGCCCAAAGAGAAACAACTCAGTGAATAAAAACAATTCTAAAAAGAGGGCAAGCAACAAAGAACATAAAAGCAAAAAAAAAAGAAAAAACAAGCAAGAAGAAAACACACTGCGTTGCATAATGTCAAACCACTTTAAAACCATAAAGAATAAAATGTTTGTTTGTTTTGGTTCACAAACTGCAAATACATAAAAGGAGCACAATCACATTGAATCACAGTCTAAAAGCATTGTCTTATTCAGTAGCAGCTTCGTGCACCCACGCCTTGAAGTATTTTTTGGTTTGGGGGGTTAATGCTTGGGGGGGGGGGGGGGTCTAATTTATTAAAGTAAAAAGAATGTGGAACGACCGTGTTTGTTTTCCTTAGCCGGCCAGTACTCGAGGCAGCACAAAACGTTCTGTTTGACGGAGACACCTTGTTTTTATATTATCAACTTTGAAAGGACTGTAGAAGAAATTGTTTAGCAAGAAATCAAAAATGAGTTGTTTTTACACGTGTAGAATATCTTATTCTTTCATAACAATTTCTGTTCGGTCTCCATGATGCCTAATGCCATATATATATTTGTGCGCTATTTCATGCAGGATGCTATTAAGAGCGTTCAGTTTATACGAAGATGCATGGCCATAAATAGTTAGACCATATCTAATGAGAGATTCTCCTAAGCATTTAACCATTCTTTTTACAGCGAGGCAACAAACCGAATGAAGCGCATAGAAATGAACACATACCACTCGCAAGCGTGTAGCAAGCTGTTCTATATCTAAATTCAAAGATAAAGTTTCATCGAATTGCAAACCTAAATACTTAACGTCAATAACAAGATCGACTGCACGGCAGGAGCAAATATGACATGCGCTAGCATGCAGAAACACAGATGTGCTCTCGACAAAGGCCTGGTAAGGGCTATGAAAACATATCAAAATGGCTTTGGATTTCTTCAGACGAATATGATTATTACTAAACCAGTTCAACAGAAGACAAAAATCCTCTTGCATAAAACGAGCACCAACATGATAATTCCAACACGGCAAAAGACGAGCAGTATCGTCAGCATACATGTAGGGTTTAGCATTCAGTGGCAAGGAAGCTAAGTCATTAATATAAATGTTAAATAGAAGTGGCGCCAGCACCGATCTCTGTGGCATGCCTGAACGGACGCACAGCATTTGAATACAAGAATTTTCGATACGAACACACTGGACGCGATTCGACAAATACGCTAAGAAAAATCTGGCGTAAGGACATCTAAACCCGAAATTGACTAATTTTTTCAAGGAGCAGCTATGGTCACTTGAGCCAAACGCCTTCTGGAAGTGAAACAGAGCGCAATTACGAGGTTGTTTTCGCCGATGTAACTGCAGATATAGTCGTTGAAATCCTTCAATAAGATGGTCGTGCTAAGTCCACTTCGGAATCCATACTCTGCTGTACTGATTAGGCTATGTGTTTCGAAAAATGACGTCATACTTTTTTGTAAGATCTTCTCTATAATACATATTATTGACGATTGTATTGAGATTGGCCTACAGTGGTTGCGGTCTTATGGAAGATTGCATTGAGATTGGCCTATAGTGGTTGCGGTCTTTTGTAGGTCCCTTTTAATGAAGTGATCTCACAACGCTGACTTTCATATCTTTCGGGATTATGCTGGTGTTTAGGGTCTGGTTTATAATATAAAGTATTTCGCTTTTGAGATTACTGAAGCTCATTATTTAATCCCACACCCTGACTTTGCCATAACCAGGTGACTTAGTTATGGCATTGTACGCATTGTTTGCCGTAAATCGAGCTCAGTGAAATCTGGCATGTAGGCTGAAAAGACGCATGACGATCGGCTATACAAAGAATCTGTGTTTGCAGTGTTATATTTAAGTTCATTAACTGCATTTATAAGATGATCATTAAATTTATTGGCCAAGTCATAACTATCTGAGGAGGGAAAAAATCTCTAAGGTTTTTATCAAGGTTGCAGTACCCGTGCAGTACCATGTACTGCATGGGCAAATAAACAAATGTTCAAATATTCAAACGCTACATTTTAAATAAGAGCCAGCAGCTCCGCAAGAAATTAATTGAACAAAACACGTCCCTCCGAACCTGACCTGCAGACAGGAATTAATACACCCCCTCCCCAAACAACCCCCTAACACCCCCTTCACCCATCACCCCGCCCCCCCCCCCCACAAAAAAAAAAAAAGATTCCACAACCACAAGCAACCCGCCCAAAAATGTATACACGCCCCAGCAGCCCCCCCCCCCCCTACAATCCCCGGAGCATTTCGACCCCAAAAAAACAAATTCTGGACACTGCCTGCACAGGCCGCTGGCCACCGATTCGAATCGTCAGGGCTCTCGTTATTCCTGCAATAATCTTCCTTCACGCTTTGAGTTCAGGTATCTGGAAAATTTCTGGAATGGCTGCGCGTTGCTGAATTACAAATAACGCGCTGCAATTGTGCACACGTCTTGATACAATGGAGCGCCCTTCTGGGGAGTTGTATAGCGAATGGCCTTACAAAGGTCGCGAATGGCCTTACAAAGGTAGCGAATGGCCTTACAAATGCCTAGGGATTTACGAGACGTGTAAATAAACACTGCATAGCAGAATTTCGCAGTCTAACCCAGATATAGGACGACATATACCGTTTAGGCTGCTACACAACCTAAACAACTCAGTGGTGGGACAAAATTTATTCCTGATTGTCTGCGATCACTTATCTCTTCTTCTTTGTGGTGTCTTGTTTGATGCAGGACAAGACCGCATTTAAACGCTTCGAATAATCAATAGCCCATGAATAGAAAATAATGAGACACTTACTTTAGGGAAAGAAATTGCTCTATTTCGGATGGTTTTTTTATTATTCATTTCAGTTCAGGAAGAATTGCCTAGCGAGTGTATTGAGTGGCTTTTCGGATTTATCAAGAAACAGAGCCCCTTAGTTACGTGGCGTGTTTCACCGGTCGCCATTTTCATCACACTAACCTCCCTCGCTATCCTTAAACGGACTAAGTTGTTTTTACGCTTCAACATAGAGTTGAATGTGTGTCCCCTCACAGCTAGGGTAGTTTTTCCTTTTCTTTTTTTCTTTTTCGCGCAGGCGTTGGTGCTAGATTTCTTTCTGGTTTGAATCCGGCCTGGGATACAGTGCTAATGGTTTTAAAGTCTTGTCTTACAGCCGATCAACCAGTTTCCCCCCTATGATTAGGGCTCCGTTATGTAGCTCTTTACAGCTCCCGCAGAGAGCTGTATTATAGTGCCTAGAATACACTGGCTAGTGTGCCGAGGGCCCGCTCTCTCCTATGGGGAGGTGTGGCGCCGTCAGCGATGGACGCCCATTGTGGCCGATTGGGGGCGCTGATTATACGGAGCGGGCCACCGCTGTCGCTCCGCCGCGGTTTTCCGTGTCGGTGCGTTTGGTTCGCCGGCTGCATTGGCTCATTTACTGTGGTAGTGCTTGATGTCGCGGGTGTTTTGTTCTGGGTGTGTGTGCCTTCTTCGCCTACAGTATTGATTTGTTGATCTCAGCGTTTATTAGCGCACCGGCGCAACGCAGGCAATGAGGCGGGCCGTAGTGGAGGGCTCCGGATTTAATTTTGGGAACCTGGGGATCTTTAACGTGTGCCGAAAGCTCGTACACACGGGCGTTCTTGCTTTTCGCCTCCATCAGAAAAGTGGCCGCCCGGCTGGCAGTCGAACCCGCGTCCTCGTCCTTGCCTACATTGTTTTACTTTTATGCCGATGGCGTCGTGCAGCTGTTTATTGATTTCGCCTGTGCCAACTTCATCTCCCGATTATGGCAAGCGTCAAGAAGCCGCCAAAGGAAAGCACGTGTTTTGTTCCACTGTGCACTAGCGGGTACTGTTCCAACAGGGAAAATATGCAGCTCTTTAAAGCACCGACTGACCCTTCACGGTTGTCAGAGTTGGAGAAGCGGATCAAGAGAGCGGACAGGAAGCTGACGCAAAATGCCGTACACACTAAACTTTTTAACACCCTTTAAGGTGCTAAAAGGGTGCACTCAACATTTTGCACCCTTTTCGCACCTTTTAGGGACCAAAACATTGCTCCGGCACCCAATCTTGAGGGTGCCAGAAATTAAGGGTGTAACTCTTAACATTTTTACACCCTTTAAGGTGCTAAAAGGGTGTACTGAACATTTTGCACCCTCTTTTCTCCCTTTCACGAGCCCAAATATTGCTCGGGCACCCCATCTCGAGGGGGCCAAAATTCAGGGGTGTAATCAACAGTTTCAAAGGGTGCTACGACCGTTAAAGGGGTGCTAAAAAGTATTTCTTCCAGATTGTGGTGTTACCACGGCGCCCTATCGTTATGGTGCCTAAAAGAACGGTGTGTAAATGCAAGCATGCAAAATTGCACAAAAACAGGCTGAACGTTTAAACCGCACATTGCACTATTTCACCTCTCGTTGAGAGGTTTAAATATGAGCTCTCCACATAGACCAGAGGAAATGCTCTAAAATTGCTGTTCGTAAATCGCACAAAACGTGCTGAATGTTTAAATTTCACTCTGCACTAATCTACTTCTTCCAGTGTATCACAAGGTTCGTTTCGATGTCTGGGTGCACGGGAAGGGAAGGCTACAAAATGCCTCTGGTAGTCCTATAAATAAATCTTTTACGCGAGGCATCGGTGTCCTCAACGAAATCGAATTTACCTAAGAATTTGTTACCGTATTATTATGCGGTAACACTGCTGACGCGAATCTGCGGAGCGTTTGATTGAGGGTTTCGCATTTTATGAGAAACAAACAAGCGTCGAATTGTTTTTTACTGTTGATCAAAATCTTATCGTACGAATGGAAAATAAAAAATAAATGAAACAGTTTAAAACCGAAAATGAAGGCGCTTACGATAGGATCTCTCTTCGCCAAATCCAATATAATGCAGCAGCGGCGTGGAAGTTAAACAGGAAAAAAAATCAGCCCTTGCTTATTATGAACTTCGACACAATAGCCCTCCCCTTCTCACTTTTTTCTACAGGGTTTCACGGACCACAGGCACAACCTTGAACTGTGACCATTTGGAAATTCGTCGCTCTCTGTTCCTCTTCTTGCCCAACAGCGCAATCATGCCCCCCCCCCCCTTCCTCTGACAACAGTCATTCTGTTCGCTCAGTGGAGTTATAACGTACTAGCAATCGCAATGTTATTACAGTATTATTGTTAGCGACCGTCAATAATTTGCACAAATGCAAGAAACAGACCACCTCGGTCTCTCCTGCACGAACAACGCTGGAGAACGAGTCAGATATCAAAAGAATACAAAAGTTGGGGGGGAAGCATGAAATGGGGCGCTAGATAAACAGGCGCCAAATAATACTACGATTACTTACACATAAAACAACCAAATGCCATTGCAAAGTATTATCCTGCCATCTGTTGCTTTTTTGTCGTTCAGATCAAGCGCCAAAAAACTTAGGCAGTTCACGTTTTATGCTTGTAAACTTTAAAAATCTAAGCTTCTGTATTATAACACATACAATAAATTATAAAACCTAGAGTTACTGCTATATTCAGTAACACAGGCAATTATCTACCAGCTGCGTTTTAATTCGTTTACGCCACCCACTGCCAACGGCTGCAACCGTGAGTACGGCGTCCGGCGGCGCTGCCGAAACTCTTTCATTTCGAATGTCTGCCGTTGACCATGATCTGTGGTATGCCGTTAACAAGCGCAGTTATTATGGTACATTTGGCGACTCGGCGTCTTCGGTTATGTCTGTCGTGTTCCACTTCGCATTGAAGTATCTGAGAACACCTTTTCCGCCTAAAGACGGCTAATTTCGTTGGGCGCTTGCCTCTAACCGGCTGAACGTCACTCGCTCTTCTGCGTCGTTTCCTATCAGGTAAGCTGTCTCGTTACAGTTGCCGCCTTTCTTATCACTGGATGTCGTTTGTTGCTGTCATCGCCGCTTTGTGGCTTCGTTAACAGGAACCCGTGTGTGTGTGTGTGTGAATTGCTTAACTGAACTGGTTAGGTTGAACCTAGAGGGCTCGTCTTCAGAAAGGCGATTGGCGCAAGTAGATTGTGGCGCTTGCATTGAGCGCTAAACGCCTGGTGCTAGACTAAGTAATGTTCCCTGTTCCGCAGCAGTATATTAAACTGCTTCAGAGTTCATCACCGAGAACCACGTCTTATGCGTGGTTTATCAGAACACGGGCGGCCACTCCTCTACACTGCGCTGCGCAGCGTTTACGGCTTCGTTAAACACCGCTGTCATTTGTGCCGTGTTGACAATGGCGAGAGAGAATCCTTTGCGAGCGAATGTGCGCGCCTCGCAAGCTTCGCTGGGTTAGCGGCGAGCCACCTTGTGCACGGTGCCGCTGTATGCGGGCATTGATTTTAGCTGAATGCTGTGCTGCCCGAGCTGTACCATTCGTGCACCCAATCATTTCCGTTCTTTCATGTGTGGTAATCATGTGCCATCCTGTTTTAGACCTCTGGACGGTCTGAGCACATCACGCCCCTCCATTCAACCGGAAAAGAGCCACAAGCAATCTCAGCAGTGTTTGTCCGACAAAACGTAAGTTTTCAGACACAGTTTTATTAACACAGTGTGCTATTATAGTTGAATAATGTTGTATTATCTAAATGTACAGCCGTGAGCTGAAGTAAAGGGACCACGGGAGCGGGGGCCGAAACTTATCGCTGCGCCGTCTGGTTGCGCGGCGCCTGCTGTCGAGACAGCGTACAGCGCAGGCGCGGCCTAGCAGTACAGCACGCATGCCGCTATCGCTCGCTTCTTCGCAATTGTCTTACGCTCCGATAAAATGACTCCAGAGGAACCGCGCTGCCCTTTTGCTGTCTGCTGGTCAACACACCTGTGGAAACGGCGCGCGTGCGCAATTGGCGCCAACGCGGCTCCGCTGGCAGAGTTGGCGATTACCTCGTGCTTGAAGTTTTTTTTTGCACCCCACCCCACCCCCGCGTCGTATATTGAAGCAGAAAATGAAGCAGAAAAGAATCACTGTCCAGTCGAAGAAAATAAAACGAAACACCATCTTTGTCAGTTTTGAGGATAGATGATAAATTATAGCGTCCCGAGAATTTAGCGAACTCGAAAAATTATTGATGCTAACCTTACATGCTACAGTTATGACAAATACTGCGGCGGTGTTTAGGTATGTACTGCATTGCTTTATGAAACCTGGTTTGCTGTATGTGGCATATGTGCCATTTCGCAATTGCTCGGGAAAATCCAGATTGGCAATTTTTTCAGGTTCGAGGCACCGACACATACATTTAATGTTCAAAAGCTACATTGCGATACGAGATCCCTATTGAACCACGCCTTGAATGCCCAGCGTCTATCGAAACGCATGCAAACTACATTTTTCTATTAGACTTATTTGCACTTGAAAACATTATTGACAATTCTTGCGCACTTCTGTGACACGAGTTGAAATTGAAGGATTTGATCCAAAGCAGTTCAATCCATGATTGAAGATAAAAAAATTACTAGCTTATAGTGTACGGTATGCGGCAAACAGACGACAGTACACTTCAAAACAGCCAAGTTTATGTACACGTATTATTTTACAAAGCATTGCACGTGGAGGGCCGTCGTTCCCAGGTGGGGGTCCGCAGACAAAAAGAGGAACGTGAAGACACTTCGGACTCTGTGGGTCCCTCCGCGATACACCCAAATTCCTTTTTTTTCCCCCAAACCGTGCCGCGAACTAAAAAAGGTGGATTTGCCGCATGACATGTTTGAATACGCCTCCGCACAGAACAAATTTTAAAGCTGGCTTTGTGAACAACGTATCAGTTATGCAGAAAAGCCACACTCAAAAGGCGGGCATGGAGATATGTTGAGCGACTTTGGCTGCAAGGGTTAATTGTGAGACAATAGGACATGTATCACCGTATTTCGTCGTGGCGTCTCCCACCACTTTTGCTAGCCCAGAAGGAGTCTTCGGCGCGCTACCGGCTGAGTACCTCTAGCATACAAAATCAGAGGTCACAAATCCTAAGTCCTGCGGGCAGCTAGCCCTATTTACTTCACAACGCCATACACTTAAATTTAATTACAAAAGTGCCCCTTCCAAAGAGACGTCACAACAGAGAGTGACGAGGACCTATCAATTAGTTAACACTAGGCCGCTGAGCGGACACAAAGGAAGTAAATTAGGGTGTACACAAATAGCCATTTGACCCAACTCTGTCTCTAGCGGAAATTTGAAGGAGTTCATCATTATTACGCTACCGAACAAACAAGACAACAGATCTCAACTGAGAAACTTCATTACTTAACAAAAAAACCGCGGTTACTCCGTAAATCCCCAGCCATGCAATGCACGCGTAAAATTAAGCTCCGCGCAGAAGATTCCATTCTTTGATTGCCGGCGCCAGTATTCTAAGACGGGCTGAGCACGCATTACAAAAGAGCCATCACTCACTCCCCAAATATATCAAAACAAGCAAAATAGTCGGTACACCATCTTGAGCTAAGAGAAAGCACCCACGTTGGTTGGCCATTTTTTTCGGATGTATTTACTGCAATGCTTTCCCGCTGCGACCTTGTGATACCGAAAAATAAAAAAAAAAGCTACGAGGCAACGCAGACACAGTACGCTATGTGCGGCAGCGAAGCACCACTGCCGCATATCAGGCGAGTCGCATCGTTTTCAATGATAGGGCGGTGCCCGGCAGTGTTCCTCTAATTGCGCGGCGTGATTCCCCTGGCGCTGATTTATCGAAGCAAGAAGCAGTTGCGAAAAAGCGAGCGATAGCGGCATGTGTGCTGTACTGGTAGGCCGCGCCTGCGCTGTGCGCGGTCTCGACAGCAGACGCCGCGCAACCAGACGGCGCAGTGATTAGTTTTGGCCACCGCTCCCGTGGTCCATTTACTTCAGCTCACGGCTGTACAGTCATGTACAGCGCTCAGCGATTGAAACGCGATACTCGGAGGGCATGGCTGCCGGTGCTTGTTGCGCCACAGGTGAGCGCTTGTGAAAGCGAGCTGACGCATTGTGGTATACGATGAGGGTGAGAGCGTTCGTGACGCATGCTTAGTGCATCCGGGAGACAGCCCTTGAGTGTGTGGTTCTTGGCGGCGCCATAGGGGTGCTACATGCCATGGCTTCAAAACGCTGCGCCTGCGTGCTGCGCTGCGCCACGATAACACATCGCGATAAATGTGCATTCAAATTCTTCATAATGCGTGCGGTGCCAGCTCGCCCAGCTTCGCACGGCGAAGCTGGGCGAGCTGGCACCGCACCCGGATGCACTAAGCATGCGTCACGAACGCTCTTACCCTCATCGTATACCACAATGCGTCAGCTCGCTTTCACAAGCGCTCAGCTGTGGCGCAACAAGCATCGGCAGCCACGCGCTCCGAGTATCGCGTTTCAATCGCTGAACACTGTACAATCCAAATGCGAACCGCGGAGCGCATGGCCGAAGATTGGCGGTGAGCGCGAACACAGGCGGCGCTGCGAAGCGCGCCTCCGAGACGTCAGCTTAGGGATTCTCGCATTTGTCGTCTGCTTCACTCAGGATCGCTCTCCCTGCTGTTTCTTTGCGCTCGGTCAACGTTTGATTGGCGTGTGGGTAACTTTTTATCATAATAATAGGCTTAAAATCGCATACACTAGCTTATGGTGTCAATTAAAGTATAGTTTTGGATACCGCTACGGGAGAAACATTGCCGGCGCCACCCCATTCCTTGCGAAGCCGGTCCTGTGCGGAGCGCGAAGAGTCCGAGCTAGGCGTCAGCTTCTCATGTAAGCATTCGAACAAAAAGAACAGTCAGCTGCTAATAACCGACAACAGCGAAAATGGAAGACCAAAACAAATTCTAGGCCTTCAGGGCTGTCGGCTTTGGCAGAAGGCATCACGATTCCCGGTAATCATATGTAAGGTAAAACAGTTTTTGCAATCTTGCCGAACGCTCGAACGCATTTTGTCACATCACTTTACGTTGTCAAGGCATGAAAGTTTGCCGACATGCCCTATAGACTGCAAAAACTGTAGGTTGAGTTCCAAATAACCCAGTGTGCTTATACGCGCGTGCTGATTCTTTACCAGGCATCTAACCAGTATGGAGGTTTATTGTGCAAAATGAGCCACGTCTTCGTTAAATTTATAGTAACACATATATGTTTGTTAAGACCTGGAGGGATATTTCGGAACATTTTGCACAGCCATATCTTCCCGATATTCGGATATGCGTTATAGGAAAACTGAACTCAAGAGGGGGAGGAGGAGTAAGAGAAGGAGGGGAAGGCTTTGTTTAACAATTCAATCGATCTGGTTAGTGGGCCGGGTCCTCAGTCCAGGACAAGAGAGTAAAAGTAATTTTCTTCAAATCATAGAACGCCATCCCGAGTAGAATAGGATTTGTTCTTCGCGCCTGGAAGGGTTGAAAAGCAATAAAGAGCTACTTGGAATTCTTCTTCGGTTTCGAATCTTGTAATATATGCAGGTATACTATTTATTACGTTAGTTAGCGAGTATATCATGCCTTGAACACGGTAATCATGTCATCATTGTTCGAGTTGAGAGTCAGTTCGTTATAATAACGATATAATTATGATAGAAATTCGGAGCACAAAAACCGCCTTCGAGTACTGTGGACCACGTTGTTTAGGGCGCGATCGCGGTGGCGTAGCACAAACCTTGTCATTGTATTTGCATGTGAATAAACAAAGCACGCTGCGGATATGCACCTTCTTGCACGCAGCCGTAATGAAAGCCAATTTGTGAAGAATGGAATGTATGCCATACAAAATGAAGGAAATATCCCCACGACCTTTGTGATGCTCCCAAACATCCCGAAACCTCGTAATAAGAAGTTGGTGACGGCGCAGAAAAATTAATGCGTTGGGCAGAAAAAAAAGGCAAGAAACATTAATCCGATACAAGACAACAACGAAAGAAACAGAAGAAAGCCGCTTTATTTCCTGCTGTGCGATGAGCGTGTTGAGGCCGCTGCTTGGTACGTAGTATTAGACTGTTGAGTCTTCATATATAGGAGCATCTCAAAAATGCTGCAGGGAAGCCTACGCATTTTGAATACTTATCGAGAAGCTCTGATCGCTGATTCTTGCGAATGAGCAAGAAAGGACGAGTTACACACGATCTTCTGACCGATACTCTGAAGAAAGTTGTTATCTATCTCTTCGTGTGTTGCAAACTTGTGGGGGATACAGCTTCAAATTATTCAGATGCGTCAGAAGCTGGTAAAATAACTGAGTCGCTAGAAATACGCTTTTTAACGCACTACAGCAACGAAGCGGACGATTTCTAGCCCAGGCACTGTTGCCCCTCACGAGCGGAGTGTAGCAGACGACAGCGGCGCGAATCCCTAAGCCGACGTCAGAGCCAGGGGGCGCCACTCAAAGATCTCACCGCCAATACCGGTGCCGTCACCTGGCAGCGGCCGTGGAAAACTCTCGGACATGCGCAGTTGAGATGAAGGAAGCGAGGCTGCGTGCCCCCATAGAGTTTCTTACATTATACACTAGAGAGGAATCTGGCGCTATAGTTGATGACAGGGTAAGAGTGCAGCAGGAGCTCCGCCCACAAGCGTCGTGTGGCCGCTACCTGACTCTCCGCGGTTAGAAAAAATAGTTCGTTATATTGCAGCTGTTTATACCCATGATTACTAATATGAGCGGCTGACAGTATAACCATCTGATTATGAAGTCATTTATATAGGTGTCATTCCGAAGAATGAATGATTTTCACGGGAAAAAGAAAAACCGTCTTCATTGAAAACTGGCTCAGGAGAAAAAAAAATTACTCACTGAAACAGAGGTTATTCTTGATAGAAACTATTCCCGGTCTATTTTATACTTAAATCAAGGCTATTTGTGATTGTTTTACTGTTAGATAGCATACATAAACATATAAACAATGCGCACACGATTTTTGGGTCTGAATAGTTCAAATTTAGACCGCTGCACGTCGCTTAGCCGTCGTCTGCTTGGAGAAAAATAATCAACATAATGGTCGTCGTTATTATTGGTCGGGCTTCTCGCAGTGCGACTATTTCTTCACTTTGCGTGTGCACTCCTTGTCAAGAAATGTAGTCGGTACAATAACTTCCACAGCCATCATCACCGTTAAATCAAGCGTCGTAAACGCAAGGTGGAAGAAAGGGGCGGTTCGTCGCCGCAATGGCAGGATGCAGTGCTCGGACTGTGTAAGCCCAGGGTGAAAAGGAAACCAGCGGCGAAACTTCATCGGTGTCTTTCAGAAATCGGCCGGGATATCAACGGGGCACGTATTGTTCTATGCGACCGTTTCGAACGTAGTGACGCCCTGCAAACGCCTATCGCGGCGACGCACGCAACGGTGAAGGTTGCGATGCCGCATAAGGTGTCCTGCCGTGCAAAATCAGCTGTACGTGCGAAGAAACGATTGATTGATTGACTGATTGTAGGGTTTAACGCGCCGACGCAAGGCAGGCGATGAGGCGCGCCATAGTGGAGGGCTCCGGATTAATTTTGACCACCTGGGGATCTTTATCGTGCGCCGAAATCTCGTACACACGGGCGTTTTTGCTTTTCGCCTCCATCAGAAAAGCGGCCGTCGCGGCCAACCGGCGACCTCGTGCTTAGCAGCGCAACGCCTCAGCCACTGAGGCACCGCGGCGGGTACGTGAGAAGAAACAAGCGTTATTTTATTCCACTTAAACGAGACGACAACACCGCATGGCGCGAGCAGAAAACTGCGGGATGTGAAACGTTACAAGTCTAATCATTTCTACTTCACGAGACACAGGAGTGGCAAGACACTCTACGTCAGTTGGTTAGGTTGACAGCATACGGTTTCATGCTTTCAATCCAGGCGACGATTTCCGAGGTGTTTCCCGGCGATGTAATAAAACAGCTGCTGCCGTTTCTTTAGTGTCATATCACCACCCCGCAGTTTACAGTGGAATGATAAGGAAGAGAACCCTGACTGGCGGTGAAAATTGATAGTAAAACACCCTTAGGCACTAGCAGCCGCCTAAAAAATTACTGTTGCGAGTTGTTATCGAAAAAATGAATAGTGACCTGCAAATGCATGCTTCCGAAGTGTTTCTTTCCAAGTTGTGCTACATTAAACTTTCATTGACTTTACACTGATATGCAGCAGCCTACCGTGAAGATAATTTAATTGCTGTTGTGGTTTTTAAAATAGCATACACAAAGAAAATATTCGCTTCAACTTGTAGTTCCTTTGCAGCCATGTCAAGCTTTTGTGGAAGCATTTTCATTTCTGATAACCTTCCCGAAGCCAATAATCTTCCCCTATGTAAACCAAACAGTGACGTCGAACACTGACTGCCCCATACGAAACTTGAACGAACGTCTAGACAAGTGCATTCAATTCTTACTGCACCTATTCAACTACACTCAACAGGCGCAATAATATGAGTAAACATGAGATCCAAGTGACTTATTTAAAATGTGCCTACATATCCATGCAAGCATTTCCGTTTTGTCCACTTCTGCAACCAGACAGAGCACCGAACTGGAGCAGGGAGAAGAAATATTTAATTCTCACTGCCTCTTGTCAAGGTGTCATGGGCTGCTGCACAATCATTTTCTATTCTTACCACACGTTCCAGCCAGCAACAGCAAAGTGGCACCCTGAAAGCCTGACGTGGAATTCATTTTGCTGCACCAGTGTTTTCAATGCCTAATGCAGCTTTAAAGCCAAAAGCAACAGTGTGTAAGTGAAAAGCAAAGCGTGAAGGTGTGGCATAAATTCATTCTAACGTACTACATAAGCATCTTCAACTCTCACCACAACTTCATGGCCAGAAACTACAATGTGTGCGTGAGAGAAGCAGCGGCTTCAGAGCCTGAAAGTGTGGCACGAATTTATTCTAACGTACTATGTAAGTGTCTTCAACTCTCACGGCAACTTTATGGCCAGAAGCTACAATGTGTGCATAAAAAGCAGCGACATCACAGCTTGAAGGCCTGGCATAAACACATTCCAACGTATTTTATTATAGCTTTCACTTCTTACCGTAGCTTTCTAGTCAGAAGCAACAGTTCAACCTTGCAAAGGAGTTACATATTATCTTGAAGAAGTGACGTAAAACTATTGCGACCTGCTGAGCAAGTTTTTCCAATTTTTTACTGCGTCTGAAACAGCCAGAAGCAACAGTGTGCTCAAAAAGCAGCGACATGACACTCTGGAGGCCTGAAGTTAAACAATTTTGATATCCCGAATCGCTGTTTACTATTCTTCTTGCAGCTGTATAACCAGAAGCAACAGTGCATGCTTGAAAAGTATGAACATAGCATTCTGAAGGGGTGACATAACCCATTTCTACCTGATACAGAAGTGTTTGCAATTATTACTGCAACTCTTTTACCTGAACCACCTTCAGTCACTGTTTGAAGGCTCTTTAACTCTTGTCACAGTTGCTAGAACAATAAAAACATCCAAAAGTGGGTAGCGGTGTTGAATGTAAATTAAAGTATGCTCCATGGGAAGACGCTGAAACATGTCTTCCATCCATTCTGTAAAATAACAACGGTCCATCATGACGGAGACACTGGAAACCTGAATGTATGCCAATGCACTATGTAACCCCTTTGTTGTACCTTAAACTGCACAAGCACCAGAATGTAATCATTAAACTACAGCCATGACTATGAAACACAGCTCCAATAAACAAATTTTTATAACTCATAAAGCCCATCACACAAGCTTTGCATGAAGATAAAGGGAAGATGAACTGTTGGTTCATTCCTACGAAATGCATTCAGCTATTCCAAAACAAATTTAACAGCTCACAACACTTCTGAGAAATTCCCCACTGCACACAAAATACGCAGTCTCAGTCCACGCATAGTCAGTTACTCTGATGCCACTTTGTGTAGCGGTGGGGATGGGAACATACGCACCATAAGCTCAGCAGGCATAATAAAAAGCTGCGCGCATGTGTATTTTTGGCAATGTATAAAAAATACGTGGTCATGTCGCGGGGCCACACACTTCCGGCTTTCTTCCGGCTTTCTTCAACGGGAAGACGCTGAAACATGTCTTCCATCCATTCTGTAAAATAACAACGGTCCATCATGACGGAGACACTGGAAACCTGAATGTATGCCAATGCACTATGCAACCCCTTTGTTGAACCTTAAACTGCACAAGCACCAGAATGTAATCATTAAACTACAGCCATCACTATGAAACACAGCTCCAATAAACAAATTTTTATAACTCATAAAGCCCATCACGCAAGCTTTGCATGAAGATAAAGGGAAGATGAACTGTTGGTTCATTCCTACGAAATGCATTCAGCTATTCCAAAACAAATTTAACAGCTCACAACACTTTTGAGAAATTCCACACTGCACACAAAATACGCAGTCTCAGTCCACGCATAGTCAGTTACTCTGATGCCACTTTGTGTAGCGGTGGGGATCACGGGCGTCCGGAAGGGGGGGCAAGGGGGGGCAACTGCCCCTCCCTGGAGATTCGGATATTTTTATGCACTACAAAAAAGCTGCGGAGCTTGGTTGGCCCATAATTAAAATAACTTTGCCCTGAAGGACGGAAGAGATGAGAGAAGGACACCGACGTTTCCTCCGTTGTCTCGTCCTTTAGCGCAAAGCCTTTTCAATTATGTACGCGAACCAACTAGCCCAACAATCCACGCTACTCAAATGATTAGCACACCCAGGTCCTGCGTATCCGTATGGAACGCCCTTCAGGACTGCGCTCAACATTGCACGTTAGGCACTGACTAACATTGCCGGTCATATGACGGCAGTGAAACAGACTGCTTGTTCTGGCTATTGAAGATAGCGAAGAATTCTGAAAGGTTTGACGTTTTTTTTCTTGTTTTTTTTTCTAAACTTTGGATTTATGCAGTCTTACCACAAGAACTCTAGTTTTCGGACAAATTTGCAGCTATCGTCACCGCTACACTTAGTAGGGAGAATGTAACATCCTCCCGTGCCATCCCATCACCTAGTACACCATTCCCTTCGAAATAGCGAAATGTCGGCACCACCCAAGCCCCGAAACAAAACCTATAAATCAGCCCCTCAAAACGCTTGTATGCCTGTACTGCATTAAAGTCAGGTAGGCCAGTAGTATCTTTATTGTGTGAGCCATTTCAACAGACTTCATCACAGATGTCATTTCGCAATTTGCCCAGAAAAACCCGAGGCGTCTGCAGCTGCTATTTAAGGAAGGTTGACGGAGTGCAGCTGTGTGTATGTGAACGCATTGTGCTGTGTGCAATTGGCGTGAGTCGAGAACCCTCCCGCAGCGAGACTGACCACACTCTTTTACAAAGTGAGAGTAACTTTTCGCATTTTCTTTATTCACTTTATTGCTTTGTTCGATAATGAAATCCAATGTATATTCTCCAAGTCTGGTTCTAATTCGCTGTTTGTAATTTTTGTAACCACAAATAACACCTGTTTGGTGCTATCCAACCGTACCCCCCCGCCCCCCCCCCCCCCCCCCCCCCCCCGCTGATGGATGCCCCCCCTTGCGAAAACTTCTGCGGACGCCCTTGGTGGGGATGGGAACATACGCACCATAAGCTAAGCAGGCATAATAAAAAGCTGCGCGCATGTGTATTTTTGGCAATGTACAAAAAATACGTGGTCATGTCGCGGGGCCACACACTTCCGGCTTTCTTCAACGGCGTGGTTCAAAATCCGGAAATCATACAGTTTAGATGTTTATTTACACCTCTTATAAACTTTAAAAATGCTACTGATGATTACGACCAGCCAGTGACAGTCAAGAAACGAAACGCCACCACATTTGATTACCTCAACAATACTCGCACTCGTTGATACTTTTGCAAGGACTGAGGCTTGGGCATGTTGATTCATGACTAAAAGGAGGGGGAACAGCGCAAATTTGACAGACACGAGAAGAAGGAGACGACACGCACAGCGCTGACTTACAGCAGTTAATTCTTTACCGCTCGGGCACATATATACCACCACGGTTAAAAAATACAAGGAAAAGCAAGACTAACACGATAGTGTCTCTTATCACCATTGCTCGTCACACATCACCATTCGCTCTGCGCCACAAAAACACGTGCTGCACTAACCTGGGGTCAAAAAATCTAATTCTTATTGGGAGAGGGTCAGAGAGGGTATGCTTACGCATTTATCTTTTAGGCGGGCGATTTCGGAAGATTCAATTATTTCTCTGGTGGTTTTATGATTATTTTATGCTATGACCTTTGTTTCAGAAGAAATAGGGCTGCATCCGCTAACGCTACAGTCCCTACAGTGGAGCCCCAGGTGGCCACTGATTGCCTTAGTTACTTTGTAGTGGTGCTCTTTCAGCCTTTCATTTAAGCACCTTCCTGTTTGCCCTATATATTGTTTACCACAGGACAGCGGAACTGAATATACTACACCTTCTATGCAGTCTACAAACCGATTTTCATGCTTTGTTGAGCAAGACTGCTTTGTTCTTGCTGTTTTGTTGACTCTTGAGCACATGGCTGACAATTTATTGGGTGCGGAAAATACTACTTCCACGTTAGCGCGTTTGCCTATTTTTTTCAAGTTATGTGCAATTCGATGCAAGAAGGGAATCACAGTTATCTTTTTGCTTCTGTTTTGATCCGATACTGGTAAGCTGTCCTGCGTGTTTCTTTTTAATTTTTGTAGAAACGCTTCCGCTACGGATGATAGCAACTGTTTTGGGTACCCCGCTATTTGAAGTGTGTCTGTCTGCCTAATAAAACTGTCAGGCATACAGTGAATGCATGATTTGTTTAAGTCGTTTTTTAAGCACGTGGTAACTATCGACCTTTTTACCAGCTTGGAATGGGATGACTGAAACGGAAGAAGTGGCTTGCTGGCGCGTGGATCATACGCCCAGCAGATGTGATTTGGCGAAAACCGAAGCTTGAGGTCTAAAAACCTGATTGTTTTTTCCACTGGTAATTCAAATGTTAAAACAAGAGGCTTAAAACATTCACGAAACTGGTGTAAAACCTGAAAGATTAACGGTTCGAGACCCACCTCGTCAGTATTAAGAATTACTAAAAAATCATCTACATATCGGAAGATTCTGGTTACACTTGAACTTTGTAGTTGATCATGCAGCAGATTATCTAGGTAGGCTAAGAAAAGATCGCTCAGAATTGGTGCTATGCAAGACCCAATGCAAATCCCATTATCAAGACCGAATGCAAATCCCATTATCGCACTTTAGAATGTGCGATAATGTGCCCATTGGTATAAACACAACGCCATAGGCACCCGTCTCTCGCAGGAAGGCAGGTTCATACCGTTCTTAAGCTACCCAGTCTCGGATAATTGTGCACGAAAGTTTAATTCTTCGCGAGTCTCTGCAATAATTCTTGATACCTGTTTACGCCTCGAAAAAAAAAAACGCCACACCGCTGCTCCGTTCGTACCCCAGCAAGCTAAATCAATGCGTGAATCAGTAAGGAAAGATACCTTACATTGTAAGATTTGGCAGTCGTCTTAATAACGTGTAAGGCTGTATGAGCGGCCGTATTCGGCCAAAAAACACGCCACACACGTTTGGACAATCCGCGTCGGGCAAGACGGACACCACGTAGGCCTGCGCTCAACATCGGGCGCAGCCTACACTCACAGCAACAAACAAAAACGCTTACAACTTGTCACCGCTACTGCCGTAGACGAAAGCAAATCGTATTATTTCTTCACGCAGGTTGCGTTACACCGACACAATTTCCACAATCACACCACCAGCAGATGCAGCTCCGACGCTTCGCCGTTCTCAGATCGAGTTCGGTGACGACGTTCCGCGTAAAACCAGCCACCACGATTTCCTCACGTACAGGTCCGCGCAGAAGTAAACGGAGCACGGGAGCGGTGGCCGAACTGCATCGCTGCGCCGCGTATGGGCGCCGACGGGAACCATGGAGCGCCGGTCAAAGAGTGTGTTCGCACTGTTCCCGCCGCCCTATCTGATATGTTTAATCGCCGCTCTGCTGGCGTGTCATGCTCGGCGAGACGGTCTTCAAAAGGCAGCGCCGGGCTATACAGGAGCGCTGGTTGCATTGCCGGTCGCAGGCATCAGCGGCGACCGAATCCGCTGCTCATGAGCTGGACGAAGCTGCGCGCGCCCGGAAACGTGCCTTGTTGCGCGCTGTAAAGGGCGGCATAAAAGTGTAGGCCGCTGCGGTTTGGCATAGCATGTCATTGCGATATAATTAATTGTAAGCCGGCAATAAAATTTCCATGTACAATATAGAAAGCACAGTCACAGGCATTTTCGTTGTTCGGGAAAAAAATCTCGCTTACGAGATTTCTTCTTTAATTTTGGGTTTGTCCCGAGTTATTGCTGCCGGTCAGTCCAGGTCTGCTCTGAAGAAAGGGAAATAAACAAATGTCCATGCGGTGGAAATTCCGTTTTAGAGAACACCGTAAAGAATAAGTACAATCGTTTCCTGCTATTACAGTGGGTCTCATAGGGCGCATATTTTGTGGTGGCATTAAAACAGGCGTTCTTATTTTTAACGAGCACCTTCTATTAGTTAAGAAAGTGTTGCAGATTTAAATTAAACTCCGTATTGAATTGAAGGATGGCTTCACCGCATGACTTGAAAGTCTTGCAGAAAAGCGCCGTCAAGGCCCAAAAATGACCGATGACGAGTATAGTCGTCATAACCGATGGCGACCATACTCTTAATCAGTTAATTTGGTACAAAATCTTATGGCGGCTATCCTCGTCAACCGGAGCAAAAGGGTTAATGAAACAACGAAATATCCGCCCTATGAGGCTCGCTGTAATAGCAGGAAACGATTGTACTTATTCTTTACGGTGTTCTCTAATACGGAATTTCCACCGCATGGACTTTTTTGTATTTCCCTTTCTTCAGAGCAGACCTGGACTGACCGGCAGCAATAACTTGGGAGAAACCCAAAATTAAAAAGAAATCTCGTAAGCGAGATTTTTTTCACGAACAATGAAAATGTCTGTGAATGTGCTTTCTATATTGTACATGGAAATTTTGTTGCCGGCTTACAATAAATTATATCGCAATGACATGCTATGCCAAACCGCAGCGGCCTACACTTTTATGCCGCCCTTTTCCACGCGCAACAAGGCACGTTTCCGGGCGTGCGCAGCTTCATCCAGCTCATGAGCAGCGGATTCGGTCGCCGCTGATGCCTGCGAGCGGCAATGCAACCAGCGCCCCTCTATAGCCCAGCGCTGCCTTTTGAAGAACGTCTCGCCGAGCATGACACGCCAGCAGAGTGGCGATTAAACATATCAGATAGGGCAGCGGGGGCGGTGCGAACACACTCTTTGACCGGCGCTCCATGGTTCCCGTCGGCGCCCATACGCGGCGCAGCGATGCAGTTCGGCCACCGCTCCCGTGCTCCGTTTACTTCTGCGCGGACCTACGTACAAACCACGACGCGGCAAGACACACACGGGACAGATGACGATAAGCGGTTTCTTGATGCACTACAGCACCTTCGTAACACAAATCGCATGCAGAGCTTTTGGTTCTCGGCAACCTCGTTGTCGCTCGACGGCGCAGCGCGGTCGGCAAGCGAGCGCGGCCATGTTGGAAGTAGTTCTCCTCTCAAACGTACGTCGCAGGCGTCACACAAACGGCGAGACGTCATTGGTTGCGGATGAACACAAAATCCCTTTGATCTTGAAAAGCCGCTGCAGAGTTAAGCTGTCACCAACTATAGCGTCTATGCGGCTCACATCAAGGTCGTCTGTGTCGTCATGGGCCGCCATTATACATCGCGCTCGCCTTAGTTTCTTCATTGGCTTGGATTGAAACGTTTTAGTGACCGCAAATTTAAACAAAGTGCCACAAAAACACGAAAAATAGTGTGCAATTATGTAAGTGAAAAATAAAAACAGACTGTTTTAAAACTAGGGAAAAACGAAGTAAAGCTGTTTTTTGCCGGAACGGTTGTGCCTGCTATTCCGCAGGCCAAGGTTGTAGTTACGAACAATGTTAATATTTGGGGGGTAACTTATTAGAGACTATGATTTTATTAATTTTACCATTATTTCAAATAGGTTGTTTGAAGAGTTTCGAAAGTTTTTTGAGCGTCGTGCCTATGAAAACGTTGCCTTCGTGGTGAACCAGTGCACCGACCGCCAGCTAGTTCAACATCAAAAAAAGAAAATGGGTCGTTAAACAGTCGCGGACGATGACAAGATAGGACGCATACAAGCGCCCGTATCTGTCTTATCTTGTCTTCGTCGCAGTACGTGTTGTTTCTTCTTTTCGTCGGCTACAAATTTCGCGGCGGCATATTATCCGCTCAGTCATACGTCCTTCAACTGCGGCATGAGCAACGTCAGGTGCGATCACGTACTGCCTGCTGTTTCACCGAACACGGTTACCACAGAACAGGGAGGATTTCGGCTTCCTTGTAGCTCGTAAACGTGTTAATGCATAGTGAAGAAAGCAAATACCCAAAAACGCTTAAGAATCCAATTGTCATGCCAAGTCCAACCCAAAAAGGGTGTCTACCCATGAACCCCCACGACGAAATGGCTTACGAGGCGCAGTTGCCTCTCTAGTATACTTACTAAGAAACTCTATGCGTGTCCCACTCCGATATGTTGCCCTCTGCTCGCTCGCATGCTTGCTTTGTCGCCGCGCCACAAGAGCAGCCGCAAGAGCGCTGAAAGCTGAGCTGTAAAGCCTGGAATACACGGAGCGTTTATGCGACGATTAATCGACGAACTTCGCCCGGCGGCGTCCGCTGGACGCCCGGCGGCGGAATAACATCGTCCGCCGCCGATCTAGCCGGGGCAGAAAAAGTTCGTCGCCGTCGACGGCAGCGGCAAAGCGTTGCCAAACATGGCGGCGCCTCTCCGCCCGCTTCACAACGATAACAGCTTCGTCGCTAATCCCTCAATGCGATATCGTGTTCTAAACCGTTTACTTCGAATTAAATTTGTCCACTCTTGCCCTCACATCAATTTTCAAGCGACAAATAGCCTTCTTTTTTCAGATAGAAGGGCATTTTTCTAGCTGTTAAGCCTGACGCAGTAACGTTTGTCGTCGTCACAGCAACGGTCTCGCGAGATGTGGCGAGACAAAAACATTAAAAACTTCTTCTACACAACATTTTACGCCTTTGTAGAGGGTTTTGCAACTAAAAAGCAATAATAATAGTCTTGACGGCTTTTTTTGCTTCTCCTGTGTTTCACTTCAATGTATTTGCCTCGTCTAGCCACACTGACAGTAGCGCAGCGGCGAGGCGGCGGCGGCCGCCGTACTACAGTGAACTAGAATATTGTAATAGTGGCAAAAGCGGCACAGGGAAATTGAAGCCAGAAATACGGAAATCCGCTAGGGGCGCTGCTGCGGAATACTGGACGGGACGTAGTGTAGTGGATAGAGTGTCCGCCTTCCAATCAGCATTCATGGGTTCGAATCTCGGTGTGGGACAACTTGTTTTTTTTTTTTTGCATATGCATGAGGCGCACGAACAAGATGCCTAAACCACACTTAAGGTCAGGAGAATATGTCCTTTTTCATAGCGTAGCTGTATTACGTTACGCTTTCATACATTTTTCGGTGCCCTTCGTCGCGGGCACTGCATGTCGCGGCGGCCCTATAAATTTCCGCCCCCCCCTCCTATTCCTATTTTCTCTCTCTCTCGCTCGATTCCCTCACATCAAGACGCCATGCGGCAAAGCCAACTTTATGCGCATGTTTTTAATGCGCGAGGCGTCAAAAAAAGCGAGAAGTTCATGGCTGTGCGCCTATTTCAGAGGCTCCAAATGCGTTGAAGCGCGAAGCTTCCTGAAACACGTGCTTGAACCCGGCAATGGCCTAAGGAAACAAGCAGCGGTGTAACGTGTAGGAGACTGATCGAATGCATTTGTAACCGGAAGGTGGAAGGAGATCGCGAAGCAACCGTAGAGAACTTGGGGCGGTTAAAGATGATTCAGAAAATAAGAAATAATTTTAAACAGAATTAAAACACGAAACTATAAATGAAATCAATTTAAACCTTAGATAAAAACTTCGCTATGCCGTCGATGTGCTTTCCAAGTCATGTTTTCTTAACACGGATTCGTTCATATGCATTGGCGCTCCTTCGCGCAGATACCCGCCGCGGTGGCTCAGTGGCTAAGGCGTTGCGCTGCTGAGCACGAGGTCGCGGGTTCGATTCCCGGCCGCGGCGGCCGCTTTTCTGATGGAGGCGGAAAGCAAAAACGCCCGTGTGTACGAGATTTTGGCGCACGATAAAGATCCCCAGGTGGTCAAAATTAATCCGGAGCCCTCCACTACGGCGCGCCTCATCGCCTGCGTTGCGTCGGCGCGTTAAACCCCAGAATCAATCAATCAATCCTTCGCGCAGATATCTTGGCGCCGCTAACAAGAACGTTTTGTACGATGACGGATCAAATTGTGGTGGAAGTAGGAGTCCAAGCTCTCCTTTGTTGCATCGATTTTAAAAATTAAGTCTTGGTCGTCATAAGGATGGGCGTGCCATTCTTCCATCCACCCCCGAGAAAACCAAAAATTTCGGGAAACAGAGTGACCCGTCACCCCTGCAAAACTATTCCCCCATTAGCTAGAGCTCATCATGCCTTGTGTGTATTTGTCCTTGAAGAAAAAAATGCTCGTGCCTGCTATGGGATGTCACAAGAGCTCAAACGCCTGAACGTGCGTGTAACCTGAGCCGCCATTGCCGCGAAAAAGGCTGCGCGGCCCAGTGTTCCTTTCCCTCCACTTCATTTTTGTTTCAACGCGAGAAGGAAGGCAGATTGGGAATGCCACAGAAAATGTAGGCCATCCCCAATGAGAGCTTGTCATACGAGGTCTTCAGGATGAATTTTCTTCCGAGCGCAACTTTGAGAAGAGAAAGCTGCTTGGGAACAGTTCAGTCAAATACTCCATATCTCTTACAAGTAGGCGCCTTTGGTAGGGAAATAGAGACATTGGCAATTGGGGAAAGCGTACAACCGTCGTATCTGCTTACGCCCCAATAAACCACTTGGCCGAGAGCAAGACTATGCTACTCTCAATGCCCAAAATGTAATAGCATTCTTTGCTGAGTACCTCCGCAGCCAGGACCAAGTAACCCCCTGCATTTCCACAAAAATACAGATTTGTCAAAAAAACAGCTTTAATTGTTACAATAGCGTAAATGGGGATACTTTGTCGGACAGCATTTCAAAAAACAAAAGATAAAAAAAAATTTTCACGAACATTATCTCACAAAATCAAAAATATGCATCTTATACATTTCCTCCCACAACCGAATAATAAACTAAAATGCCCGCAAAAGAACGTCAGAAATGCTAATAAAAAATAGCGTAAACGCTCCAACTCTGCGTACGCTTGCACCTTCGGAAAAAGGTATTATCAGCCAGCTATAAGGCGCTTCATCACTATACTACTAAAATTTCCATTAATCGAGAAAAGAAACAAACAAAACTTAAAAATAATAAAATAAACCAACGACTTTTGCTACTCATACTCGTATTTGGCTACAAAGAACTCACACTCAACACAAGTAGCACAAGAACGCTAGGCATTAATAGACAATTCTGTGAATTTCTGCAGAATTTTTCGCTGCCAATAATCAACCCAAGCATTAAAGGAGCCATGAAGATAAAATACAACTTCGTTTAATTTGAAAGAACTAGAATTCAGTATCTCACTCAGCTCCATTACAGCCACAAAAGATGTTTTTTAACGAAAAAAAAAGCGAGAAGTATTTAAAAACTTTCAAATTTTGCGCCACAGTGACCTGTTATGAGCAAGAATGACGTCATACGGGCCAACAATAAAACATGATTTTCAGTGCGTTAACTGCACGTTAGCATTCAAGTGATGCGGTCAAATGGAACTAGAGGCCCCATTACAGACGTCCAGTCATGTGTCATCGCGACAGGTCAGTTAGGCGGCCGCCAATCGCACAAACAAGATTCCGTAACGTCATAGAAAAGTTGCGGGAAATCGGCTAGGGGGTCGCAACTGCTTCACACGTTTTCTTTAATATCTCCGTTATTTGTTCGAAGAGTGCGATGATATTGGTATCATTGTTATCTTGACTAAGCAGTCTTTCTAAAAAACTCAACTTGTATTTTGTCTTCATGGCTCCTTTAAATCAGTCGGCGTTTAGCACAGAGCATTTGCTTTTATTCGTGTTCCTGGGTTTCGAAAAAAGAAAAAAAAAATGCCACACGCCAGGATTCGAACCCAGGGACAACGAGTGACAGGCGGTGATAGTATCCACTACACTATTGACCCTCTAGTAATCGATGGCAGCGCCCCTTGCGGATTTCCAGTTTTTCGGCCTCACTGCCTCCCATTGAAAATGCCCTTGCTTTTGCCACTCTTCCAATATTCTGCCGTACTTTGCTACATGTAGCGCAGCCCGACGAACATTCGGCGTCGTGACGCGGCTGGTCTTCCGCCGCGCGAACTTCGTCGTGAAATATCGCTCCATGTATAGTAGGCAACTGCGGCATAGAGAAATCAAAAATTAGAAGAGTGGACACACGGGCTAATCGCGGCCGAGTGGCCTGACTCCCGCACCATCCAGCAGTCGGCGCAAGTGGTAAAAAACTATATATTCAAAATTAAGCTAACACAGAATATTATACTTTTAAAATTGTGTTACACATTAGACTACACACTTTTATTTGTGTAATAAGTTGAATGGCTCTGAATGTAAATTTTTGTGGCTTCTTTGCGCCAAGCCTGGCCAAGCCGCAAGCGCAAGCCGCCATTTGGCTCTTTCGGCAGCGTTCGCACGTGCGCTTCCGCAGCCTCGTGATAAGTGGTGATAACCTCTGTTGTTGAGAAGGAAACGCCTAGCGCTTTCTTTGCGACATCGGTATTGCATCCTGAACGAAAGGTGAGACTTTCTTTTTTAAAGTGCTGGTGTGGCGTATCATATTTACGTTTCATTGTACTGCAAACGCTGCGAGCACTGCGTAACCTCAGGGAATCAGGCATAGCTAGTGCTTCGTCTTTAGGGGGTAAGCGCTTTGGAAACGCCCCGGAAAGGCGTAAGACACCATTTTTTAGCCGGACGTAATGGTATTTTAGTCTGGTTGTGCCGTTTTATCTAGCGCTGAGGGATGCCAGCGGTACGCGCCCGTCGTGCACGTAGCGTTTACGTGCCGCAAACGACGGCGGTGAGTTGCGGAAGTGGCCGGCCGGCCGGCGGTCCGTAGGCGAAGCAGGCGTTGTGCGCTGTCGCTGCACTGAATTAGGTGAGCCGCAGGCTGCATTGTATTATACTAGCTAGCCATTGCTAGCTTGGCCAACTGTTACTGCTATTATGTATTATGGCCGTGATGCACTGCAAAGCCGTCCGGGCTAGCGTACACGGCGAAGTATAGCCGTATCTGCATTAATTTGGCTTATCTGGGCATAACCAGCAGCCGTACACTCATCGTAAGTTTTACACATGGGTGCATACCAAGGTGCCTGCGTACAAAGCAAACCGCTCGCCGACGCCGATAACGCGCGCGCGTCGCTTCGCTTTGGCTCGTCAAGTACGGTAAAAACGCGCCTTTCGTCCGCAGATAACAGCTTTGCTCGAGGCGGGGTGAGTGCGCAGTGCATTGAAACCTTCAAATTTGGTCTTCGTTCTACATCGTATATCAATTCCGGTATCGCAGGCATTGCATAGAACTGTTCCACACCTGCTGTTTTTTCAAGCGTTTGCTCTCTTTTCTCTAGTCATATTTTGGCTAGTTTCATGTAACACGTATTGTGCAGATTGTTTTCGTCATATTTTTCAAGGCATGGCCTTTGGCGGTCAGTAGTACTCCGTACGACGCTCGCTGCTGCTTGCCATGGTGCCCACACAGCGCCCAAATATACTTTCGCCAGGTGCCCGTTCTCGGGATGGGTTTCTTTCGCGAGCCCGTGGGGAAACAGGTTTAAGCTTTGTATTACGTTCAGCTCGCTCTCGCTCTTCGTCCTGATTTTACAAGAAAAAGACAAAGGGATTCAGGCTATGTGAGCAGCGTTATGATTTTAGTTAACCCAAACAATAGCTGAATTGCATTAAGAATGTGCCTAACCAGTGTTGCGAAATTACTAAGACCCATATTTGTAGTGTTGCTAATTGCTTGACCACATGATTGCTGAATAGAATAAGAGAACTTGTGTTTTAAATAGGTGGCATGCACTGGAGGCAATGCTTGAGTACTAGTTGCAGTGAAATTTACAGACTATTCGCAGGTCATCAGTCATTGCAAGCAGTTTGTGTACTATATCACCTATCACCTGTGCAGGTCTACATGTGGCCTCAAGACAGAGCCAACGAGCCAGCTGCATTTGTCATACCAAACATGGTGTAAGCACTTCATGGATCCTGCCCTCACAGGACTCACAAAAGTGGCCGTGCCAGCTGTTCTCCCAGAGTTATTCAGTTGTATTGATGACGGCATGCAATGCTTCTTGCTGCCTTATTGATGCTTCTGATGGATACCGCAACTGTATTCCATCTATTGAACCTTGCCATTAGCACCGAAAATCTAACGCAAGTCTCGGCACTCATTAAGGCGTGACCACTGAAAAGACTATCGTTGACTCAAGGAACAAACTGTTTTTTATTACTGACATGCCTCATCTCATTAAAACCACTAACAGCGTATACAGTCTCCAAACTCCACTCACAAATTATTGTTGCTGCTAGTTGTAATATTGTGAAAACAGTACACCCACAAAAACCCTTTTACATTATGAAGACTGCCAGGGTAAGAGCTCATGCTAAATGTCGTTTGTCACCGTACGTGCTGCGTGTTGTCGGACTGGCCTAGATGAAGAGAACCATGTTGGGACCTACGTTGTCAAATGCTTATGCGACTCTGTAATGTGCCACCATTGTCTCATACACGAGAAGCATATACTGCTTCCCTGTTTCTTATATTAGACTGTTCGTATTGACAGCGGAAGGCATGAATTTGTGTGCCTTAATCGAGCCTGAAACCTGTCGGTTGACTACGTGCACGTACCTGAAATATCCCCGCCTGGCCTTTGCCTTTACTGGGAAGGCGACGCTTTCGGAAGGTAACCCGGCTTCTTGGGAAAATGCACCCTTGCAAGGAACCAATAGGAAGTTGATTTTTTTCCTCTTAACATTTTGCGTGTGCATCTGCACACAAATGTGATTTCTGTTCAATCACTGCTACTGATTTGAAGTTGCCCCGAGGGAATATACCTCATTAGAGTTCATCAAATAAGCGAGGCCATCAAAGCCTAAGTTTTTCCCTTCTTTCACATCCTAACTGGAGAAATTGCCAGACTAAAAAAATTGTCTGCGGAGATAGTGGTTGTAAACAGTTGCAAGTATCCCAGTGTCTAGATTATGTTATGGTTGATATTTTTGTATGACTACAACGGCGCACAGAGTCTGAGGGTGTCGTAGATACAAGTAAACCTGTGGATGGCTGAGTCTTCTGGGTTTTCTGCATTTTCAATTACCGTGAAGAAAAAATCATTTGTGTGGTTGTGATACCTTTACTTGTGCATTCTTTTTCATTCCTGGAAACGTATTTTCCTCTCACTACTGTGTATTGTCTCTGTTGTGTATCACCCACTGTTTATTATTATATGTGTGTTGCAAAGAATGATGACAATTTGAACTTGTTGTTCCGTTTAGTGCCATGCAATAAATATTTCTTCATTTATGATGTGTCTCTTTTATGTGGCTTGGCAAGATGTGAACACACGACAGAATTCTTAAAGAAGTGGGAATGGTACTGTAAATTGCAATATCACATTTTCAGAAAAAGGTTTTTCCCTTCAAACTACCCGCCAATATCGGTGTGCGCGAAACCGAAACCGAAAGTGAACGTACGAAAGTGAACGAAAGTATGGTTAGTAGTTTGGCTACCCAACTGCTCGGCGCGCTACACTACAGTACAGTCATTCGGCCGCAGGGCTCTATGGGAGTGTCCACTCTTACCAGTATTTCTTCCTCTATGACTGTGGTTACTCAGCGCAAGGCGCCCACGATCGGCCGCTCCCCGCCTTTGCCTGCGTCACATAGCTGCGCGTGCGTGGCGCAGTGACTCCAACAAACGACGACCATTGGGACTGGCCCAAAGCCATGTTTAGTGAGTCAGTACTTGATCCTGAGGCGTCACGTGCATGCCACAAGACCAAAAGAAAATAAATTAGCTCATTGGCAACGACGTCGGAACTCGGTTTATTTCGACCAGGTAGCAGCCGCACAGTGCCGAGGCATACAAATCGAAGCAAGTGCTTTGTGCCAACAACAACAAAAACAAATGAGATGACGGTGAGCGACAACCCGAAAACTGCCAATTAGCCGTGGCATTATTCCAAAAAAAAATGGTAAAAATGCAAGCGTCATGGCAAACAGTCGCCGGGATAGGCAGCAGCCCCTGGACAACAAAGGCAGTGGCGGGAGCCTTTTGGAGACGCTTCAATACTTCAAGTCCCCCTTGGCAGACACAACAGCCGCCACACGTCGACGAATGCTCTCGAAAAGGCGCGCCGCGAAGCCGGTAGCCCGGAGGTGCTGCCACTCCTCTTCGACAGCTTGCCACAACGCGTCACGCGAGCCGCCCTGTAGCTGTCGGCTGCTAAGGGACTTCTTCATTGCTCCCCACACGTATTCAATTATATTCATGTCCGCCCCCTGCGGTGGCCACTCGATCACCATCACGCCTCGCTCGTCCAGTAGGTGTTTTACTGACCGAGCCATGTTTATCGGCTTTGGTCGTGCTGCAAATAATACAGTCCATCCGCGAATGAACCATCGAGGGGGTGGGGTATCACCACGCTGTCAACAATGTCCTCGTAGGCAGCCGCGTTGAAGCGGCCCTCGATATGAACTAACGGACCGAGGCCATGGCTTGAAATCGCACCCCACACGCTAACGGCGCACCGGCCGCTACTTGAAATCCGCTGCAGGTTGCACGACTCGAGTCTGAGGAAGAAAGAAATCGCAGTAGGCTAGTGCCGCAATCGTTCGGACGTTTGTATATCTCTGGGACATTGTCGACAGATGCACCCGACGATAATGTCGCTCCGGAAAAGGTAGTGCTGTAGGCAGCTAAATGACTGCATATGCTCCACCGTCTTTTTTCCTATTGTGAGTCACAAAAGAAACTTGGCGCCCAAGCTTGGGAGCGCAATAGGTCTGACTGCGGGCGAGGGCTACGCCGAACAAAGATATGAAATAACTGCACTACAAAATGCGTGGTGAGTGGCAACAAACCTTCACGTAAACGAACATGCAAGCAACACGATAGCTTGTCGTGGGCTCGTTTCCCTGGTCTATCTTTTAATTATATTCGCGCTATCACTGTGTATTCTATTACTATTTGGTTTTAAAAAAATGAAAAACTTTTGCATCACTCATACCTGGTGTTCACGGCCCTCCAAATGCGTTGGCGCTGGTCCCAACGGCTTGAAAATGTGAATTCGTCCGTGAAGAGAACACAGCTCCAGTCTTCCGCCGTCCAGGTTGCGCGGTCTTCTGCGAAAAGCAGTCTCGCAAGCTTGTTCGTTTCGGATATAGCTTGGGCTTTCTAGCAGGGACACAATATCGAAGCCGCACATCACGTAAGCGGCGTCGAACAGTTTTCGTGCTTGCCGATTGATCGAGCTCACACTTGATTTGTTTAGACGTCAGGGACGGCTTTACTGCCGCGGCGGCCACGATTAGCATGTCTTGCTCACTTGTGGTAGCCAGTGGTCTGCGTCCTCGGGGAAGATTCTCGATCCGGCCCTCATCGCGGAACGCTTGCAGGATTCGATTCACTGTGCATAGTGGTCGTCCTGTGGCTTTCGTAATATCGCGCTGCCTAATACCTTCCTGGAAGAGGTGGATCATGCCCAGTCGGTCTTCCTCCGGAACGCTTGGCATGGTCGGTTTCAAATGAGGGCATCGCTGACGGCCTCTTCGCATTTTATACAGTTTTGTTAACACGTCACCCTTTTCCTGGTGTCGCTGTTGTGTTTCGAGTCGTGCAATCTCAGATTCGAGTCGTGCAACCTGCAGGGGATTTGAAATAGCGGCCGGTGCGCCGTTAGCGTGTGGGGTGCGATTTCAAGCCATGGCCTCAGTCCGTTAGTTCGTATCGAGGGCCGCTTCAAAGCGGCTACCTACGAGGACATCGTTGACAGCGTGGTGATACCCTACGCCCTCGATGGTCCATTCGCGGATGGACTGTATTATTTGCAGCACGACCGAAGCCCGATACACATGGCTCGGTCAGTAAAACACCTACTGGACGAGCGAGGCGTGATGGTGATCGAGTGACCACCGCAGGGGGCGGACATGAATATAATTGAAAACGTGTGGGCAATGAAGTCTCTTAGCAGCCGACAGATACAGGGCGGCTCGCGTGACGCGTTGTGGCAAGCTGTCGAAGAGGAGTGGCAGCGCCTCCGGGCTACCGGCTTCGCGGCGCGCCTTTTCGAGAGCATTCCTCGACGTGTGGCGGCTGTTGTGTCGGCCGAGGGGGACTTCACCAAGTATTGAAGTGTCTCAAAAAGGCTCCCGCCACTGTCTTTGTTGTCCAGGGGCTGCTGCCTATCCAGGCGACTGTTTGCCATGACGCTTGCATTTTTACCATTTTTTTTTGGAATAATGCCACGGCTAATTGGCAGTTTTCGGGTTGTCGCTCACCGTCATCTCATTTGTTTTTGTTGTTGTTGGCACAAAGCACTTGCTTCGATATGTGTGCCTCGGCACTGTGCGGCTGCTACCTGGTCGAAATAAACCGAGTTCCGACGTCGTTGCCAATGAGCTAATTTATTTTCTTTTGGTCTTGTGGCATGCACGTGACGCCTCAGGATCAAGTACTGACTCACTAAACATGGCTTTGGGCCAGTCCCAATGGTTGTCGTTTGTTCGAGTCACTGCGCCACGCACGCGCAGCTATGTGACGCTGGCAAAGCGGCCGATCGTGGGCGCCGAGCGCTGAGTAACCGCAGTTGCCGCAGTTGCCTACTATCTTGAGCCGCCTTGCTAACAGCTCAGCTTTCAGCGCTCTTGCGGCTGCTCTTGCGGCGCGGCGACAAAGCAAGCATGCGAGCGAGCAGAGGGACAATATCGGAGTGGGACACGCAGCCTTGCTCCCTCCATCTCAACTGCGCATGTCCGTGAGTTTTCCACGGCCGCTGCCAGGTGACGGTACTGGTATCTTCGGCCATGCCCTCCACGGTTCGCATTTGAATTGTCCATGACTGTACAAGTACTCTCCCCTATACTAATTATTGGTGTTTCATGCATAACCTAACATGTAGCCACTAAATGGCAACCTTGATTGTTGATTTCGGAAAACTCAAAATTTTGCCCAAAATCATAATTTGGGTTTAGCAGTTAATCACCAAGTATCCGAATTTCCTGGGGTTAGTCATGTTTACGTTATTGCCATATTTCTTAGGTGTGGACACAAAAATGTCGGTAACTTTGTACTTTCGTCTTGGATGAAGCCCGGCCAGTTGTTTTGTTTTGTTCAGCCTTTCTTCGGATGTTTATCATGTGAATTGACAGTCCTTGCAGTCCACTTTCCCAGTTCGTTATGTAACTGGCTGTGCCATGTAACGGGGCCGGATTAGGGTTCTGAAGGCTGCCATTTACAAACGCTAGTTCAGGACCACCAATAAGGGAACATCCTTCTACAAAGAAATAGATTTGGAAGTGTGAAGTATCAGCTGCATTATCCTTAACTTGAACGTGCTGATTACAAGGCTTAGGGCTTTTCCCGAAAGTACTGTGGATGTTCAGCTGACCAGGTAAGAGGGAAACCACCAAACACACCGGCCAAGGCCGATGCTGCTGCAAGATACGAGCAAGCATTGAGTCGACTCAGCAATACATTGTACCTTTTTTTAAGCGGCCGACGTGCATGCCCCAGGTTCTCCTGATTGGGCGTGTTCTTATTCTTTCTTGCGTCCACCACACTCGAGTCACGTTAATTTCGGAATGGTGGAATACAGCATTTTCGGGCAAGATAGGAGAGCTTGAACTCAAGCCACTTTCCCGCAATGAGTTTTCAAAGCCCTCCACCAGCTGAAGGTACTGCAGTGAGTTGTAAGCATTGCCTGAAAACCATAGCAGATGAGGTGAAATATAAAGCATAGTTTGCGTTATGTGTCTTTCTGTCCCATTTACATGTTTTGAACGAAAAAACTCCCACCTCCCCTCGCGCGAACCCCTGTGTAGATGCGACGCATAGGCGGAGCGGCGAAGGGACCGCGTTTTATAGCGCGCATAACGTTGAGGGGACTGCGTAAGCCGGTCCCAGTCGATGACGACGTTGGCGTACTTGTAAAGCGGCGTGGACTCTAGGTGTTTGAGCCAAGCGTGGATGTTGCTTCGCCGGAGAACGGCACACCGGTTATATGCGCAGCGCGCCCGAAGGAGAGGAAACCGCGGAAGAGAGAGTACTGCACATGCGCCGGCCCCAGCGCGTCTGCCGCGGCTATGACGCAACACAATCCAACACAATCCACTTTAATCCAATCCGATCCAATCCAAATCCAAGCCAAGCCAAGCCAATCCAATTCACTCCAAGCCCATCCAATCGAATCCAATCCAATGCCCCTCGCGAGAGAGTGTTCTCTATCGGAGAAGAGAGGGGGTGAGCGGTGGAGAGTGTAGCTGGCGCGGCGAGGAGAATGGGGGAGGGGCGGACAACGCCGACCACGACGACGACGATGACGCCGGAGGGACAAGGCGAGTGAATGAGATGCTCTGCATCTAAAAAGTGCCATTTAAATGTGACTCCTCCTTCCTTGCCGATTTCCGATGCCTGATTGTTCAGTTTGTGGGGATAAGTTTAGCCGATTGCTCACATATGTCTAACCTGTATGTGTGCTTTAGCAGTCAAACGCTGATGTTAGCAGTGAAGTAGGTGAAAATAGTAGTTTGATTGTAGTTGTGTGCAGATTACCTACATTGTGTTAATTCCTAGAAAAGCAAAATTGAGGTAACCCTGCTAACAGTTCTACATTGCAGCATTTTATTATGCGAACGTTAAGGAGTTCAGCTGTTTGGTAAAGGTGAAATAAACAGTGGTACAAAAAGGAGAGCATCTACTAAACAGAAATATCTTCACAATCGCAGGATGCCAGCGGTCCGCCTACCAGCTTGTGTCCTGCATCGTTTCTGCTGGCTGGAGCGGCTCATGGAGCATTTTCCAGCTTCTCAAAGTTTGTGATCAAGTGCTCCTCCAAGTGAAAGATGCCGCAGAGGGATCTTTTGTTTTAATGCCACAATTTCACGTGCTCAGCAGCTAATTTACTCTGAAGGCTTTTTAAATATTCATCTCCCAAGAGGGCATGTTACCTTCGTCTTCGGTGGAATGTGTCTGCAATCAGGTTATTTGTGACAGAAACAAGTGGACCAGGTTGTGAAAGTCATTGAGGCCTTGTTGATTGTGCATGCTTCTGAAACGACATTTTCATTCGGCTGAATTTTTTCCAAATATTCCGATTTGTGAACAAATTATGGTAGAAGTCATGATTAGTTGTACAACAATGCAGGAAGGAAATGCCAACATACGTTTCAAGCGCCTCTAATATTTCAGATCGTTGGCTGGTGAGAAATAAAACAAAACTGAAATTTTTAAAAAGTAAAATCAAATATTGGTTGTCACCAGTGCATGACTATAGTAAAAACTATCTAGCCACCAAATTTCGAATTAGACACGAAATGCTAAGAAAAATAGGGAAATAAACTAGATAGCTCGCTACAATAAACCAATTCGTAATATTCCTCAATGTCTATAAAGTGATGATTCAGGCGGGTTAGTTAAGGTGTCAGTGGGTTTACACACCCAACTTGCAGGGAAGCACATAAGCTCTTAATATTAACATGTTTTAAGTGAAGACCGTCTTCCTTCATTAAGCTGCTTTGCACATCCATGCCAGTCTGATAAATGTAGTCCCGAATTTTTGTTATGAACAATCTTTGTATGGGACCCATATTTTTTTATATGATGTCGCTGTGTATTTCTGAAACTGTATCTAGTCGCCAATTCCAATTTGTTGTGGTCAGGTTTTTTCAACTAATTCGTAGCTGTTTTAACAATTATGGTATGTTTTGTGTGCCTAAAGGAATGCCTGATTGCATGTTCGGCCTATGTAGTGTTGAAAGCGGACATTTTGCCTAAAAGTGGAATGTCGGGCTGGCAACATGGTACTTCGCGTGCTGCTCACTTTCATTCATGCCATTATTTTTTATATTTTCATTTAAAATTAAAAGCCAACCAATTTGCTGTCATTTCAATTCTGTTACCTACTTTATACTTTCTTTTTTTTCAACTTTCTGTAAGGATTGACTATCCATATTTTTATGATACCAAGGCGTTGGACTGGGCTAGCTGGTACATGTTTGAATGGATGAAAAACTAAAGGAAAACCCAGGACACAGAAGAGAACGACGGGACAAACTTGGGCCGTCATTCTCTTTTAACTGTTTCCTGTGTTTACCACTGGTTTTTTATGCATTCAAACATTTTTTATGAGTTTGTTGAACAGTGATTAGTTTAGGTGCTCAAACAATTTTTGGCTGCGAAGGCTCCCTGTAGCATTTATATAAGTGCTCTCTGCTCTTTTTTTAAGCCAATACCCCATCACCAGTCTTCATGAGGTGGTCTTTTGAAGAAATGAAGTTGAAGTAAATATTTCTTTGCATTGCTTTTCGCGGTTTGAAAGAACTTCTTGTTCATTCTTGTTTCTTTCAACACTGTTTCAGAATCCTCCTTAAGGCATTTCCTCTTTTATTTTTTTTCAGAACCAGGAAGGGTGCTCATCCTCGGTTCTTGCTGAAGCAGCAGTATCCATACTTCACACGTGAGCTCTGAACACACAGTAATTATGGTATGAAACATTCTACCAGTATAAGCTTGCTTTGTAGAGGTCATTGTAGATGTCAAAGCTCTTGACAGTGTAGTCCAATGTCTGGTGTAAAGCGCAATGTCTGCAACTTGTAAAAATTAATTTTGTGGCTATAATGTTTGAGATTATTTTAAAATGCACGTCAACTACTAATAAGAATCGCTGTCTAAATTGGCAGCCATTTCCCTGGTGGATACAGAAAGTGAAAAAGCGCATGTGTAGAGATTTCAGTGCAGCTTATATGTCCCAAATTTACTAAAGCTAATCTAGAACACTCACTGTGGTGCACTTCATATCCCATGTGCAGTTTTGCGTAAAAACAGCTAAAAATTTGTGATAAATTTAAATTTATTTTATTGTTTTTAAGTGCACATATTGTCAGTTTAACTGCCATATTTAGAGTAAAATAATTTGTAACAATTGTATAGCTACCAAAGGTTTACAGAAAAGCTTTTTGCCTTTGGTTATGCACCTTCTTATCAAAAGAAAAATGTTATTGAGAAAGGCAGAAGAAACCCAAACATGGAAATTAGCAAACCCAAAAGCTGCGGATAGACTGAATGTTTTGTAAAGAATCTTTTGCTGGTTTCAGTTCTAGTCAACTCTAAAAAAGTATAGACGTAGAATGCTTGCTGTGAGGCACCTCTTAATACTAGCCAAAACTAATGGGCCCTGGCTGTTGGCTTTTCATTTGCAACAGTGACAAATGACCCCACATCCACCGGCAGGGAAATAATGCAAGGCACCATGTACAAGCTAGCCTCATGATAAAATAATGTTTTAGGAACAATGACATCACATTTCAACCATGGGCTTCACCAGGGAACTTGTATGCATTGTTCTTTGATGTTTGCAGTTCTTGTTATTGCTATGTGGGGTCATCTAGTTCTAATGTATGCTTATAAAACTCGATATACCACCAAACCTTGCAAGTGCTGTCAGCATCATCATCATCATCACCAGCCTATCTACGCCCACTGCAGGGCAAAGGCCTCTCCCATTATTCTCCAATTATCTCGGTCCTGTGCCAACTGTGACCAATTTATCCCCGCAAACTTCTTGATCTCATCTGCCCATCTAACTTTCTGCCGCCCCCTGCAACGCTTTCCTTCTCTAGGGATCCACTCTGTTACCCTTAATGACCAGCGGTTATCTTGCCTTCGCATTACATGCCCTGCCCACGTCCATTTCTTCTTCTTAATTTCTACTAATATGTCTTTAACACCAGTTTGCTCCCTGACCCACTCCGCTCTCTTCTTGTCCCTTAATGTTACACCTATCATTTTCCGCTCCATTGCCCGCTGAGTCGTTCTCAATTTAAGTTGAACCCTCTTAGTGAGCCTCCAAGTTTCTGCCCCGTAGGTGAGTACCGGTAAGATGCAGCTGTCATACACTTTCTTCTTCAGCGAAATGGTAGGCTGCTATTCATTATCTGAGAATGTCTGCTATATGCACCCCACCCCATTCTGATCCTTCTAATTATCTCTGCCTCGTGGTTTTGATCTGGGGTCACAACTTGGCCTAAGTAGATATATTCGCTTACCACTTCCACTGCCTCGCCACCTATCTCAAACTGCTGTGCTGTCCCGAGGTTATTGATCATTACTTTAGTTTTCTGCATATTATATTTCAGGCCCCCGGTTCTACTTTGTTCGCCCAGTGCGGAAAGCATGCTTTGCAATTCGTTCCCCGAGTTACTTAGCAAGGCAACGTCATCAGCAAATTTGAGGTTACTGAGGTATTCTCCATTAACCCTCACTCCCACCTGTTCTCAATCCAACGTTCTGAATACTTCTTGTAAGCATGCTGTGAATAACATTGGAGAGGTTGGGTCTCCTTGTCTGACACCCTTCCTTATAGGTATTTTACTGCTCTCCCTATGGAGGATGATGGTAGCTGTAGACCCATTGTAGATATCCTCTAGTATTCTTACATAATGCGCATCTACCCCCTGGTTCCGTAATGCCTGAATGACTGCTAGGGTTTCGGCCGAGTCAAATGCTTTCTCATAATCTGTGAAGGCTATATACAGGGGTTCGGTATACTCAGCGCACTTTTCTATCACCTGATTGATCGTGTGAATATGGTCCATTATTGAATAACCTTTACGGAACCCTGCTTGTTCTTTAGGTTGACTGAAATCTAAGGTTGCAGAGATTCGGTTAGCTATTACCTTGGTAAATACCTTGTAGACGACTGACAGTAAGCTGATCGGCCTATAATTTTTCAAGTCCTTCATGTCGCCTTTCTTATGGATTAGGATGATGTTCGCGTTCTTCCAAGATTCCGGTACCATTGCGGTCATTAGGCATTGCGTATACAGGTTTGCCAGTTTTTCAAGTACAATTTCTCCGCCATCCTTCAAGAGGTCTGCTGTTATCTGATCCTCACCAGGTGATTTGCCCCCTTTCATTTCTTTCAAAGCCTTCCTTACTTCTTCGGTCGTTACTGGTAGGATGTCTATCTCCTCTGAACTACTGTCTCGTTCGGCATTATCCTGTATGTCCCGGCTACTGTACAGATCCCTATAAAACTCCTCGGCCACTGTGACTATTTTATCCCTATGTGTGATGACATTGCTTTGCTTATCCTTGAGTGCATACATCTGATTTTTCCCCACGCCAAGACGTCTCTTCACTGCTTTCAGGCTACCTCCGTTCTTTACAGCGTATTCGATCCTCTCCATATTATACTTCCGTATGTCAGCTGTCTTACGCTTATTGATTAACTTCGAGAGCTCGGCTTGTTCTATTCTGTCAGCTGCGGTAGAGATTCTCATGGTTTGCCGTTTCCTGATTAGATCTTTCGTCTCCTGTGAAAGCTTACCAGTATCCTGTCTAGCCATAGTGCCCCCGATTTCTACTGCACACTCCGTGATAACGCGTGTAAGGTTGTCGCTGGCTTCCTGTGTCGTAAGGTCGGCTTCCTCGTTAAGGGCGGAGTATTGGTTCTGCAGCGCGATCCTGAATTCTTTTACTTTACGTCTTACTGTTAGCTCATTTATCGGCTTCTTTCGTATTAGCTTGTGGCGGTCCCTCTTCAAATCTAGCCTAATTCGAGATCTTACCATACGGTGGTCCCTACACCTTACCCTTCCGAGCACTTCCACATCCTGCACGACGCCAGGATTATCGCATAATATGAAGTCTATTTCATTTTTGTAATCCCCATTCGGGCTCCTCCAGGTCCACTTCCGACTTTCCCGTTTACAGAAGAAGGTATTCATTATGCGTAGGTTATTCCGTTCTGCAAACTCAACTAGTAGGTCCCCCCTGCTATTTCTACAGCCCAGACCATAGTTCCCAACTGCCTTGTCTCCAGCCTGATTCTTGCCTACTTTAGCATTGAAGTCCCCCATAACTACGGTATATACTGTGTTTTTACTTTAGCCATTGCCGATTCCACATCTTCATAGAAGCGTTCCACTACTTGGTCGTCGTGGCTGGAAGTGGGCGCGTAGCCCTGCACCACCTTGAGCTTGTACCTCTTATTGAGCCTAATTACAAGACCTGCTGCCCTTTCGTTAATGCTATAGTATTCGTCTATGTTGCCAACTATGCTTTTATTGACCAGAAATCCCACTCCCAGCTCTCTTCTGTCCTCTAGACCCCGCTAACATAGGACGTGTCCATTTCTCAGCACCGTAAAGGCTTCGCCTGCCCTCCTAACCTCGCTAAGCCCTATTACATTCCATTTAATGCCCTCTAATTCCTCAAACAACACCTCGAGACTTGCTTCGCTAGATAAGGTTCGCGCGTTAAACGTTGCCAGGTTCAGATTCCATTGGCGGCCTGTCAACCATATGAATATTTTTTTCGTAAAGCAAAAAGAATCATGCAAAAGAAAATAAATGGTTTGGGTACCCAACTTTTATGAGTAGATTATGAGCCACAGTACGGAGGGAACCATATTACGAGCCGCAGTACGGAGGAAACTATACATTTTGCATTTGGTCTTCCTTCATATTGAACTTTCCTGCTCAGGTCAAGAATAAGGCACTAAACATTGCAGGTAGCTACCCTGATTGGAAGTTTGATGCAATACTGAGAAGCCAAGGGTTTTAAGGTTCAAAGAAGTTTTGTGTGGTTGAAGTGTTACACACCTAATTGCTTGCACTGCATAGCATGGTTAAGCTTTGCAGTGAAGCTCGAAGGATGTGTACTGCAGTTCGGCAAAGTGAACATATAATTGGTTTTTTACGAAGTTTTGAATAATCAGCTACCTCTAAAGTCATAACTCTCTACTGAGATGTGGCTCCGGACTCTTTAAATTGATGTTTTAACAATCGGTGACACAAGTTCAAGGAAATTATCAGCTGACGTTGATCTTCAATGGAATGTCTCACAGAACCGAGCTTGGAAAGCACGAATGTTTCATACCATAATCGTGGGTCATATTGTGCAATATGTGGTCTCACACCTGCTGCACCATTTGTGAACCGAGGATGACGCACTCTAGTGTCACTAGATAAGCTACAGAGTACCGTCACTGAGGCATGCAAGTGAAAAACGGCAGCCATTTTGGTGTTTATCAGTGTTGCCAGATTGCCGCTTCTACGGCTTCAGTGCTCACTTTGACGAGGTCACCTGTAAACAACACTGCCGAAGACGCAGCAACGCGGCATCTTCGGACACTTCTGCAGCTCAAATGCTGCGAATCGCGTTATCTTTAACTCACGTTCGGAACGACGCCAGTCGCGCGCAGCCGCAGAACCGAGATGGCACGCTGAGAATACCACAGTTGACCGACAGAAAACGCAGAAGCAACAAAATGGCGGTGCCCATCAACCATCGCAGTGTAAACAAATGTCACGTGATGCGAATTGACCAATGATCACGGCGGCGGCACGGAACAATAGGAGAAAAGAGTGCCGATACTCTGTAACGTTATCTAGTAACACTAACGCACCCTTTTTGTACCCCTTTAGGTGGGTGCTTTTGCAGAAGATGCTCCTTCAGATTGGGTTGCTAAGTAGCACCCTAGGATACTTTTAGGCCAAAAAGGGTGTTATAAGCCACCCGTCTTCTGGGGTGCTTCACAGGGTGCTCCTGCGGCGACAGAATCCAAGCACCCTAAAGGGTGTGAAATATTCAGTTTTTAGGGTGCTCCTGCGGCGACAAGCTGAACACCCTTTTGGGCGTAAACATTTTTAGTCCCACGACCAAGTGCGGCTTAAGACGGATGCTGTCCCTATACAGTATTGGAGGGACACCCGATGCTCTTCATAGCGAAATTTGTATCGAAAAGAGAGGTCGGAAAGCAGGAGCCCGTTGCGAAACGCCACAGCTGTGACCACCGAGACGCTGGACGAGGAGTCGACTGAAAACGTGGCGAAAACTACAGAAGCTTCGATCTTCCCGAACCCCTAGGAGAAAATCAGGCAGCACCACAACTACCGAGACTTAGTGAAGGTCGCCATCCTTTTGATTCGTGGATGAAGCGCGCAACAGCACCAGCCGACACGTTAACTTACGTGAGATGGGACACCCTCACGATGATGAGGATTTGGTTGTAGGGTTTAACGCGCCGACGCAACGCAGGCGATGAGGCGTACCGTATACGTGGAGGGCTCCGGATTAATTTTGACCAAATGGGGATCTCTAACGTGCGCCGAAATGTATTACACACAGGCGTTTTTGCTTTTTGCCTCTATCAGAAAAGCGGCCGCCGTGGCCGGGAATGGAACCCGCGTCCTCGTGCTCAGCAGCGCAACGCCTTCGCCACTGAGCCACCGCGGCGGGTACGCAGACGAACGACTTCTCCCATCTTTTTATTTAGAGAATGGTACTTATGATTTGCACAATGTTCAACTACCGTTGTATGGTGGAATAAACTATGTTGAATTGTATTTATAATTTATTAGCCAGGCGCAATGATTACAAAGCTGCATGCCGATCGCTTACGTTTCAAACCTAGTGAGATCGTTTAAATACACTTGCAAGCACAGTGTAACGTAGTCAGATATCAACCGTAGGCGACAAGCAAGAGCTTATTTTATGTGGGATGGAGATTGCGCATAAAGGCCCGTTCACACTTGCGTCGAAAGCGACCGGGAATTCTGTCGTATTGTCGCGCGACGACCTTTTTGTCGAATGGTCCGGACCAATTTTCGTCGCGCGACAGAATTCCCGTCGCTTTCGCTCGCTTTCGTTGCAAGTGGGAACGGACCTTAATGGAAAGTTGTGCTGCTGCCAGCAGCTACGTAGCGCGGCGGTAACCGCGCGACCTGCTCGGGCCGGGAGAACGCGCACACTCCCGCACGGCAGCGCCCCAAGCGGCAGCCGGCCGCGTACATCGCTCCTGGCGCCCGTCTGGAGCCCGCCCTCGGCACACTAGCCAGTATATTCTAGGCACTATAGCTGTATAGAGGAACTCACCAACGGGATATACAGGGTGTTTCAGCGAACACTTTCAAAAATTCTTAAAAATAGGCTCTTCGAGAAAAAAAGAAACCCTCTTCAGAAGGAGATTGCTAGCTACGGCGGACGCCAGATAGTATCAAGGGTGTGCACATTAGTTAGGTGGGTAATTAAACTCTACTAATTAACTTCTTAATTAGCGGAGTTTGGTGGTTGTTGTCAATGGTGATTTTGTAGCCCCGGAGAAGACGATCTCATATCAGTTTTTAAAACAACGAAAAAGTCGGTGTTTAAAGCCCTGTAGCGCGAGGAAACCCGCCGTTGTTTTCCGCTCAAAAACGAAACTCGGCGCTGAAGGAGCGCCGGAAGTCTTGAGCGAACGCAACGTCGGCTGGTGACGTGTTTCAATGAATGTGGTGGCCAATTGGAAATGTAAGTGCAATTTTCCCTAGCCACAGCAAGCAGCCACAGCCGCGAAAGCCCTCCTCGCCCAGCAAACAAACCTTTCCTTTGTCTGATGCGCTTTCTAACACGCAGCGATTATAAACGAACAGCAAATAAACCTAACGAAAAAAAAAGGAACGGATGGTGACGTTTCACATCTTGCACGTCTGGTAGCCACGTCAGATGTGGTCGAGAGAATATAAAAAAAGAAAAGCAAAACTGTCGCCAACGCCCACTAAGGCTCCCGAAACGGGCGACCGTGTTGTGGGCAATGGCTAGCCTCTTTCTTGCGCCTACCAACGAAAGAAAAGATAACGCTAGCCGTGGTATAAGGTGAGCATTGATTATTGAAAAAATACAGGAGGCGATGGAGTTGATATCAGCTGATTCCCTAGCGCCTTCTTGAATTGGGCGACACAGTCACTGCAACACGTCATCAGCGGATGTTGCGTTTGCACTAGACTTCTGGCGCACCATGTGCGCTGCGTTTCGGTTTCATGGGGGAAAAATACTTGATTTTTGCGGGCTGCAGGGCTCTACAGAGTGCATTTTTCTTTGCTTTAAAAACTGGTCCGTCATCGTCGTCTCCGTGGCTACAAACTCACCATTGGCAATAACCGCCAAACTTCGCTAATTAAAAAGTTCATTAGAGAGTTTTAGTTAATTAACTATGTAATTTTCATGTTTCTTATAACTGCTGACGTCCGCTGAACCTGATAGCTTGTTCCTCAAGAGAATTCCTATTTTTCTTGAAAAGCCTACCTTCAGGAATTTTTGAAAATGTTCACTGAAACACCCTGTATTGAGCGCGTCATCTGCTGCCCGTAAACAGAAACACGAGAATTAGCGCTGCAGAGAAGTGGCACTAGATGGCAACAGCAACCCGTCACCTCTAAAGGTTTGCAACCATTTTGCAACTAAAATATTTTAGGCGCTTTTGTCACCGCTAAGCTAGGTTTATTTCACTGTAGTGCTGACCAAACTGAGAACACAAACTTCATGACGAACTGAAACTCGTAAGATGATGCAATGTGAAACGCAATGTGAACCTAATGGCAAAGTAACACTTCTACAGTTTACCACGCAATCCACAGATAGCAGCACCTCGCGGGATTTCCGCTAGTTTCCGGACCCCGCGAGTTTCTAAAAGCCCCATTCGTCGATTTTGTTTCCGCCGTGAACCAGCCAAAGAAAGATAAGGTCATTTGTTCCGAGCTTCTCGTGCTGGTTGTACAAAACTTCCCATTTCAGTACTGGTAGGACAAATCATGAACACCACATTTTAATTTTAACAGCATGTAACAAATACGCTTACCTGTAGAATCCAGTCACAGAAGGCAGCTTGGATTTACCGCATTGAAACTTAACGGCATCTCGGCGTTGGCCGCATGTCGCATCGTTTACTCACCGCGAGAAGTATATCTGGATGGCTTTACTCTTTATTGTCCATGCCCCATAAAGACTTGAAATATTAATATTGCTTTATAGCAACAGCAGCAAGACCGATGTAATAATCAATAAGTCGATAATTTATTTGCGTGCCCAGGAACAGCCGGGGACGTTGTGCTGGCGCACGGAAACAAGACCAAAACGGACAATACGCAATGTATACAGGTGCCGTCAGAAGTAATTTGAGCACGGGAGCTGTAGACGAACCACATAGGAGCGCCGTGTAGCTGCACCAGCAGTAAACTAAAGGAGCAGAGCACGCATGCGTGTCTGCCGACGCCAATAGCCCCTCTGCTGATAGCCCCTCTATCGTGTCTGCCGACGCCAATAGACGCACGCCCCCGCGCCAACACCCACGTCCCCACGCAGGCGCGCACGCACGCGCCCGCACAAGCATACGCACGCGCACGCACACGCACACGCACGCGCACACGCAAGCAAGTGCATGTACGCCCACGCACGCCCGTGGACGCGCATGCGTGCACGCACACGCACGCACACACGCACGCGCACACGCGCGCACACACGCACACGCACACGCACACACGCACGCACGCACGCACACACGCACGCACACACACACGCACACACACACGCACACACACACACACACACTTGCATTCTTCTCATGCACGCACGTGAGGAATATGTGACTGCGGTAATCACTGGTATATCAGCGCATGTGCAACTACTAGAAGAGAACTATACAAATATAGTATTGTAAATTGCGCGCAAGAATGATCGTAATGGCTTCTTCGTGAGAACAGCAGCTTTAAGAGAATATATATACATACAAGGACACAATAAAATAAAAAACTGAATAAACCCCACTGTAACGTTCCATATTTACGGAATTACGGCAATGGCACACCGAAGCGTAGCTAAAACAAAAGAGGGAGAATCCGATGATTTCTAAAAGTGAAAACATTACCCATTGTTTTCGTGTTTCTATATCCAAGAGAATAGAGTCAAGAACCCACAATAGAATAGAACCCAGAATAGAACCCAGAATTGAACCGAGAATACAATAGAGTCAGGAACCCAAACAGGTGCGGTTTGGCACCTTTTGTTCCTGTCTTTAAGTTTGCTGTACGTAAGAATAGTGGAAATGCTACTAAAATAATAAAAAAAATTTTAAAAAGCCGAAATCAGGCTCCGCATGTTTCTTGTGGGCTCCATATCCCTTTCCTGCCCAACAAAAAGATTTTAGAAAAAAAGGCCACAAGTAAATAAATTTTGTTTATTTACCCCTTCCTAATCATGCTTCGACAAGTGAAAATAGAAAGCGCAGATTATTTCACACAGAAAACAAACCCACACATATGTGTGGGCTGGGCTTCTATTCGTATGATCTGCGGGTGGTAAGAATACCTTAAAAATGGCACCAGGCGCAGAAAACCTGCATTTTTACGTTTTATTTACGAGTTTTACATTGATTTCATGAGTACTTATATTATACATGAGATTTTTGGAAAATTAATAATAGTGAAGTTTTAATTAATATAGTTATTAATTATAATAAATATTTTTTTCAGAAGTAATTACGGAAATAGTTAAAGGTTAAGGCGCGGGAAAACATTACCAACGAGCCAGCACAAAACCGCGAGTAAATGAGACACGAAGAAAGGAAGAAAAAATTTTTTATCGCTAGCGCTGCAGTGCACGAGCCCGCCACCCTGTAGTGCCCAGCAAAATTTTCGTGACGACAAAAGCCCAGCCCACACATATGTGTGGGTGCATTTTTCAACCGTGATGATTGAACGAAGACGAAGGGAACGGGTGTATTTTTTAGCCAATCGCGTTTTTCCAAGTCTTGCAAGTCGTGTATTACACTTGTTATTCAGAAAATACGAGAATAGCAAGAGGAAATATCAGTTTTCATCTTGAAGGCGGCTAGCGTGATCGCGCTGGCTTGAGCGCCGTTTTTAAAGGAGCCATGAAGAGAAAACAAAAGTTTGTTTTATTCGAAAGATTAGGTGTTTCATAGTACCCCAAGCGCTTTCCCGGAAGCAAATGATGCTTTATTCACTGAGAAATAAGGCAATTTAAGCCAAAATTTTAAATCTCCCGCTAAAATTGAACATTCCGTGACGTGTGCAATGGCGTCATAGAGCCGGTCCATGAAACAGATACTTAGTATGTCGACTCCATAGAGCACCCACACGCGGGAGTCGATCGAGACGGCGGCCATTTTAAAAATACTAGTAAAACCTAGTGCGCCCGCAGCCCTAGTCATGGAATCGCCTGATCCGGAGAACAAAACTCTCGCCGAGGAGCTCGGGCTTGCATTTAATAACCTCACACCACAAAAACGCTCAATGATTTTAAGTGCACGAGCGGCAAGAGTTGTGGCTATCGCGGAATGGTCGCTTTCCCGTCCACCGCGTATCCCACAACAGACGAACGCCCAGCCGTCGGCACCGCTGCCTCGTCAGCCCCGTCGCGACGGACGAATATAGACTGGTACGTATGTGCCGTATTTTGATTACGGTTAATAATAGTTCAATTTCAGTAGCAGTATCACTTATGCCAGTTGGCCGGTGTCGTGTATGGAAAGCCGTTCGCGCGAGCTCTCTGCTTCGACCAGAAAGATACAAGCGTCAATGCGCGGTGTTTACGGCATTTTTTTCCCCAAGGTCAGAGCGATTTGACGAAGTCGGCGACGAGCGCCAGCATGACCCAGGAGTGAGCTAACGTAAGGGTCCCTGCCGTAACTGAACAAACTGAAGTGTTCACTGGTTGTAAACTGGAAACGAGCTCGTAACGACAGCAACAAGCCAACACCATTCGAAACTTACGCGACGACTGGCACTATCTCGTCCTCCCCTCGTTTCTATTAAGTGCGAAGCACTTCTTAGTCGGGCCTACTCCTGCTTCCACCGCCGTCCTCCGTCCGCAGCCTAGCAACGGAGCTAGCTACCGTGCCTAGCAACGGCGCCGGATTTCCGACGCGTGAGGGCGCTCGCATAGCGCCTCCTCTCCCCCCTCGCCTACTCTCCTAAAGCCCCTTTACTACTCTCCAGCTCGCAACACCCTCTCTCGGCGCGCCAGCCAGGCCACTCTACACTATACAAAAAAAACGGCATCCGGCGCCAGGTTTCGATCCGAGGACTTTGCGGCCGCAGCGCGACGCCCTACCGACGAAGCCACGGACGCGACTCTGATATCAGTGTTAGTAACGCGCCTTATATCTTTAACGCATTCAAACTACGTCGTCAGCGGCGTGCGTTGGCGACTCAGCGGCGTTATAGCGGCTGCAACAACCCTTAACGGTCCACTTTAGCGACCACAAGGCGGTCGTAATGACCGTCGCATACAACGACAACACAAACAAGTGCTGAAATAAGTACTGTCGTTTCACTTTACTTTGCGTGTGTGTGTGTGTGTGTGTGTGTGCGTGATTACATTCCCTCTCGAACATCTCTCGAACATACACGTTAATTCACCAAGATTTCCGCAGAGGGACAAACGAGGCGTGTTAAGCCGAACGTGATCACGAGGGGGTGTTAATGTAACTAACGGGCAAAATGCCACCAAACTTCAACAAACTCCCCCTCATAGCATCACCCCGTGCTTCGCACTTCCTCATACTCCCCTTCGGGGAAATGCGGGAGAATTTTTTTTATCTTTGCTGGTTGGCGATATGACCGCCAACCTCCTGTGAAGGGATTACGATACGAAGCAAGGTCGCGGCTGTGCGTGCTGGAACGGTTCGTTGGCCCCGAAGAGCCTCGAACCCGAAAATTCGTCTGCACGACGGCGAGATGTCGAGATCGGCCGGCGCTAGTTTCGTAAGCATTGTCGCACACGCTTGCGAGTTCGTTCGGACCTTTAACCGTTTACTCCACCGTTCTTTGTCATAAAAAGAATGTGCAGTATGTTTCACGGGCATTTAGCTCGCTATGCCAGCTGTAAGCCCTGTCTAACATGCGTTTGCTTTTGCCGGCCTCCGCCAATCGCAGAGCATTCCCAAGTGACATCACAGGTTCTGTTGCGGAAAATGAGCTGGTGGGTCGCATGGTCATTTCCTTTTTTCCTAATTATGTAACTTATTTGAGCGAAGTTTGCGTTATAAGTGGTGTTGTTATGGTTCTAACGAGGCAATCTTTCGAATGAACCAAACTTGTGTTTTCTCTTCATGGCTCCTTTAATGTGCGATTTCTCGCCCCCTGGTGGCGAAATGAGTGAACTAACGAAACCAATAAAGTCTCGAAAGCGTTCGCAGCGGCTACCAAGTGCTGTGAAACTGGAACCGAAACAGGTGCCACTTAGTAAACGATTTGTTGACCCACATGTTTGTGTGGGCTGGGCCGTAAAGGGATATATACGGAGTTTATACGGACAATGAATTGGGCTTTCTAAAGGCAGTCCGATAGCAGGAAAAACGGTGCCAAATTTTGGGGAAGGTATTCAGTATTGTATTATTATGTGTTTCCCACAAATATTCCTCATTTGATTACGGCCTTCTGTCAGTCTAGGTAAGAACTCCGTATTCCCGTAATTCCGTATCTACAGAACGTTTCAGGAAGGAAGAAAAAAAATAACTCAAGAGGATGAAGTGAGTTACAGCATAGAAGTGAATCAGCTCACAAAGACAGATATAAATATGTGGCTAGTTAGGCCAAGCCAAACTCACACACATGTTTGCGAAACAAAGTCTGGCAATCATTAAATATATTCAGATAATCAAAGTACGGATTGCACGTGCACTGCATTGTGAACATAGGGCGCAAGTCACGCTGACGTTGTGGTTTGTAAAAGGCACCATGTTTTCTGGTCACCTTTTGCGGCACGTGGGGAGGAACATGTAGCAGCTCGTAGTAAACGTGCTTGACGGGACCGAGGCGCCGCAACGTTTTCGAAAGGACGTTGGTACTGATTCTTCCTGCCATCCGCATCGCAGGAAGACTTATGCCTCTCCCTTAATTGAATACCCAGCACGCATCACCATCGCTCCCCTGCCAAAGCACATGGACCCCCACCGACATGCTGAACGACGCCACATCAGTACCGTCTTCTCGAAAGCGTTTCGACGCCTGGGCTCCGTCAAGCACGTTTACTACGCTGACGGACATACTGGAGAATATGAAGGAGGCATAACGGCTGTCGTCGGATCCTAAAATACGAACTTGGTACTATCGAACCAGACGTACATGCTATCGACGACCTATAAACTCGATCTATTGCACGTGCCATATACGCCGCTACCACTCATATAGTTCGTCCGCAAACACCCATCCTCATCGTCACCGATTTGCAAGCACCCTGCAGACAATTGATTAGCAGTGACCTGCACCACCGCACAGCCCGCCTCATCAAAGACGCGCTCGACTACAAGCCGTACACGTTCCACATTATTTGAACTCCTGGGCACGAGGGTTTGGCAGGAAATGAGCGGGCACATACGCTCGCCCGAGCAAATATTTACCGGGCACCTGACTAGCTCTCGTGAACCGTAAGCGATGTCCAGCCGTCTGTCAGCCCACGCGAATGCCTCGGGTCTTTTCGCGCGCAGTGCAAGGTACATCCGTCCCCATATCGTACACTCACAAGGCGGCAGTCCGTCCTACAGACAAACACATTACCCAGTGAATATCCCACATATCGCTTTCGAAATTTACCAGGCACCCCTACTTGCTCGTTCTGCGGAGGCAGTGTTGTACAGAACGGCGTTCCTAGAACTAGTTCCTTTTTGGAGGAACAAAGGAACGCCACCGTTCCATTAAGAATCGGTGGAACTCTAACGGTAACTCGTTAGATTCTTGAAGGAAGGGCAAGAACGGCGTTCCTTCTGCGAGCGTTACATCGCCAGGAATTGACTGTTTTTGATGCGAAGGTTCGAGTACAAAATTCCACATGTCGCTACTGCGTTTCTCTTCCTATAAGCTGGTCAGTTTGCCCGCCCTTCAGTGGAACGTACTTCCTCGAAGGTGAAAGGCAGAAGAATAACAACGCAGCGGGCCGAAGCTTGTGCTTGCTTTCCGGTGAACTTACGCGGCGTTCGATGGCTAAATAGCGCATCCGCGAGAATTCTTTTCAACTTTCATCGTTTGTCTTGGGAGGTCAGGATGCGTGTCTGACTGATAGAATTGTTCCCTGCCGGAGAAAGGTTTCGAAGTTCGAGCGGCGCTGCAGGTACCTTGTGAAACCACCCTATATTTTCAGGGGCAATTACCGCATGAGGTGCGGGTGTGTTGTTGTCGAGGGAGTTGCTCTCGCTGTGAGGTCATTCGAAGCGTCACCGGGATCGCAGGCTCACCGGGCCACCGGAAATTGTTCAGGATTCCAGGTTGAACCCTCAAAAGAAAGAGCGAGCTCGTTGTGGCCAGTTGCTTCATCCCAAGGTTTAAAGGGGCCGTGACACAAAAATTGTGCATGTTTTTTTTTTTTGTCGCGATAAGTAGCTAGTGAGCTACTTATCACCCGTAGAAACCTCATTTGCTTCAGCGTGCGACGGTTGTTAAATTAGAGACGTTTTCAATGCGGCCAGTCGCAGTTTCGTTTTCAGCGGGTGCCGCGAAACGATGGGCTTTATGTGAACAAAGCTGACCACGTGACCATCGGAGGGATATCACAGGGCAGAGCTGCCCTAGCAATGTCGAATCCGCATCGCCGGCAGTTTCTGCGAATACCCCACGTACGTATCTCGTGAGCCGCTAATTAAAAAGCGACCATGGACGTGACGCAGGCGCTGCGAGTGCAGATGCTACCGTGGATAAAAAAACGACGTCGATGCGCGACGCTCGAGACAGTGGGTGGCAAGACGCGCTCTAGGAGCAGCCGGCCGGTCTGCCTACAGGTCCGCCTGCTGATGTGTTCGGCTTAGCACTGCGGCGGATAATCGATTGCCGCTCTCGTAAGCGGTGCAGATGACAGTTTTTAATGCAATTCACCATCGCATCATTAACTCCTTTCTCATATAAGCTGGCATGGTTTGGACTTGGGTACAATTTCGTGCAGCGTTAACAAGCTCTCACTCGAGCCACCTGCGCCGGCCTGCGCCACTTCGCGGACGTGGGCGCCGCCTGCCCAGCGACCGTGCGGCTCGCTCAATTGGCTTTTCGTGTCTCCGGCGTGTTTTCGCGTCCAAAGTAAATAAAAAGTAATAAAAGCAAAGTGCCTGGAACAGAGTACCTGGAATCGCTCTAGAACTTTGGTCGTCGCCAGCTGCCCGATGAGCAGACGGAATCACGGCGCCTCCGCCGCCTACGATCGGGTCCTTCGTTCTCGAGAGCAGAAGCTCCACTCTCCGATTGGAGCGGCGAGCCGGGCGAGCCGGCGAAAAACGCCGGCAGTGCGGAGGCGGCAAACACAAACTCGTGACGTGTTTGGATGTTGTTTATTTACAAAATATCCACGGGATGTCGATTGCGCGTGGTCCTCTGCTGGCTGCTTGGTTGTGTTTCGCACACTTTACAATTGCTTTTAAATATGTTCTAGGCGGTATTCGCCCCTGATATTTTGCAAATGATGTATGCGTGTTCACACCAACCTATCTCCTAAGTTATCTCGCGTTCGGCATTTTGTGTCAGTACCCTTTTAAGCTATCATGGATCCCAGACAGTTGTATGCGAAGCAACCGACCAACGACATGAAGACAGAGCTGGCTGCAGTGACCGAGCCATACAGCGCAGATTTTGCCACCTCGTCGGCGCCCGAGAATTTCTTTGTTTTGGGGAAGCAAACCCTTACATCCGAGGCACAGGATGACCGGTCGCGGTACCTGCTGGTACCAGTTGACTACCCGATGTCGCAGACGAAGAACTTTGAGGGACTGAACGAACTTTTCTTCGAGTACAACACGTCAGTACCCTGAAGCGCTTCCGCTAAACGGCTCTTCAACATTGCCAACGAAGTGTTGACGAAAAAACGGGTTCATCTGTCTGACTCCAACATCCAGATGCAGCACTTGCGGAGTTCAAACAAGGGACTCTACTTCGTTGCGATTATGCATTCGGGCATTTTTTTTTCCACTTATTGGTTTCACATTTTTTCATTCATTCTACATTTTTTTTTCTATTCTGCCATATCCTGTAATTTTGTTGTTTACTTAACTTTTTTCTGCTTGAAGAGCCAAAGAAGCTGTCGTTTCGTACCACGGCTCTTGCTTTTTGTTTTCTCATCACTTTTTATTTATTTATTGTTGTTTCTTTTACTTTATAGCGTAGAACTTTGTGTTCGACTATATTTCTTATTGTGTAAATCTTTTTACGCACGTGATTAGGCTCGGTGTTATTTTCTAGGCTTTTCCCTAATGCGCATTTCTAACTACCGCAACTGATTGGTGCGCCGCGTCCACATGCTTGGCTATCTTTGGTTGTCTCCTTTATCTACTACCCTGATTGTGATCGGCATACTTTGTAATTCTTGTGCGTAGATTTCGTGTGTGACTACGCTGTTGGCTTTTATTTTTTAAAGCAAAGCTTTCTACCTCTACCCCCCAAGGGTTCTTTCGCGACCGTTGGTGTCACCAGAAAACTCCAGCGAACAAATAAAAGAATTTACTGGCACCACCGGGAATCGAACCTGGAACTAATAGACTAACAAAGCGAGAGCCCGTTGTCTTACCGATTCAGCTACGAGCCCATGCGAAGACTGGGAAGACAGGTGGTGTACTCACCAAGCACATCTACGGGTTTACCCCCTGCCTTCTGGCTGAATGCCACGTGAAAGCGTCACACGACCACTCACGCCCGTCTAGCGGCCCTGTGCGCACCTTGCTTATGTGCTAAGAGTTACAAAAATTAAAGGAAGCTCACACCAATCCATTGAACCTCTCTTTTAGTACGTCAATGGGCTAAAGCCTGTGGCCTCCAGTGTTCACGTAAAAAATCACAGCTCCTTGTCGTCCACCCTCACGCCAAATCAAGGAATACATTCCAATACTCCTTGATGACCAGGCCATCACTCCAAACCCCAGCATCAAGATCCTGGGCCTACATTTCCAGGCCAACACCAAGAGTGACGTCTCCTTGAAGCGCCTCAAAAACAGCATTAATCTAATCATACACATGATCAGGCGAGTTGCCACCAAGAAGCGAGGCCTAAAAGAATCCGGTACCTTTCGATTTATTGAAGCTTTTGTCCTCTCGAGAGTTACTTACGACAAACCCCTATCTTCTTCTCGACGAGGAAGACATAGAGCAGCCATTGGTCTTCTCATGAGTGCGTCCACACTGAGGCTGCTTAGCACGCGTGCTCCACAACACGGTGAAAGGGCTGATAGAAGGCCATCGTTCTAACCAGAAGGTCCGACTCAGAACTGCGGTGGGTAACCGCATGCTTCACCAGATTGGCTGGACAGCCCAGAATGTCACTCCGCTTGAAGTACTCCCAGACTCTTGGCGGCTAAAACTAAAGATGCTCCCTTTGCTTAGAAATATGAACCGCTCACATGACGACGGTCAACGAAAAGCACGGGATCAAGCGCTAAACACCACCCTCGGTGGGGCTCATGGAGTTATCTACACAGACTTCTCCTAACATCGAGGGCAGCAACACGCCATCATCGTGGCTACCTCCAGAACCAACCTCCTTGCGTGTACCTCGCTTAGGACCCAACAAATGACGGTAGCAGAAGAGTCAGCCATCACCTTGGCTCTCACTCAACCAGGGGTTCGGAGGGTAGTCACCGATACCCAGCAAGCCTACAGGAACTACCAGTCGGGTTCGGTGTCCTGACCTGCACTATGCGTGCTAAAAAACCATTCCCAAAACGGTTCCATTCAGCTCATCTGGACACCGCCTCACGCTTCAATGGAGGGCAACAAATACCCCCACCCAACAAGCCTGCGCCTTTACCTCCCGTCCTAAGGAGCTGCACGAGGACAGTCACCCGCTTGTCACGCTCAGGGAGATAACCCAGCATTATCGCCTTCTGAGACAGACCGTAATTTCGCCTTACCCAGACCTTTCCAGAGAACAACAAACTACCGTACGGGCTCCTTCCCACAGCCTACGCGTCTTCACTTAATGCATCCGAATCGCTACTCCGCTGAATGTAAATTTTGCTCAGAAGTAGGAATACTCTGCCCCGTAATCGGGGTGTGCGACTTTAGCCCTGAGCACCCTCCTCTCTTTCCGTCAACTACCCAACAAGAGCAATGGGAGATGCTGCTGTCCAGGCCCTCTCTACCTACCCAGCTTCAGCGGGTGGACACAACACAGGCCGCGAGGACTGGATATGGGCCCCACAGAAGGAGGAATCACTCCCCAGGGCTGCACTCTGGGCCGTTCAAAAATCTGAACAGAAGTATTTCTTCCTCCTCCTGCTCCTTCTCTGCCGCAAATCTGGTCGCCTCCGTCCGCGGCGCAGAGACGGAGAAGTCAGATCGTCTAACACCGGGTTGGAGCTTACTTTGATTTTATAAAAAAAGTTTCCACTCTTGTGCTACACCAATACAACTCAACCAAACACCGTTCATGCATCATGCATTGATTTAACCTTACCAAGAATATCTTTTTGAAGTAATAAATGGTGTGGTTAGGTGCATTTCACTTCTCTCTGGTTTTACTATTTGTAGAGCGATGTCAGTGAATTTAAGTGACGTCGCATGGGTAATCGTTATGGGTGCAGTTTACAGCTTTGCTTTCCAACCACATTCACGGGGTGGATTGGCGCGATTTTTGTTTCTTGTTATCTTCTTCCGACCTAAATTTGGATTGCGAACCTCGTAGTGATTACTTGTTCTGCTGTGTTTTGTTACTCGCAAATTTGCGCTGTATGATCCGCAACGCTTCACTTTTGTAACCCTCTTACTAAATTCCCTGCAAAGCGCCCTGTAAGGTATTTTAAATAAACTTTAATATTGTCTCAGATGTGAATCAGCATTCATTAAAGGCCCATGTATTGTTCCTTTCGATGCGGTTTTTTATACAAGACATTTACTTACGTTCCTGCGTGTGAGTAACTTTCTTTTTGCATATCTGAAGCGCAGAAACCTTATTGCGCATTTGTAAGACCAAAGTGGTAAGTGTCACTTGTGTTGCACCTATAATAGACGAGCGCCAAAATCGCAGTTAGGCATGTCTCGAGTTTGTCCGGTGCTCCCTGAAAAAAATATCGTCTAAGAGGGTTTGTTTCGATTATTTTTATCTCCAGATAAACTGCTACCGATGGTGTTCCTATTCTATAAAATACCTAGTTCGATGTGAATTTTAAATTTCTCACATAATTTTGCCCGAGGAATCCGATGCGATACTCTAAATTAAAAATGAAATGTAACGTAAATGTGACGACACGTTCCAATGTTCGAAGTGGAAATGGAACGCATTGCTTTCGCAATAAAGGAACTTGTAACGGGAACTCGTTTTAAAGTTAGGAAGGAACGAGGAACGAGATTTCGTTCCTGTTTTAGAGGAACGTGTACAACACTACGCGGAGGTTACCCAAACATATCCAACATGATATGGGCCTGTGATCGACATCCAAAGTTGACCCGCATCCCGAATACAACTCTGGAATCCTGGGAGGCAAGTCTGGCTGACCCCAGCGCTGCGACACAGCTCCTGCTGACTTCCAGAGTGGAGGAAGCGATGACCACAGCTTCTCAAGATGGCGCCCTGGACTATGGGTGCTTAGGAAAATAAAGTTTGCTTGCTTCCTTCCTTCACCACAAAGCGCTGTGCCGTGAATAATTTCAAAGAGGAAGAGAAAATCTTGGTGTTGAAAGCGCTCACAAAACAGGGACAAAGGCAGAAAAAAAAAGAGACGATACGGCGCTACCTTCGTCCTGTTTTGTGAGCGCTTTCAACACCAAGATGAACAGTCACCAACTAGCCGAATTGTCCGTTCTACTTAAGGGGAGATCTGCCTTATTTCTCCTGGAGATAAAGAATGATAGCATCAACACAGCAGCTGATCCACGATTGTAAGTATTACTAGCAGTAAAGCGATGGTTAAAGATAGGTATAAACTTTTTTTTTACCTTTGCAATCAGCATGCGGCATATTTTACACCGGCTAATCAAGAGTGTAGATACATATTTAACTGAGGACGAGAAATTCTAGTTCAGGTCTTGGGGAGGCATTTCGGCTCCTTGAACTCTTGATATGCGGCACACAACGCCAAGGAATTGAAGGGCCCTACGAGTAATTAACTGGATATGCCGGGAGAAGGGGTGATTGCTGTCAAAGTTGACAAAGGACATTAACCTCCACCACACGTGGTAGTACTTCACCAATAATGTTATGCGAGAATAAGATGCTGACAGTATTTCGTGTGTATGCCATGACCATATTTTAAGATGTCTTTTTAATAAGTTTATTGCATGCACCAGTACAAAAATGACGTGATTGCTCTCTGAAGAGCCGAACAACTTGCAGTGTTCGAAATAAATTGTAATGTTTTGACATCATAGGTATGTAGGAGAAAACTACAATCTAAATACTGGTGAAACCTCATTTATTAAGATTGAAAAGAGACGTGGCCCGAGAACAGAGCCTTGCGGGACGCCACTGGTGGCCACATAGCAAAGTAAAGACTGCCCAAAAAATGTTATGTTTGGTGAGGGCTGTTGTGAAACCCTTCTTAGACATTTTTTCCGGTCGAGCACCAAAGCCCGCCGTCGGCCGCTTGCCTTCCCTCGTCAACGTTCGACGGCCCGGTGTGTCCATGATGACGTCGCGGTGAACTGCGCTGGCAATGGCCAAGCCCCTTTCAGCAACCTTGCGGCCCCCAAGCGCCGCCGGCGGCGGTGCTGACAATAGCATCGCTTGGCGCCCCGCACTGCAAGCTTTGGCGGCGTGCCTGCGCATCATTGTCAGGCATTTTTGTTGCGTGTCTGACGACGCTAGAGATGTCTTTAACAAGCCACCCGACGAATATTACGACAGAGGAATGCAAGACGCCTTCCCGGTGGTGCAACATCACCAGGACAAAGGGGGCTCCGTCCCCAAACGGATTGCCGTGGTGGAAGCACCCTAACGCCCACCTGCACAAGAGTGGAGCGTGTCTCTCGTGTGCGTGCGTGTTTGCGTGCGTGAGTGCATGCGTGCGTGTGCGTGCGTGTGTGTGTGTGTGTGTGTGTGTGCGGGCGTGCGCGTGTGTGCGTGTGCGTGTGCGTGCGTGTGTGCGTGTGTGCGCGCGTGTGTGTGTGTGTGTGTGTGTGTGTGTGTGTGTGTGTGTGTGTGAGCGCGTGTGCGCGTGTGTGCGCGTGCGTGCGTGCGTGTGCGCGTGTGTGCGTGCGTGTGGGCGTGTGCGCGTGTGCTCTTTCCGACAGTTACGCCTCGGAAACAAAGGCCATGCGGCAATTAATCACCAGTAAACTACCGGGACTGCTCAACGAGGTCGAACCGCCCCCTAGAAAGGTTGCACCAAGAAACGCGCTGACTCAATGAAGCACTCCTTTAAAATACTTCAGTGGAACTGCCGTAGTTTTACTCAAACCAGCTCCATACTTTCAAACCGCACCCTTCACATTTCACCCTTTTTAATTCTACTTCAGGAAACGCGGGTCACTCCTCAAGTCTATGGCTTTACGACTTTTACAGAACCTTCAATTACGAGAAGGGGCCCAGGCCGTAGCCCACATTGCACGCCCTCAATTATTGAACAAACGGCGGTCCTGGTCAGATCAGACCTGGGTTGTTACAAAATTTCTGTCCCTGGGCAAAATTCTGAACATCATGAGGCTGTCATCGTCACATTGGCCTCTCGGACGGCAAGCCAGTGATTGCAGCCTCGGTTTATTACAGACCTCGGTTTATTACAGACTCCTCTCTCATCTCCTCCTCCACACTCCATCTGCTCTATATAATAAATCTGGTCCGCGCGCCCCTCCCTCAGTTGCTGCGTCGGTTGAGTCATGCTGCGCCGTCCGGAGTTCCGTCATTTTCCGTTATTTGGATATCCAATCTCTTTAACGTTTCGGAATCTCCGAGATGCTTCGCATCAACTCAAGGTTCCCTCGCGGGAAGGTGGTGTCATTTTTTTTAATCCCAAATATGCTTAATTTTGTTGTCTTTGCTTTTATTCTGCTTGCGCTGCTGGCCATTTTCAGACCACTTTTATCTTTGCATTAAAAAAGAGCCACCTTAACGCAGGGTGAGGTCATATTCATGAACACCTGGATCTGACAGCCCTATGAGAAGCCTAAATTTTCATCCTTAATTGGATAGGTTTCCCTGTATACCAACAGAATCAGAAACGGCTCAAAAGAAAATAAATGTCATGCCAACAAACACCGGCATACACATCATAAACCGAAATGCGTGCGGTGTACCCTCCTTTGAACTAAAATTGAGGATGTCTATGTGAAAGTATTTACAATCGATAAGCGGTCCACCAGCGTGTCGGATTCTCTCACCGACACACATGAATATCTGTCACGTTCAACTGGTAGAGAGCGTCACACTCAGTATCTTATCCTAAAATAAAGCTGAGGCGTCATGGATTTTTTTGCTACCAGCATAAACGCCTTTATGACCTAATGGCGTGCTGGCACATGTAACAAGTGTCGCCATACCTGCGATTCTGTGCACTGATAAGTTTCTTCTTATTCGTTGGCATTTCAGGCGAAATGCCAACGAAATGCCATTTCAGGCGAAACAAAGCCCGCGCCGCACCCACGTGCATGGCGAGAGGAACGTGCCGAGCTGCGCGCGCTTTCCTCGCCTGAGGGCCAATGTAAGCGGGTCACAGCGGGAGGAGGGCTCGTTGACCGGAAAAACCGGCCATCGATCTGCCCTCCCCACAGCGGCTTGCTTTCCCGGAAGACACGGCACCACGACGCTCTCCTCTAGCCCCGTCACGTATTCCAGTCTGTGAGCATTCCTTCTCCCCCCTCTTTATCTTTCCCAGCGATTGACTACCTCTCGGTTCCGATTTTCACGTGTTTCGGTGGGTACCAGCCGCTCAGGAAAACACACTCTAATCGCTTTGTTGATGGCGTATGATCAAGAGTTTTTCTAGCCTTGTCACCTTTTGCGTTCTTGCGATGGTCACACTGCGCACTACAGTACTGGGCCACACCCTAGGCGGCTGCCGCGTTTTCTGCTGCTTTAAGGTGCACTCAAGTGAGTTTGTTGAAACAGCATTTGTGGTTGCCTAGTTTAGCGCATATGCTTCATAATACAACCGTTTATACGTAGCCTAGAGCCTTATCCGTTTGCAATCGGCGGAAAAAAGAAAACATCATGCGCCGTTTCTGGCCGCCGCTCCTACTACCACCCTGACGTCACACTGGTTTGCATTCTGTTTTCACGCTACCGAAACCTTCAAATATTATTTTTGACCATCTCCATTGAATAATGTTGACATTTTCTTTGTTCATGCGCAAGTCATCAAGGCGGGCCTATAGCAGGTTCTGGGAGCAGTTGCAGCCTTTCTCGAGGGCCGTGGCCTACAGCTGTCGCAGGCCAAAACGCAGGCCCTGATGCTGCACCCGGGAGGCTGCAGGGCTCAATGGGCAACACCGCCAATCCCACTCCATGGACAGGCTCTTTCCTTGCGGCTGAACATTAAGTACATGGGGTTGCTCATTGACTGCAGGCTCACATGGTTGCCAGCCTTCAAGGCCTTCCCTCTGAGTCCCCGGTGGCGGGCACCGGGCCTATCGAGATGCAGGCCTTGCACACAGGGCTGCGGCATATCCAGCGCCTGCTGACTGCATGCGACGGGGCTGCCCTCTTGCAGAGGCTCCTCGGTCGGCCCAGATCACGAATTGTAGCGCTGCTGGCTGTTTTCGAGGTGGGATCGTGATGCCTGGCACCACCACCATCAGCCAACGAGGAGGCCCTGCGGATCATCACGATCCTGCCCGGAGTCCACAACAAGCGGACCCCGCCACGAGGCCACCCGCCACGACGCCGCCGCCCTACTGCCGGACGACTTCAGTGGCTACCTTCATCTTTTCACGCACGGCTCCGTCAAGCACAGCACGGGCGAGGCGTCGGCTGCGTGCGTGGTGCCTGAGCTGGGAGCCAACCGGAGCTGCCGCCTGCCGTTGCCCGCCTTCTCCACGTGCGCAGAGCTAGCCTGACTGCACCTGGATGCCGACCTCCTCCTCGAGAGTGGGCACCAGGGCCACCCCGAAGCTATAATTTTTACGGATCCATCACCTGGAGACGACCGGCCTTACAAAGCAGCTGTAGCCAGGGCTGCCTTATGACTGATGTGCCCGGACTGACTTGGCCTTATGTTTTATTCTTTCTTTTCGCTATCTGTATCTCTTTAACTCTCTACTCTATCTTTTCACTCCCCTTTACTTCCCCTCTCTCTAACTGGTTTGTATGCAGGTAAGCACCCTGCCGAGCTCAAAATATCCGTGGTGCACTTCAATTTCAATTCAATTCGATTCATTTTATTTTTTAGATAGATCTAGATGCATTCCTGGGCAGAAAGCTGCTATTCACAGCTTGACTGAGGCCCACAAACCAACACATGGCGTGACATACAATGCTAGACGTAAAAAATACTATGGTACCAGAAATGCGTAGCTTCTAAACAATCGATGCTATAACTATCACTTCATATAGGAATACGGAAGGTAAAGCAAGCAAGTGCAATAAATTTTAACATATCATCAGGCAATACTGTAACAAAGTATTAGAAACATTATCAGGAATTTACACACCCTATAACGCGATTTTATTGAATATTTAATACATGAGCCAGAAACTAAGGACTAGGTAGATATACAGGAGCGTAATTACGAATCATAGCGGAGAATAGTTCAAATTTTAGCACCAAAAATATAAAACTACAAAAAACCGAGACATTAAAAACAATAATAAAACTGAACAAATATATCATTCAACTACCATGATAAGTACTAACCGCAAAAAATGATCTCGACATTCTTTCAATGAACAATTTTGCAGCTGTTGATATTTATTTAAAATGACAGGAAGATTGTGCTGCAAAGATGGAAATTTGTAGTGAGTATGAAAACGAAGGATGTGCCAGGTGTCAGTGTTGTAGGTGTTTACTATATGATTTGAACCTTCTAGCTTCGCTGTGAACATTTAAAATTGTTTTGACGCAGTGCAAGAAAAATAAAAAGAACGCAAGATGCAAAAATCGTACATATGCTCGAAGAATATAATGTTAAATGAGTTGCATATGCCTCTGGTTGTAGATAAATAGTGGGGTTCTTCGATTTACAGTCTAGGACTCACCGCGGACTTCCCGAGAAGCAGTCCGGCATTCAATTTTCCCATGTATCCCTATGGCTTCGGGGAATCCTCGGACTACCCGCGGGCTATCCGGGGTGAGTCCGAGACGGTAAATCGACGAGCCCCAATGTGTACCTGAAACTAGACGTATAAATTGTTTCTGGAGTGTTTGAATTTTCAGGATGTTAGTTTTTGTTGTGGTTGCCCAGACTAAGCTTCAGTAGTTGAGGTGGGCCTCAAACAATGCGTAATATAGCTTTATTTTTACTTTTCTGGGGAGGAGCATTTGGGTGCGGACCAATGCTCCAGTTGCTGAAGAAAACATTTTGGAAACGTCATTGATATGGCTATCCCAGCTTAGGCATTCTGAAAAGGTTACTCCAAGGATTTTAATGTCATTCACAATTTCAATTGTATATTTAAGTCCCAAAACGAACAACTCGAAAACAACAAGTCACAGTCCCGACGACCCCCACCAGAGTCCCACATGGAAGTCCCAGGAGTGAAAAAAGTCCTACAGCGAAGGACCGAGAAAACAAGACATAGTCCCCACGACCCCTATCCAAGTCCCACATCCGACCCCAGGGGAAACAAGTCCCAGAGCGAACCGTCCAGTAACAACAAGGCAGAGTCACGATGACCCACATCAAAGTCCGACATCAAAGTCCCACATCAAAGTCCCACAGTCCCACAGTCCCACATCGAAGTCCTAAGAGTGAGTCGAAAAAAAAAGCACACGAGTTAATGTCCCATTCTTCATGAGGCCAAAGTTGCGTAGTTCCAGAGCACCATCTACAGAGGATGCGAGACGAACCACGGTGAGCCTTGGAATCGTTGGTCCCGAGTTGAAATACCCGATTCCTGCAGATCTTCAGATCTTCGTTTCGATAACGGGTTCTCCGAACGTGCAGACACCGTCCCGACACCTTGAACCAGGGGAACAGCGGGGCCCAGCAGGACCACCGCACATGCTGAAAGCTGGCAGCACGAATCACTAACAGAGACAAGTAGCCAGCTCCACCTCCAAGGGTGCAGACATGAACAGGTGGTAGGCCAGCGAAGAACGCCAAGAGCACATCCATCGTAGCTATCCGGTGTTGTGCATATCACCCTGTAAGAATATTGAAATACATAGTTTAGATTAAAGGAGCCATGAAAAGAAAATACAACTTCGTTTAATTTTAAAGAACTAGGATTCAGTATCTCACTCAGCTCCATTACAGCACAAAAGATGTTTTTTAACAAAAAAAAAAGCAAGAAGTATTTAAAAACTTTCAAATTTTGCGCCACAGTGACGTGTTATCAGCAAGAATGACGTCATACGGGCCAACAATAAAACATAATCTTCAGTGCGTTAACTGCACGTTACCATTCAAGTGATGCTAACTAGAGGCCCCATTACAGACGTCCAGTCATGTGTCGTCGCGACAGGTCAGTTAGGCGGCCGCCAATCGCACAAACAAGGTTCAGTGACGTCATAGAAAAGTTGCGGGAAATTGGCTAGGCCGTCGCGACTGCTTCACACGTTTTCTTTAATATCTCCGTTATTTGTTCGAAGATTGCGATGATATTGGTATCATTGTTATCGGGACTAAGCCGTCTTTTTAATAAAACCCAACTTGTATTTTGTCTTCATGGCTCATTTAACTGGTTTTTGTTTTGCTCGGAAAATAACTACTTTTGTTTTGACTGGGTTTATGTTGATTATGTTTGACTTGCACCAAAAGTTCAACCTCTCAAGATTGCTGTTACATTTTAAAACGAAATTGTCTACGCATTCACGAGACAGCAGTATCGTGGAATCATCAGCATACATTATAAATTGTGCTTCTGTGTCGATTTGTGTTATGTCTTTAATAAATGCATAAAAAAGCAGGAGCCCTAATACACTACCCTGCGGCACACCACTTCTTATGAGTAAAAAGGGTGAACTATGACCATCGATACATACACATTGTTGTCTATTCGTGTTAAATATGATCAGAGTAACGGCAACGGATTCCCACGAATACCATTAGGCATAAGTTTATTTAGTAGAATGTTATGATCGAGGCAATCAAAGCGTTGGTAAAATCTATGAAAAGACCTAGAGTGTAACACTTGTTTTCAATATTTTGTAAAATGGTTTCCCTAATTGTCAATAAAGCTTTCTCTGTGGACTTGGTTTTTCCGGAAAACGAACAGTGCGTCGGATAAGATGTTTACTCTGTCGAAGAAGCTTGTTATTCTTCAAAGCAGTAATTTGTGTATTCCTTTAGAGAAAACCGAGACGACTGATATTGGTCGATAATTTGATGTGTTATTCCTATCCCCATTTTTGTATAACACAGAGACCCTACTTTTCTTTATATCATCAGGAAATGTGCTAATTTCAAATGATAAATTGTAAATATGCGCGAGTACTGGGGCGACAATTTCTATGACATGTTTTATGGGTTTGATCTGTACATTATCGGTGTCTAGGGCTTTGGAGTTAGAAAGGTTCATAAATGCTGAATAAATTTCTTGTTGATCTGTAGGCGTAAGAAAGAAGCTTTCAGGGGACTCAATGATGGGATTATTTATAGCTACAACGTCATTAACAGGAGGAACGATATTTACGAAATACTCATTGAAGTGGTGAGCAAAGACCTCGCCAGTAATTTCAAGATTATTGTGCGTTATGCTCTCAGGACTCCGCTTTTTATTAAGTCGACCTAAGACATGATTTAGTAATTTCGAAGTCACATCCGGTTGTCTTGGGTTAATGTCAGCAAACAGCTGTTGATAATTCTCTTACTTTGCACGTTTGAGAACTGAATTCGGCGCATTTCTTGTTCTTTTAAATTCTTCAAAATTTTCCTGGCAATCTCGAAATAAGTAACCGACGATACAAGAGATTTCTTGATTTGATTGATTGTGGGGTTTAACGCGCCGACGCAACGCAGGCGATGAGGCGCGCCGTAGTGGAGGGCTCCGGATTAATTTTGACTACCTGGGGATCTTTAACGTGCGCCGAAATCTTGTACGCACGGGCGTTTTTGCTTTTCGCCTCCATCAGAAAAGCGGCCGCCGCGGCCGGGAATCGAACCCGCGACCTCGTGCTCAGCATACAAGAGATTTCTCTTTTTTTTCTTTTTTTTCTCTCTTTTTTATAAAAGCTAGATGTGTTTTGGTGACCCATGTCTTCTTTATCTTTTTAGTACGTTGGAACGACTTGAAAGGAAAATGTGACGCATATATTTCAACAAAAGACTGAACAAACTTGCGGTATGCGATGTGAACATTTGTTCCGTTTAATACGCAGGACAGGTCAATTAGAGGGATTCTTTGTTCGAAAAGTTCTAAAGCGTCCTGGCTTATGTATTGCACAGAGATTGGTTTTTCACCCCGTGATATCTGTCTGTTTTCGGAGCAATACAATATAAAAACTGGGCAACGATCGCTTATGTCAGATGTGATTGTCCCAGTATCTGAAACAACTGTGTCAAGATTCGTAATGATCAGGTCGAGGATGGATGAAGAAAACATTGTGACACGAGTTGGCGTTCTGATTGTGTTAAGAAAACCGTCGGACTGAATGGTGGGACTGGACTGGAAAAGAGTTAATGACAAAGATCCTGCAGTAGGTGGGGGCCGATTTACGGATCCACCTCAAAGCGGCCTAACGTTGCATCTCCTTTCGCAGCCCTACTGAGCACTAGCTGCTTTCGGAGCCTGTGCGTTTCAAGCGCGGTGAAGATCTGCTGGGTAGCCCATTCTTGATCCATCTTGCTGACTGACTCGATGGCTTCTTGAAGTTTCGCTGGATACATCTCAAAACTGGCACTGTCCGGTTCGGTGGCGCAGTCCCACATAACGTGCCGCCGGTTGGCCGGTCCCTTCTTGCACACACTGCACAGGGCCTCGGGGTATTCGTCCGGGAACATCCAATGTAACGCTACCGGTGATGTGACCGACGCTGTGTGGAGTCTTCTTAGCCACACCGCTTCCTCGCGACCCAGCGACCGATGTGGCGGCGGGTACGCCTGTCTCGAAAGCCGCATGTTCTTGAGTGTTTCGCCATAGCCTCTCGCTCGGTCCTTGGTCTCCGACCATCATTCGCAATCAGGACGACTCTCCACATTGGTAGTGCGGTGAGTAATGCGCGCACCTCCCTGTGGGCCGTCTCGTTGTGGTTGGGTGTTGGAGATCATTCCCCAGCGTGCGCAGGGATCCACCTGACTTCCTCTCTTCTTTCTTCCTGTGCAACCACTCCTTAGATTATCTTGGCTGCATTGTCACTGATCCGACCGTTCGCTAGGTTGCCGACGGCTTTTAGCGAATCGCTTTGGACGGTGTCACACCACGTCTCGGCCATTGCTAGGGTGATGGCGATCTCCTCTGCTTCGGTTGCATTCACACACCGCGTACTCGCTGACGTGGATACTTCCCTCGTTCTCTCATTGATAGTAATCACTGCGTATCTGCCCTTTCCGTAGTCTGCTGCATCCACGTATCTCGTTCTCGGGTCACCGCTGTACTGCTTGATGAGGCACTTGGCCCCGGGTCGCCTCCGCTCCCGGTTGGGCTCTGGATGTACTATTATGAGCAATATGAAAGGGAACACAGGAACGCGCGGCAGACAGCCTCGAAACAGACTCGGAGCGATACGCGGATGGCGCTGTGAAAAACCAAGGGGGAAAGGAAGGCGCTGTTTCATTAACTGTTGGCACTCCCACCACTCTAGCCTTCCTACAAAGCAGCAGCTTGCATCATTTCGCCGATACTATGGTACCGTGCGACAGCCGATAAGACGCAGGGCGGGAATGGGAACAGATGATTACCGAAGCAGAGCTTTGGAACATCATCCGCGGAATGAAACCGTTTAAACCGCCCGGATTTGACAACATTAGACTAAGAGACTTGTTGTGTCACTACAGCAGAATAACCTAACATAACAAAACTTTATTTCAGAAGGTAGACGCGTCGGTCAGCATGGGGAAGAAAGGAAGGTGGGGGGGGGGAGAGTTTAAATGTTACATTCTGCGGTCGACGCCTGAAGAGCGCGCGAAATCCCACAGAGAAAGCAGCGTCTGCCTTGCAGTGGCGGGTTGCAGCGGGGTTGTCCATTCCACAAGCCGCTGGACGCCGGGCGGAAGATACTGTAAACGGAGCGCTTGAAGGCGGGGACAGTCCCACAACATGTGGTGTACAGTGGGCGTGGCTCCTGTGGAGCAAGAGGTGCAGGCAACTGTGGCCACAGATTGCGCAACCTCGACGGCATGGTGGTGACGTTTTGGCACATACGCACGCCACTTGGCCAACACATCATCAGAATACAGCAGAATAAAACATGTGCTTTTAAAGATTCTTAATGGAATATTTTAAACGGCAAACATACCCAAAGAAATGAAAGTTTCCATTGTGAGGCCGATTTACAAGCACGGAAAAAAAGGCGAGCTCGGTAACTACAGACCGATTGCAATATTATCAGTGTTGTCTCATGTAGTGGAGAAGCATATAGCGTCTGTAATGCAATCCTTCTGCGAAAAGTACAACTTAAATAACCCTGTACAGTTTGGTTTCACAAAACACAGAAACAGTATTTTACTCTTAGAAGAATTTTCGGACCTCGTTAACGCCTGTATTGAAAATAACGAAGCCATTTTAGTGTTATTTTTAGACCTATCGAAAGCATTCGATACAGTAAACCATAAATTGATGTTACAAAAACTTAGCTCTTTGGGGTTTCGTGGGCAATTTCTTAAGTTCTTTACGAGTTATTTCTCACAACGATTTCAATGCGTAAAACTCCATGGGGAATACAGCGAACTTAAGGAAATACAATGTGGAGTGCCTCAGGGCAGCACGCTAGGGCCCATACTCTTCAATATATACGTTACCGATCTTAGCTTACTTCCACTGAAGTCGAACGTGTTCCAGTATGCAGATGACACTGCTCTGGCTCTGAAAATCACCGACTCCTCTTGCTAAACAGACACGTTTCAAAATGACATTCACAAAGTCATGGATTGGTTCATACAAAATTCAATTTTTGTAAATCTACAGAAAACAAAATTGGTATGCTTCAGGAACCCACACAAAGCTGTTTGTCTCCATAGGCCTGTATATTTGCATACGTCACAGTGCAGCTCTTCTAAATGTAGGCCCCTTGAATTAGAACCCGAAGAAAAATATTTAGGCCTTTTCGTTGACCAACACTTGACGTGGAATAAACATATGCTGTTTGTATGCAAGAAATTAAGGGGTGTAGCAGCTATGATTCAAAACTTAAGAGGGAAGGCCCCATTGAAATTAAGACAAACCATATATAAATCACTGGCGGAAGGAATTTTGAATTATGGAATTACCCTGTATGGTTCCTGCTCAGATCATAAACAACAATGTATAAACCGAGTAATTAACAGAATAGCAAACAGTATTGCCTATGGAACAAAGTTACAAGATGCAAAAATAGAGGACAAGTATTCTTATTTAGGTATACTTCAGGTGCCCCAGCTTTTTCGGTATGAGGTACTAACTCGATATTACTTCTGCAACCAGTTCAAAGTTCCGGTTAGGAAAAGTAGAACACTAAGAAAAACAGAAAGGTTCGTGAAGCCGCGAGTGTTCCCAAACTATGGGGAAAAAATGCGGAAACATTACGTGCCAGGATTCTTCAATGCTCTCCGAAACGATTTGTATAATTTAAAAACACGGAGGAAAATGTTTAAGAAAATGCGCCAATATTGTGTCTCAGGAAACTCATATGGGTGAAGAGTGGAATACATTTGTGCTGTCCACAAGTACGTTTTTGCTGTTTATATTGTGTTTCAATGCATAATTCTGCTATGTGATTTTTGGCTGAGAAGTATTTGTCATGTTCAAACTTGAGAGTGTGCTTATTCTCTTTTGTGTATGTTTACACCAACTGCCTGGAAAGCCAACAAGCATTCGGTGCTTAGGCAGACCAGAGAAAAAAACTATGTAAAACAAAAGTGAATAAAGTTGAATGAATGAATGAATGAATGAATGAATGAATGAATGAATGAATGAATGAATGAATGAATGAATGTTAGAACAGCGTCCCTCTTTCCACTTTGTTTCCGACGGCGACCGCCGCGTTTCACTCCTAGCTGGGTCTGAGGGTGTTTTCTACGCGTTCCCGTGTTTCCTTTCATATTGCTCATAATAGTACGTTCTTCGGGATGGGACTCACCCGCATTTTTTCTCGAACTTTATCACAGAGCTCGGGAAGCTGTCTCGCCGTGGCCTGATAGCCGTACCCCAAGGTCTCGAGTATGGCCCGGCCCGTCTTGGTCCCGCCAGTCTCTCTCGCTGTGCCGCCAGCAGCGCCTCGACGAGCTCGCCCACAGTGTTGTGAACGCCCAACTGCATCAGTCGCTCGGTGTTCGTGGACTCCTTCAACCCCAACGCTCGTTTGTACAAGCTTCTGATCATGGTGTCAATCTTGTTCTTGTCCGTCTGCGACCACATGTGGTATGCCGCCGTGTACGCTATGTGACTGACAGTGAAGGATTGCACCAGCCTCGCGAGCCCTTCCTCACGCATGCCCGCCTGCTTGGACGACACGTGCTGGATCAGCCGCACGGTACTTGCTGTCTTGATCGTCAACTTATTCATCAGAGTATCCTTGCTGTCGTTGCCGCTGATCAGAATGCCCAGCACCTCGATCTCAGGAACCTCGGGACATCTCTGACCGGTCTTGGTGATCAGAACCAGGCGATCGCACTCCCCCGGGGGCAACCGAGGTCGCCCGGCCTTGCGAGGCGAGTACACCAGGAGCTCTGACTTGGATGGCGAGCACTGCAGGCCCGTCCCGTCAAGCCGCTCTTTGATAGCCGAGACTGCTCTCTGCAACCTACTCTCAATGCTGGCGTCCATGCCGCCGGTCGTCCACAGCGTAATATCATAGATAGTATGCCGGACGCCCTTGACGCCCGCCACCGCTTCGGTGACCCGGATCATGACGATGTTAAACCGCAGCGGTGAGATAACAGACCCCTGGGGCGTGCCTACGCTGCCAATATTTCGTTCTGGTGGCTCGATCTCCCCTGAGTGCAGCTCGATACTTCGCCCCGAGAGGAAGTTCTTGATATATTCATAACTTCTCTCGGTCATGTTGAGCTTCGTCACCTGCGCCAGGATAGTCGAGTGCTGGACCCGATCAAAGGCGCTTTGCAGGTCCAATCCCAGGATCACCGTGTTGTCTCTCGTCTCGTTCTCGATTATCTCTTGTTTCAGTTGTATCATCGCGTCTTGGGTGCTCAGGCACCTCGGGAACCCGATCATCGAGTCAGGATACAGCCCCTCTTGCTCTAGGTAATCTTGCCAGCGATTCACCAACACGTGCTCGAGGACCTTACCCACGCACGAAGTCAGCGAGATTTGGCGCAAGTTCTCGATGCCTGGTGGCCTGCACGTTTTCGGGATCAATACCGTCTTCGCATTCTTCCATTGCATCGGTAGCGTGCCACTCCGCCAGCACACGTTGTAGTATCTCGTAAGCGCCTCGATTGACAGGTCATCTAAATTTCGCAGAGCCTTTTTCGAAACCCCATCTGGTCCCCACGCTCACCTGGTGTTCAGCTCCCACAGAGTGGTTTCAACCTCGCCCGTCGTGATGTCGCGATCTAGTTTCTCGTTCGAGACCCCTGCGTACGCCGGGTGTTGCTCGGCCTGCGTTTCAGGTAGATACTTGGCACTTAGCCTCTTAATCAGCTCGTCCCTGCCGAGGCTCTTTTCGGCCTCGTGCATGACTCGAGCCATGCTATTCTGCTGGAACGACTTGGTCTTGGTCTCGTCCAATAAATGGCGCATCAATGACCAGGCCTTACCCTGATGCAAGCTACCATCTATGTGGTTGCACAGCTCGTCCCACTGCTGTCTGCAGAGCAACGCGCTGTGCCTCGCAATCGCGCGGTACAGTTCAATCACCTTCTTCCGCAGCTCCTTGTTCTACTTCTGCTTCTTCCACGACTCCTTGATCGATGTCTTTGCCTCGATCAAGTGCGCCAGCTTCCTGTCGACGCTCGGGATGTCATCGTGTGTCTCGATCGACTTTGTAGCTCGCCTGACCTCCTCCTTCATGCCGACCGTCCACTCTTCGATATTAACGATGTCTTTTACCGCCACCGGGTCGTCTCGCCTATCGTTGCGAAAAGCGTCCCAGTCGGTCCACCTCTGCTCCATCTTGCGGCCGTCGCCGCCGACCAGCTCGATCTCCAAGATGTAGTGGTCGCTACCCAGGTACTGCCCGGTGTTACGCCACGCCACCTGTCCCCCGTTCTTGACGAAGGTCAGGTCGGGCGCGGTGTTCCGTTGAGTCGAGGAGCCGCTCGTCCGCGCTGGTTGCTTGGGGTGAGTGATCAGGGTGAACCCCTGCTCGGTTGCGTCATACATCAGGTCTTTGCCTTTGGCCGTATCATACTTGTAGCCTCATGTTTGATGCGAGGCACTGAAGTCTCCCGCCACCACCAGTGTCTCTTTCTTGGCTTGGTTGCTCGCCGCTCTCTTCAGGGTCTTGAACTTCTGGCTGTGGTATTTCCGGTTACTGTATACGTTCACAAAGAACACGGCGCACTTGCAGCCTTTACCTGGAGCGATCTCGACACACACTTGCTCGCACTTGCTCTTCTTGGCTTTGTTTAGTTGATGTTCAATGGCGGTTAAGCCCTTCCTTACCAGGGTACACACCCATCGCCGACCGGACGTGTCAGCGTGGGCCCTGTACCCCGGCAAGGTCGAGTGCTTCACCACCGTTTCCTGTAACATGATAATGGCTGGCTTCTTCGCCGCGCCCCGCACACGCTGCTGGAGCGACGCTCTCTTGTTGTTGAGGCTGTGGCAATTCCATTGCCAGATCGTGAGTGACGTGGTCGTCGCCCCGATTTTACTGTGCGATGGGACCGTCTTGGCATGGCTGCTGCTCTGCTGATATCTGCACTTGTTCTTGCAGACACGGGTGGTTGACGAACTGCGCCGCAAACACCGGGCTTCTTACTATGGGCTTTAGCGTTTGCTCAACCAGCTCGAACCTCGCGTTCAAGTTCTGTACCAAACCCGCTATTGCAGTAATCGGTTCCTCAAATCTGGCGAACCTTTGCTCTGTTGTCCACGCCTTCTGCTCCGTCACCGTCGTCAGAGTAGCGATCGTGGTCGTTAGTTTCTTGAGCTGGGCTTTGAGGTTGACCTTTGTTAACTGGCGTGGCTTCTTTTTTGGGCTCCTCGGATGCCTCTTCTTCCTCTTCGTCTCTGGCAACCTCCATCGGCAGGTGTTGCGATGCCTCAACTTTTTCCTGATGCGCTCTGCTTTTCTGTGCTGTTGTACCTGCTTCTGCGGCGCTGGAACCGCAACCATTGAACCTGCGGAGAAATTAATGTTGAAATCACCCACGGTGATTAGCCGCAGATTGTTTGGGTTGATGTAGTCGAGAAACATTTGATAAAACAAGAAAAAAAGTGCGGCGTTAACGCTGGGAATCCTGTAGACAACGGACACAATATATGGATTGAGCTTAATCGTTAATATTTCATTGTCGTTTGTAATTTCGGAAAATTCTGAGACTAGCTGGAACTTAAGGGATGAATCAACATAAATAGCAACTCCGCCTCCACGGCGATCCTTGCGGTTAAGAAAAAATATATTATACCCATCAAGCTCAACCATGTGACTATCATCACAAGTACCAAGTCTCTGTTAAAAGCATGGTTTTAAACTTAAATTGAAATTCACTCAAGGAATCAGTAAGTGGGTCACCTTTGTTTGAAGCAAAGGAGCGTTAATATGCAAGACCGACATGGAGTTTTGCTTTGTCGTTAAAGAGTTAGGCAATATATAATTAGGATATTTGTTTTGGGTCATGACTGGGGCTCGTTCAGATATAGAAATGCCTAGCAAATCTTTGCAAGGTCCTTCTCACAGGTAATGTGTGTGGACGTGCTATCATCTGTCTGCTTCGCCAGGATTTTTCCACTTACACACCACACAAACTTCCATTCATGGTCCCGTTTCCTCCGAACCGCCATTCCAAAAAGTTTTTTGAGGGCCGGGCAAAGGTGTTCGTTAACGTACATGGGTGCTTGCGTTCCAAGTCCGATGTCGTTGTTTGTGAGCCTGCGTTTCTTAGACTTCTTGAGAACAATGTCCCGTTTGAACTGGAGAACGATGTTTGTTTTGTCAGGCTTACGGGTGGGTACGCGGTGGTAAGTCTCGAGGTCAGAGTTTGAAATAGTCTCTTCAATTAGACGGCCGATTTCTGACACAATGCTCTTAACGCTTTCACCTCCCCTGTACGCTGTACTCGACGCCTTGAATTTCAAGGTTCACGTTGCGCGACTATTGTTCTTGCTGAACAATCCGTTTGTCCAACTCCTCTGTTTGGCGTTCCAGAGCGGCATTTCTAACTTCCCTTATCATTGCTTCGTTTTTCGCGATTTCAGTGTCTAGTTTTTCCTTCAGGTAGTCGATGGTTCCATGCACATGCTCAATTCTTTTTATCATTTCAGCCTGTTCGCTACGCAAGCTGATTTCACTTCGCAATGCGCGTTCTATCGCTTATCGCTTCTCGTGAATTTTTCATGTGCTGTTGAAGTTCTTCTTTGCTTTTATGAATTCGTTTCGCAGTTCTTCTTTAAGTTTCGCCACATCGTTTGACATGGTTCTAGCGACAGGCACAGGAGAACAAGCAAAGTACAGCAAATCTTGGCAGCGGTGACAGCACAATTATGGAATAAAGGCACCCGAACGTTAGCACTAGCCTGCGCAAAGAGGAAGAAAAACGTGCTCAGGCGTGGTTCGTTCCAGGTGCCTCCACCGCCAAATGAAGCCTGGTACAGTGGACGTCCACTTTTATAGCTGGCCTATCTTCGGATGCGATGCTGCCGATGGTGTAGATTGCGGGCACAGCTGACAGTGGCGCCTGCCGGTGTCCGCCGCTCTTGATCCTGCAACGTAACCACACGTGCTGGTGCTGACTTTTACCGGCGCGTTGAGCAGCTGAGGAGGGCAATCCCCGCACTGCTACTCCCGTCGGTGCTGGGCAACAGTTCCAGCAGTCAGTAGTTCGTTCGTTACTTTCTTTTTCCCTCAAACCACAAACAACAACAGTCGTACATGTTGTAGATACTGACAACCCGTTAATTGTATTCCCACAGATGTACCGACGGCAGCAAAGCAGAAAAGGGCGGTGTTTAGAAACCGGCACTTTCGGGCTTAATTTTCCCGTTAAAAAGGATAGAGAATCCAGCAGAGAAACTCATAAACGGTCTACGGATTCTGTAATTTAATGTTGCAAGGTAATTAGGCAAAAACCACTGCAGCTTCCCATTCACGGACACTGGAGTAATTTGTCAACATTGCCAGGTTACTGGTGCAGATTAAAGCCTGGAATCCTTAAGACAAGTTTCAACCAATCTGGATGTATTTAACGGAATTTACTTTGAAAAAAAAAAACTCGAAAGGGCTGTTCTACTTTCTACATCCTGCTTGCCTATTTCCTCTGACGTTTCCTATGACGTTTGCTGTTGCGTATTGACTTGATTGCGCAGAATGCGCGGCTCGCCGAACCACCGAAGGGTCGTCAGAAGTCTATCGCGAAGTGAAAACTGATGCCCGGCAAGACGTTCCTCCTGAAGAATGAGACTGGATTTTGTTAGTTTGTAATGTCATTGAGCTCAGTAAAGTCGATGAAGAAAATCAACTCCACACTAGCGCTTATGCAAACGGTATATTGGCATTAGGACGCATCGCTGACTTCGCTTCGCTGGAATTGTAAGCGGCGTATGTCTGTACGACTGGTACGCAAGTGGAAAACCTAAGGCCAATTAAAGGCAGGAGAAGAGAGCGAAGTTAGTCTAGAATTAAAATCAACCAAAGCTTCTATTGCGAAGCGTATACGGGAAGCACTTTTTGCGCAGGGTAAACTACCCCAGCGTGCAGCAGCACGACCACAAATTCAAGATCACTTTTACGGCCAAAGAAACGCAGTCGTTAGTGATAGGATACTTTGGGCGGGGGGGGGGGGGGGGGGGGGGCTTAGGGGAAGCTTACTGCACCACCGTCATTGAAGAAATACTCATCTCAGATGCTCAGAATGTTGCAGTTCTAGAAGTGTACAGCCCGTACGATAAGAAGGGCCAGTTGGAGTGATATGCTCAATATATCCTCTCCAGCAACCGTGGTGTTTTGGGCGTGCAGACTAAAAAACTTGGTGTATGTAGTGCGTCGCTATAAGCAGGTTAGAATCCCAGGCAGAATTATGTCTTTTTAAGCAATGTTTTTTACATCGTTTTCATTATTTCCTGCTGCACTCTTCATTGCTCCACGACCGAGTTGACAGACTCCGTGAAGACTGCCACTAACGCGCCGCCATATTCTCGTAGGCGTGTTGTTGACGTAAGCACCGACAGCTTGCAGACACAGTCCCCAATCAGCCTACTCTCGATCTGATGAAATGGGACGGAACGCCTCGCAGATTAGCGTCTCCGATGACGCGGAGGGAGTTCAGCCACGGCGTACGCGTCGGCTAGTGAACATTACGATTCTAAGCGGTGCTGGAAGGCTCAGCTGGCCCATTCGCGGTGTGCTGATTCCTGAGATGTAGAGATGCGGGACCAACAATGACGCCGGATGCCAAGCATGTTGTTGTACGGAAACCAAGCCTAAACGTGTTTGAACAACTCTATAAAAATAAACCACAAGCATTACAGTCCACCAGCTATGCTTGTTCCCAATAGCGCTTCAGTTGTTACTAAAGAAAAACAGTAACATTTACACAAACGCAATAGCTGTGCATGAAATTTCAACCCGTGAACGTCACCCGCCGCGGTGGCTCAGTGGCTAAGGCATTGCGCTGCTGAGCACGAGGTCGCGGGTTGGAATCCCTGCCGCGGCGGCCGCTTTTCTGATGGAGGCGAAAAGCAAAAACGCCCATGTGTACGAGATTTCAGCGCACGTTAAAGATCCCCAGGTAGTCAAAATTAATACGGAGCCCTACACTACGGCACGCCTCATCGCCTGCGTTGCGTCGGCGCGTAAAACCCAACAATCAATCAACCCGTAAACGTCGTCCAATCACATCGCAAGACAAGTTCGCGTCATTTCGCGTCACCGTTTCAATTCCTGCGGCCGCTGCAGATGTCGCATGGCATTTTTTAAAGCGAAGCTTTTTACCTCTACCCCCCAAGGGTTCTTTCGCGACCGTTGGTGTCACCAGAAAACTCCAGCGAACAAATAAAAGAATTTACTGGCACCGCCGGGAATCGAACCTGGAACTAATAGACTAACAAAGCGAGAGCCCGTTGTCTTACCGATTCAGCTACGAGCCCATGCGAAGACGGGGAAGACAGGTGGTGTACTCACCAAGCACATCTACGGGTTTACCCCCTGCCTTCTCGCTGAATGCCACGTGAAAGCGTCACACGGCCACTCACGCCCGTCTAGCGGCCCTGTGCGCACCTTGCTTATGTGCTAAGAGTTACAAAAATTAAAGGAAGCTCACACCAATCCATTGAACCTCACTTTTAGTACGCCAATGGGCTAAAGCCTGTGGCCTCCAGTGTTCACGTAAAAAATCACAGCTCCTTGTCGTCCACCCTCACGCCAAATCAAGGAATACATTCCAATACTCCTTGATGACCAGGCCATCACTCCATACCCCAGCATCAAGATCCTGGGCCTACATTTCCAGGCCAACACCAAGAGTGACGTCTCCTTGAAGTGCCTCAAAAACAGCATTAATCTAATCATACACATGATCAGGCGAGTTGCCACCAAGAAGCGAAGCCTAAAAGAATCCGGTACCTTTCGATTTATTGAAGCTTTTGTCCTCTCGAGAGTTACTTACGACAAACCCCTATCTTCTTCTCGACGAGGAAGACATAGAGCAGCCATTGGTCTTTTCATGAGTGCGTCCACACTGAGGCTGCTTAGCACGCGTGCTCCACAACACGGTGAAAGGGCTGATAGAAGGCCGTCTTTCTAACCAGAAGGTCCGACTCAGAACTGCGGTGGGTAACCGCATGCTTCACCAGATTGGCTGGACAGCCCAGAATGTCACTCCGCTTGAAGTACTCCCAGACTCTTGGCGTCTAAAACTAAAGATGCTCCCTTTGCTTAGAAATATGAACCGCTCACATGACGACGGTCAACGAAAAGCACGGGCTCAAGCGCTAAACACCACCCTCGGTGGGGCTCATGGAGTTATCTACACAGACTTCTCCTAACATCGAGGGCAGCAACACGCCATCATCGTGGCTACCTCCAGAACCAACCTCCTTGCGTGTACCTCGCTTAGGACCCAACAAATGACGGTAGCAGAAGAGTCAGCCATCACCTTGGCTCTCACTCAACCAGGGGTTCGGAGGGTAGTCACCGATACCCAGCAAGCCTACTGGAACTACCAGTCGGGTTGGGTGTCCTGACCTGCACTGTGCGTGCTAAAAAACCACTCCCAAAACGGTTCCATTCAGCTCATCTGGACACCGCCTCACGCTTCAATGGAGGGCAAAAATACCCTCACCCAACAAGCCTGCGCCTTTACCTCCCGTCCTATGGAGCTGCACGAGGACAGTCACCCGCTTGTCACGCTCAGGGAGATAACCCAGCATTATCGCCTTCTGAGACAGACCGTAATTTCGCCTTACCCAGACCTTTCCAGAGAACAACAAACTACCGTACGGGCTCCTTCCCACAGCCTACGCGTCTTCACTTAATGCATCCGAATCGCTACGCCGCTGAATGTAAATTTTGCTCAGAAGTAGGAATACTCTGCCCCGTAATCGGGGTGTGCGACTTTAGCCCTGAGCACCCTCCTCTCTTTCCGTCAACTACCCAACAAGAGCAATGGGAGATGCTGCTGTCCAGGCCCTCTCTACCTACCCAGCTTCAGCGGGTGGACACAACACAGGCCGCGAGGACTGCATATGGGCCCCACAGAAGGAGGAATCACTCCCCAGGGCTGCACTCTGGGCCGTTCAAAAATCTGAACAGAAGTATTTCTTCCTCCTCCTCCTGCTCCTTATCTGCCGCAAATCTGGTCGCCCCCGTCCGCGGCGCAGAGACGGAGAAGTCAGATCGTCTAACACCGGGTTGGAGCTTACTTTGATTTTATAAAAAAAGTTTCCACTCTTGTGCTACACCAATACAACTCAACCAAACACCGTTCATGCATCATGCATTGATTTAACCTTACCAAGAATATCTCTTTGAAGTAATAAATGGTGTGGTTAGGTGCGTTTCACTTCTCTCTGGTTTTACTATTTGTAGAGCGATGTCAGTGAATTTAAGTGACGTCGCATGGGTAATCGTTATGGGTGCAGTTTACAGCTTTGCTTTCCAACCACATTCACGGGGTGGATTGGCGCGATTTTTTTTGGTTGCACCTCTGTTTTAATGATTCAAACGTTGTCAGTATGTTTTGATGATCCTTTGTGCTGTATAATTCTTTTTGAAGTATATTAATTTTGTCGTTTTCTTTTTTTGCCTTATGTTCTCTTTCATTCTGTGTATATTTATTTGAATATATTTTGATTTATTTACTCTTTACTTCTACTGCATATAGAATTGCACTTTCATCTGTTTTATGTATTGGTAGAGGGTCCCTCTGACAGTTTTGTAACTTTTGGACATCCTTCTGTATCAAATGTCTTTGTTGTTGCTGTTCTTGTAAAAGCCATGAAGGAGGCGTTCTGTAACGAGTTCGTTGTTATGCTTGGTGAAATTACGATGGCAAGCTTGTCGCTAAAAAAGTTCAAAAAATGCTCACTCTAACATGGTTTCTAGAAACAACGATGATAGATGGTCGGATCTGGCAGCTAACTCCCCTACGTTTTCAGGTGTAAATGCAAGAATCAGCAAAGGAACGTATCATGCATACTAAACTGGAAGTTTGCGCATAAATAAACCAAGCCATGTTAAAAGTTCAATATACTGAAAAGCGCATAAATTTGCTGATTCATTTTTATAATTACTGGTCGCAGCTGAGATGTAGTGATTTTATTAATATATACAATAAGGAATGCAGTCGGTCATTCTGGACGTCAACCAGGGTCACACTAGTTGCTTGAAATGGTTTCGCACTATCTAAAATGATTCTACCTGACCGCTCGCTTCACACCACACCATACGATGGCACCGATTTGTCTTTCTCTCCACCTGCATTCTTATGTACGAACTCCGACCATCCGCACATTTTAGTTGCAATGTATCATTGAACTCAGCAGGTCAAACATTTAGCATCGCCGTTGCCAAATGGAGGCTCACAAATGTGGCTGACAGCGCAATCAGTAAATTAGGCAAATATTTGTTAAGATGACGCCAAAATTTTCGAGGGCCATTCCTGTATACGGAGTGGAGTTACTCCCTTTAAAAAAAAAGACACGGTTGGGTGGGAGCAGCATTTGAACTGGAGTTTCCCTAATATGAGATATCCATGAATTCCCAGCCCTGGCAACTCTCAATTAAGCTGAATGAAGGTGGACATAGAAAAAGTGTCGTCGCCTTAGTACTAGAAACGTTGTTTCGAGACACAAACTAGGGCCTTCATCAGTCACTAGAGCATGCCAATTACACAAGTGCCATTTATGCCAATACTGAAGTACGTTTATCCTCGTAGTTTATATGTGGGGATAAAGAGGCGATTAGCCAAGTATTCACTCTTAGCAACATAGAGAAGAAAATGACAGAAATTGAAAGGGGTGATAATGTTCCATGGAGGGCACGTTCTGCCGTTGGACAGTGATGGTTTCGCATTGAGTGCATCGTGAGGAGTACGGCTTCGTGACCTTGTAATTTTTATAAAGTGAAAAAGGCAGTATTTGATAGTGATTGCTTAGGAGAGTGATTGTGTAATAGCCGTCGAAATGACCTTTATGTTCTTGGCCCGCATGCCCTCATGAACACTGTTTTCCCGTTCTCTTTTTCTTGAAGTTTCACTGCCGCGAGAGGTTCTGCTCGCGTAGGAGAGTTTGTCTTAGTATGAGTTCTGTTTTAATTGAATGGCACACCGTTATTCGAAGCGTGCTAGTCTAGATCTAAACAAGCTGGCCCGGATCCACTCACCACGCTCTCCTATTTGCTTCTCTAGCCGCCCTATTTCAAATATTCTAGAGAGGTACGTAGTTACCTAAGCGATTTCTGGTGGGCGGTAAGGGAAGTGTGAGAGGGTGGTTATGGGGCTTATCTCGACGAAGGATGGAAATGGTACTGGCTGCGTTTCCCGTCCAGCTTCAGCAAAATGCAGAGAAGCCACGCATTCCGGGGCCTCCAAATTGCCGAGCCAGCGGAACGGCCCCATCAAGCAGGCACCAAGCCGGCCTCGGAGCCACTCCCACATGCCCCAGCCAACCTCGGCTCCTCCGGAGCGCTGTAGCCTGGACACTGGGAGGATAATGAGTGTGAGGATTCTGTGCAGGAGCTCCTGCAGAATTATACGAAGCTTTCACGTTTCTTAGCTCCACATCTATGCCTTTATTCAATAGCTGGAACCCGGGTGCGACAGGCGACAGAAATGTCGGACGCGTTTAACACTCAGGCAGGAAAGTGTCAATCTTCAATCAGTTGAGCACTGCTGCCTTACGGGTGGCCCCCGACTAACCGCCGATTTTTTCCTTTCGCTGCAGTGAGGTGAAGTAATCCACCCTATGTTTCCTGGGCTGGCAGTGGGCGTGCATTGCTGAAGTTGCAACGCAGTCCTGAGATAAAAGTTGGGTTTTGTCGATCGAGTTTGCCCAGCTCCGCGTTAGACTAGGATATCGGAGAACATAAGCACTTTCAACTTTGAACTTTACATCACATTTTCCCCTCATACTACAAAGTAAAAAAATGCCTGGACCGGAAAAAGAAGCTACAGCAAAATAGCTTGATAGGCCTCCTGCCCATTATGCAATTCTGCTGGTGAGGCAATCTTGCACAATTTACTCGGTCTCGTTCTTTCAGGCCATGAGGCACACTACCAGCATCGTGATGCGTTTGCCCTGCCTGTCATTCACGCCCCCAATACATTAACGATGTCATCCTTCCCCTTTAAACTACTCCAACCATCCACAGCGGAAGAGGTGGCCATATTCCTCATGCTCTATCGCAGACAAACCCCTCGATTCGTAATTTCTTACTTGAAAACGGCCAGTCCGAACTTCGCCCGGGGCCACATTTCCCCTCAGCCATGGAAAATCTTCTGTCGCAAACTCTACCCTCCAATCTTGCAGTATACGCATATCCTGTTAAAATTGCAGGAGATTTGGTGATGTGCGAGGAGGTTGGAATGTATTATAATAATAATTCCTGCACTACGCTGTCCATTCAACTACGAGAACCAAAATGAATGAATCGATTCATTTTATTCCCCACTACTAAGTTGAAGGGGGGGGGGGGGATCAAGCCACGCCCGCCTTTCACAGATATACTGGACGTCTTTCACAGCTGCTGGACGTCACCACCTCCTGCGGACCATATGTTTCCAACACCGGCAGCTCACCCTCGTCTGCCCTTGTTGAAGTCGTGGCATGGTCGAGCAGGGATGCATCGACGTAAGCCTGGTAACGCAGCGGTGGGCTTACTCCTGGTAGACCACCGCTAGTACGTGAGGGTCTGCCCACTACACGATACTGCCCCCCCCCCCCCAGAACGACCGCAAGTAAGCCGACACTAGAATTTATGCGTTGATAGCTGGTTCGACTTCCCCGAGGAAAGGACCAAATGCACTCAGTACCTGGAAGTCGACTTCCTTGCAGCAGTCTTGCGTAGCGCCGACAAGGCCACGGTACAGGGCGAGGAACCCCTCTCAACGCCACTACTGGACCTGGAGCTGCTTAAGTGTCGGGCTCGATGCAACCTGTTAGAGAGGAAGGCAATGAGCAACCACCTCCCAGAGGACTGGACGGAGTACCGGTGGACAGACGCCCAATATCGGTGGCGGGCACAGCAGCGTCGCAATCAGGGCTGGGAGTATCTGTGAAGGTCCATGGACTAACGTAGGGACCCGGGTTGAGCCTGGCTTGTCTTTATAGCCCTGCTGGTGTCTACCACCACCTGCGGGCATCCGCTGCTCGCCATCGCCATATTCCTGGGCATCACCCATGGAACCCTGGTTGAGCTGTTCGCAGACCAGCTTGCTCGGGCCTCTCAAACCCCGCCGGCGGGTCCACCGGCCGTGGCACCAGCCGTCCGACACGACAACAGAGCGGTGGTCCTGAGCTCCACGGACATAACGCTCAGTGAGCTACAGGCCACCCTGAATCGCTGCTCCTAGCTGCGGGGCACTCCTGGCGTCGACGGCGTGACGTACCACATGCTGCGAAACCTGGACGTCACCCAGCTGCAGCCACTTCTGCGCCTGTTCAATCATGTCTGGCAGACGGGTATCCTCCCGCCAGCCTAGCTGTTGGGACTCATCTCGCCGATCCTCGAGGTTGGCAAGACCCAACGGAGCCCAAGTCCTACCTGCCAGTGTTCCTAACGTCGGCTGCCGGGAAGGTCATGAAGAGGTCCGTCCTGGCCCATCTTCATTATATCGCTGACCGGCGGGGCGTCTTCCAGGAGCAGTAGAGTGGCTTGAGGTAGCACCGCTGCATGGGTGACTCCCTGGGCGACGCCATGCCCATGCTGGAGCAGGCCCGCCTCAACGAGGAGGTGCCCTTCCTGCTCCTGCTGGACATGCGGTCGGCCTTCGACACAGTCACTCACGGGGCCATCCTGGAGGCCCTGGACGGAATGAGTGTTGTGGGGCGCCTCGCAGGCTACGTCCGGGCGTTCCTGCGGGTAAAGGACCGCCGGGCGAACTGCAGCCCTGGAGACGTCCGCTGTGGAGTGCCCCGGGGGAGCGCGCTGATCCCGTTTTTATTCAACTTGGTGCTGGCTCCTCTCCCCGACTGCATCCCTCGAAGATTGTGACACCCAGTGGAGGTTGTGGTGCACGCGGACGATGGGGTGCTCTTGACCCACGGCCCCACCGCAGGCTGCCAGAGGCAGGCGTGCCTCCAGGACGTTCTGGGACCATTTGCCGCCTTCCTCGATATCTGCGGCCTAAAGCTCTGTGAGTCCAAAATGCAGGCCCTGATACTGAACTCGGGAGCCTACAAGGCTCGATGGGCACCGTCCATTAAATTTGACGGACAGGCGCTTCTCTGGGGGATGACTGAACTATCTACGCTTGCTCATTGACTGCCGGCTCACATGGCGGCCGGCTGTCAAGGTCCTCCGGCAACACACTGGATAAGTGCTTCAAAGGGTGCGGACTCTCCTGGCTTGAGGCAACGGCTGCTCCCACCAAGTGTCGCAGCGCGTGTTCCACGGACTGGCCTCCTCTGCTGTACTTCACGGGTTTCCCCTAAAGCTAAAGGCCCCATCCCCTTGCGCCAGATACCCCGCATCTCGATGGGCGCCTGGCCCATCGAGAATCGAGATGCGGGGCTTGCAGACGGGGCTGCGGCACAATCGGCGCCTGATGACGGCAAGTGACAGGGCTGCGCTCATGCAGGGATTTCGCGGCTTGCCCAACTCGCAAATGGAACCGCTGGTCCCAATCTTCGAGGAGGGCCTGGAGATGCCGAACCAACCCCACCCATCTGAAGCCGCCACAACCAGACACCGGGGCAGCGCTGGAGATCCCGCCGACACTACCCAGGGTCCGTAACAAGCGGCCCACACCGCCCCAGGCCATCCGCCATGAGGCGGGCACCCTGCTGCAAGACGAGTTGAGCAGCTACCTGCATTTTTTACGGACGGCTCTGTTAAGCACAGCAATGACGAGGTGGCGCCTCCGTGCGTGGAGCCTGAACTGTGAGCCAGCCGAAGCTTCTTCCTGCCCTTCCCCGCCTTCTCCACACGAACGGCGCCAGCCGGACACCACCTGGCTTTATTAAACGGCATCATGAACTGAAACCCTTCCCGTTTCACCGAGGTAGAACGGGTAAATTAAATACATTGAAAATGAATGTTTGGATTTAAAATAAAAAATGTAAAAAGGTAATTAATAAGATAATTACGCAGAAAATGACTCACTACAGAACAATGATAAATACAAATGATCGACCTCCTCGAGACAGGTTCCCAGGGCCGCTCCGGAACGGTCGTCATCACTCACTCCGGGACTGCCATACTGCGGCTGCACGCGGGCGACGAGTCCACCTACAGTATCGGCTACCAGGAGCGCTCCCTTGTGGACAAGCTGCAAAAGGTGGCCTCCCGAAGCTGTGACCGAAGCTCCTCTGGCTACTGGGCCGCTGTGGCACCCTTGGCAACCAGGACGCCTCCGCCCTTGCCAAGGACGCCCACTACGTGGTTACCCCAGATTCCCGGGACGTCACCGCCTTCGACGAAGCCCGCACCGTCCTAGCCCGCGTGGTGCAGACGATGCACCCTGACCCTCGGGTTGTGAGTGACTTCATTGGTGCCTCGGCCGCTTCCTGCAGACATCAACAGGGATGCCCGCTGCCTGCAGCTACACATGCGGCTCGACTGCTGCAAAATGGCAGAGAGCCTGCACCGACACGGGCACAAGGCGTCCGTACATGTGCGGAGCGTGCGCAACCACAGACGCTGCGGCATCTACTCTGCTTCTGCCCTTACCACATGGCGCCAAGAGCGGAGCTCCACCGCAAGCTTCAGCATCAAGGCCTTCCCTTCACTGATACGGAGAACTTTATATTCCTGAAGGGGCCTCCGGCAACCCAAGGGGAAGTCTTCACCCACCTGATACATTATTTGGAGACGACCGACGTCACAGCGGCTGTATCCCGGGCTACGGTGACGAAGGCTGATGCACCCGCACTGACTCGACCTAATCATTTATTCTTTCTTATCGATTTCTCTATCTCTTTAACACTTTACTCTATCCTTTCACTCCCCTCTACTGCGCCTCCTGCACCCTGGGTTGTATGCAGGCGAGCTCCCTGCCGAGATCAAAAATATCCCCAAGGCAATTCGTTCCTTTTTCGTTTAAACCAGAAACTGCAACACCTTGCGGCAACGCCAACTTTATCCAAGTGCTCTAATGACGATTACGATGATGGCGATGATGATGATGATGATGATATTGATGCCGTTGCAATGTTTGTCCCGTACCCTCTCAGGTGGAATGGCCTGAGATAAAGTATTGACTGTGCCACTGTTGGAGCTCGTAGATTGAATTATCGATTGAAACCTTCCCGGGTATTGCCCTTCTCAGGCGCCGTTCTTGCTGGGCGTTCGCAGCTTGAGCGGCGCGCGCTCACCGATCAGGCCACAATGGGAGCCAATCTTCGTCATCGCTCCCATCCTGCCCCATCGCAGCTTCAAACGCTGGCTGCCGTGGGGCAGTTCACCATCATGATGGCATGAATATGCCGCGCGTGCTTCGCTCCGCGGAAAAGAGGGTACCCATTGAAGAACTCAAACGTTACCGATAATCGCAGAAGAATGGTCTGACATAATGTATAACAAACACTTGCGTTCGGGTAAAGCTGAATGAAAGGGTTTCGTTTTGTCGGTAAATTGGCAATGCGTTTTCATTTCGGTCATTTCCTCGGGATTTTTGCGGTCGTTGCATATTGAGTTTGGTCGTTTTCGTTTTCAGCGAGGTCATGCTTCGCGTTCAACCCTGTTTCCAGTGGTGAGAGGTTATAATTTATATCTTTGTTTTTTACGCGATTTAAACACGTTTCTTAATTTCCCGTATTTTCTTAATGACATTTTCGATTCTTTACTCATTCTGTTGTCTCTGTGGGCGTAGGTGTTTGTTCGGGGGAGTGATACACATCCTACTCTCAAGGTAGAACTGAGAATGTGACGCGACGCGCGCGAATTGAAGCCCGCCAGACCAGGGCGATTGAAAGAAATGTATTTTAAAGAGCAGAGGCTGATGCTACGGGCTTGGCTCTGTGGAAGGCATTTCTAATCACGGATTGTTGACTTTAACTGGCGTTCATAGCTCGTATCGTTAGGATGAGCTGGATATCCGGTTCCGGGCTAGCCACAAAGGTAAGATCTCCACTGATCGCAATAGGGGTTTCAAAGTGTGGGCAAATCTGGGATGCGTTCGCACGGCTATGCCATATGGTAAAACGAGCCAGGCTCGAGACAGTAGGCACACAAGGAAGGGTATTCGGTTGGAGAGACTAGGTGGAAACGGGAAGAATAGGGGTAAGAGTTCGCCCCTACTTGTAGCTTTCTCCCGGCCGACTCACCCGTATGGTTGCGGAAGGGTACGGCGCAGTTTGCGGGTATTGGGCTAAAACCTCTGCGTCGCCGAATCTGTAGGCAGTACCTAAAAGTGCTACACAGTAACATGTTTAGACGAACATGCTCCATCATGAATTACGTGGGTAGCATGATAAATAGTCATTCCCAATGAAGCAATGGACAGGTTTATAACATCACCAATCGTGGGCCATACACAAGAGCGTCGGATTTGAGATGATCTCTGGAATATAAAATGAGGAGCTTTTGCTTCTGGTGCATTGCAAACACCAGCCTCACTTCTCTCACTTCCTCGGACTAAGAGAATAGGCGGTTTGATATACGACGATAGCGGAATTTGAATTTGACACAGGCAAAAGCATTGGATGTGTTCCCTATCTGACATCTGCGCATTGTCCCACCCAGTTTAGCCGCAGCTGAAATAATGAATTATTTTTGCTTTGTTCTTGCAATTTTACTGCGTGAGGATCTGCTAACCCGTCTTTTATTAGGCATTCCATTTTCGATCATCAAAACTGAACGTAGCCCACACCGATTTTGAAAGAATCTTGCTTTCGCGAAGGCATAACGGAATTCTTTCTGCAATGTTATTTTTGGTTCTAATACTATTATTTTTTTATCCGCCCATCTCTATTCGCTAGGCCATGGCTTAATTCTATACTGGCCATTCACTCAGCTCCAGAATCCCATTGGAACGCGAGGAGGACTACTCTTGTTTAGGCGATGACCATTCGTCGTAAAAGGACCCCAGAAAGTTCGCAGTGAGAGAAACTGACATATTCGCCCGATACTCACTCGGGAAGTAGACCCGGAGAAAGGCATGCAGTTTTGAGAACTAACATCGTTGTGCTCTACAGTTGCGTGAGAAGCCACCTAAGCACCGAAGCAAGCCTTCAAAGCATGCTGCCCGACAAACCATGTGTCGTGTCGACATATTGAGCTCGACTGGGTGTTGTGTAGCATTCCAGGGCAGTATTTACAATATCTTCGGAAAATTATTTCAATGCAGGTGTAGATATTTATACGCACGTTAATATGATAAGTTTGAGAACGTAAAAAAACATCTCAGGCCAGCTTTCGGGGTAATAATATTATACTTAGAGCCACGTAAAAAACCACATGCGCAGCGTCAAGAAACGTGCCGGTCTCGCACAGTCCAGGCACAGAATGCCTGCCAATTCGCGCAATGGTTCAGGTGCTCTGTGGCTGTCCTGGAGGTTCCACAGGGATGCTTCGAGGAGTACGGCACATGGGGACATACGGGCCGAACTCACTGTGGTCCCCCATCGTGAGTAGGCTACTGCGCGAAAAAAAAAAGTTGAAAATTAAATGCAGGTATGGATATCTTTGAAAGCGTGACCATTTCGACCTCTCCCTAAAGAGCTTGAAGGTTGGACCGATAAGCCCGTATTGCTCCGGTTTACTGTTCTGACGCAATGCATTACTCCACACTCCGTTCTACAACGCGTTCTACAAATGACTTCACATAAAAGGCCAGTTTTTTTCTCTTATTCTCTTTGCATCCTGTTCATCATTCGCATTGCTCTGAGGGCGAGCATGGGCTGCAGTTTAGAGGTTTGTTTAAGACCATAGCTTTTATTGCTCCCACCAATGCTAAAGACGTCACAGGGACCGGAAGCCACTGGTACTGTAGACATTCTGGAGATTTCCAGCAAGATTTGGTACCCCGGCCTTCTGACTCCCTCCCACGACGGTGTTTGGAGTTTGAAGTGAAACAGACAGTATGGAATATGCTTAGGAGAGTGATGGCCGAAGCAGGTGCCGAAATTTCATGTTCTTGGCCCGTGTGCAGTTACCTTTTGTGCTTTGTTCTCCGTTTATCTTTTTCTTGAAGTCTTGTTGTAGAGGAGGGTTCTGTTCGCATAGGAGTGAGTGTCTTACTATGAGTTATGATTTAAGCCAATGACACACGATTACTCGAAGTGTTCTAGTCTACATATAATGAGGTTGACCTAGAGGTTGACCTCACGCTCCCCTGTTGGCTTTTTTGGGCACCTATTTTAACTATTATACACGCGCCCGAAGTAACCTAGGGGATGTTTGGAAGGTTGTAGGCTAAGAAAGAGAGGTTGTTTAGTGGGGTGTACCTCTACGAGGGTCGTTAATGGTGCGGGTTGTGCTTCCCGTCCAGCTTCAGCAAAATGAAGAGAAGTGGGTGGTCCTGGTGAACCAGAATGGCCAAGCCACGTGGACAACTTCACCAAGAAGGCAGAAAGCATGCCTTCCAGCCACCCGCACATGCCCCAGCGAAGGTGAGCTCGTTCGAAGTGGTGTATCCACGACACTGGGGTGGCCTTGAACAGCGTAAGGATGGTGTGTTGGAACTCCTGCACAAGGAGGGCGAAGCTGTCACGTTTTTCAGGTTCACATCTACGTCTTCATTTTAAAACTCAGCATCAGATGCTATTCTAGAGTGACTAGAACACTGTTACCTTACGGGTGGCTCCGCTGAAACCGATGTTTTTTTCCAGTCTAGATTTCATTCTAAGATGCGATTTATTCCTCTCGCTGCAGTAAATAAACTAAGCGAGGTTGTATAATTACCCAGAACATGGCAGCGATGAATGGTTTTGGTACAACGCTATGCGCAACTATGCGGAACAGGGTTCTGCGAGAGTTGTGAGAAATATTACTGCCGTTCAAAACGCGCTTGTGTAAATGACACCACATGCATCCGTCAAATCAGATGAATGAATGCAGCGCCACGTGTTTTTGTGGTTTGTGCACGTACGATTATGTGACCGGAGAAGGGAATATCGAAGCCGAGCGTTCATCTCAGAAAATAGAGCCGCTGCACGAGGTAATGGCGGTAAAAACAAAACACACTAAACATGTTGCTAATAGACCCAGTTATGAAGAACAAGATAAATATCAACCCGTTATCATATAAGAGTGACGTCGCCCGTTGGCGACGCGTGTACTGATTTGCTTTGTCTGGGGCAGAAGTGATATACTTTCGGAACAGCACTGTAGTGGTAAATGTTATGTGACGAGAATCGTGGTCTGACGCCAGAAGCATAACGAAGGGTTTAATTAGAGGGGTTCGTGGTTAAATTTAATGTTTTTGTGAGTTCACACAGCCCGCTTGAACCTGGAGGCCATATATGGAACTCAGGATGCGAGTTTGTGTGAGGACAGGACGTGTAATAAGTTGAGTGCGGATGTCTGCTGCTATCGTATTCAAAGATTCGTACTGGAGCGTGATGGGCTGGTAAATTTTAAATAAAATAGATTGTCCTGTGGTAATATAGGTTTTTCTGGTGAAAGAGAGTGTTCTGTGGGAAAAGTTTGGGCAATGGGATCGGCCTCGAATAGTCATTGAGCGTTGCTATACGTTCCAGTGTCCCCAACGCTGGCAGTGTGCGTGCATGGTGAAGTACCAACGCGGCCCTGAGAATGTGTGGGATTAGACGTTCGAATCTATCCAACTTTGCGTTAAGGGTCAGGACATAGAACAGCGCAAGTAATACTGCTGGTGAGGCAATCTTCGTCAAGTTGGACTCTGTCTTGTTCTTTAAGACCATGAAGTAACTACACGTAGACGTTACCAGACGCAAAATCCCCCCTCGTGAAAAAAAAAACAGTTCCAAGGTATGCGAAAATGAGGAAGAGGCAAATGGGATAACCGACCGGCATGCTCTGGAAGCATGTTCTGACTCTCGAGACGGCGGAGTTTCAGGCGCACTGAGAACACGTTTGTTTAGGATCTATCAAGTCTAAATGCTCCCCCGACCCCTCACACAGCGATACATCCATTCTGGGGTGTTCCTCATTACCCCCTCCCAACCCCGGATATGCCCCTAATTTTCTCCCTATATTCTCATAAAAAGGCTCCATGACCATTAAAACCCACACTGCGGGTCGTACACGTTTGAATGAGCATCCTAGAAATTAAAAGATGGTTCTCCCTTACCGACATTGACAGGACGGCACAAGTAACCACTCGTTCGCACAGAACATATTTCCCTATACACAGCTGTTACCGTAAAATGAAATGCGCTACAGGTATTCTTGTATTTTCATTCAGAAGAACATCGGACGCGCTATGCGAACGTTGTGGGTGCGAATGAGTCAGGCGGTATGTTTTGAACCCATTTCTGTGTTACCTAGTGCGAAACTCCACACCTCACACAGAGAGTAGAACGGTAGAACTACTTCCTGTGTTCCGTTATCCGGGACACGTATTTTTTTGTTAGCTTTTGTTGTTAGGTAACCTTTAACATTTTATATTCGGAAAAAAAGGAAAAATAACAGGCTCCCAGTGTGGCGACCGAACCCACCGCTTCCGATAGCATGTTGGATGCCTTAACTAGTGGGCTATCTGAGCTACTGGTGTATGCGCCGTTTTCTGGGGTATTTATTTTTAGTACAACTCTTTTACGCGTAAAGATGGTATCTAGCGCTGCTCGGAAACTCTGGGGAAGGAGAACTTCTTTTCAGCACCAGGCCGTGAATAGAGCATCCCCATCCTGTCTAGAGCGGTGGAGTGGCGAAAAACCATCTTACGCTGATTTTGGTACAAAGGCTTTCAGAACCTAGGCCCTGGCTACTCTTGCTTGCTTTCAGCTTGATATTGTTAGAAACAAGGACTATAATCGGAAGGCGTTGCTCCCAAATAAGACGGGTGTTTTTCCCCGAATTTTTTCTACAAGGGGGAGAACATAACATTAAACAGGTTAACTTCCCTGATGGTAAAATTTGGGAAAAAAAAACGGCCGCACAATTCTTCTGTGTCATCCTTCGCGTTCTAGATGTATGGATTTCCTTGGTGTTCCCTCTAGAAGACCATCATTACTTGTGTACGTGCGTGACCGTGCGTGCGTGCGCTTGCGCGTGTGCATGTGTGCGTGGGTGTGTACCTGTGCGTGTGAGTTTGTGCGTGTGTGCGCGTGCGTTTGAAAATAGAGAGAAAAAGAGGGGGCGAGATAGGCTAGGTCTGTCATTTTAGAGTAGAACCAGGTGTCTTGTCCAAAACCCACACACCTTTGTTGGTTCTACTTGTACTATTATAGCGGTATCTTTATCTTGGTGTTCCGACCTGCACAAAACGAAACGCCTTTTTGTTAATTGGAGAGGAATCTCCGTGCTGTTCTGAAGGCGGGATGTCCCATTTGTCAATATGCGTTTATGAGATATGACATGTACAACTCTTATAAGACACAGTTTGTGCCCTTGTCAGCCTTGCTGGGTGTGATATATACCTTAGGTGGTAATGGGACCATAAAAACGTATGTGTACATTAAAGTGGCAGGATAGTTTGTGATTTCGAAACACGTTTGAAGGCATTATTGTATGATTACACGCACTATGCTTTCCGTCCATCTATGACACAACCAGAATGAACGAACCGATAGGTTTCAGTCTCCACTCCTCAGTTAGGGGGGGAACAAAAATGGGGAGACATAGATACCAAGCCTTGAGAACACGCGCGTGTGGCTTGCGGAAACTTCCCTCTAAACACGGAATAGTTCAAGCAAAGAAGATGCCAGTATGCCTTTCTGCGAATACGTGCGTAAACTCCTGGTTGGAACTGAATCTTATTCGATATTTGTGCGCAGTTTTCAGAGGGCCGGAAGTGGTGATCAGCAGTTCTGTGACATGGCACACTAATGAGGGTGAGGTGCGACAGTTCGCCAAAGTCGAGGTCGCCAGCCCTTTCCCTCCTGAAAATATGTGTATTATTAGTTGTAGACAAAACCAAGAATACCAGGAATGGCCAGAAATAGCGCAACACAAAGTAAACATTGCGGTTGTTGGGCTTGCGCGCCTATTGTGTTCGTTCTCGCCATGCAGCCAAACCCCCTGGACAGTCTCACACCTGTCTAATGAGATGGAACTAATGTTTGAGCTAGGGAACAGCTCAAAGTAGGTGAACCTGAAAGAAGCCCCTCGAGGCTTGTGATATCAACGACAAGGGTGGCTTTTTGAAAAAAAAAAAAAAAACTCGGCCCAGACATTCTGGAGCCTATCTACTAGTGCGTGACATTTCTAGCCGCTCTGGTTTGCAGCAACACTTTTTGAAGAGAAGTCCACTGTTGTAAGTGGATGCAATACTAAAAGATTCACGTGGAACAGTTTTAGCAGTATAGTTTAACGTAAAAGGCCCCCCTTGCATACGAAAGACGCACTATACATCGATTTTGGTAATCTCGGCTACACCGCTGTACAAATGTGCACTGCGAGCCAATCTTGCCACGAGTTTTTGTTTAAAAGACGCAAGTGATCCTTGGGTTACCTCCCAACAACAGTTTACGTCTGTCTGTTATTCCAACTAACTCTCCTGGCGCCCCCCCTCCCCCCCCCCCTCCATAGAAAATCTGTCGAAGGAATTCTTGAGCACAAAGTAACTATAGGGAAGAACTTCCGCAACTACAAAAACTGCTGACATGGATTGTGCATGTCCACTTTATTCAGCGCAAACGAAACTTGAGGCATTTTTGGTCGAGTTGTAGGTACATAACCGCGAAAAATCTATTAATTATGACTACACGCTGAATCGTATCTTACGACGGCAAAAAAAGAAAATGAGTTCTTATAACAGGTGTCGATGAGGAGCTGGTTAAAGCCAAACACTACAAAAAGATATCTTGAGCAGCACCAGATGTTTGAAATTTACGAGTATGCGTCTTGGCTCCGGTGATGTGAGCGCTTTCAGAAAATCAGCATCCGCTGATGTCGAGAAGGGACAGTATGTCTCATACAGGGAAATCACTAACCATTACAGGTTCGAACAGGCCAAGTACCCCCCGCCCATCCATCCCTAGGCAAAAGGTAATCGGTCGTCTGGCGCCACCTCCGAAGAAATACGTATTCAAAGCCTGTAGCATTCACTACTACCGTGGGCAGTATTGAGGCATGTGCGGGCTATGTAAGGATCGGGTGGGTGACGAGTAGTGAGAGGCCGTGCTGCTCACCTCCGACCCATTTGTCAAACCTCTGTTTAGGGAGGAGGACTAGTCCTCTTTAAAAACAACCGATCAAATATAAAGCTCTCTCTCTCTCTCTCTCTCTCTCTCTCTCTCTCTCTCTCTCTCTCTCTCTCTCTCTCTCTCTCTCTCTCTCTCTCTCTCTCTCTCTTTCTCGGGTAGCTCCGAAACTAAAACAACTTGGCTCAACAAATGGCACACGATCGGCGAAAAGCGGAAAAATATAGTCCAATTGAAAAATATTCTACTGCAATTATCATTGGAGCAGCGAGCGGAAACGGGAAGATCGTGAGGTATGCGACGGTGGAGAGAGGCGATGGTGTTAGTTGACGGGGTGGCGAAGAATATCGTCTTGCGGCGACATTTGCTGTGAAGCAATCAACTACGCGGTAGTTCAACCTGTTCTAGTTTCTTTTTTCTGATGAGCTGAAAAAAAAAAATGCCCTAATCATCTACATTTTCATTCTTCTAACAGTTTCGTGCGTTAACTTAACCAATTAGTCGTTTATAATGTAGATTTAAGGCGTCACCCTATGTAAGCTGTAGGGTTAAGGCAATAACCCTATGTCTACCTAATGAGTACAAATATCCGCGCTTTTTTATGGTTTCTTCCTTATTTATTACGAGAGTACCAATCATCGAAGTTCATTCTGCTCTAACGACTAAATGGGTTAACTTAACCAATAAGTTATGGAATTTTCCGATATATGGCTCACGTTAGGCGCAACTTCTTATCCCTTATGTACTTGCGGAAGAATGTTTTCGCGATAAAACGCGGTGGGCACTAAGGCCACGAGACCCCGCGGCTGCTCCCGTTATCTCAGCGGACGTAAACGAAACTGGTGCCATGAATGGCGTTGCTTTCTTCATCGGCAGCGCTATGGCCGCAGTTAATTTGTTTCGCATATTTTATGCGGAAACAGGAACGAATTAGAGCAAAACACAATGATAAAAGAGAAAGTTGTAGACTACTACTTCACAACGCGGCTTCACCAAAGCGTTGAGAGCGATTAGCTTCATAAGGGGACACTAGCGGTTCAGCTGAGACAACGCAAGCATTACCCCGTGTGGATCCCTGTTCTCATGACGAGTTTTACGTGTGAAGAGGCCTGAAGTTCACTGCTTTTCCGACCCGCAGGCACTTGAATACTGAGGCAAGGAAAGGTGCCACGTGTTTCTAAAAGCGGGCCTTTGTTAACGCCTTACTAGCCCGTTGCCCGATAAATCCGCCCATGGCTTTGCCTATTATAACCTGCAGATGAGGCTTGTTCTGCAAAGGACGACAGTTCCACATGACGTCACGAAATGATACAGCTGCTACGCTGCATTTGTGATAATGCCTCGAGCATACTTCAGAGTGCACTCAAATGAAATTTGACGGCTAAAACACGTATTATGTGATAAGTTTCCCGTACATGTGAAGAAATGTCCTCAATAAATTTAACTATAACCGTTTACGATAACGCATTTCAAACAAAATCAATTTTGGCGGGCCTCTGAAAGCATGGAGGACGCTTACTTTCTCCACAAGTGCCGAATTGATATTGTGATAGACTAGCAGCCAAGCGCATGATGTCAAGCTGCGCCAACGACACGGCGCGTAGCGAACAGTATTCCAGTTGGGGAACCATTTGTGTGCTGGAGTGCCTATTTTTTCTAATAACGTGAGGTGCTTATGTGCTTGCGGTTTCCACAACTGCGTTCAGAACCATCAAGGCTCCATTTATGTATATTTGACAGCCGTTTACATTACTGAAACGGAAGAAGGGTTAAAGACGATTTACCTCTCCATTATCACCTATTTCTTCTATGTGTAGTCATATGAGAACTCAAAATGAAGTCAAAACTCAAAATGGGCTCAAAACTCAAAACTTACTGAGAACTCAAAATGAACTCAGAACTTAAACGTACTCAGACTCAAAATTTGCCCAAACTCACCATTATACTCTGAACTCAAAATGTAGTTTTGACTCAAAATGAACTCAGAACGCAGAACGAACTCAGAACTCCCTCGGTGTCAGGCGTATTCAAACTCCGTCGGTCTCAAACTCATCATGCCACACTAGCCTCGCGCGCAAACGAACTCAAACTCACGCGTGAGTTTGAGTCCAGGTAAGTCTGAGTCAGTGGACTCATCAGTGAGTCCGCTGACCTCTGTGTGTAGATGTGTTTTCCCCAAGATTCCTATGCTTGCGAGAGGCAACCAGCTTTTGAAGGCGCCAAAATGTGTCGTTTCAATGGTACGACACGAGCCATGTTAGCGATAGCCGAACTGCTTATTTCAATGCGGGTGGACTAGTCGAGAAGCCCCTGGAAACCGTACTCGAAGTTTCGTTCAAACCGAAACTGCGAAAACCAATATAATATTGCGGTGCATAACCATTTCCCTGCGATAGACCATTCATTGCGGTATTGTGTGGTTATTGGGGTGATGTTTACCAATAGACGCAAAGAATATCTCAAAGTAATCGTGCCAGTACTTTTTCAACATGGAGTCGGCACCTTGTGGTCTTGTGACTGCTTCAAAAATCACTTATTGAAGCATAAGAAAACCTGGACCTCGGCTACGCCTTGGATCAGCTCGGTTTAGGATATAAAGTGGTAGAATTTCTGCTTCATTTTCACAAGGAAGTTATCAGTATCATTTGCAGGCAGTACTTCAACCAGGTCTCTAGCTGCTGTTGTGATGTTTGTTGGAGTGCAATACATTTCCTAAGTGCCTCCGTAGCCATTCAACAAAGTGTGGTACTCCCAAAGTGAAGGCTGAAGGGGGTGCACCTTGAAGAAAGCGGGGAACGCTGGCCAACAGGGCCTTCCCTTGAGCTCCAAGGACGGGAGGGGCTGCAAGGGGTACGGTTGCCTAAGGATTGCATTGTATTCGCAGCAACAAGCCAGTAGGGACACAGCAGGCCCTGAAGCCACTGGTACGAGCTCCATCCAAATTCGGCTCCTTCGGTGTGGTGTGACGGGGCACCGGAGGAGATTGAACAGCGAGATGATGGTGACCAGTGCCTCCTGCGGTGGTAGTAGGATGCTTTTAGGGGGAAAATATCCAACCTCCAGGTAGTGTAATGACAGAGAACCAGTAAAAGAGTAGCAACCATTTCAAACATAATCAAGTTGGGTCTTTCGGGAAATAAAGTGACCTTTTCGTCAACTGGAGGTCGTATCTTGATCGCACAGAAAAGGTACAGTTACAGGAACCACCCGTCCCACTTCCCAACCCCACCCTGCCAAATAAAGAACTCTCAGGGAAAACCTAATTCATTAGCTGCCGTTTTGCTAGATTGGAAACAACCACGCGGATAGGACAGGTAATCTAGAGGCAACATTCCAGGCAGAAACTGTAGCTTTTGTGCATGGCAAGTTCGAATGCTATGTGAGGTGCAGAAAGGAGTTTCTTCACGGCAACTGTGACTAAAGGGAATGCAACCATGCATAAAGTAGTGAAATAGTGAATGAATTGAACGTGAACAGAGGCTTACGTGAAAAACGTACGCTAACTGCACTCAAGGATCAACGTTATGTCCCCGGAACCGAGAAATACAAACCTACCACCGTGTTTCCAATGATTTTGAAACGTCTGTTTGGAACTTTTCTACACACAGACAGCGGTTTCAATAGACAAAACTCCCATTAGTAATTGTCCGTACCATGCAGCTGAAGATAATTATCTTACCATCAAAAGCATTCAGTGATCATGTAAACTCTGAAGCACTATGAATTTCTACTACAATATTTCCTCAGATTGTGTAACGCACGCCTCACTACAATTGGATGCGTATTCTGGTTTCTTCGACGGCTCATGAAATTCAAAAATATTTTTTCTCGCACAACTGTCGCCATGGCGGTGGTGTGTTCTTTTAAGACGTTCTGGCTAAGACCCATAAAAACAGATGTAGACATCATCCGCCTCTGATAAGGTACTATTATAGATAAAAGCCCTATGTTTTTTTGGGGGTTCAGTATTTCAGCATTGCGTCACTATACGAAAATGACGGTACTTTTAGAATTTTCTAAGAATGGGAAAGGTGAATGAATAATTCTACATTCTGCTGATTGCGGAATTTCGTGGCTTCGATCTTCATCATTTGTACAGTCTCTTTGAGCAGCCCCCTCCGAGCTTGCTCCGTTCAATCGCCATCCCAGGAGCCGCCTGTTCACACCCATAGGTACGTTAACCTCTGAAGGTGACTCCAATTACACGTGTGCCAGCGGCCTACTCTCTCCTGGAGCAGCGCTCCGTGGCTCTTGCTCGGAGCCCTTTTCCGATCCTCTTCTCGCACTCCTGTTCCCTTTTACCGGCACATAATCCCTGCCCCTTTCTCCCTCCAATGACAGCTTCAACATTTTGTAGCAACAGCTCTATTCCCCCCAAGTACAAAGAAAACACCGTTGTCCTCCTACCACCAATCTGACCTTCAAGCTCAGCCAGGGTCGAACCAGCGCCTCGTACGGTTGCGATGTGCAAGCGCCCAAGAGTTCGTCTTGTCCAAGAAGGACGCGTGGAGAGGTGTATAACCGGGGAGAGTAAAGGCGTGGGCCATATAAAAATATAACAAAAAATCGCGCCAATCCACCCCGTGAATGTGGTTGGAAAGCAAAGCTGTAAACTGCACCCATAACGATTACCCATGCGACGTCACTTAAATTCACTGACATCGCTCTACAAATAGTAAAACCAGAGAGAAGTGAAACGCACCTAACCACACCATTTATTACTTCAAAGAGATATTCTTGGTAAGGTTAAATCAATGCATGATGCATGAACGGTGTTTGGTTGAGTTGTATTGGTGTAGCACAAGAGTGGAAACTTTTTTTATAAAATCAAAGTAAGCTCCAACCCGGTGTTAGACGATCTGACTTCTCCGTCTCTGCGCCGCGGACGGGGGCGACCAGATTTGCGGCAGAGAAGGAGCAGGAGGAGGAGGAAGAAATACTTCTGTTCAGATTTTTGAACGGCCCAGAGTGCAGCCCTGGGGAGTGATTCCTCCTTCTGTGGGGCCCATATGCAGTCCTCGCGGCCTGTGTTGTGTCCACCCGCTGAAGCTGGGTAGGTAGAGAGGGCCTGGACAGCAGCATCTCCCATTGCTCTTGTTGGGTAGTTGACGGAAAGAGAGGAGGGTGCTCAGGGCTAAAGTCGCACACCCCGATTACGGGGCAGAGTATTCCTACTTCTGAGCAAAATTTACATTCAGCGGCGTAGCGATTCGGATGCATTAAGTGAAGACGCGTAGGCTGTGGGAAGGAGCCCGTACGGTAGTTTGTTGTTCTCTGGAAAGGTCTGGGTAAGGCGAAATTACGGTCTGTCTCAGAAGGCGATAATGCTGGGTTATCTCCCTGAGCGTGACAAGCGGGTGACTGTCCTCGTGCAGCTCCATAGGACGGGAGGTAAAGGCGCAGGCTTGTTGGGTGAGGGTATTTTTGCCCTCCATTGAAGCGTGAGGCGGTGTCCAGATGAGCTGAATGGAACCGTTTTGGGAGTGGTTTTTTAGCACGCACAGTGCAGGTCAGGACACCCAACCCGACTGGTAGTTCCAGTAGGCTTGCTGGGTATCGGTGACTACCCTCCGAACCCCTGGTTGAGTGAGAGCCAAGGTGATGGCTGACTCTTCTGCTACCGTCATTTGTTGGGTCCTAAGCGAGGTACACGCAAGGAGGTTGGTTCTGGAGGTAGCCACGATGATGGCGTGTTGCTGCCCTCGATGTTAGGAGAAGTCTGTGTAGATAACTCCATGAGCCCCACCGAGGGTGGTGTTTAGCGCTTGAGCCCGTGCTTTTCGTTGACCGTCGTCATGTGAGCGGTTCATATTTCTAAGCAAAGGGAGCATCTTTAGTTTTAGACGCCAAGAGTCTGGGAGTACTTCAAGCGGAGTGACATTCTGGGCTGTCCAGCCAATCTGGTGAAGCATGCGGTTACCCACCGCAGTTCTGAGTCGGACCTTCTGGTTAGAAAGACGGCCTTCTATCAGCCCTTTCACCGTGTTGTGGAGCACGCGTGCTAAGCAGCCTCAGTGTGGACGCACTCATGAAAAGACCAATGGCTGCTCTATGTCTTCCTCGTCGAGAAGAAGATAGGGGTTTGTCGTAAGTAACTCTCGAGAGGACAAAAGCTTCAATAAATCGAAAGGTACCGGATTCTTTTAGGCTTCGCTTCTTGGTGGCAACTCGTCTGATCATGTGTATGATTAGATTAATGCTGTTTTTGAGGCACTTCAAGGAGACGTCACTCTTGGTGTTGGCCTGGAAATGTAGGCCCAGGATCTTGATGCTGGGGTATGGAGTGATGGCCTGGTCATCAAGGAGTATTGGAATGTATTCCTTGATTTGGCGTGAGGGTGGACGACAAGGAGCTGTGATTTTTTACGTGAACACTGGAGGCCACAGGCTTTAGCCCATTGGCGTACTAAAAGTGAGGTTCAATGGATTGGTGTGAGCTTCCTTTAATTTTTGTAACTCTTAGCACATAAGCAAGGTGCGCACAGGGCCGCTAGACGGGCGTGAGTGGCCGTGTGACGCTTTCACGTGGCATTCAGCGAGAAGGCAGGGGGTAAACCCGTAGATGTGCTTGGTGAGTACACCACCTGTCTTCCCCGTCTTCGCATGGGCTCGTAGCTGAATCGGTAAGACAACGGGCTCTCGCTTTGTTAGTCTATTAGTTCCAGGTTCGATTCCCGGCGGTGCCAGTAAATTCTTTTATTTGTTCGCTGGAGTTTTCTGGTGACACCAACGGTCGCGAAAGAACCCTTGGGGGGTAGAGGTAAAAAGCTTCGCTTTAATAAGGCGTTTCCCGCATGCAAGTCGTGTGTGTTCGCGCCCAAAGCAGCGACTGCGCCTAGCAGCGTGTTTGTTTAGTCTTGTAGTGGTGATGTATGCAGGTTCCTTACGTGCTCTCCGAGCTAAAATGAATCTATCGCTAGTTATAACTTGGTTCAACCGCGTTCAACCACAGCAAATTATTTTGAACCCCCATTTTTTGTGTTTCACAACGCAACTCTTTAATACCGAAATCACCGCCTTTCCACTCGCCGTCGAGTTCGGGAATGGTGTCGTGGATCTCGCATCGTAAACATTGTTTTTTTATATCATTGTAATAGATTTGTGTACAACGACAGTGTGCCTCAGAACCAAGATGCCAGAGTGAAAAGACTAGGAAGGTTAAAAAATTACAATATGAAAGGTCGTTATTACGAAATCACGCAGCCGCCGCGAGAGCACAAGTACTTACGTAGCGTGCAGCACTTCCACCTGGACATTTTAGTTTAACCGTTACGACGAGTTTTAGCACAAACTAAAGATAGAACGTCAAGAACTAATACGCATGTATTCACGCAGCGTTGCATCGATGCTGGGACATTTCGTGCGAAAAGCTTCCTTTGGTCTTCGTGTCATTCCTAGGAAAAGTTCCACACGATGAACGCAGTATTAATTACTACCCCAGTAACACTAATTCGTCAATACTCGCTGGATGTTCCTTTCTAAAGCGGCAAATAATGAAAACAGATTTCAAGCCAGCAACATCTCACTACATGTTTGGGACAAGTACTACTTATGAGAATCACAATAGGCACGGAAACTAGAATATCTAGGTGCGTCTTGAATCCGCTATACGTTTAGTTCAAGTTAGGGTAGTGCTAAAGCCATACAAAAGGGCAAAGTTTCATATCAAAATACGAAATTCGTTTCTTTTTTACAGACAATTTATATTTGCGTGTTTTTTTTTGCATTAATTTCTTTGCCCTTAAGCGCGATTTATTTCCAATGTCTCCTGTTCCGCTACTACCTGCCTTGCGTCCGTTTCTTGGCTTTTGTTTCTTAGCGTGGAAGCCGGCACGTCTTGCTTTGTGTTACACAATAGGACACAAAAAAGTTTGTTTGCAAAGAATAACCGCGTAAAACTGTTTTTGTCCTAACAAGACGCATGCAATACTTTGCACATTATTCTGCATCGACAAGCTCAACCTACTGTTATTCTTGGCACAAAAAATGGGGTGGTTTAGAGGCAGACGCCAACACAATATTGCAATTAGCGAGTCAATAATGCGCTTCTGCTAAAGTGCACTCGGGACCAAGATTAGCCTGGACCTCCGTCCGATGCCGAATTCAGCATCTTAATTATACTACATTGGTGATCGTTTAGGGAACTTCCTGACGTCCCCCCAAAGATACAACTGCAAAGCCGAAAACCAAAGTCTGAGCTAAAATTGGGTCTACAAAAAAATGTGTAAATTATTCACTGGGACGAAGCATAGTCAGTAAGAGCCATGGTGCACTATGGAAAGCCAAAGCTATATTTAAATAACAATGTGTCCTCACTATGCACGACCCCAAACAATAGATACTCCTATCCGGTTTGAACCGTGAATGTAACCAACATGCGTGTCTTGTTATCTATTCTCTGATGCTTCCGTGCACCGGGGCGCACAAGCCGATGTGGCGTTATTGTCTGAACTGTAATAAACTCGACGGTCAAGTTTTGGGCATGGGCTGCAGTGGAGTGGCGTCAGTCTTTCGCTCGCATCACCGCTCCCGAAGAATCGGGCGTCAAAATGCGCATTACTCGTAATGCTGCGGTTCATGAGGGACATTTTCATTTCGCTGCAAAATGCTCTACGTCCCTTGAGGGCATTCTGTGCCATGCCAGGGTGCTGATGCTTTCCTCCTCTCGCTTCTTCCCGGCGCTCTGCTGCCGGCCCCGCGCTATAGTGTACGAAATTCTAGTACACTATACCCGCGCCCTTTGCGCCACCCGCTAGGCCTCCCCGAGACCGGCGCGCAGTAAGACAGCAGCCGAAGTCGCACTTCGACACTTTATTCATGTTACGAAAATACGACTGAGCACAAACGCAACGTGCCGTGATAAGCACTGGTGTACGACAGGGCATAGCTTAAGTTGACATCGAACAGGGTAGACGTTGTTGTCGAGCTCTTTGCACGACACCAGCGCTATCGTTCAGATTAAAGTCACGCTTGTCTCACCTTTTAAAGCAAAGCTTTTTACCTCTACCCCCCAAGGGTTCTTTCGCGACCGTTGGTGTCACCAGAAAACTCCAGCGAACAAATAAAAGAACTTACAGGCACCGCCGGGAATCGAACCTGGAACTAATAGACTAACGAATCGAGAGCCCGTTGTCTTACCGATTTAGCTACGAGCCCATGCGAAGACGGAGAAGACAGGTGGTGTACTCACCAAGCACATCTACGGGTTTACCCCCTGCGTTCTCGCTGAATGCCACGTGAAAGCGTCACGCGACCACTCACGCCCGTCTAGCGGCCCTGTGCGCACCTTGCTGATGTGCCAAGAGTTACAAAAATTAGAGGAAGCTCACACCAATGCATGGCATCTCACTTCTAGTACGCCAATGTGCTAAAGCCTGTGGCCTCCAGTATTCACGTAAAAAATCACAGCTCCTTGTCGTCCGCCCTCACGCCAAATCAAGGAATACATTCAAATACTTCTTGATGGCCAGCCATCACTCCAAGCCTCCGCATCAAGATCCTGGGCCTACCTCTCGAGGCTAGCACCAAGAGTGACGTCTCCTTGCAGCGCCTCAAAAACAGCTATAATGAAATCATATACATGATCAGGCGAATTGCCACCAAGAAGCGAGGTACTCCAGGGTTCGACGCAATTCCGTCTGGTCAAGTCGTAAGTTTATAACAAGAAGCGAGGTCTAAAGGAATCCGGTACCTTTCAATTAATTAAAGCTTTTGTCCTCTCGAGCGTCACTTACGTCAACCCCTTGTCTTCTTCTCGACAAGGAAGACATAGAGATGCTTTATATAATGATTAGAAAGGCTGTCTAGCAGGCCATTGCTCTTCTAATGAGTGCGTCCACACAGAGGCTGGTTAGCGCGGGGCTCCACAATACGGTGGGAGAGCTGATAGAAGGCCATCTTTCTAACCTGAAGGTCCGACTCAGAACTGCGGTGGGTAACCGCATGCTTCACTAGATTGGCTGGGCAGCCCAGAATGTCACTCCGCTTGACGTACTCCCAGACTCTTGGCGACTAAAACTAAAGATGATCCCATTGCTTAGAAATATGAACCCGGCACATGACGAGGGTCACCGGAAAGCACGGGCTCAAGCGCTAAACACCACCCTCGGCGGGGTACATGCAGTTATCTACACAGACGCCTCCAAACATCGAGGGTAGCAATACGCCATCATCGTGGCTACCATCAAAACCACCCTCAATGCGTGTGCCTTACTCAAGCCCCAAGACATGATGGCAGCAGAAGAGGCAGCCATCAGCTTGGCTCTCACTCAACCAGGGGTTCGGAGTGTAGTCACCGATTCCCAGCAAGCCTACTGGAATTACCAGGCGGGTTGGCTGTCCTGACCTGCACTGCACGTGTTAAAAAACCACTCCTCAAACGGTTCCATTCAGCTAATCTGGACACCTCCTCACACTTGAATGGAGGGCAACGAATACGCCCACCCAACAAGCCTGCGCTATTACGTCCCGTGCTATCGAGCTGGACGAGGAGAGTCACCCGCTTGTCACGTTCAGGGAGATAACCCAGCATTATCGCCTTCTGAGACAGACCGTACCTTCGCCTTACCCTAACCTTTCCAGAGAACAACAAACTGCCCTACGGCTCATAGAATCCGGGCTCCTTCCCACAGCCTACGCGTGTTCACTTAATGCATCCGTATCGCTACGACGCTGAATGTAAATTTTGCACAGAAGTAGGAACACTCCGCCCAGTAATCGGGGTGTGCGACTTTAGCCCTGAGCACCCTCCTCCCTTTCGTTCAACAACCCAACAAGAGCAATGGGAGATGCTGCTGTCCAGGCCCTCTCTACCTACCCAGCTTCAGCGGGTGGACAGAACACCGGCCGCGCGGAACGCATATGGGCCCCACAGAAGAAGGAATAACTCCCCAGGGCTGCACTCTGGGCCGTTCAGAAATTTGAAGAGAAGTATATCTTCCTCCTGCTCCTCCTTCTCTGCAACAAATCTCGTCGCCTCCGTCCGCGGCGCAGAGACGGAGAAGTCAGATCGTCGAACACCGGGTTAGAGCTTACTTTAATTTTATCAAAAAAGTTTTCACTCTTGTGCTGCACCAATACAACTCAACCAAACACCGTTCATGCATCATGCATTGATTTAACCTTACCAAAAATATCTCTTTGAAGTAATAAATGGTGTGGTTAAGTGCATTTCACTTCTCTCTGGTTTTACTATTTGTAGAGCGATGTGAGTGAATTTAAGCGACGTCGGAAGGGTAATCGATATGGGTGTCGTTTACAGCTTTGCTTTCCAACCACATTCACGGGGTGGATTGGCGCGATTTTTTTCTAACACGAAGGAAAATCGCTTCTCGCTGCACTTCGTCCCTGTGCATAGGGCATATAACCGCTCCTCTGTGTTCTTCAGAACGCTGACACAATTTCTACTATGCCAGTACGCGCACGCGAGCCCCGAGGCTTCGCTAGCGCACCGCCGCCGCTGTTGCTCCGGCAGCTGCGGCGACCGTTATCCCGTTGTCGCGCATGCGCGCCTGAAGTCGCGCCGGGAAGAGCCAGAGTGGGAAAAACAGTGAGAGGAGGAGGAGTGTTTTGCTCACGCAGCACCGCTGTGACTTGGAGCGGGTAAATCAGAGTAACTAGCAAAAAGTCACCTCGGACTGGCATGGTCGTGACAAGAGCCCATGGGCCCACTAGAGTCACTTATGCATGGGATTAAGGACATAGTGTGCATAAGGGGAAGGAGGCTACTAAAAAATCCCTGCTTATGTGCCTTGGAATCGAAAGACTGGCCGTAGTTATTTTTTACAGATAATTTATATTTGCGTGTTTCCTTTGCATTAATTTCTTTGTCCTTAAGCGATAATTATTTCCAATGCCTCCTGTTCCGCTACAACCTGTCTTCGCGTCCGTTTCTTGGCTTTCGTTTCTTCGTTTTACGACGCGAAATACGTCAGTAAGCAGACTGCCACACACCACGGCTTCCCTAAGATATCGGTTCTCCTTCGGTGGTGAGCACCTGTCCTACTCACATGTTATCACGTAGACTTGTCACGCGGCATGCCTATGCCAATCCCCCGAGGGTGTATGTTCCACAAAGAAGGAACGACAAAAAAAAAAAAACCTTTTAGTCACTGGATGTGTGCTGTAGCTGCCCGGTCCCGCTCATTCGGCTAATACTTTACAGGTCCGGGTTGAAATCTCATCGAATAACGCGTGTTTTGTATTTAATCTCTACAGCGGCGGCTATTTCGTTGACCAGAAAACAACAATGGTTATTCACAGGGGCTCACCGTGCCGGTTGGCAAAATGCCTTTTCCTGTATCAGCTTACCGCGTAAAGAAACGGATAACCTCTACGCACTGTAATGACTATAACTAAACAAGAGCTCTCGGAATAATGCGCGGTACTACTCAAGCTTCATCCAGCACTCCTTATGTACACACGCAGATATGGAAGGCGAACAAACCAGAGGCTGTAGTCCCCCGCAGCCCAGCTGACTGAGTTATGTTCACCAGGATTTAACCTGTCTAAATTGCTTCGTCAAAACCGAAATCACCCGCCGCGGTGGCTCAGTGGCTAAGGCGTTGCGCTGCTGAGCACGAGGTCGCGGGTTCGATTCCCGGCCGCGGCGGCCGCTTTTCTGATGGAGGCGAAAAGCAAAAACGCCCGTGTGTGCGAGATTTCGGCGCACGTTAAAAATCCCCAGGTGGTCAAAATTAATCCGGAGCCCTCCACTACGGCGCGCCTCATCGCCTGCGTTGCGTCGGCGCGTTAAACCCTACAATCAAAATCAAATCAAAAACCGAAATCGTTTTGGCATTCTACGTCTTCACAATTAGAGTATCCTATAATAGCTTCCGGAATTCCTTCTACTATTATCCTACCTTGACGTGACCACTGTCTCCCAAAGGGGCGTTGAGCTGGTCCCGCCAGAATAGTCGACTGACTCGCGGTGAAGCGGGGCGCATCTCTCATGTCAGGACTTTCTGCGTCAACGAAGGGTTGCGTCAACGGTCTGGATTGATGTCGTTCGGCTCGTTAGCTGCACGATTCAGGGTCTACCACGCCACGTGGTTCATGGGCGCATCTGGTTAGTTGTTTCGATGTATTCCCCGACACCACGCGGGGATTGGCAAAGAACCTGGTAATAAATGGCTAGGAGTAACCCCTACATTTTTTCTGAGAACAGCAATAAACCACAGGATTTGACATGATGCAAGGAACATATTTTTGAGGAAACATTTTCTTACTTGTAATTGTCACATAGTGCATGCAATTCATCATTTTTGTCCTGCCTTTTTTTTCTTCTGGTGTAGCCTGGCTTCTCTTCGGCGCCGTTTAAGGACTAAGCAATAAATGGCCCCCAAATAAAAAAATTGGCTCCAATCTATGCTGCGAAGGTAGTTGGAAAGCGAAGCTGTAAATGACACCCACAACAATTGCCCATGCGACGTCACTTGAATTCACACACGTGGCGCTACAAAGAGTGAAACCATAGATGCTGAGTGCCGTTACCTAGAATTTGCAGGGGCGGCTTCCCGAACGGACAAGCGTCGGCTACGGCCGGACTAGAGCGGCGGACACCGCCGCTGTAGCCTAGACGTGCGTCGGCTGAAAGAAAACGGCGAGGAGTGTCATTCGAAGGGTGAGACAGCAGAACCTAGCCGTCCCCATGTGCTCGCTCGGGGCTACATCACTGCCGACACAAGCGCAGACACCGAAACAATTCGGCATAGGAGCTTAAAGGGACCCTGCAACCCTTTCAATAAGCGCGTTCACTCTTTCCTTCGCGTCTGGAACCATTGCGAATGCTATAGTTATCGCCACCATGAAGCGGCCCTGCGTGATTTGCTCGTCGTAGCACATACGACTTCTATTTCTGCTTTGTTTTTGTGGTTTTTTTAGAGTTGCTATCGAAAAGCGTTTATTGCTGCAACTGAAGGAAACCCGGCCAACAGCCAATACATGGCCTCAGTGACGTAATTCGGGAAGTTGAAGAACTTCAAAACCGGGAAAGAAAGAAAAATCTTTTGAGCGAATTTACAAGTTATCTGCTGGGGTAGAGGAGTTTTTTGGCTAAGGTACTTCGCGACCCTCTAATCTAAGTACTGGGTGTGTTGGGTGACTACGTTCTGCAAGCATTTAAGATTTCAAAAAAAAAGTTAAAGAAAGTGTTGCAGGGTCCCTTTAATGATTCCAATTTATACCGATTTAAACTAGGCAGTTTAGTAAGCTAGAGAATTGCGAGAAAGCAGAGGGAGCTCGTATAATCGCTATTGGTCAGAACCAGTTGCTCTTCTCGCCTTTTGTAATACCTGTTAAAACAAAACCGAATAGGCATTCACCAGTTTAAAAACGGAGTCCCCTTCGTGACAAGCAGTGCGCGAAAGGTAGTGTTTGTTTAGCAGCCAGATGTATGTATGTGGTATCTACCTTTTGTTTTCGCGCCCTACAAAGCCATCTTTGACGTATATTTGCCGTACGACGACTTAATTCCTTCGTATCCGGGTTACTCAGGAGGTGCTGTGGAACAATTGAAGCAAACCGTGTGAAGGAAGCACGCAGTGGATGTGAAGCTGCGCCTAAACTGGCCCAAAGCAACCATCGCTAAGGCAGACGACAAAGCCGGGTCGCGCCGATGCGCCCGCCGGCGTGAGCGCGCGGGGAACGCTGGATAAATTCGCCGCGCCATCTACACTGTGCTCCGTGAGTGAAAACAACCCTTCCCTCCGCATCCGCGTTGGGAGTTTCTTGTCCCGCATGCCACGAAAGAACCGTTGGCTGGTAGAGATAGAAATCTTTACTTTAAAAATCCAACGCCAAACTAGCGCGGGCTTTTGCAACAAAAGCCGCGAAACGGCTCCGAACTCACGCAGCTAGGAAGCGTTCCAAAGCGCGGGGCGTACCGTAGCGTGAGTTGAAACTGCGTAGCTCCGATAGGTGAACGTCAACGGCAGTACACAGCAGACGAAGTAAGGGAGATGAAGAACGTAGGGATATGACTCAACGAAGCGGCAGCGGAATTCTCCATTGCCATCAACTCTCCCAGAAAATCCAGCATCCAGGCAGCGCAGTTCGACCCCTAATTCGTAGCAAAGGCCGCAGTAGAGCGCCGCGCCACGTCGTTTTCCCCAACCGGAACCTCCATACAACATGAAGGGGCAAACGGCGCCGACTCTCCGCCGACGATGCAAGATCACGGCTAGCATCAACATATCATAGGTCTCAAATTTGTGCCAATTTCACTTGCTCTGGTACAAATGAGCAAGAAAAACAGCGCCATCCGAATAAAAATTAGCTCTGAATGATTACCAGGTGCCAAATTTTGAGTTCTGTTTGTTTAAAAACGTCCACTTTGTGTCCATTTCAAAACGTGATGGGGGAGTGCATGCACTTTCGAGGCTTTAACCTGCACAACTGCGCAGAAAGGAACGCCCAGACCGTGTGGCTGGTCGCCAGTCACACGGGTGTCATCAGCTTTAAGCCACTTATTCAGAGCTAGCTCAAAGTGGGCCCTTTCAGGAGATCGTGAAATGAAGAAGACTCTGAATTGCTCTCTTCTGTTCACTTGCTGGGCTGCAACACGCATAGTGCCGCCGGTAAGTAAGAAGCCATGATTGACCGCGGCCTCAACGTTATGTGGGTTCCTTCCGGCCGGATTAGAATGGCAGCCGCTCGGCACCTAGCTCGGAGAGAGAGGGAGAGAGAGAGAGAGAGAGAGAGAGAGAGAGAGAGAGAGAGAGAGAGAGAGAGAGAGAGAGAGAGAGAGAGAGAGAGAGAGAGAGAGAGAGAGAACTTTATCTCTGGCGAGGCTGTCTTGGCCAGGGTCCCTCAGGGGAGGAACGCACCACACGTAATCCTGAACCTTAGTGCTGGCCATGAGCTGTAGCTTGGGTGAGGAGCTCCCTGTCATCTCTTGCCAGGTATTCTTAAACGGAGCGTGCCAGTAAAACGGGCATTCCCGAATGGCGTGTAGCGTGCTATCTGGAGCGCCTCATACCGGGAAGTTTTGTGTGTGAATATAATATGGGATAGATGTGGTGGAGGACGTGTACAGTTGGGTGGAAGTGGGTTTGTAATTGTGGCCATAATCTCTCCAGGGAGGGGTGGAGAGACCCGCCGCCGCAGCCTGACTAGCCGCCGCAGCCTGTAGTGCGCGGTAAAGTCATTAGAGCAAGGGTTCGTGGCCGTTTCGTGCGCCGTTCTGTGAAACGTCTACGTCAGGATCTCGATAATGGGTGGGGAACAGCGGTTTTCTTTATGCCGGAATCCACGGGACCGTTGCCGAGCTTCGCTTGCAAATTCTTTAGCGGTTTTTCGCTGCGCTGCGGTTGGCGTTTATAATGCGTGAAGAAACAGTGCCGCAACGCGCAGAGGACCCGTCAAAGCATTAGAAAGCGTTAAAAAGGAAGCAAAAGGCTAAATAATGCATCGATTGCGGGAAGAGAGTGAGAGGGAGTTGAATTGCGAAAGCGCAAAATATGCTACCATGGATTACGTACTTGTGCATTAAACCGGCACATGAAAACGTAAACACAGAAATGCTGAGGAGAAGCTAGGGATTAGATGACGAGTTTATACAGTTCGTTATAGCAATCTATAAAGATAATAGAGGGCACGTTATATGGCAAGTTCAGAAATGTGCCCAGCAGGTCAACACCCATAGGGGACAGAAACAGGGATGCCCTTTGAGGCCAATACTGTTTATGCTTTACATGGCAGGCTTATAAAAGAAACTGGCAGAAAGTCAAGTAGGGTTCAACCTAGCGCATATGCGGCAGAGCGAAGTGGTACAACAGCGTACTCCTTGAATTTTATACGTAAACGACATTGTTCTTTTGGCTGATAAACAGACCGATATGCAACCGCTAATAAATATTTATACAAATTTTTAGGAGTGTGGATAAACGAAGGGGATAACTACTTAAGAAATCACAGGGAGCAACTTAAGCGTAAGGGAAAGCGAAACACAGATATAATGAAGCACCCGCCGCGGTGGCTCAGTGGCTAAAGACTTGCGCTACTGAGCACGAGATCACGGCGGCAGCTTTTCTGATGGAGGCGAAAAGCAAAAACGCCCGTGTGTACTGGATTTCGGCGCACGCTAAAAAAACCCCGGTGGTCAAACTTGATCCGGAGCCCTCCAGTATGGCACGCCTCATCGCCTGCTTTGCGTCGGTGAGTTAAACCCTACCATCAATCAATCAACTATCATGAAGCATAGAGCTCTGTGGGGGTATAACAAATATGAAGTAGTGAGAGGAATGTGAAAAGGAGTAATAGTTCTGGGTCTCACATTTGCGAATGCTGTACGCTGCTTAAAATCAGAGGTTCTATCAGGCGTTGAAATTAAGTAGAGAACGGTAGGCCATTTGGCCTTAGGCGCGCATGGGAAAACAACTAACGAAGCAGTGCAGAGAGATAGGGGCTGGGCGTCGTTTGAAGTTCGAGAATCGCAGAGTAAAATAAGTTTTGAGAAGAGGTTGAGAGCAATATGGATCAATGTAGGTGGGCAGCTAGGGTTTTTAGGTACCCATACTTGAAAGCGTGGACACGCAGTGGTTAAGGAAGATTAGAAGGCTAACAACAAAATACGAAAAGAACAGTTGAGAATCCAAAATGGCCGAAGTATCCAAAAAAGAGGCAAGGCAGATAGAAAAGAATAAATGGAGAGAAAAAATGGAAGCGAAAACTTCGTTATAGATGTACACGGCTGAGAAATTGGACATCAGAAAGGAAAATTTCTACGATAATTCCCAGGGCAGTGCTTTGCTTTTTGAGGCTAGAGCAGTTTGTTAGCGAACAAACAGGTTTGTGGGGATGTATTTACCATAGAGTTTCTCACAATATACACTAGAGAGGAATCTGGCGCTAGCGTCTACGCGGCTCACGTCAAGGCCGTCTGTGTCGTCATGGACCGCCATTATACATCTCGCTCGCCTTAGTTTCATCATTGTCTGGGATTGAATCGTTTTAGTGACCGCAAATTTAAACAAAGTGCCACAAAAATGCGAAGAATAGTGTGCAATTATGTAAGTGGAAAATAAAAACAGGCTGTTTTAAAACTAAGGAAAAAGGAAGTAAAGCGTATCTTGCCAGAACGGTTGTGCCTGCTATTCCGCAGGCCAAGATTGTAGTCACGAACAATGTTAATAATTGGGGGGGGGGGGGGGATCTCAATAAAGTCTGTGATTTCGTTAATTTTACAATTATTTCAAATAAAAAGTCGTTTGAAGAGTTTGGAAAGTTTTTTGAGCGGGTTTATGAAAACGTTGCCTTCGTTGTGAACCGGTGCACCGACCGCCAACTAGTTTAACAAGAAAAAAGAAAAGGTGGCGTTAAAAGTCGTGCATGATGACAAGATAGGACGCATTAAAGTAACCTTGAAAGCAGATGAAGGGACTTTAGGACGCATACACGCGCCCGTATCTGTCGTATCTCTTGTCTTCGTCGCAGTACGTGTTGTTTCTTCTTTTCGTTGGCTACAAATTTCCCGGCGGCATATTACCCGCTCAGTCATGCGTCCTTCGACTGCGGCATGAGCAACGTCAGGTGCGATCACGCACTGCCTGCTGTTTCACCGAACACGGCTACCACAGAACAGGGAGGATTTCGGCTTCCTTGTAGCTCGTAAACGTGTTAATGCATAGTGAAGAAAGCAAATCTCAAAAACCGCTTAAGAATCGAATTGTCATGCCAAGTCCAACCCAAAAAGGGTGTCTACCCATGAACCCCCACGACGAAATGGCTTACGAGGCGCAGTTTCCTCTCTAGTATTCTTACTAAGAAACTCAATGGCATTTACAAAATGATGGTGTATGCGCGCTCTGCGGAAAAGAAGCAGAAACTATGCGGCACATAGTGTTAGAATGTGAGGGTATCCACGCAAATCTACACGAGGAAAATATTCGGCTTCCAGAAGCCCTATGATTTAAGGGTAGCACAGAGGAAGGTAACTTCAAGGCTGTCGAGGCGACGAAAAGACGATTAGAATGAAGATTAGAAGATTAGAGAGGGGAATGTTGCCGAGGACAGATACCACCTGTAACGGGAAAAAAAGTATTTTACGCCTAATAAGTTTTTTGTGCCTGCCCTAAGCAGCGCTAGTATTCAGCCCATAGTACACGAGGGGAAACTTTACGAGGGGAAAGGATCACCTGTACAAGCAAACCTGGAGGGGGGCATGAAAACAAAAGCACCGCACGAAGGGCAGTTCGCAGAGGAATATAGCGTGGAATAGATGTGATAAAGTATTTCACGACACGGAACAGTGTCGTCTGTAAGAGCCGCCACGTGTGTTCCTAGGAGTAATATTATGGCCGACATAAGCGCGCGGATACGCCTAGCGGGTGGGACGGTAGAGCGTGACCAAGTGGTTATAGCTGAGGAGGTCATCTCTAGCCGATCTGGCACCGTGTGAGCAGACAACGAAGCCCTTCGACAACACACGGCTTTAGCGAAACGTCTCCAGCATTCAAGTGGGCACACGTTCACATTCCCAACACATGAGTAGTCCTATGGTCTTCTCAGAGATGACAGCGTCTTGTCCCCCTCACCCTTTTATTATTGGCTTGATTTAGTTGTTTGCGAAGACGATTGTGATTTTCTAGTGTCATTTTCAGTTTGTTTTAATGGAGGAGGAGAAGCAGTAATTAACTCTACGGTGACCGGGATCTTTGAATTAATAGGGTTAACGGCGGGAGGAGTCGTCCCTGTCGAGTAGTTCCTAGGCTGTTGTCGCAACCCGAGGTCTATTGTCCAGTTGGAACTGGCTGTAGGGTCTGAGCTGGCCAGCATGCCCTTCCACAGCTCAGGGGGATGTTAGCAAGGTTTGATGTACGATTGCGGAATTTGAAGTAGACACAGGCCAAAGTATAGGTTGTTTTAGTTTCCTGCCTTACACTGTACATATTTCTTTTCGGTTCTGCTGTAGGTGAATTATATAAAACTGTATAGAAAGGACAAACGGACGGACGAGCGTTCGTTTCTCCTTGGGCCTTTGTCTTTTCCACTTGACTGCATGAGGGTATACGAACTGGTCCCCCAGTAGGCATGCCATTTTCTGTAATCAAAACTTTAAGTAGACCACATCGGTTCTGAAAGAATCTTGATTTCGCTGAAATATTTAGAAAGCTATCGAAACTTTTTATAACAATTATTTTTGCAACTTTATCGGTTGTTTTTTGGTGCTATTTTCCCAGCTGTCCGTATGTCTCTGTTAGCTTTGTCATCGCTTGATACTATACTCACGTTATACTTATCGTAATCATAGTGAGTGAGAGGAGACTACCTTTGCTGAGGCCATGACCATGCCTCGTAAAAGGGCACCAACGAGGTCCCAGTGAGTGACATTAAAAGTTTCGTCCCATACTCACTCAGTACTTAGACGCCAAGACAAGCATTCAGTTTTGATGGCTCGCATGGTTGTGGTCCCAGAATAGGGTGATGCAACACCCAAGAGAGGACGCAAGCATTCATTGCACCCAAACAAACCCTGTGTCACGTCGGCACGGTGAGCTCGAATGTGTGTTGGGTAGGATTCTAGTGCCGTATTTACAATGTCTCCGGTAAATTATCAATTTTTGATGTTAATAATTATATGCACGTTAAAAGGCTCAGTTTCAGAAGAAAAAAGCAACCCAGGACAAATTTCGGGTAAATAATATTGTCTTTTGTGTAATGTAATCTTCGTAAAAAACCACATGTGGGGAGTCAAGAAACGTGCCGGTCTCGCACACTCCAGGTACAGAATGCCTGCCAATTCGCGCAATGGTTCAGGTGCTCAGTGGCTGTCCTGGAGGCTCCACAGGGATGCTTCAAGGAGTACGGCACATGGGGACATACGGGCCGAACTCACTGTGGTCCCCCATCGTGAGTAGGCTCCTGCGCGAAAAAAAAACACGTTGAAAATTAAATGCAGATATGGATATCTTTGAAAGCTTGACCATTGCGACCTCTCCCTAAAGAGCTTGAAGCTTGGACCGATGAGCCCGTATTGCTCCGGTTTACTGTTTTGACGGAATGCATCACTGCACACTCCGTTCTACAACGCGTTCTACAAATGACTTCACATAAATGGCCAGTTTGTCGCTTCATTCTCCTTAGATCCGTTTCATCATTCGCCTTACTCTGAGGGCGAGGATGGGCGGTAGTTGAGAGGTTTGTTTAGTACTATAGCTTTCATGGCTCCAACGGATGTTTCATGGCTCCAACGGATGCTAGCGAAGTCGCAATGAGATAAAACCACTGGTACTGATAAATTCTACATTTTAAGGAAAATTTTCACTCCGACCTCCTGATTCCCTCCCACGTCGGTGTTTAGAGTTTTAATCCCTTCTCACTCCACACAACGTAGGCCATACAACAGTGTTTCGCAAAAAATACCTTGACTTACACTTCGAGGGGAATGTTCAATTACTAACGGTGTTACCGACACCGCAGAGTACCTACACGGGCCTGCCTTCCTTATTTTGTCCTTGCACCCATTGTTCATTCTTCGTTATAAAACAATGTATGCAGTCTTTGGTTCCTTTTACTGAGCATAAGCAAATAGTCGCTTTGCACGCCGATGCCGTAAGAAAACTTGCATCACCATAACTATTGAAAACGATTGCTGATGCCAAGTTAGAATATATATCAGGTACGCATTCGCGATACAAGAATAAAAAGAGTGAAGGCAATTGTGTCGTCAATTGCGAAAGTCCCTTGTATGTGCTGTAGACGTAACGTGTTGTTTCGAAAACAGGGGGATGTCACAAGTAACATTACACGTGATGAATGCTAAAGCGGATGTATAAAGATGGAGGGAATAGTATAGCGGTAATAGGGGAAAGGCATGGGCGTCCGGAAGGGGGGGCCAGGGGGGGCAACTGTCCCCCCTTGGAAATTTGGATTTTTTATGCACTACGAAAAAGCTGCACAGCTTGGTTGGCCCATAATTAAAATAACTTTGCCCTGAAGGACGGACGAGAGGAGAGAACGATACCGACGTTCTCTCCTTTGCCCCATCCTTTAGCGAAAAGTTTTTTTAAATTATGTACGTGAACCAAATAGTGCAACAATCCACGCTACTCACATGATTAGCACACTCAGGTCCTGCGTATCCGTATGAAACGCCCTTCAGGACTGCGGTAAGCATTGCACTTTAGACAATGACTAACATTGCCGATCATGTGACGGCAGTGAAACAGACTGCCTGTGCTGGCTATTGAAAGTAGCGAACAATTCTGAAAGGTTTGACATTTTTTTTTTCTAAACTCTAGATTTATGCAGTTTTACCACAAGAACTTCAGTTTTCGGACAAAGTTCCAGCTATATCTAGCAAAAAATCTTCCCATCACCTTGTACACCCTTTCCTTCGAAATTGCGAAATGTCGGCCCCACCGAAGCCTCGAAACAAAACCTAGAAATCAGCCCCTCAAAACGCTTGTACGCCTGTACTGCATTGAAAGCCAGAGAGGCGAGTAGTATCTTTTTTGCGTGAGCCATTTCAACAGACTTCATCACACGTCATCTTGCAATTTGCCCAGAAAAACCCGAGGCTTCTGCAGCTGCTATTCAAGGAAGATTGACGGAGTGCAGTTCTATGTATGTGAATGTATTGTAGTGTGTGCTGGTAAACAGTTGGTGTGAGTCGAGAACCCTCACGCAGCGAGACTGGCCACTCTTTACAAAGTGACAGTAACTTTTCACATTTTTTTGTTAGCTTTATTTCTTTGTTCGGTAATAAAATCCAATGTATATTATCCTCAAAGTCTGGTTCTAATTCGCTGTTTGTACTTTGTGTAACCGCAAATAGCGCCTTTTTGGTGCTATCCAACCGTACCCCCCCCCCCCACCCCCTGCTAATGGATGCCCCCCCTTGCAAAAAGTTCTGCGGACACCCTTGGGGAAAGGCATAAACGACAATAGAGTCTGGTTCCTTTCAACTACAGCGGGTAAAGCAGTTGGGAGTTCCCTTTCGCCCGTTTGGGAGTACAACCAGCAAGTATAAAAATCCCATGCAAATGCACAATTACCCAAGGCTAAACACCAAAAGTCATGAAGGAGGCGTTCAGTAAAGAGTTCGTCCCCTTCTTGGTGCAATGAAGTTGAAAAATTTGGCGCTAAAAGAGGTCGAATAAGGCTTGCTCTAAAAGGAATTCAACAAACAGCAATGATAGATGGTCGGATGTGACAGCTATCTGCCCTTTGTTTTGGGGGGTACACTGCTCACGGATTGAAACGCGACACTGCGAGCGCCTGGCCTGCCGTACATGCAGCGCCGCCCGTGGACGCCCATGGAAGCTAGGTGTTGCATTGTGGTATACCACGAGGGTGAGGGCGTTTTAACCGTAGGCTTGCTGCTTCCGGTTGCCAATAATAGGGGCTGTGGTTCCCCGCAGTGACAGCGGTGCGCTGCGAGCCTGGAGCGCGTTTGTGCGCTGGTGGTAGCCGGCCAGCGGTCCGCGCAGCCAATTTCGCGACATCGTCTGCTCGGGCGCTCTTCTTACGCGTGCCCTACCGATGCGACACAGATAATGTGCATGTAAGGCACGGTCACGCTTATCTGAATAAAACGAGCGTCTGCACGAAGGAACAGCCAACTTTATTCCATGATATAAACTAAAAAAAGAGTAGAGCCGACGAAGTACATATGCACCAGACCACACGCGAACGTGCCTGCAAAGGCGTCTTTCCTTTTTTTTAGTTTGCATCCTGGAATAAAGTTTGCTGTTCCTTCGTACAGAAGTTTCTTTTATTCAGATGAGCGTGACTGTGCGGTACATGAACATTACTGTGCCGCATTGGAAGGGCACGCGTAACAAGAGCGCGCGCACACGATGTCGCGAAATCGGATGCGCCCACAGCCCGGCTACTACCGTCGGCGCAAAAACGCGTTCCAGCGCTCCAGGCTCGCAGCGCCCCGATGTCGCTGCGGGGAACCACAGTCCCGCTCATTGGCAACCGGAAGCTTTAAGCCTACGGTCAACACGCTCTCATCCTCGCGGTATACCACAATGCAACACCTAGCTTCCACGGGCGTCCACGGGCGGCACTGCCTGTACCGGCGGCCACGCGCTCGCAGTGTCGCGTTTCAATCCGTGAGCACTGTACATACAAGAACCAGTAGAGAAACTTGTCATGCATACTAAACTGGGAGCATGCGCATAAGAAAAACGGGCTATCTCAAAAATTTTATTCATCTCAAAAATTTATTTTATTAAAACGTTCACAATTTGCCAGATTTGGTCTTTCTGATGCCTGGCCACAGTTGGATGTTGTGATTTTTATACAGTATACCATAAAAGAAATCGGTTATTCTGGACGTCATCCAGTATAACGCTAGTTGCTTGGGTTGACTTTTCACAACCTAAAATGCTTCGACATGATGGCTTGCTTCGGGTTACACTATACGGCGTCACCAATTCGTATTTCTCTCCACCCGCATTCTCATGTACAAACGAAGACTGCTCGCATCCAGCGTCATGCTAGCCAAATAGAGCAAACAATAAATTAGGCTAAATATTTCTTGACATGACCCCAAATTTTTCAAGGGGCGTCCCTGTATGCGGAGGGGGGAATGATTGGGCATTTTGTTTAATGAAGGGCCATTCTCAGACAATGGAAGGAAAAACCGGATCATCTAACGTTTTCCGAAAAAACGAATACAAGCAAACGAATATGAATACCACAAGCAGCAACTATGCAATGAGCGAAGTACGCTTACGGTCGTAGTGTAATGTGGGGCTAAACAGGAGATAGGTCGAGGCTGTCACTCGTAGCAGCGGAGAAAAGAAAAGTACGCAAAGGGAAAGGGGTTAACAAAAGGGCACGTCATGCAGTTGTACACTTAGGGTAGAGTGTACTAGAAGTTTTAGAGTGGCCCGAGCGGCCGCCTCTCCCATTGCTCCGCCGGGGCGACTTTCGCGCAGAAAATAAACCGGTATAGGGACCGGGCGGCCGTTGTATGGCACCACCGTCGTTTCAGCGAACAGCGCCGCCCGTGGCGAACCGCTCGTCAATGGAATGCCGGTGGCGGTCAGCGCAACGTAGTTGTGCATGGCTTTATGTCGTTTTTTCTGCGGTGCAGCTTGCAAAGCGTACGTAACTCCACGTGCATTTTTCAGATCAGTAAATCTTGAGCGCGGATGTGACGTTTACGAGGCATGCCATGTGTGTTATTTACGCCCATACTCAGTATTTACAAAAAGCAGACGACGCTCAATGCGCCAAGCTGGAAGTCAAGCTGGAAGTGAAAGTTCGTTGCTTCGTGCAATTTTTTCATGCCTGCATGCAGTTTCGCGAATCGAGGAATATATTGCCGCTAAATGCTCCCACAAAGCCGGTGTGTGCAAGCGATCTAGGAATGCTGCGGCGCTGGCCTTTGGCAGTTGATCACGATACGGCGTCGACGTCGTGCACAAGCGAAAGACAAAGTTGGGCTGTGTCTTCGAAGATTTACCTCAAAACAGAAATTGTGACGGACGACGCTTCTTTAACTTCATTACCTACGGCTGAAACGTGTTTAATTTCACAGAAATGCTCTTACTACAGTCATCGGGAATCGTTGATAGAATAAATACCGCATCATAGTAGAGCGTTATTGCTTGTCGTGGAGAAGCATTGCTTTACAGGAATTGTAATGGTTGCTGGCTAGTTGGTAAATAGTTTTTCAAAAACCAATTCCTGCGTGTCTGAAGGACGAAAGACAGGAGGGTGCCCGAAACCTGTACTCAGCTTCACAACTGAATGCTGCGGTCAGTTTACAAGCTGCCACCTGGGCTTGAAAAATCATGCACACCTCCGTCTAACGACGATGATAGTTTATCGCAAAGCTCTATCGCATCGGTTTCCTTGGTTGCCTTCTGGATTTAAACTTTTACTTGTTAAGCGTCGAATTTGACCAGCACGCAGTTTGGTCTTTTGATCGCAGTGTCTTTGACTTTGACCATTGCCCATTCGATTTCGCACGAAGAAAGCTTTGTGTTCAACCATCATAATCATTAGACGGAGGGCTAGATGATTTTGCTGTTTAATTTTGAACTTCCATTCCCCCTCTCCAAATCTAAACTTCTTCCAGCGTGTCGGAAATGTGTCTGTGGTGGAGGACTCGGGCTCATGCACTCATATCTGAGGCAACTAATCGCGTGTTTTTGGTGTCTTCACCAGGCATTACACGATATTTTCAGGTGCTCTGTAAAGAATACTTAAGCATTAAAAAACACCGGCTGACGTTAACACTGCCACATTTTTTAACTATCGGTGCCAGCCTTTATTCTACGCAGGGGGTAAAACGGGAAGGGGAGGAGGGATGGTTTGTAGCTTGGGCTGTTGAGTTGGTGAATAACTTTGGCTCTTGATAAAATGACCACCACAAACGTGGGATTTCCACTTCGGCTTTCAGGCTCCCATGCTGTCACAGTGTCGCTCACCAAAACCGAAGGTACAAAGTCCACGGTTACAGAAAGCGTAAACTACCGCAACATTTCTACGGCTACACGGTAATCCATCTCGTATGCAGGTGCCTTTTTATTTAAAGCATACGTATCGAGGTATCCCAGTGCTAAGGCTGGCGTGGAAACCGTAGTCATTGAAACCAGTGAAGATAATTTAAAGTGGTAAAAATAATTCTAATACTGCTAATAGTTTTATTCCTACTCAGATCGCGCGGAGCCAGGCGCAGAGCGCTGCAAAAAGTGCTCGTGTCAATGTAGCCCTTCCCCAACCTTACAAGCACCCAATAAGTTTGCGTAGCTGTTAGTGCATTTAAGAAGAAAATAATACTAATAATAGTAGTTTTATTCGTACTCAGAACGGGTGAAGCCAAGCGCAGATAGCTGCAAAAAGCGCTCATGCAATTGCAGCCGATACCCAAATTTAGACGCGTCCGACAAGTTTACGTAGTCATTACTGTCGCGGATCGCGACGTAAGAAAGGAGCGAGACAGCCGGTCGCCCTTTCGCTGCGCTGATCACGAACCAACTGCCCCGAGCACGAGGCGCGAGCTATGCCCGTACCCGCGTGCCCGTGCAGCCCTGCCTCTTTTATTCATTATCCACAACACACTCCCCTCGCCGCCAAGGTGCGCATGTGGCTTCCAAGGGGAGAACAAATGTACCCATGAACGATGGCTGAAAAAGGCAGTCAGAGGCGCACTGCGAATTTCAGCAGGGGAGAAACGGAACGAGTCACAGGGAAGGAAAGGTACTTGTAGAGACCATCGTGAACATGCCTGCACCCTGAGTCCGCCGACACAATGAGGATTCGCCGGCAAACGGGAGGCAGGACGCAAACGTAGACCAAGGAGTTCATAACCTGTCGCCTAGTCATCCTTATCCCATTGCACCACGGGAACAGATCCGTCACTATCATCTTACTCAGCTTGCGGCGGCCAGATTCTTTTGATCCTGCCTACAAACATCCCTTCATCATCCTAATTGGGTGATCTTGGTGTGGCTGATGGCAACGGAGCAATGAGGTACTTCTGGTCATGGCTGGCAGCAAGATGATACCCGGTGTCTCTGTCACCGTCCTTGTCGCCTCCCGGTTCGCCGCCGCCACCAGTATCGTACGGGAATTCGTACGGCATCCGAAGTGCCAGGGTGACCACGCAGTCGCCAACCGCGAACGCGCTCACCAAACGTAGACTACACGAACGATGTCCGGGAACTTCGTGTCCCGTCTGGTCACCCCCTAGCCGTCCGTAGCCACCAGGATCATAGGGAAATACCACGTACTTGCGGCCCAGTCTTCGGTTAACGGGCGCAGTCGTGTACCCCTTGCAGGCATGTGCGTCGCCAGTACAGTGCAGCGTGGCTGGTAGCTGGACACCAGTGATCACTCCTTGTCGTGAACTGCACGGATCCTGATCATGAGCTGCGCAACCGTGCGTCCGGAACGGTGATAGTGGCAGCGGATGGTGTGGCTTCCAGGAGCTTCCCAGGGGGCCGCCAAGCGCGGCAGTTAAAGCTGCCCGGTTGCCGTTCACGAGCTCGCCGCAACAAGGGTCGCCTGACGGCTCGTGAGATCCAACTGGGAAGGCCGGTGCGCCGATCAGAGTCGGGGATACCAGGAAGCGCTGACGCCTGCTGAGAATCCAACGGAGAAGCCAGCGCCCTGAGCGATATGGCCACCGTCGTACAAGTGGGAACGGCGCCCGCTCGCGACATTTAACAGCCACATGCTCTCTCAGCAAGGCACTCCCCCGAGCAGCAGCGATGTCCGAAGCGTCAGGGAGCATCACGCTGGACGGGTTCGCATCACCGTACATCGTGGTCATGGGGTCCTTGGAGAGGTCAGTTCCGTGGTCGTCCTGAACGACGACGCAGTCACCGCAGGGCGGGCGACTGTGTACACCCACTTGTGCCTCAGTGGAATCTGTCGTGCTCTCCGCTGGCATCACTGGCGGGTCAGACTCGTCGACAGCTGTAAGGACGTTCCGATGGTCAGAAACGCACGGCTCACACGCAGCGGGAATGTTCGCCACCTTGTAAGCCTCCGCGGCTATCCTGCTCTCACCGGAGGGCACCACGGTGTTGCCGTGCCGGATGACGGCGGAGTAATGGTTTGGTGCTCCGGTGCTCCCAGCAGCCAATGGCGAAGGATGGCCCGGTGCGTGCGACGAGGCGTCGAAGACGACTCGAAGTTTAGTCGTGACTGCATCTTGTCGGACCACTCCATGATGCGGCATGTAATATGTATTCGGCGTCCCGCGCGTTCCTTGAGCGGGTACTCGCTCCGCATGACCCTCCTTAAAATAATCACGTATTGTCTTGTCATACTGTGACAACAAGTCCGAACGGCTGCGGAAACGCCTGAGCTGCATGCGCAATCGCTGCTCCGCAAGTGCATAGTTGTCATGGTGGGCCTCCAGTTCTGGCTCTTGAATCAGGAGTGGGACTTCGTAGCGCCCGTCCTGCTTGAGGATTTCCCGTTCAAACTGCTTCGTGGCCTCGGCGTCTAGTCCAGGCCCTTCTGCCGTTTCCTTGATGCCAATAGCTTCTAAGCACCACAGATCTGACGGGTCCATCTCCTTCTCGGGGTTGCTTCCCGATGGGTTCGCGTGAGTGATGAACATTGCGCAGGAGGGTTCGGATGCGCCATGGCTGCCGTTGTCAAGGTCGGCTCCCTGGACAGTCCACCCGAAGATTGTTTCGGCTGCCGTGAGGTGAGGGGTAAGGCGTGATATTCTTCCCGACGACACCTTCCAGTACGAATCGGAGCCAATGAGGATGCTGACTCGATCCTCCATGTGGGTGTCCGTCAGCCGAACGTCTGCAGCAGTCAGGTTGCGCCCTGCCATCTTACTCAGGACTTCTGCGTTTACAGGTGGACTTGTCACCGCGCAAATTTCGGGGACCTCCAAAGCCTCGATGGTGATGCGTCTCCCGCCGTGCTGGCTCTTCAGAGTGATTGCGACGCGTTTGCATCGCACGGATGACCTCGGACGGGAGTCTCCAAAGGTAACGAGTGACAAGTCCTCAACACCCCGAACTGGGCAACCCAGTGTACGTGACAGGTCACGCCGAATAAACGTGCGCTGACTGCCGGAATCCAACAGTATGCGGACTATCAGCTTGTGGCTGGCTCCAATCGCCCACGCCCTCCCGGTTTGCAGGTAGATACGCGCCGCGGTGCAGTCCCCGGACGATGCGGACGTGACGCTAGGAGTTGCCTGTCCGTCGTTCGGCGCGGTGACCTGACCCCCTTCGGCCATTCGAATTCGTCCATTCGCAGCTGCCTGCGGCGGGTGTGCTATGTCGCATAGAACTGTGAGATGCCCTTTGGAGCAACGGACGCAAACCAACGACCTCGACAGCCTGCAGCACCGGGCAAAGTGACCCTTCGTGCCGCAACGGAAGCAGCGTCCCCCCGTTCGTAACTTGCGGCGCTTTTCTTGAGGCGACATCGGTAGCGTGCACTCTGCTATACGGTGGTCTGCCGCACATAGAGGGCACTGCCGCTGTGATGGTTGTGACCGTGGTTCCGCCCTCGTCGGAGGCCGCGAAGCACCCGCTGGTAAGGCCGCGGCCGATGGAAGGCCCCAATCGGAAGTTGGGGCCTCGCGCGTTTCGTGAGGGCGCCGCTCTGTAACCCTGGGAAGGTCGAAGTGGCCTTCCTCGCGGACTTCTACCTGGATGCGCAGGAAGTCCAGTATTTCGTCCACTTGCTTCGCCCTTTCCGACGAGCTGGCTCTCTCGCTCACTTGCCTCGCACTTCCGGACGAGCTGGCTGCTCCGTCCGACGAGGATGCCTCCTTAGCCCTCTGCCGGTACAGGATCCCAAGGTCGGGTGGCAGGGCCTTCATCAGTACACGATGGAGGACCACCGCGTACTCCGTCGCCGCCACTCCCAGACTCTTCAGCGCGTTTACACGGAAGGATATCTGGTCGTAGAGGTCTCGGAGTTTTCCGACCTCTGAAGAGCTCCGCACAGGGGCCAAGGCGAGCAAGCTGTCGATATGGTCCTCAACGAGCAGGTCGGTCCGGCCAAATCGGGCAGTGAGGGTGCCTATCGCCACATCGTAGTTGGCCTCCGCGAGTCGGATCCCTTCGATTGCCGCCTTCGCCTTGCCTGTCAAGTACGATGTTAGATACTTGAATTTCTCGATGCCAGCCAAGGCGGGATTGCTGTGAATGGTGGCATCGAAATGGTCCCAAAACGCTTGCCAGCTCCGTCGGTCGCCCGAAAATGTCGGGATGTGCAGCTTGGGCAGCGCGGCGAAGCGCGCGCTGGTGATAACGGGAGAGACCGCCGGCTGACGCAGGGTGGTGCTCGAGGCGTCGTCCGGGCGATCTCCCGTTCCCGAACCCCCAGCGACGGCGTGTGGGGTATCAGCGGGTCTTGTGGCAAACTCGACACGCGCCCGAATGTCCACCACCTTAGCATCGTAATCCCACGAGGCAACCAGATCCGCCTCGAAGTCCTCCTCGCTGAGGCCCTCCTGAATCTTGTGGTCGAGAGCCTTCATCTCCTCATACCTCATGTTGACGAGGTTCAGAGGTCCTTGAAAAGCAACGGCAGGCGTGGCCGGATCCAGAAGCAGCGATTCAATGGTGGCAATCCCCTTGGTTATTGCGGCCCGAACCGCCCCACGGTGGCGGCGGACCTTGTCCATAGCAGGAGACTCGCCCAAACCAGGCGACCCGGTGTCCTCGGCACGAGCAGCGGCGGCGGACAGCATTCGATGACGACGCCGGCGGAATGGCGCAGCCTCCCGGGAATCCCAGGCCTTGCGTCCTCGCTGTCTGCGCCGCGTCAAGTCAGGTCTGCTCGTGGGTCGGCTCCCGGGTTTCGCGGCACCAGAATGTCGCGGATCGCGACGTAAGAAAGGAGCCAGACAGCCGGTCGCCCTTTCGCTGCGCTGATCACGAACCAACTGCCCCGAGCACGAGGCGCGAGCTATGCGCGTACCCGCGTGCCCGTGCAGCCCTGCCTCTTTTATTCATTATCCACAACAATTACTGCATCTAAGAACCCAACACATCTGTCTAGACTTCGTTTCATCTCACATGTCTGCTCACAACGCCACCAAAACATACAAAGCACCGAAGCAAACACGAAAAAAAACAACGGGAGGCTGTGTAGCCCAATGCACCGGCTCATTCCACTGACGAGGGGAGCGCCGAGTGGTGGCGCCACCCGTCCAGCTGCCCGGTCCCTATAGCGGCGGCACTGCTGTCCTCAACCACTGAACAGCCGCCGCTTCCCGGCCCAGCTCCTAGCCTGCGCGCGGCAAGGTTTGCGCTGCTCGCTGCGGTGTTTGGCGCCTGGGCAGCTGATTTATTAATCGATTATGAAGTTTAACGCGCCGACGCTACACAGGCGATGAGGGGCGCCGTTGTGGAGGGTTAAGGATTAATTTTGACCACCTGGGAATCTCTAGCCTGCGTCGAAAGCTTGAACACACGGCCGTTTCTAGCTTTTTGTTTCCACCAGAAAAGCGGCCGCCGTGGCAGGAAATTGAATCCACGCCTTTGGGCAGCTAATTTAGAGAGTAAACGCCGTACGTTGCAATTCCGGTTGTGAAAATTTTAAACTAGTACGACCCAACATCAAATTATCGACGCCTTCCACCGAACAATACTTTCCCATTTCCTGATGCGTATTCTGAAAACGCTCTTGATATACAGCTCCCGTTAACTCGAAGTCGTAAAATTGTCTGACAATTTTAAGATATGCGTAATGCGAAAAATTGGTGTCCATGTCACTGAAATAACAGCTGGTGCTCCTTATAGCTCCACTGCAAATAGGTGCTTTCCTAATAAAAGGAAAATAATTCGCGGGGAAAACAATTTTTCATATTCCTAAAGAATGAACGTATAGATCCTCGCCTTTTTTACGTTAGCATCTGCATCCCAAAAAAAGCGTTCTGAAGCTGCTCAATGCATTACATCAGTTGTTGGTCACCAACGCTACTTTCTATCTTGTAGCAGACGTTGCATGTTCGGTGTTTCTTCTGTTGTAGGCACTTCTGGAGGCTCCTCGTCGTCCGCATGATCAGCTGCATTGTCCACATGTAGCTATCTCAAAACGATGTACGCGACAGACAGCATTCCGGTAACGGGGAGGTCGGTTTTGCACAGCGCGTACTTCGCGTAAATTTGCCATTCACGACCGCGTTTGGAGCGTAGTAGTGGGAGCTAACCGTCCGAACAGGGACATTATCAGCTGCCTGTGCTAACTTTGCCTTGTGTCCTCTCTGTCAAGATTTCAAGATATCCGTGGACCTAGGGAAAAAAAACGTTTTGAGAGAAATGGGGGCAATTGCGTACCGCCTATGGGAGGTAATTACGCAGGGAGGGAAAAAAGTTTCGATTTGACAGATATTTTGAGATTCCAAAATTGAGTTAATCTTTCACGTTCGGTATCGGGAAAGTTTTCCCCTTCACCGGTATTGGTTGCGGCCAGCACAGTGAGACCTTGACTGCAAACTTGGTTGGGTTCTACGTCGTGACACGGATGCATTTCTATATAAAAAGTCTACACAAGTCCTGTGATTACATGCGAAGATCTGAAAACGCGTTTGCCCCAAAATGTAAGCAAAGTATTTTTGTCCCAGGTAAATCTCTATACTAGCGTTCTTGTACTTTTCTTTGTTGAATACATTTTATGTATGATTATTTGCGTCACATTTCATTTTCGTTGCCATCGAAAATGCAATAGAAATGTGTATTTAGTACCATTTCCGTTTATTTGAACTTTGAAAATTCTTTTATAATAGACTGTGTATAGTTTCCCGCGTTATATTTTATTTTTGTCGCGATGAATATATTTGTTAATGATCTTATATATGTCTTCTTTGGTTTTATGTGCGTGTAGTTGTTCTCTCAGTATACTTGTGAATAAAATTTCTGTTCCTTTGATTCGACTTTTCTTAGCTGAATTACGCTGTTGAACTCAAGGACGCGGCTTCGATTCCCGGCTGCGGCAGCCGCTTTTCTGATGGAGGAGAAAAGCGGAACCCCTTTTGCTTGAGATTTCGGCGCAAGTTAAACACCTTCAGGTGGTCGAAAAAATTAACCTCGAGCCCTCCACTACAGCGCGGCTCATCTTCTGTGCAGCGTTGGCGCGTTAAACCCTACAATCAATCAATCAATCAATCAATCAATCAATCAATCAATCAATCAATCAATCAATCAATCAATCAATCAATCAATCAATCAATCAATCACTGAACCAGGTTATAGGTGGTACAAAAAATATAATGTTGGGAGAATAGTTGCAAAAAAAAAACAAGGTTTTGGGGACAACTGGGCTAACAGGTAAGTTAATCCTTAAGTTAAAGGGGCACTGACACAAAATTTTGAAGGCGAGATAACTTCGGAGATAGATTGGTGGGAACACATATACATCATCTGCAAAATATCAGCGCCGAATACAGCCTAGAACATATTTAAAATCAATTTTAAAGTGTGCGAAACTGAACCGACCTGCCAGCAGAAGACCACGCGCAATCGACATCCCGAGGATATCGTGTAAATAAACAATATCCAAATACGTCACGAGTTTGTGTTTGCCGCTTCCGCACTGCCGGCGTTTTACGCCGGTTCGCCCGGCTCGCCGCTCCAATCGGAGGGCCGGAGGGCGGAGCTTCTGCTCTCGAGAACGAACGACCCGATCGTTTGCGGCGGAGGCGCCGTGATTTCGTCAGCTCATGGGGCAGCTGGCCGCGACCAAAGTTCTACAGCGATTCCAGGCACTCTGTTTCTATTACTGTTTATTACCATTTGATGCGAAAACGCGCCCGAGGCACGAAAAGCCCACTGAGCTAGCCGCACGGTCGCTGTGCAGGCGGCGGCCACGGCCGCGCAGTGGCCCAGGCCGGCGCAGGTAGCTCGAGTGATAGCTTGTTACCGCTGCACGAAATTGTACCCAAGTCGCAACCATGGCAACTTATATGAGAAAGGAGTTAATGATGCGATGGCGGGGCGCATTAAAAATTGTCATCTGCACCGCTTACGAGAGCGGCACTCGAATATCCGCCGAAATGCTATGCCGAACACATCTGTAGGCGGACCTGTAGACAGACCGGCCGGCTGCTCCCAGCGCGCGTCTTGCCAATCACCGTCTCGAGCGTCGCGCGTCGTTCTTTAGCCGCGGTAGCATTTGCACTCGCAGCGCCTGCGTCACATCCACGGTCGCTTTTTAATTAAGCGCCTCACGAGATCAGTACGTGGGGGCATTCGCAGAAACTGCCGTCGATGCGGATTCGACAGTGCTACGGCGGCTCTGCTCTGTGATATCCCTCCGACGGTCACGTGGTCAGCTTTGTGCACACAAAATCCACAAATCCATCGTTTCGCGGCACTCGCTGAAACCGAAACTGCGACTGGCCGCATTTAAAATGCCTCTAATTAAACAACCGTCGCACGCTGAAGCAAATGAGGTTTCTACAGGTTATAAGTAGGTCACTAGCTACTTATCGCAACAAAAAAAAAAACAAGATGCAAATTTTTTGTGTCAGTGCCCCTTTAAAACAATTTTTAGCTTGCGTGTGTCATTTTCTGCTGGGTCAGGGCAGTAGACCACTGCTCACGGCTATAACAACAGCTCACGTAAATTACAACACAATAAAAGAATCTTCTGAAAAGCCATCATTCCAGGCCTCATATTTTTTTCATTTTTTTGTGTGAGCGAATTATGTCTATCCAGCAGCATCACAAGGACAGGATCATAAAGCAATCATGAACTCGTTCATATTAGGCCGTTTCACGCAAAAAAGTTTTATTGGGGAATTTGTAATAGCAAAAATGTCGCTGCAATTACTTAATTAACAATCCAATACGAATACTGCACCAAAGGATCGATAAAACCGTAATTTTTTTGTTGTAGTCGATCGGAAAGGGCAAAATTAACGAAAAATGCGCCGCAGTCTTAATTTCTCATTTCGCTACCCACACTCCACTGCATCTACAGTATATTTAAACAGTTCGACGTCCCTCGGAACAAGCTTCAAGCGCTCCGCGCGTACAGCAGCAGCGTTTCCTGGCCGTCGACAATACGGCCGGGCGCCGCTTTCAGTTGTCGTTGATTACAGCGCCGCCGCTATTTTCTGCGCGAAAGGAGAGCCGCTCCGGGTCACCGGACGGCCAACTCTAAAACTTCTAGTACACTCTACTTATGGTTTCGCCTTTAGTACATCATAAGGATATGTGTTTCCTGTCCTCCTAATTTTGTTGAAAGTAAGATCCAATAGGAAATTGGCTTAGGATAGTCATGGCTGAAGTAGGTATGAAAATTTTATTTCGGGCCTTGCTCCGCACGCAGTTAACTATGTGCGATGCTCCCACGTTCTCTTTTGCTTGAAGGTTTATTGCCACGAGGGGTTCTGGCCGCATAGGTGAGTATCTTAGCATGATTTATGCTTTAATTCAATGGCACACCATTATTAAAGCATTTTAGTGTAGATCTAAACAGGCCGGATCACATTCACTCCTTCGCTCCCTTGTTTGCTTCTCTGGGGGCCCATTTCATGTCTCCCATAAAAGTTGTTCAGTGGAGCGTACCTCGACGAAGGCTGGAAATGGTGCCGAGTGCGCCTCCCGTCCAGCTTCACCAAAATGCGGAGAAGCCGGCCACTTCGGACTTCAAAATTACCGAGCCACTGTGAAGGCCCATCCCAGCATTCACCAAGCCGGCCTTGGAGCCACCGGCACATGCCCCAGCCAAGCTCGGTGTCTTCGCAGTATTGTAGCCGCGACACTGGGTGGACATCGAGGATTGTTAGGATGCTGTGCAGGAGTTCCTAGAAAGGTTGTACGAATCTTTCAAATCAAAGGTTGTACGAATCTTTCAAGGTGTCCAAAATCTGATTTCACTTCAGTAGCCGGGACCGTGTGCTACAGGCGACAATGATGCCGAACGAGTTGAACAGGCACACAGGGGAGTTGAGCACTGTTACCTTACAGGTGGCCTACGACTATACGTTGGATTTTTTTTCGCTCCCGCGAAATTACGTAATCCGCCCTGGATGATTTCTCAGAACATCATAACGATGAACGGTCTTGGTACCAAACGTTAGGCGCGTCTATGCGGCGCAAGGTGTTGCGAAAATAGTTTAAAATTACTGACGGTCCAAACGTGCTAGTGTAAATACTACCGCATGTCTTCGTCATATTAGATCCATATTAGCTAGAGCACAGCTCAGTATAGACGGTCCTGGAAGAAGCTTTTAGAGGCTTCTGATATCAGAGAGAAGGGTGACTCCTTGAAGAAAACACAAGGTACAAAAATTCATGAGAATGTCTACCACTGCGTAACTTTTATACCCGTTCTGGTTTACAGCAACACACTTTGAAGAGAACTCCACTGCTGTACGCAGATGAATTACTAAAACATTTCACGTGCGACACTGTAAGCAGCATTGCTGAAAGTATGAGGCCTCTTTGCATATCAAACACGCGCTTTACACCGTTTCCGGAAAGGCCGGCTTCCCCGCTATACAGAAGTGCGTTGCGAGCACATGTTAATCCGAGATTTTGTTTTAAAGCACCAGCGTTTCTTTGGTTACCTCCACGCGACAGTGGGGGGGCTCACGAACTCGATCCGCTCCTCGGAGCGCGAAAGCCAGCTGAGGGCCATCCAGCGGCTCGAGGCTGCCCTGGGCAAGCAACGGCGAAAGGGGAACCCGCACTCCTCTCGGCCTCCTCCCGCGGGAGCGAGGGCTAGGGGCGATCGCGGTGGCACTCCGAGTAGCCCGCGCCGACCGGACGCAGTCCTCGGGGTCGGCCCGACACCGCGGTGAGCGGAGAAGACTACGGGACGGTGAAGCCCTGCGCGGCCTGATCCGTCCCCGACTGCAGGAATCTCAATAAAGTCCTTTCTCTCTCTCTCTCTCCACGCGACAGTTTTAACGCGAAAGTGTTTTATGCTGGGGCACACAAACCTCACCGACGTCATATCCGTCACTGAAATGACATCACCAGAAAGAGTTCCATTGCTCCGGTGGCGCTCGGTTTCGAGCCCAGTTAAAGCGAGCCAACGGGAGGTGTGAAACACTCTTCCGAGGGAGCCATGAAGTCATGTCCGCATAGCTGTACAAACGCGCCTCATGGCCTTCCCTCTAACTTGTCCATTCAGATGGTGCTGCCGTCTAAGAGAGGTGAAGCGAAGTAGTGCGTCATGACGGTAATGAGTGCAGATAGTTGGCGTCTCGGTAAGGCAGTGTGTGGCAGCGGAAGCTGCTGTGTTTATTCATCCGCCGCCTGAGAGGAATGGCTCCGCCGCGTTCCACAAGCTCAGCTCGTCGCAACGCAAGCGTCTGGCGTACACGCCACGGAGCAAGACCAATGTGGTCGCAAAGCTACCGCAAATCATGCTCGTTTCGCTGTAGCGGACTGTGACTTCACCAAACCATTCGCTGACAACCCGTTCGGTTTCGTTCGCACGGTTTGCGAGCGCCTGGGGTTTCAACCGGATTTACCCAATGCTCCGGCACGTGTAATCCAGTGTCTCATGTTGATGCGTCTAACGGTGCCATACCGACGAAATATAAACAGCGATGCGGAAGTTCATATCCATGCAGAATAAACATTTAAATGCTCCTGCGAAGGCACATTTCACTTTCGTGTTTTACAGCTTCCTATCAAAGAAGAATCAACCACATTTTTATATATTGGTCAATCATTCCGACCACCCGTCCTGCCACCCCCCACCCTCTAAAAAATGTTTAGGGAATTGTTCAGCACCTAGTGTGTATAAAAAAAAAGATTTGGAAACTCCGAAAAATACTGACAGGGATTATCTATGTCCACATTAATCAGCGTAAGCAAACCTCAGGCATATTTGAGTCAAGGTGTAAGTATATAGCCGATAAAACTCTGTTATTAATGAATACATGTTGCATCGTATTTTACGGCGGCAAAGAAAAAGAAACAATGCCTCATAACAGGTATTGAATAGGATCTAGCTAAAAAAAAAGTAATTCGAGCAGCCTCGAAAATGTAAACAAGAGGGCCCAACAGATGGCGCGCGAGCGGTGAAAAGCGGGAAAAGAGAATCGAATTGATGAAAAATTCACTGCATTTATCATTAGAGGCGCGAGTGGAAGCGAGAAGAGCGAGAGGTGTGGGAGGGGGACCGAGGAACTTGGTTTAGGGGGAGTTGATCATATTTCGAACACATTTGCTACATTGCAATCAACAACGGGACAGTTATTTCTGCTTTAGTTTCATTTTTTCTGGGGAGCTGCGAAAGATCACCTATTATTGCGCTCTTTCAACTATTTCGTGCGTTAACTTGACCAATTAGCCGTTCATAATGTAGATGTAAGGCGTCAGGGGAAGGCAATCACCCAATGTCTACCTAATGAGTGCAAATATCCGCGCTTTTTTATGACTTCTCCTTTATTTATTACGGGAGTACCAATCATCGAAGTTCGCTCTGCTCTAACGACTACATGGGTTAACTTAACCAATCAGTTATTGAATTTTCCGATACAATGGTCACTTTAGGCGCAACTTCTTAGCCCTGATTTACTTGCGAAAGAATGTTTTCGCGATGAAACGCGGTGTGCACTAGGGCCACGCGCCTGCTCCCGTAATCTCAGCGGCCGCAACGGAAAGTGATGCCATGAATGGCGCTGTTTTCTTCATCGGCAGCGCAATGGCCGCAGTTAATTTGTTTCTCATATTTTATCCGGAAACAGGAAATAATTAGAGCAAAAAACATGATAAGTTGTAGACTACTACTTTAAAACGCGGCTTCACCAAAGCGTTGAGAGCGATTAGCTTCATAAGGGGACATTAGCGGTTCAGCTGGGACAACGCAAGCATTACCCCGCGTGGATCCCTGTACTCAGGACGAGTTTTCCGTGTGAAGAGGCCTGAAGTTCACTGCTTTTCCGACCCGCAGGCACTTGAATACTGAGGCAAGGAAAGGTGCCACGTGTTTCTAAAAGCGGGCCTTCTCGTAACAATTGATGTTAACGCCTTACTAGCCCGTTGTCCGATAAATCCGCCCATGGCTTTGCCTATTATAACCTGCAGATGAGGCTTGTTCTGCAAAGAACGACAGTTCCACATGACGTCGCGAATCGTGAAATCTGAGTTGTGATACAGCTGCTATGCTACCTTTGTGATAAACCCTTGAGCATACTTCAGAGTGTACTGAAATGAAATGTGAAAGATAAACAGGTTTGTGATTATCTTCGTGTACATGTGGAGAAATGTCCTCAATAAATTTAACTATAACCGTTTTCGATAACGCATTTAGAACACAATTAATTTTGGCGGGCCTCTGAAAGCCTGGAGGGCAGTTCCTTTCTCCACAAGTGCCGAAGTGATATTTTGATAGACTAGTTGCCAAGGTCATGATGTCAAGTTGCGCCCACGACCCGGGGCGTAGCGAACAGTGTTCCCGTTGGGTAACACTTTATGTGCTGGAGTGCCTACTTGTGCTAAAAGCGTGAGAAGCTTAGGGGGCTGCGGTTCCCACAAAGGCGTTCAGAACCATCAAGAGTCCCTGAACGCTTATCTGACAGCCGTTTACATTAGCGTAAAGGAAGAAGGGTCAAAAACGATTCACCTCTCCATTATGACCTATTTGTCGTATCTATAGCTGGGTTTTCCCCAATAGTTCTAGTTTTGCGAGTGGCGAGGCGAGGTTTAGGGGGGGACATATGCGTTGTTTCAATGCTACGACTCACGCCACGTTGTCAATGGCCGAACTGCTTATTCCAAGACGGGCGGACTCATCGTGGGGGCCCTGGAAACCGCTCTCGAAGTTTCTTTGAAAACAAAACTGTGAAAACCAATATAATGATGCGGCGCATAATTATTTACCTTGCGATGGACCATTCATTGCGGTTTTGTGTGGTCATTGGGGTGATAGGTACCAATAGCACCCGAGAATATAACTCAAAGCATGCGTGGCAGTAATTCCTAAACATGGAGTTCGCACCTTGAATACAACTACGCGCTGTTGTGACTGCTGCAAAAATTACTGGTTTTAGGCATTAAAAATACCCGTACCTGAGCAGGGCATTGCATTCGCTTGCTTTAGGATATAAAGGGGCATTTGTTTCTGCTTAATCCTCACAAGAAAGTTATCCGTATCATTCGCAGTGTTCAGGCTGGAGGCGAGTGGCGGTTGTGATATTCATTGGAGTCCAGTAGATCTTCTGAGTGTCAGCATCGATACCAGCACAGTTCAACAGAGTGTGGCTATTTGAAGAGCGAAAGCTGAAGGGGGCGCACTTTGAAGAATGTGCAGAACGCTGGCTAACAGGGCTTCCCCATGAACTCCAAGGAGGTGAACGGCTGCAACGCGTACGGGTGCCTGCATTGCCATTCGCAGCAACAAGCCAGTAGAGACCCAGCAGGCCCTGGAGCCCCTCGTAAAAGCTCCATCCACATTCGGCTCCCTCGGTGTGGTGTCGCCGTTGCCCCGGAGGAGCTTTAACAGTTTGAGGATGGGGACCAGTGCCTCCTGCGGTAGTAGTAGGATGCTTTTAGGGGGGAAATATCCAACTTCCGGGTAGCAAAATGACAAAGAATTAGACGAAGCTGGAACGCACTGCAAATCTTACGAAGTTGGCTATCTGGGGAAATAAATTGACCTTTCCGGGCACTGGAGGTCGTATCTTGTTTGCTCAGAAAATATACAAAACGGGGACCCTTCTGCCTCCCCCCGTTGAAAAAAAAAAAAGAAAAAGTAAACAGAATGAGAAAAAAAAAACCTGGTTCTTGAGTTGATATTTGTCTAGGTTGCAAAGAGATGGTGCCGTAAGGGGAGAGTAATATAGTGGCAACATCCGAGACATCGGAAGGCTCCGAGCAGGGCAACTGGGAAAGAAGCCCTAGAACTGCTGGGTGCTTCAATGACGTGGTTTATCAGTATGGTATAAAAAAATTGCGAATATATGTGGTGTCCACGGAAACAACAGGGCAATATGTTTCTCCCTCGCCGAGCTAAAATTTCTTAGTGAAATTGTTGGGGCACCATTTGCCGAAAATACAATAAAATTTGATTAGTGCGTAATGAAATGTGTAGGACAAATGCACTTGCGTATGTAAGCTAATCAAGAGAAGTAATATATTTAAAATCTTACAATATTCAAATCGGACAGCATGTAAGTTGGGGCGCATCAGAACTGATTTAAGCTTAATCATAGAAATTAAATTTTTGTTTCTGTGAAGTAAAGAAATCGTATTTATAATGAATATATTCTGGATATGTCGGAAGTTGTACACCATTGGCTGTAAATAGAAAACCGTGCGACCTTCCAGCGTGACCGCGTAAATTTTGTGTCGTAAAAAATGTGTCTACACTGTTATGACAGAGCTTCTGTACCAGGAGAGGTGACGCGACTGTGGCGTGAGGCGTTTAGACTAACAACAGAGCGAAGGTATCGGCAAAGATGACAACTGTCCCCCTACTTTTTGCCATTTGAAGGCCTTGCGAGCAATTACTGTCCCCTTTCCCCTCTCGGCTCGCGAAATCAAAATAACCACCGCGTCCCATGATGGAGAAGCTTTGTTCCGATCCTAACTCTCTTGCATGCGCAATCATGTGAACGACAATTAATATTTGGAGTGGGGTATCTCAGATCACAGACACGCTAGAAGAATTCTTATAACTGATACTTCAATACAAACGTACCCATTTACTGCAGTAAACAGAAAGCTAATTATTCAATTTTTTTAGTTATTTAGTTGGGCTGCTGACAGCGATAATTATCGTCGCACTTTGTATCCTCAGGCCACATTAGTTATTTGCACAGGTGGTCTTCGCGTGCCTCCCAGTTCCTAATTTTAAGAAAATCTTAAAGCTTAGCTTTGAGCACCAGGTGTAGTTTCGACAAGATTTATTTATCGAAATCCCAAGAATGATGAAGACTACAATGTCTAGATGGTTATTCGGTCCTCCAAAGGTTGATTTCAATTTAGGGTACTGTTAAAGCTATACATCCGGCCAAGATTATTGATCAAACAAGAAGAGTCGCCTCCTCAGCGTAGAAGCCGGCACGCTTTGCTTAGTGTCCCCCATCTTGCATGAACATTTCGTTTGCAGGGAATAAGCTGCGTACTGCTAATTTTGTCCAAGCGCCATCCCATCCATTATTTTGCATGCATTTTGATTCGAGAAGGTGAACCTATTGTCATTCTTGGAACAAAAAATGGTTTTGTATGAGGCAGACACCAACACACCTCTTCAATTGGCGAGAAAACAATACGGTTGAGATACAGTGTACTCGTGACTTAGATTAGGACTTAGCCCCGCCTCATTCCGTGTGCAGTTGTGAAATTACCTTTTTCCCCACTCTTATATAGTGATCGCAAGTTAACTTCCTTAGTCACTCTGAAGACATACCTGCAAGGCCGGAAAGCGAAATGTGATCTACGATTAGTTGACACTAGTGTGTGGAAATTCTTCAGCCAGTAAAAATCACTGCTAGTATGAAAATGCAGGTTCCGTGCCCGAGAGCTTAAATGCACAATGAAGAACTAAAGCTAATTTAAAATAACAGTGTGCCAACAGTGTTCTCTAGCCCACGTAAGACACTCCTATCGGCGTTGAACCGCGAATGCAAGGAACTTGCGCATTACTCGTATGGCCTTGCACGTTCACGAGAAACATTTTCATTGCAGCGCAGTCTGTTCTAGGTCTCTTGAGCTGCATTCTGTAGCTTACCTGCCAAGCCGTGGGGGCTCGTCCTCCAAGAGCGATTGGAGCAACGCCTTCGGGAAATCCTCGAGCACTGTGCGTCCTCTGCTTGCACGAAAGCTCGCTCCACGATGCCTGGTACGACGCGCTGCAAGCGGACGGGTGGCGCCCGCCTGTCCAGAAGGCACGAAACGATGCCTGCACCCGCAGTCGGTTATCGTTCACCCACGAAAGCATCTGAGGGAAGGTCACCTTGTGCGCTTAGTTCGAAAAAGCTGCGACAATTTGTGGGGAAGCGGGGCGGGATGACATGGAGCTGCTGGCGGAGCAGTGGTCGAGGCTATGCCGGGATGACGTGCTCATGGCAGTACAATTCGACCCCGCGCAATTGCGACATTAGAGAAGTGCCTACAATAAAAAGCGACGAGCGTGGCCGTGATAATAGCCCGATAGCCCACCAGACATGTTATGTATAACAGTAAGGATTCACTGAGGTTGGACACAAGGGGGGGGGGGGGCAGGCTTTTAAAATTCCTCAGAGAACTTAAATCTACTTAAGGGCCTTGAAAGTGAAAGCCAGGCAATATTTATTTACAGCTTGTTTACATGTACATTTGCTTTACTCATCTTCTTATGAATTCTTTTTTTTTTGTCTTTTGGCGCGAATTACTTCGACCGGCTGTTTTTCCGCTACGTTTATTAGATGCGACGCTGAGAGGAGCATCTCTTGCCGGCGGCCCTGTCCTACCTGCGTCGTCGTTGTCCGCGTCCGCACAGCTGCGTCTCTCCTCCGTACACGCCCTCTCCTCCCGCCGTGATAGCGCGCCCTCTCCCCCAAAATCTGTGGCGCGCGCAGTGCGACGCGCTCTCTCACTCCGCCGGTGGGCGGTGCTGCACGCGGCGCAAAGGCGCTGTGCGCATGTGCAGCGCCCTCCCTCTCCGCGCTCTCCTCTCCTTCGGGTGCGCTGCGCCCGCCGCGGTGGCTCAGTGGCTAAGGCGTTGCGCTGCTGAGCACGAGGTCGCGGGTTCGATTCCCGGCCGCGGCGGCCGCTTTTATGATGGAGGCGAAAAGCAAAAACGCCCGTGTGTACGAGATTTCGGCGCACGATAAAGATCCCCAGGTGATCAAAATTAATCCGGAGCCCTCCACTACGGCGCGCCTCATCGCCTGCGTTGCGTCGCCGCGTTAAACCCTACAATCAATCAAATCGGGCGCGCTGCGCATATCGCGCTCCGGCTGGTCTCTCAGTCGACGGTCGTCCGCGCTACGTCTGCTCTGTCTCTCTCTCTCGCATTACCCGACGATTGCTCGCGCAATTCGAGTAATCGACCCAACGGAAACGCACAATGGAACCCCTTCAGCGTCGTATCACACCAGGGTTCCCGCGAGGGGAGGTGGGCGTAATTTTTTTTCCTCGATCGCTTTGTTTTGTTCGTCTTACAGCGCGAAGTACGTCATCAAGCACATTGGCACACGCCACAGCTTTACTAGAATCAGAGTTGTGCGTGACTCGTCAGCACGAGTTCAACGAACATGCTATCACGTTCAGGTGTAAAGCTACGTCTCCAATTTATAGTTTTGGGAATTTTGCGTAGTTGAAGCACTAGTCCTTCAAATCTCCCAATTCCTGTCCAATTCCCCAAGGGGGTATGTCCACGGAGAAAGGAACGACAAAAACAAACAACTTTTGCAGCACTTTTGGCAGCGTGCGGAAGTGGCACAGTGCTAAGGCATTATGGCCGACCTCCATGCAGCGAAATTTCTCGGCGAACTCTGCGCGGCGGCCGCCGCGGTTTGACGTGCCCCTCAGTTTTCGCCTACCCCGACCTCCATGCAGCGTGATGCGGAGAACGCAGCCGACGAGTGAGCTGCTTGTGTCAAGGCTGCCAGATGTAGAATCCAAAACCACATGTGCGTAAATATAACCTTCCTCAGAATTTGTCTTCAACGAAACCTAACTAGGAAGTAATAAAACCTTGTGTAAACATTTGAAATAATGTGTATTTACTTATTTGTTTATTGTCCAAGTTTCTTTTTGGAGACGGGCTTCATAGTGCACAAACATTTCCAAATGGCAACAATGTTTGAAGCTGCTCGGGGGTTTTGGTTTGCTCTTGCTTTGCTTTGTAGAACTTTCAGTTTCACGCGCCGAACTTCGCCATTTCGACTACACTTTTGCACACCGTGGTACGCTCCAAAAGGCAATTACCCGCCGCCGCCATGTTCTTCTCTTAAAGAGCCTCCTCTTCATGCTTACTGTCCAAGAGATACAACTGTACTTAGAAAAGGCGCGAAAGGAGAGTCTGCTCTTTGGCTGCCAAGTCCGCAGGCGCTCTGCGCAATCAGGAAGTACAAAACTGTGGCTGGCTGCGGCTTCAAACTGCAGTACGACGCCGGCGGTGGAGCGGCCGCCGCCGGGCATTGTTCGCCACTTTTTCGCCAAAATTTCGCTGCATGGAGGTCGGCCCTTAGGCGGCTTCTGTGGAGATCCGGGTATAAATCTAGTTGGATCTCAAGTGTTTTCATTTACACGGAGCATGCCGCTCGAGCATCATAGACAAGCGCATGTGCAGCTTTCCAGCTCATGGCAGTCCTTTCAACAGTGATTACTCTGCATTTTTTTAGAGAAATTAAAACTTCTTTTGCACAGATAATATTTGGGGTGAATACTTGCTTTGTGCACAGTTTCAAGTCGCGCACGTTGCGCGACTGGGTTCCTAAGCGATGGGAACTATCCCATAGAAATGCTTGGGAAGTTAGATTGGACAGCGAATTACACAAAAAAAATATTCAGAAACCTGAAATGTTCTTTTAGCGTTTTAAGCTTCATGTTGACTTCTAGCGTTATGCCAAATATCATTTTCCTAAAGTGGTTTTTCTAGGTTCCCGAGAGGTTGTAATTTTGAGCGAGAAAGCTGGGTATGGTTTTGCCGACTGTACATGAAGCAACGGGTTACCTCCGAGCGCTGTCATAACTATAACTAAACAAGACCTTTCATCAGAATTTGCTGGGACTACAGAAGTTTATACGCGAACTTAGAGGCTGGAGTCAAGCTGAGCCCAATTATACGTTATGTTCACCAGTATTTAGCCTATTCGAATTGCTTCGTCAAAACCGAAATCGCTTTAACGTTCTATGCCTTGGCGTTAGGGTATCCAATATTTGCTTCCGCAATTCCTTCCAGAGGTCCCTTACCTTGAGGTGGCTACTGGTTCCCAAAGGTGCGTTGAGCTGGTTCAGGCGCCCGAGAGTCGACAGCCCTGAAGGGAAGCTGGGCTCATGTCTCAGGTCAAAGGTTTCCGAACGGTACTAGTCCTGCGTAAACATTCTGCAGGGAGGTGTCGTTCGACTTGCGAGCTGCACGATTTAGGGGCTGCCACGCCACGCGAGTCACGAGCGCACCGGGTTGGTTGGTTCGTTGTAATACGCCAACAGCACGCGGCGGATTGGCCAAGAAGCTGTTAATAAATACTATAACTGCCGCTCCATTTCTCAGAGAAGAGTAAAAAGCCGGAGGATGAGAGACATCGCCAAAAAGATAATTTTTGAAAAAACATCCTGCCCGAGAATTGTCACATCGCGCATAACATTCGCCGGTTTAGGGCGCAGCATTTCAGCGCCCACTCTAGTGGTTCCGTGCTTCCGTCGTCCCTCGCTGTAACTGGGCGAACGAAGGGGACACAGAGGACAGACTATACTCGGGGACAACTTTCTGTGGCAATGGAGAGAAACCTACGGGAGGAAGGGGGGGGGGGCGAAGTGGCCGGCCGAACCACGACATTTCGCTGCGCGGTTGGAAGTAGTTCTACAAACATTATTCAATACGCATAACCTATGCAATTAAAAAACATATATTTCTTTTTTTCTAGCCTTGCATTCACAATGCCAATAAATCACCAGAATATGATCGCCAGTAAGCGTTACTTTTTTTAAATTTTCGGTTTTGTTTGGTTGCGGAAATTACCACTGGTGGCACGACGGTTCTCTTCAGAAAAAAAATAGCGTCTTCATCGACAGCAGCTACGTTTCCGTCTGATAGCCCGCCAGTTGATTCGCCTCAAAGGATTTTCAAAAAGCTTCACCACCAAAAGCTGTGAAACCAGATCAAGCAAGTTGTCTGCAACGTGTACGCCCAAGTGAGACTGGCGCAACCAGGACTCTCCGTCGTTTCCGCATTTCGTTCGGTTAGCCAGCTTACCGGCGTAAGCGAGCGTACGGTCGCACGGCTCAAGAATGAGGTTTTGCGTGGCACGCCGAAGTCCCCAAAGCGCAAAAGGCTTCGTTTGTCGACTGGGAAACCGCCTGCAGTTACAGGAAAGACAAGAGTGCAGCAGACGACAGCTTCCCCCTTGCTGCTCTCCGACGGAAAGTGCATCAATACTTCATTCGCAACGGGGCGGCGACTGCGGAAAAGATACTTAGCGATGTGACCAGCGACCCCTACATGGGGCTGCTGAAGCTGAGTGTCAGAACGATGCGTCGCCTTCTGAATGACATTGGATTTGCTTTTCGGAAGCGAAAAGGTAACTCTGCGCTTCTGGAAAGGGATGATATCATCGTGTGGCGGCTGAAATATCTGCGGACACTTCGAGAAATGCGAAAGCAGAAACGTACGTGGTTACTGTTTCGATTTGGTGTACAGATAGATAAATGTCAATTCCGGCGATTAAAATAAAAATTTCGTATGTAACATTATTTGACAGTTGAAATGTAACAAGAAAAAAATAACGATGGAAGTTTTCGTACAGCCGAATATTTTATAACAATGCCTAGAGTGCCGTCTGACGGTAATATAAGCACTCCACTATATCGACGTCCACCGGCTTTTTGGGGCAAATTTGCCGCGTCTGGCAGTACATCGCTCTGGATAACGTAAAGCTAGGCAACCTAACCTAAACATAACATAATATCACGTGACGCACACAAAGAAACCATTTAAAACCCCAAAAATAACCTAAGGCATAAAAATTACACCTCAAATTACACCTCAAGCAACCGAGGCAACAGCCGCTCTCGAACCACCGACTTTTGGATCAAGAAACTAAGATGCATCCTCCAGACTAAAACGACAGACTCTTTCAGTGATGCTAGCCTAGTGCTAAATATTCGAATGTCGTCGGACGGCACTCTAGCCATGCCTGAAACGATCAAGTAGAGTGCCGTCGGACGGCACTCTAGACACTGCGATATTTTATTGCTGAGAGATACTTATCAACACCACTCCGCATGCATAATGGCGTTCACTTTATTTTTTTATGGCGTTTTTCTGTATCCCTACCTCTTGTTCGTATTTTGCATGCTATTCTGGTCCATCAAGTGAAGGGACAAGTATTCATCCACATATTATAATAATGTATGGACAGCACTCACTGACTGGATTTCGTTAGCCATGTGGGTGGTGTACGTTTTGCGAACTTTTTTTATTTTCGTGTTTTGCGGTGCCACCAAAAACTAAACATACCTGCCTGCGTAGTAGAATGACGTTAGGTGCAAGCAATAAATGCCTTCTCTGTCTTTACTAACCCTTCTCCCCCCCCAAAAAACTGACACGCATTCCTTTCATTTTTTCAGGTCTATATACTACCTCGACGAGAATTGGGTCAATGCTGGGCACACCAAGGGCACGGTGTGGGAGGACACCACTGTGTCATCCCGTGAATACGCCTTTCGCAAGGGTCCAACTACTGGGTTTTGTTCACCAAGTGGCAAAGGTTGTCGGCTCATCGTCCTTCATTCTGGAAGTGAGAAGGGCATTGTGGACGGGGCATGTCTCATTTTCCGTACGTGAAAGAGTGCTTCCACTGACTACCACAGTGAAATGGATGGCCCACGCTTTGAGAAGTGGTTCGCAGAACAACTTCTACCCAACATTGAGCCACGCAGTGTTATTGTCATGGACAATGCTCCGTACCACAGTGTTCGGACCGAAAAGCTGCCCTTGACGTCTTGGCGCAAGGCCGACATTCAGCCTTGGTTGACTGCAAAAATCATCCCGTGGTGTGATGACCAGTTGAAGCCCGAGCTCCTTCCGCTGGATAATGAGAACAAGCACAAGTTTTTTGGATACCAGATTGAAGCCCTGGCCAGTATTGCTGGTTTTGACATTGTTCGCCTTCCTCCTTACCACTGTGAATTCAACCCTATTGAAATGGTGTGGAGCCAGGTTAAAGGGTATATTGCTGCCAACAACACTTCATTCACTCTCGCTGAAGTTGAACGACTACTCAACGAAGCCATCGCCCTCGTGACTCGCGAAAACTAGGTCCGGGACTGCGCTCATGTGGAGCGTCTTGAGAAAGAGGCCTGGGAGCGAGATGGTGCAATCGACACCAGAATCGACAACGTCGGGGATTCCGCTAGGTTCCGACTCCAGCAGCCCTAGTGACTGCAGTGACAGTGAAATGAGCGGCGTAGGGGAACTGTGACGAAAACGGGGTGCGCTGATGTATGGTCGTCATGTATGGTCGTCGTCGCTGGTCGTGTGTGGCGAGTGACAAGGTGTTTTCTTTACGGTTCTGGTGACCAAAAGCTTGGAAGTGCGCTCGGTTGGTGCTGCTTTTGTATGGCAACTTACAGAGCCCCCTGTTTCACTTTCCAATGCCCAGCAGCTTGGAAGTACGCTTTGTTGGTTATGTGGTGCTGGCCCTGTCTGGCAAGTGACGAGGTACTTTGTTTTCCTTTGTGGTGGCCAGAAGCTTGGAAGTACGCTCTGTTGGTTTATGTGGGGCTGCTTGTGTGCAACAACTTACAGGACACCGTGTTCATCTTTCTGATGCCCCGCAACTTAGGAGGTAGCTGCTCATACAGTTCTGGATTTGTGCAGCACCAAGCAATCATTAGGAGTGCTTGTTGTCGGTATGAGAATTAGTCTTCAGGTTGTCGGTTGTGGGTGGCAGCTAAGATGCACTTGCTGTACCTTTGTCGTGCATAAAATGAAACCTGACGACGAACGCTGGTAGCAAGCAGTGAGGAGTGGCACGTCACGTATCCTTTTTCACCCAGAAGAAATGCAATGGGAAAATTTGATTACAACCCAAAAGATTGTAAACAGCCTCTGCAAATAGCAGTTACCTGTGCATGAAATGACAACACTGGAAGAATTATTTTACAAGAACTGCGAGATGGTAGTGATGTCCACAAATGCATTGTTGAGTTGCCTATCATTTGTAATTGTTTCAGTCACCTGAAAAAAAAAATACTACCATCAGTTGCACATTGTAAGTGAGGTAATCATTTGTACTCACTTGCTCATGTTTTGCTGGTCTTTTCGACTACAGAGGGTAGATTGCTGAAGTAAAAGACCATTTCCGGCTCAAATAATGTATTTTCAATGCGTATTTACAGGGTTAAATGGCGAGGAGTAATACGAATCGTCAATGCCTCACTTTCAAATGTCGAAACGCTGTGGGTTTCCTTGCTACCAGCCTGAGCTTTTGTAAAAATACTAGTTCCTGAGGCCCTGGGATATAAGATCGAACACCCGAAAGGTAACGGCACGCTCTCATGAAACAGAATTTACAGAAATGTTCACTGCCATGGGGATGGGCAGTGTTACTTTGTCATGTTTGTGGTGCAATGTCTGGTACATCTATGTTGTTGTCACATTTATTATGAAGAAATTACTGCACACCGTACTCAGTGACTGCGAATAACTGCTAACAGATCCAGAAATGTTTGTTTCGAAATACGTGGCTGCGTGCCTTTGAGTGCTCAAGTGGGCTTGAAAGATGGGGCCACGGTTTTAAACGTTTACTCCTGGGACTGGTGTTCGTGTCCATGTTCGGGGTTGTGTGACTACTTCGAGTGGTTTCCAGATTTTGTCCAGCTGATTATGCAGAAATTAAATAAATGAAAGAAACACATTCTTTCTTCTGCTTCAATTTTTCACGTAGCACACATTATTCCTGCTGACTAATGCTAACGGTGTACCGATGTCAAACGGTTTGCAATTGGCGGTGCAGCCCTGAGTGTCGGAGTTTTTCTGCTGGTTCTGGAATTGTGTGTACAAATCCTGGCCATAGCCACAAAACTGTACATTTTTGCGAAATTTTGGAGCACTTTAGCGATGGTGGGGTGTCAGGTTGCCGCCTAATGAAAATTGGTGAATTGGGCGGGCAGGACCATCACTGGTGAACCGACGTGTTGGGCTTGGGAACAAGTAAGAGCAAGGTGAGGCCATCATCAAATTTACTGCCATGAATACCAGTCAGCTATTTCTTAATGTAGAGCCAGCCATTCTCTCAGAACATTGATGTAAGTGACAAAAAAAGGAGGCTGTTGCAGCCAATTGGAATGTTGATGAAGAGTTAGCGGCTACACGCAGCCAACGCGAATTCTGTTGCCTGGTTTGGAAGCCAATTGAAATTTTGCTGACAGGCCCAGTTGCGGTATTCTAGATACGGTGCTTTTTTCGGCAAGTGAGCCAAGAAGTGTGCGAGTGATCACACATTAAAAAATGGATAGAGGTGGCTTAACCAACAATCTGAGAACGGCTCGATATATTGGCGTTTGGGAAAGTTAGCTAATGCAAGGTACTTTACTATGTCGGTAACCACATTACTGGCAAAATGTTCAGTGACCAATTGTTGTTAAACTTTACGACCAGCGCTAACTGTGCAGGTGTTTAGACAGCGTTACGTTTTTCATCCGTCCAAGTGCTGACACGCCTTTATGCTGTAAATAGGCAACTTAGCCAGTGCAGTACGACTGCTATCCTAAGATATTAAACCTGCGCCACGTAGTATAGCGAGACACGCCCGAAAGCCTGCATGATGTTTATCAAAGATATTGGAATAGGAAGGCGTGTGGATAGAGCGCAAGATTCATGGGTTCTGCAGCGCGAGCTTCCCCTATACGCTTTCCGAGTTGCGGCTCACCGAAACTTCTTGGGGCCTGCCTAACTCAGCGCGATCCAAATGGGATTTCACTTCGCGCCGTAGTGTGCGCGTGCTGCCCTAACGGCATTGCGAGCCTGCGCTATGTAAGCACGCTACACGTGCCCGTTGTGCTGCTCAGTTTTTGGCTAAAGAAGAGTTTAAATATCAGTGCATGCCCTCAAAACGGCAGCGCTGACAAAATTGACGGTGTTTCTGGGCGGTTCAGAGTTCGACTGTACCGTCCACGCTATAATATATTAAGTCGGCACGAGTTCTGCAGTGAAAGCGTTGGCTTTTGCTTAGAATAAAATGAAACGTAGAGAAGGAGACGTCAATATGCCTGCATGATTGGTGATTGCCCTTCAGCACACTACACCAAAGAGCTCCTGCGAAGAAACGAACTGTAGCAAATGCGTATGCGTCACACCGAAACCTAAGCCAAAACTAGTTTAATGGGAACTACTTTGGCGCAGTAACACAAAGCGGTTCGCCCCCACCCCTCCCGCGTAGCTTTGTCTCCATTGCCACAGCAAGTTGTCCCCGAGTATAGATACAACGAGTAGTAAAGTGGACGCGGGAAGTATGCCAAAAGTGTGAGGGGGAGAGCGTTATGCCGAGGTGGCGCGAGACGCCCCCCGGCGGCGATGTGCTACAAGATAATCGAAAGAACTAAGAGGCTACGGAAGATGCAGCGTTGAGGAAAGGGTGGATGAAAGTATGGCGATAGTATGAGGGAGAGAGCGTGATGCAGAGGATTGTGCGAGGCATGGTCCCCTCCCTTGCGTTCGCATTGGCGGCGATCGCTTCATGGTAAGCAGTAGAAATGAACGTCAACGAGAAGACCGCGGTTCGCGCTGCGCACAAATATCGCATTAAAGGTTATCGTAATCGTCAGCCATTTTTTTGCATCCGTGCTTAAATCTCCGAAGCAACAGCTGCTTTTTTTCCGGCGGGCTGCGGCGTTTGCGACGCCCGTCAAGTACTCTGAATCTTCATAGCGTTTCAGGTGACCGGCGCTAATGGGACTCGTACGCCTTTTTTATCTTTTCTTTTTTTCCTGTTTTACCTAGTTCATTTTCGGCGCTGTTTTAATCACAAAGCAACGAATGGCACCTTCCCCCCCATTTGGTGTAGCAAGTCTGGCGCCCCGCCTGGCTGACCTCACTTGCCCATTAAAGTTGTTTCCCTCTCTCTCTCTCTCTCTCTCTCTCTCTCTCTCTCTCTCTCTCTCTCTCTCTCTCTCTCTCTCTCTCTCTCTCTCTCTCTCTCTCTCTCTCTCAACGAATGGCCCGCTAAGCAAAAACGTCAGCGCCGCCCTAGGCATGAGCTTCTGCGGCAGAAGCCGTGGAACGGCTTCCAAGCCCACATATCTGGGAAGCGTTCCATAGCGAATAGTCCCATAGTGTGAGCTTAAACGAAGCAGTTGTGGAAGGTGCACGCCCTCGGGAGTGCGCCGCAACTGAACTAAGGGAACGAAAGAACGCATACAGAAAGAACGCGACCAAAAAAAGGGGGATGCGTAATGGTGTTTGTTAAGCAGCGCTTGTTATGCAAACCAATCCCGGTGTCCTTTGATGACGCGGAAATAATTGTTTTGTCCCTGATTATGTCGCAAGAATAACTACTAATCTGTGCAATGTACAGACCTCCTAACAGCAACTCTGAGCATTCTTTGACGAGCTGTCCAGTTTTTTAAAGAAGCATGGTACTAACCCGCACATTATACTAGTTGGAGACATGAAAATTGACATTTCAGGCAAACTAAAAACCAGGGCCACTAAATACCTCAGGTTATCAGCCAGTCATGGAATATAAAATCAGATTCTAGATTATACCGGAGAGGAGATAACAGGTGCTAGAGTAACGAAAATATCCATCGAATTATTTACACTAGGTTAAACAAACTGAATGTTTTGGGGGGCGCTTTCAAGGAAATAGTTTTTGACCACTATTTCGCTACGTTGACAGTATAAGCTGAAGCGAATAAAATGCATGAGCGTTCTGATAAAGAGAAAGTTGTTATAAACACAATTAATGTACAGCGATACGTACACTCTTTTGATTGGGATTCTTTCCTGACTCGGGACCACATTCAAGCTTATGTACTTCTGGTAGAAAAATTTCAAGAAATTTATCATGTCTCAAGAATTAAGTTAAAGCTTAAACGAAGAAGTGCTGGAAGTCCGCGGACTGAGAATGATATAATTTCTCTCTCTCTCACGTTAAGACCGAACTTTTTAGAAAATGTAAAAGAAACCCAACTGATTCGATCGCGAAAGAGGAATTTAAACAAATAAGAAATAAACTTACTGCAAAATTAGGGCTCGCAAAAAAGAAATATCAAATCACTGAACACAAAGCGAACCTGTAACCTGGTGAGCAAAATAATCGGCCGACCTCCAAAGGCTAATTTTGATAAGGTTATTGCGAAAGCTTTCCCCGGCCAAACTCCAAAAGTATTGGCTAATAACTTTAGTGATCAGTTTTCAGGAGTTGTTCAAGAACTGTATCAAAATAACCTACAACCTGTATCAATTCTAGTGTCTTCATTATGTTGTAATTGTGCCTATTTACCAATGGCCACCGAGTTTGACTTATGGCAAGCCATGCGAAGCATGCCTATTACCAAGTCTCCTGGCTTGGATGGAATACGGTTACGAGAACTTGTGTGCAATTTCAGTGATATTAAATTAGTACTACGTTATATATTTAAAGAAACCTTCAGAACTGGTTGAATACCGGAAGGGCTGAAGACTACTGTGATATGTACGGCCCCTGTTAAAAAAGGGTTCAAGAAAAAAATATACAAATTACCGGCGTATAACCATTCTGAGTTCTTTAGCTTGTGTACTTGGGAAGATAGTTAACAGCATGAATTCCTTTTGTCTAAAGTATAATCTCTTTACCTCTCATCAGTTTGGGTTTCGTAGCGGCTTAAGCACTGTTAATCGGCTTGAAGAATTCAATGATCGTTTATGTAGTGAAATTGATAAAAATAACCACGTGACTTGCGAATAATTCAGACTTGCGAAAAGCGTTTGACACAATAGACCACTGCCTAATACTTAATAAATTAAATGATTTTGATTTTAGGGGTCCTTATCTTGCCTTTTTTAGAGATTACTTTTCTGGACGTATTCAACGTTTCGGGTAGGTGAATGTTATAGTAAGCCGGTACTAATGAAAGCAGGAGTAACCCGTAAGTCAATCATCGGGACGTTTTTATTCAATATTTATGTTTACGATCTGGCCAGTGTTTCCTTTCAATCCCATGTCTATATGTATGCCGATGATACTGCCGGAGTTCTCCCTTGCACAGTTTACAATGATGGTGCGCGTGTCTTTCAGAGAGACATTTGTACAATTTTAGACTGGCTGGCTGTCAATCATATCTATATTAAAAATCGAAGACAAGGCTTATGTGCTTTCATAGTCCTTATAAGTTTTTTTTTCAGGCAGCTTACCCATTACACCTACTTGGCCGTAAATGAATTGACAGTTCTTGTCCAGTCCTTTCATTTCAACATAACGTAAAATACTTGGGACTATATTTTGACAACAAACTTAATTGGAGCCTTCACATTCAATATGTTGCCAAACGCCTTAGAGCAGTGTGCGCATCGTTGTATGCGCCGAGCTCTCTTTGTAACACTTCGGTTAAAAAACTCGTGCATAAAAGTTTATGAGAATCTATTATCAAATACGGAATTACAATATACGGTCTTGCATCATCTTATAAGCTGAATATTCTGAACACCATCCTCTATAAAATTGCCAACAACCTCACTTATACTACAAAGCGCCATGAGGTAGCAATGAACGAAGTTATGAAACAACTTGATGTTTTACCGGTTGGGAAGCAACTTATGTTTGGTGCTTTGTGCAAGCACTTTTTTCAGACTCAATATAAAGTTGTGAATATTAAAGCTAGGTCTCTAGAAAACATTGAAAAGTTTGTATCGCCACGTGTGAACACATATTGCGGCAGTTTTTCCTAGTATGAAGCAGGGAAAAACATTTTTAATGTCATTTATTGCAGGCATTGAATGTATGCATTGCGCTGTTTTGGATGTACCTAGAACAACTGTAACAATTTCATGTGCGGCTGAGTGTTAAATGCTTTCCTATGTATGTAGGCAAAAAGTCCCTTGGCGTTTTTAAGTGTTTATTTTCTCTTTTGTTTTCTTTTTTTTCTAAGCACGGCAGTTGCTCAGATATTTTCTTTGCGATTGTACGGCTCTTTGAGCTTTTTATTCCCAAGGTGTCCCAATTCGCATCCTACTGTGACTGCCCAGCGACGCACACAAGCCATGAGGCTTATGTGAGCTGGATAATGTTGTGTAATTTTGAAGTGTAAATAAACATTATTGTTATTATTATTATATTATTATTATTATTATTATTATTATTATTATTATTATTATTATTATTATTATTTATTATCCGCAAGATGGCGCCTAGTGCGGATTTCTGTATTTTGTGCTCCCAGGCTTTCTTCGGTAAGCAAAAGTTTTTCCGGTGTGCCGCCTGTAAAAAACGTGTGCACGCGAAGTGTGTTGCGTGGCCGGACGCGGAGCTGCAACTTCTGAAGTCTGGTGCCTGGCCGTTCAAATGCAATCTGTGTGAGACGGCCGAGGCAGCGGCTAGGCCTAGCGTAGCCAACGACGACATCGGCCCGTCCGCAAGCAGGGCTCCTTCCCCCTCCCTTCGACGAGACTCACCGGCAGTCGTCACGAAAGCCCCGCCGAAAGCCCCGCCGTCCCAACCGGTTGACCTTGGAGGGGAAGCGGCCGGTCTTCGCGCACTCCTCATCGACGCGCTGGACGGCATTTCTTTCCTCAGCGACCAAGTGGCCCGGCTGCGGGAGGACAACGACCTCCTACGCCGGGAAAACGCGCAGGCTTTCGACTGTCTCCGTCAGGGGAGGGAGGGTGACCGCGCCCATTATGCGCAGGTGGTTGCCTCCTTGCGAGCGGAGGTGTCCTCCTTGCGTGCCCAACTACTTCACCACCCCGCCGTGTTGCCGGAAGGAGTGCGTCACAGATCAGGGCAGCCTTCTTTTGCCCAAGCTGTAAACAAGGAAGTGTTGCCTTCGGCTACGTCTGCTCCGCTGCAGTCGATGTCTTCGGCTTCTCCTGCACTGCCTCCTACTCCGTCCCAACTTTCCCCGGTGCATTCTGCGCCTGTGCTTGACTGTCTCCCTCCTACTGTTGAGAAGAAGCGTCGAAGCCGGGCATGTGTAGGTGCATCGGACACATGTGGACTGGTAGTCGTTCCGCAGCCGAAGCGCCCCAAAGCAATGTTCGTTTCAAAGCTTTCCCCATCCACCACCTCTGCTAGCCTTAAAACCCATCTGTTAACCTTAGGTGTCTCGCCCTTGAACTGCCGACGACTGAAAACTAAATTTGAAACGTACGCATCCTTTTATATTTCCGTCAGTGAAGAGTTTTTCGAGCGCTTGATTGACCCCGCTGTTTGGCCGAAAGACTGCCTCTTTAAGGAGTTTCGAGGCATGTTTCGCGAAGGCATGCTTCACAGCTCTGAGCGCATCACGTAAGAAAAACAACCATGACTAGTTTAGATGTTTTTTATCAGAATGTGCGAGGTCTTCGAACTAAGGCGACTGAATTTTTTGGTAACGTTCTGGCTTCTTGCTTTTCGTTAATAGCTATATCTGAAACTTGGTTGTGCCCTGATATTCTATCCAATGACTATTTTCCTCAAAATTACCATGTATATCGTAATGATCGTGCCTTAACTGGATGCAAACAAAAGGGGGGCGGGGTACTTCTCGCAGTTAACAAATCTCTCCCGTGTGTGCTACGTAGCGATATTGAAAACGCAGGTGAGTCTTTATGGATCGAAATTCATATCTCTAAAACTGAAAAACTTCTAGTTGGTGTTTTTTACGTTCCTCCTGATGTAGTTCCTGACGCGTTCAATAAGTTAGTCTCCTCCATTGAACAGGTGCTCACTACTCATTGCGACCTCAAGGTCCTCCTCCTTGGAGATTTTAACGCTCCTGGCGTTCAGTGGAGCCACCTCACCTGTTCCCACTACAACCACCACTTTCAACAGAAGGGTAATAGGTTACTAGATTTTTCGTCTTTCACTTCCATGGCACAGCGTAATCACATAAAAAACTGCAGTGGAAACATTCTGGACCTGTGCTTTTCAAACTTCGATGGCGTTAATGTGTCGCGCTCTGATTGTGCTTTAGTAATACCCGACAAATATCATCCTCCTCTTTCTATTTCCTGTTGTCTTCCTACAATGCTCCACCGTTCTGTAATTTCAAGTAATGCGCAACCTCGCTACGCTTTCGCCCGGGGAGATTACGTTGGGCTGTATGGCTACTTTTCTGCTGCCCCTTGGTCAACAGTCATTGACCACTCTGATGTCAATGAACAAGTTGACCGTTTTACTGAGATTGTGCTTTTGGGTATGAAGAAATACATCCCGCAATATTTACCAAAGAAGTTCAAGTTCCCACACTGGTTTTCTTCTGAATTGCGGGATGCCCTGAAACTCAAAGAACGCGCGCACAGAAAGATGAAGCACTCTGGTGCGAATCAGTTCGTTCAGGAGTTCCGGCGCTTACGTGCCCTATGCAAAATATTGCACAAACGTGATCATGCTTTGTACCTGGCGTCAGTTGAAGCTAAAGCAACTCATCAGCCGGGAGCCTTCTGGAAGTACATTCATTCTAAATCTAGTACAACGAAAGAATCTATTCGTCTACTGGATTCCAACGGCGATGAGGTTGCAGATGCGGCCGACTGCTTTGCTCGTCAGTTTTCTTCTTTGTTTGGGCTTAGCGGTGGTAGTGATGACGGCAGCGTCTCTTGTCACCAGGACGGTTACTCCGCTTGTTTCCAATTGGATGAGAACGTCGTGCGGGCCAGCATCAAGCGGCTAAAGCCCTCGTTTTCTTCTGGGCCAGATGGTATTCCTGCTGCAATTCTAAAAACGTATGCAAATATATTTGTTCCTGTGTTCACCTCAATATTTAATAACTGTCTCCGGTCTGGCACGTACCCTCGATCATGGAAAATCTGTCGTGTATTCCCTGTTTTCAAGTCAGGCCCAAAAACCGACCCCATGAACTATAGGCCAGTGTCGCTTCTTTGTTCTGCCTCTAAAATATTCGAGTTATCTCTTCATAAGGTCTTGTCTTTCTCACTTAAACACGTCCTCATTCCTAATCAACATGGCTTCATGCGTGGTCGCTCAACTTCCACAAACCTCGCATGCTTCATGGAGCAGGCTGTCCCAGCAGTCATTAGTAGAAGCCAGCTTGATGCGGTCTACTGTGACATGAGCAAGGCCTTTGATGTAGTCAACCACTCGTTATTGCTTGCCAAGCTCATTCTGTTAGATGTTCACGCTTCCTTAGTGGGTCTTATACGTTGCTATCTCCAGGAGCGATATTGCTATGTAAGTGTTAATGATCAAACATCTTTAGGTACAAAGCAACCAGTGGTGTACCCCAGGGCTCCGTTCTGGGCCCCCTTCTTTTTTCCATTTTCATTAATGATGTTGCTTCTGCCATTAAAAATTCTTCTTTTTTGTTGTATGCTGATGATGTGAAAATCTTGAAGTGCGTAATGTTCAGGACTGTAATTCTCTTCAGGCTGATATCGTGTCATTCCATCGTTGGTGCACTAAAAACGACTTAATTTTGAACCCCTCAAAAACGAAAGTTGTTTCCTATAGTAGGAAAACTCAACAGCTGCAATACTCCTATAAAATAGCAAGCACTGCACTGCCGAGGGTGACCGAAATTCGGGACTTGGGAGTACTATTTGATTCTTCACTGACTTTCTCTTCCCACGTTACACAAATTACCGGACGCTCTCTTCGATGTCTGCGTGCTGTCTGCAGGTATTCTAGAGAGTTTAAAAGTCCTCTTCCTTTCTTAAAGTTGTATTCGGCTCTGTGCTTACCTCTTCTCGAATACGGTTCTGTTGTTTGGAATGGAACTTGCAAGTCCAATAGTGACCGCATCGAAAGGGTTAAAAATAAGTTCCTTTCTATCTTTAGGCACCGTTTCCGTCATGTACAAGAAGACGCAAACGGCAGCACGTCTTGTCTCAAAAGTATTCCTTCCCTTTGGTGTCGACGAATGAGAGCTGACATTATCTTTCTTTATAAACTTCTTCATGGTGATATTTTGTGTGATGACTTGGTTGCACTTATCAATGTCAACTTGCCGAACAAACTTTTCCGAAGATTTCGAACTTTCAGAACAGATGCTTTAAGTAAACGATGCTCGTCCATCTGCAGAATACAATGTGCATATAATGAATATTCCGATCGTCTTGATATATTCCAGAGCTCTTTGTCTTTGTTCTCTAATGAATTGAAAACTGTTGTAACTTAAGTGCCTTTATGTCATTTATGTGCCGTTTTTCTGTTCCGTATTTATTTTATGCAAATCATCATCTTGCTTGTTTGTTTTTCACTTTTCCTGATTTTGTGTTGCTTGAATTTCTGTCGGTTTAAGTGTCAGTGCTTGTAACGCTGAACTTCGTTTTTCCATTTTGAAACTTCCTGACATTTTGTTACAAAACCTTTGTTTTATGTGTATAATCTATCTCCGTCATGTGCATTGAGTATTTGCTTGTGTATTTTCAATTTTTCACGTGCCTTCAACGTTTTGCTGGCCGGGTGTCATGGCTTCTAACACTAGGCTTCCCTTTTTTTTTTTTGCTGTTTTGCTGTTTTGCTTTCTGGGATCTCTGTAACTATTTTTATCTTATTGTTTCTTTCATATATACGGTTTTCTGTGTTGTGTTGTCTTGATTTTAGTTTGTTTTTATGAATGCTTGTATATGGTGTACCAGTACCAAGACCCTAGGGTTGTTCCTGGGCACCAAAAATAAAGGTTGATTGATTGATTGATTGATTGATTGATTGATTGATTGATTATTATTATTATTATTATTATTATTATTATACGACTGTGTACGACTGTGTGAATTTATGTGTGCGTGTGTCAGTATCGCTGTCCTTTAATTGTATTACCTGTGAGGTGTGGGCATCTTACATTGCCTGTTTTTTCTTTCTTTTTTCTTCGTGCGCCAGCACAAAGGCCCTCCGGCTGTTCCTGGGCACGTTTATAAACGATTGATTGATTGATTAGTATTATTATTATTATTCTAACTAACTATCTAATCTTTCGACTATCTAACTATCGAATCTTTAGAAGCGACAAAAAATTAACTGGACCTAAACAAAAAGGTGGCGGGGTTCTCATTGCCGTTGATCGCTCAGTGCAGTGCATGCGGCGTGCTGACCTGGAGACCCTAGACGAATGAGTCTGGATTGAGGTAGGCCTCACGAGGGGCGAGAAGCTACTCATCGGTGCATTCTATATATCCCCGGATGTATTACCTTCTGAATTTAATCGAACACTCACATCCATAGAAAATGTCTCAAATGCATACTCCAATCATAAGCTCATTATACTTGGGGACTTCAACACCCCAGGTATTCGCTGGAACAGTCTTTCCTTTGAGCACAAAAACCATTATGCAGCGCAGAAATGCAGCATGCTATTAGATTTTCAATCGTTCACCTCCATGCAGCAGTTTTGCCGCATAGAAAACTCTTGTGGTAATGTTCTAGATGTCTGCTTCTCAAACTTAAAAAACGTACAAGTGTGTGCCTCCGAAATATCCCTTGTGCACCCCGACAAGTTTCACCCCCCTTTTATTGTCTCTGTCTCGGTCGCGACCCAGCATCGCTCTGGCGGTGTTGACAATTGTGCAGTCCCACGATATGCTTTCAAGCGTGGAGATTATGCTGGGCTGTATCACTTTTATTAATCTGCTAAATGGTCTAGTGTTTTCGATGTTAATGATGTTGACGAACTGGTTCGACGTTTTACCGAAATCGTCAGGAGTAGCATGGAAAAGTACATCCCTTGTTATAAGCCTGTTCATTCCAAATTTCCCCACTGGTTTTCTAAAGAACTTCGAAGTTCGCTTAAACTTAAGGACAGCGCCCACAAAAAGGCCAAGCGTTCTGGGCTTGACAAGTGGAAAGACCGGCGTGACCACCAGCTCTATATAGAATCGTTAGAGGCTGCTGCGTCTCAGAAACCGGCTGAATAGACATTATGCGAAATTGCTTGGTGATCTAGCCACACTGACGCAAACAAGACCGTCTGCCATGTTGGTACGGGCGCCGATCGGAAAGTCTCGTATTGTTTACTGTGGAAGAGCAGGTGACGGTAACGAGTTATGGCTCAAACTGGATGGCGTTTTCCGGCTCCCGCCCGCGGATTGTAGACGAAGGACTTGTCTGCGCTGCCGACTGTGTCTGAGGACTCATACCACTCCGGGTGCCCCGCCAAAGACCTATCCGAGCGGCCGCGGAGCAGGGCATGCCGCCTAGCCACCGAGGCGCATTGTTCGACTTCATCGGTGCGGACAAACACGTGCGACTCGCAGTAAGTAAATCCTACTTTATTTTTTCCTTGGCGCGAGTTAACCGGTATGAGCATTTGTATAGCACTTTGTTCACCGTTGTTTACCATGCAAATGCGTAGCGGGACCCTGTTGCAGTAACCCTGACAGAGGAAAGCGACAATCGCCAGACCGTGCCGCTAGTGGGTGTATTAGTTATTTTCAAATGCTGTACATCGAATTTACGGGATTATTTTTAGCGAAGAAGTTTAGGTTGAGTAGGCGGCCGTTTTCCATGACCGTCGTCCACCCGCGCGTTTGCCGCAAAGCAATCGCGCTTTGCGGCGAAGTCAACTACAAAAGTGCACATACGCCTTGAATTTTCTTTTGTGTGTGTGTTTTCTTTATTTATTGCGCATGTTCTGCCGCAAAAACCTGTTTGTGTGTCTTTCTTCTCCTACTTTGGTGGTGCGGTGATTGTGTTTGTTTCTAAAGCGCGTTTTTGATGTGCCCGAACAGATAATACAGTAAAACCTCGTTAGCTCGAACTCACTGAACTAAAAGATTTTTTTTTAATTCGATGGGTCATCGGTATAGGGACCGGTCACTGCTCAGAGGGCGTGACGAATAAAGTACACCCAGCGCCACCCCGCGGAAGCTTGAGCTAACTTTGGGTCGGTGAGAGCCAGACGGCGGGCGCGCGTTTATATATTCGGCACCACCCGGTGGTTTGTTTTTGAGATTCTGCGATTGTTTTTCAGAAGGTGTCTCGTGCTTGAAAGTTTTTCTGGCAAATAGTTTCCCCGTGCCTCAAATGCTTCTGTGCGATTTCCGGACAATTACGGGGCGGAACTACTACTGTCGGCCTCGCATGCGCGAGAAGTTAGAGATTGTACGTTCGCGCGCGCGTATGCGCCGTCAAAAAAAATGGATGGGATAGACATCATTGCGAAGTCCCATTCTCAGCAAGGGAAGCTTATTTACAGCAGCGCCATTTCAGGTCAGTATTAATTTTTTCTTGTTTTACAGTCTAATAAAGTCACCCCAGCGCTCCAACGGCGCTCCACGACAGAAGCGTGTTTGGGTTGTTTCCTCTATTCGCGCAACCACACTGAAGTTACCTTTCTGGTGGCCATTCTTCAGCTCGGTTGGTGTTGTCACTAATTAACAACTGATTCCAAACGTTATTACCTGATGACAAAGTAAACGCCTTTCCACACAGTTGGAAATCTGCGGCGGAGCTGCGGTTGTCTTTACGAAGGTTCCGTTTAGTTTTGGCTTCTATCTTGGGAGTAATGTTAGAGTCGCCTTGGCGGCTAATTGTGACACAGTTTGTTCAGGCCGTTCAGAATTATCCAAGAAAGTATTTTTTCCTGCTCCCTATCTTCTGCTTAAACAATAGTAACCTCAACTTTCAGAGTACGCAAAACGCATTTAAGAAGTCAGCGCGAGTGAATGCAACCTTGCCATTGATAGCTTGCCACGCTCTCGCTTGGAATGCGTGGCCGAACTCTGTACCCTTCGTGGAAGAAAGTAGGGCAGTAAGCGGGATGTGTATTGACTGTCTTGACATTGCTTTTGGCATCACTCGCAAAGTGCTGTGAGCATATTCTTGTGTCGCCTTTTGGTATCCATTTGGTGCAACGAATGTCGCTAAAAAAAGGTTACTGCTGATGAAACAATAGTGGCGGAAGCCGTAATACCTTGTGTTATGCAAATACTATGACAGCATGCGATTAATCGCAGCGCGCGGTGTGTATAGAACACTGAAAGCAAATGTTTTAGTTTTACGGCCCTTCGTGTCTGCGCTGCGCATAAACAGTCATCGTACCCATAATTTTACTCCTTCCACTGATAAAAAATGTCATGGCTTTCTTACTGCTAAAATAGATATCTTGCGAGCTTATTCTCCACGGCTGCCCGAGAAATCTGTACAGAACGATGACAGGCTGCCTTTCGCGATTGTGGCAGTCCTTCACGCAGCAGTAGCGGCGTGGCCACTAATTCTTTCCTGCAGCATTTTGATCCTTTCGGACCCTGCCACTTGCAATTATAACTATGTTCCTTAAAAAACTTCCGAACCGCACGCAGCGCGCGTGTTTTTACGTGCGCTGAACGGCCGGTCGCGACATCCACCGACCCAGAGTTGCTAAGCGGCGGCGAGAGATGGCGCTGCGGTCGTTCGGAAACTTCAGTGTACGGTGCCTATAGCCCGAATGTTTACCTGTTTATCTCTAAAGGTTCTGGAAGTGAGTTCCAGATAATCATATTATTGCTTGCTTAAGTTATGACGAACCCGATTATGCGGGTACTGGTATCATTACCGACGGTGAGGTTTATAAATGTTAAACTTCCTTCTGTTGAAAATACATTATCAAAGCATGCAGCGACACTTGCATGCTCGAACTTGAAAAACAATTTTGACATCATTGCTGTTTGAGGTGTAGATTATTGCCCTTGCAACAGTGTTAAGCAAGACACAAAATCTGGTCTGTTCCTTGCGGTGACTGCTTTCTGCTCTTTCCCTTTACCATAAACTGTAGCGGACTAGTCCTCTTCTTCCCTGAGTGCTATTTACTGTTGCTCTCTCTGTTCTTGCAGGTTGCGCCTCATCCATGTGCTCAGCACCTACTTTCGCTCCCAGAAGAAAAGTGGCCGGCCCTATGTTGTGTGCCTCACCTTTGAGACGAACAGTGGGGTGATTGTGGAGGCAGCATGCGAGTGCCCGGCGGGTTGCAGTGGAGCATGGAGTAACATCCTGGATGCTGGGCACCTACTCGCCCTCTTGCAAGCCGAAGGTTTTAAGAGGCGCCACCGGAGTTTGCGTGCACTGAGCTGCCACAACAGTGGGGACGTCCGAGACAGCAGTGCATCAAGCCATCGAGTGTCCAAGACATTGACTGGAGAAGCCCGCTAGAAAATGGCCCCTCTCTTCCCTTGTCAATGCGTCTGTTCGATGCACGTCGAGTACAGGAGCAATGCGAGCAGCAACAAAGTGCCGTGCAGGCGCTTGGGAGAAAACTTGGTCGCCTTGGGAATGGGTTTTTTGCCCCAGTTGTGCTGGCCTCACCCCCCACAGGGACAGAAACAAGGACTGGCATGGCACCTGAAGGGTCACCTATGAGCTACCAGCAAGCATTCATGCCACATTTCGCCGTGGTCATCTCGCGAGCACGCAGAGGCTGGGCAACGTCGTGTTTACTAGACCGCGGCATGCAGGGGTGCGCGAATGCTTCCCTTTGTTCCATTTATATCCACAGTCTGCTATAGCGCACGCGCTATAAATCAGCGTAATAGTTTAATTTACTGGGATTTTCCCTGTGGATACAAAAAATGCAAAAGCACTCAAGCTGATGCGTGGCGGCCTGATGCAACTCTGGCAGGTTTTTTTTTTGAATAAAACTTGAAAATTGTCTTAGCTACCTACATCAATGGCTACTATCACTACGTCGGAGGTATGCATGCAGCATGTGACAAACTAGAGGAGTGAGTGTGTATTTTAGTCGCAAAATATTCGACAGTAAATACATCGTGGCTGAAATGACAATGCGCGACAACTTAACTTGACGTAACAACAAACCTTTCAGCCCGGCAAATCGGGAATCAAGTGCAAAAGCTCGAATTTTCCACCGTTAGACCATCATAAAACAGTGTACGCCACTTCTGCAACGACACGCAGCTAAATGCAATGTACCGTGCGCGCCCGCCACAGAGGAAATTTTCAACCGCGCCGTGACGGCGTAGTGCGGGAAGAAAAGTTTGTCTACAGCCCTAGGTAAGATAAAGGCTCGTGTAGGGGCGGTACCATTTAACAATGAAATGAAGCGGGCGCAGAGCCACAGGGACGAGTGAAGAAACAGCCTAATTTTGGCAACGTGTGGTACTGTGTTCCCGGTCGAGCGCCGCTGTCAATCGCATGAATAGGTGGCGCACGCTCAGGCTTCATTTAGAATACAAAGGCTGGACCACAGAACTCCAACGCAGCTGTATTTTTCATCCAGACAGCGACTACGGAATCCCGCGCTTAGCGAACCAACGACAAATATTCGCTCCCAGCGCACCGCGCCCAGCGTGTCACAAAGGTTGCTCGCGCCGGCATAGTTCGCGTCAGAAAGTTCGTTCAAGAGCGTGGAACTTCTCGTACCTATTCTCCATTTCGACCGGTATTTCCGCATTGAGTGCACTGCGGCACGGAGCAATGCTCCGGCATTGTAGTCCATCACCAAGAGCGGTCAATGCCCACTTTCTATGTTTTGCTAATTGGTTTCGGTTTCAAACGACCGTACCAAAATGGCGGACCTAGTTACCGGAGTCGACGTGAGATGGCAGGGCGCATTTTGCATAGGGTCTATTTAGCTGATAATGTTTGCTCTATTTCACAACGGTCGCAGCTTCTAAAGCACACGACTGTCGGCAAAATGCGACAGCGTTTTCTTTAGCTACAACGGGCATAGGTGACGCCCACTTGGCTTTCTAGTTTTCTGGCCGCCGATGGTTGACTTTTCAGTTGGTTTCGGTTTCGTAGCGTTTCCCCTAGATTTTGTTTCCGTGTGATCAGCTAGGTACTCGATGGCTCGGTACATAAATTTCGCTGGTACCCAATAAGTTGTCCCTGTATGGTCACGCGCGGGGATTCCGGCAACCAACTTATTTGCCGCGGCTGTCTTCGACTTGTCGTAGTCGGCGGTCGCCGTCTTACTGTAGGTAGGAACTTATGCGCACGGGCATACGGGACCAGGTGTTGTTTCGGCGCGTTGAAGCCCCAAAGTTTGGAAATTTTTTAAACGGGATGGGGGGCGTGTGTTTGGCCCGGTTTTCCTAAACGAACACTCACACAGGGAAATGTAAATGTAAAATATCTGAGTACGGGAACTTTTCCTGAGTATGTGCTCCCAAAAGACCAAAATCTCGGATGGGAAACATTAAAAACAGAATGCCTCACCGCAGGAGGTAGGCTATGTTCCGTTTTTCGGTATGGTTAAATGTTTCGCAACGTGTTGTAACTCAGATATTATTAGCGAAATCGGCTACGCTGCCGGGTCAGAACGGACGGCAACTTCATTGAAGGCCAACTGCGCATGTATATTTTGTATACCTCCTCCCGGGCGGCGGTACAGCACGGGAAAGTTTTGCTACGGGAGCATCCTTTGGAATAGACAGCAGGGCCACCCGGGAGTAGCACAGCAGGGCACATAGTTCGGGGATGCGCTTTAACACCAGCTGCAGGTCGAGACCCAGGCTGACGCTGTCCAGCTCGGCCGTGTCTGGAGATGCTCAACTGAGCTCTCCGCAGACGTTCTATTCACAGGTACATTCTGTGAGGGTGTCGGAACGAAACGAAAACCGGAACCGCAAAACGAAAAATAGAAACATAATTTAGGCCGGAACGAAAAGGAAAACATAACGCCATTATTTAGTTCAAGAGCGAAACCGAATGAAAAATCGTTTCGGTTTTCGGTTTGAGAGGGAAGGAACGATACCGAATGAAAAATTGTTTCGGTTTCTGTTTGAGTGAGAAGGAACGACACCGAATGAAAAATTGTTTCGGTTTTCGGTTGTAATGGGAATTTCAGGTATTGCAGGATTCATTTCCATTTCCATGGAGGAGGTGGGAGATTGCCGTCGTATTGCTGTGCTTCTGGCTGCGATGCAGACTTGGCGGATTTTATTTATTTATTTATTTATTTATTTATTTATTTATTTATTTATTTATTTATTTATTTATTTATTTATTTATTTATTTATTTATTTATTATAAAATACTCATATTAACCACATTGCATTGTTTTAGTGTAGGCGTTATGCATGAGCACACAAATATTCTGAAGCACGACATGTAAACAATGAAGAAAGAATACATTGTTTGGCGTAACACCACCATACACGGCTAACGCGGAAACAGGAGATTACAGCAACACACTCAAATGAAACAGCTACAAATCATGCTGCACTTGTATGAAAGTGCTGCAAGAGCGCGGCGCAAAAGATTTTATTAGGGAGGGTAGGGACTTTCGAGAACATCGCCCAGCGTTCGTGGCGCAATCTCTCGCATGCTCTTCTACTCGCCAGTTCACGTGAGTTCGCGCCTGAAGTGGGGAGTGCCGACACCGAGTTCGCGCTACAGACGCCGAGTTCGCGAAGCCGGTTTCTGCGGGTCCTATCACGTGCTAAGGCGATCCACCTTGGGAGAGATGTGAATGCCGGTGGACAAAACGATCCAAGACTGCCGGTCATGGAGAAATTTCAGCGGCAAGTTCGGAAATCCATGTGAGCTGCAACAGCCGGGTTTCCGACGAAGGGAGAAGGGCCGCCAGATCTGCTGTTTCTCCAGCCCTGCACCACCTGTGCGAGCTCCACAAATTTTTTTGCTGCGTCGGCAAAAGCGAGGGTGACCTTCGCTTCGCGCCACAAATAGAGCAATTTCTCGACACCCTCCCTTTAAAAGCTACCGTTTTAAAATTATCAGCGTAAGCTCCGAGAACAGGGCCTTTAACTATTTCTCTGTAGTCCTTTTTCAAGTTACACAGTCCTGCTTCAAGGATGATTATATGGCTGGTCATGTTCCATCTGTATGCAATATCATCATCAGAAACGAGCAGCGGGCACGCGCCATTCCCCTGACGACACATCATAATCCCCGTAGCGTTCCGATCGGGTCGCCGCCATTCTTGCATGTTCCTCTTGCCACAGAAGACGCGGTTTCCGCTACTCAAATCAAGGATGAAAGGCGACGCGCCCTCGACAGCCTCTAGCGTCCAGTCCAACGTAGCTTCGCCGTCGATGTCATCGTTGGCATCGAACCGTGAGACCCACGACGTGATTACGCCCAGCCGAGGTAGCCTCGGCACGGCGCACTTGCTGCGACATGGTTACGGGGCCTTCGTGCCGTTCATGGCACTACTGATGCTGGGAGCGGGCTATGGAACGGCGCAGGTCGTGCGGGCGTACGCGAATGACTACTATGATCCTGGCCCTCTGCAGCCCAGCGCAAACTTGGCGCGCTACCCAACCAAGGGCAAGGGAGACCCCTGCCAGTTCTTCGACTTCGTGTCCAAGGGCTGGCAAAAGAGGGCCCCGGGCGCCGCCAACTACTCCGAGGTGAGTCGAGCAATTCTGGTATTTCCAAAACGAGGCCAATGCTGCGGCATTCGGCAGCCAATTTGTAAAGACATCGGGACCCATTCGCCTTGGGGAGACGCGTATGAGCCGTTCGGAAACAAATCGGGGCTATTCTTCTATTTAAGGAATGAATGATGGCAGAATAATGACGGCAAGTTGGGCGTGCCGCTATAGGCGCAGGTATGAATGCTTCTTATTTTGTCCCCATTCACGCTATACTAATATTCATGCGCCTTGTCCGCCACCTTCTCCGAAACGCAAAGAAAACTCATTTGACATAGCAGCCAGAGGTTACCGTAATTTACTCTCTTGGCGTTCGGAGACGGTCGACAGAAATCGTAAAAAGAAAAATAACGATTGCCCAGGGATGCACGGGCCCTCGGCCTTGAGTCGCGAGCCCAGAATGGCGCGTGCTCACGCGGACCCAGAGTTTGCACTGCCAATTCCTGTCGGCCTTGGGGGCGCACGTGATTGGCCGTGTGCAAAATTTCGTCATGCGTCACGCCTTGCGTCATCAGAAAAAGTACCGCGGAGCAGTCGCTGATGGCCCGTGACCTACTTATTACGCCGTTTTATATGGTTTGAAAGACAAACGGCCGTAATTGATTACGGCAACTGTCAATCAACCGCACGCCAAAAGGCGACCAGAAACGATGCGGGGGCAAATGCGTCGTTTCAAACGGCGCTCGCTTCACGGCGAAAGCTTCCGAGGCTCCTGCACTGTACAGAGGCGGTTGCGTTCGCGCTTTGTCGTCTGCTAATTTTTTATACCCCTGTTCGGCGACATCGTTCGGCGACATAGCTTAGCGTGATTTCAACGAACATTTTCACGCTGTCGCCGATGTATGTACCCGTCTGTCAACTGGAACGGCCCAATAACTACGCGGGCGCATGGGACAAACATTTGCCGCAGATTGTTTTCCGCCAGGCGCACTTGGCCTGCACCAGTGCTCCAGTACGCGTCTGCACCAGTACGGGTAGTACCGCTTTAAATCGAACGCTCCCGTAAACCGCGCCTAAATCGGTGTATCTCGTCATGGAGGTGCATCTGCCTCTTCGTTAGCGGCGCAGCAATCTCCGCAAGCTCCACGACGGCAAATGCGATGGCCAAGGCGGCAACACACGCCGTGCGACGCGTTCGCCCTGAGCGACGAGGAGTTTGCGCGCAAATTCCGCCTTTCCAAGAGCGCGGTGCGCACTCTGTGGCGAGTTGCGCCTCCTTCTCAAACCTCACCGGGCAACGTTACCTGTTTATGGAGACAGCGCAAGGGAACGCAGCTTGCCGCACTTTGATTGGTTAGTTCCTCTCCTCCGTTCTCGCCGACACCGTGGAAGGCCGGAGTCTTGCTCGAATTTGACGCCGAAATGATGTCACACGCAAAATGACGGCGCCGTTTAGGACAATTGTGCGGAGCACTTTAGGCTCCTAAAGTGCTAGGATGACAATGGTCGTCCTAGCTCGCTCGCTGGAACCAAGCATATCGCCACGGCGTTACGGTGTAGCCTGTCACGGTCCCTTCGTCGCGGCGTAACCCAGAGGCTTCGAAAGCCAAGCGGTATATAAACTCGTGAACCGCTGGCGCTTAGCAGTGGCTTAGCTTGGCTATGTCAGGATATACGTAGCGTGAACAAGGTTCAGCTGGTTATTCTTAGCTTTCCAGGTTGTCTTGGTTTAGCTGATTATGATGCTTACTACTGCTTGTCATCCATTCCAAATCCAATCCAATCCAATTCAATCCAAAACCAATCCAATCCAAGCGAAGCCAAGCCAAGCCAATCATCACGCTTGCGCAAAATGTGGCAGTGCAACGCCGGCACGTGCGGGCAGAAAAACACAGAGAACAGAACTCCCGCTGGCGCAGTTTGAAGCAGTGGGCGCGCGAGCAGTGCGAAGGCGGGAAATTTGATCTGCATGGGGTGGTAGCAGTAAGCGGATAACGGTGGTACAACCCATTATGGCGAATCACTGCTCTCAATTACCGACAGCTTTCACATTGAGTGGAACGGCGCTAATTTTTATCAAAGTACACCGCAAAAAAAAAGGGAATGCGAAAGCATAAAATGGCCCATTAAGCGTGAAAGCCAGCGTTCGCCGTCGGCGTTTGCGTTTGTAAAATAGAGGACCACCTCTCGCGCGGACGCTTGTGAAGCGTTCCATATCCCGAGCCTCGTTCGCATTTATGTAAACACAAATAAAGGACGGCGCAGACAGGCAACGCCACGTGGAAAGCCCGGGACTGCCGCAGTGGATGTGAATGCGGTGTTAGGTGGCAATCCAACATGCGCCACACGGATCTCGCACAGCGGCGCAACAGCCACGAGCGAGAAATAGAGACAAAGCGAGAAATTAGAAATAAATTAATCGTGTCTTGATTCTAGCACTCGTTGGTACTCCACCGTAATCAACCATGTTTCGTGTGTTGCCCTCCTTTGGCAGCTTCGCTGTCCATGCAACTTCGTTGCCCGGATAGAGGTTTCCTGAATAGAGGGGACCTATACCAGCAAAAGATATATAGAATAAAGCCTTCATTCATTCATTCGCTGCCTGGATTGGGGGAATTTTTATCGGCACTGTCTTGCTTTCACGTATCAATTAAGTAGCTGAGAAACTTCAAAATATGCTGATTGATTGATTGATTGATTGATTAATTGATTGATTGATTGATTGATTGATTGATTGATTGATTGATTGATTGATTGATTGATTGATTGATTGATTGATTGATTGATTGATTGATTGATTGATTGATTGATATGAGCTTTAACGTGCTGACTCTGCCATGGGGCATTGGAGGGCTCCGGAATAATTATGACCGCATTGTGACCTCTAACGTGCGCCCAAATGTCGAGAACACGGATGTTTTCGCTTTTCGCTACCACTAGAAAAAATACAGCATCTGCATGCAGCTATTACAGGCTGATAAAAGAATTTGATTAGATAGACTCTGAAGCGGTAAGGGCAGCATTCTAAAAGAACGCGACTGGAAAAAAATAGTTGGAGTGGAGTTGGAAAGTGGGGAAAGGGGGCGTTAACGTGAGTACGTTTTTGCTAATGGCTACTCGCTTCTTGGCAAAAAATGAGTCAGAAATTAAATGAGCTGGTTCACCAACATGTTGTTGTGCCCAGAATGCAAACTGTAACATTAGGTAGTTAAACAATTGTGTTTAGCAAATCTGTTCGTTAAACGAAGAGGGGGTGAAGGACGCGATTGCTGTTCAAACGATGGCAAATAACGTCATACCATTTGCTAACAAGCGTAATCGCTTTTATTGCGCTATATTAAAGCGAATCTTTGTGTTCTCACTGATGGCGTCTGTAACGCCAAAACGCAGAAGTGAAAAAAGAAAAACGCTCGCCATGGTCGGAATTGACACTGGGTCCTCGCGTTATAAAGTCGGTGTCTATCGGATTGCTCCACTTCGCCATGGCCGAAGCGGTTCGGAGAGTTTAGACGACAACCAAAGAATCCTTCACGACAAAGCTTCGCGTTCAATCGCCATCGTTGTTGGACGAAAACGGGCATGAGTTTGCGAGTCGCCGTAATCTCTCATGCCGGATTTGTCGGCAAAACTCATATAACGATCGCCGCTCCGCTGATCCATGCTTCCTGCACCTAATAACCCCCTCAGGTAGATGTTGCGGTATCATTTAAGTAGCCGCTTTTGGCCGATGTGCCTTTGAATTTGATCGCTTCGTTGACGCACGCATAATTATTTTCTCTGCTAAACATTGAAGTTTCGGCAAGAAATATCAATGACAATCTACCATTCGATACCAATGAACGACTGTATCGTTCGTCACCAAATCACCGCGCTAAACAATGGATGGAAGGAATTGTAAGGTGGAGGAGAGAACTGGTGGAGCACACCAGCAAAATAATGCAGATATCCGAGCGCAACAATGGATTGGTCTGACACAAGGCAGAGTGGATTGAAAGTACATAGACGACTCCCGCACTAGACCAACATTGGGTGGTGATGATGATGATGAAGACTCAGCAGGTAAGATTACGTAAATAAAGGGAACTTTCTTTAGTCGGTCATTACATTCAGGCTTCTGCAGACGCCCTCACGTATACTCAGCGCCGTGGAAACGAAGCGTTCCGAGGCTTCCCTTTCCGTGAAAACTTGAGTAAAGGCGTCGCCTGCCGGTGTCAGAGGCCAGAGGCGTAAGTGCTCGGGAGGAGGACGAGGGCCAAAAGAACCGCGTCTCTTGCAGGCGTTGCAGCAGCGTGTGGCCTGTGCCGTCGTGGTGAGCCTGGTGCTGAAGGAAGGATCGGCGGTCGGTTCGCCTCACCAGGTGCCCCGCCTGTTCCAGAGGTGCGCCCAGCTGGCCTTCAATCAGCGCGACGGGCACGTGGACCTGCACCGCTTCCTGGGACGCTTCAACCTCAGCTGTCCGGCGTCGTATTCCAGGTACATACACCAACGAAGTCTGCGTAGCCCTACAGACCACAATCACCTGAAATTTCTCTGGGATATTGCCCCAGAGTGTTTAGTTCTCCCGAGCCACTAGAACAGTGTAAACGGAGCTCGCATGAACGTTTGCTTAAATTGTGAGAATAGAAAGGCAGGAAGCCAAGCAAACGACGAGCGCCTTGATTTCAACTGACATGTTTTCAAAATGCTATTCCGCATTGCTCGCCACGCTGATGTCGCTGATCCAGCTGCTGCCAAAATACATTGAACATGGAGACAGGTGGAAACGGTTGTGTTCAAGTCGGTCGCATTTGAACCAAAATATGGATGTGTATCGAATATTTTTATTGACCATTCGGTGTTCAAAATGCCCTGCTATCACTCGCCAGTTGTAACACTCTCCCTTGAATATATCAAGTTCGGTTGGAAAAGACAAATACTTGCACGGCTAAATAGCAGCGCCGTGTGATAGACTACTCGGGACAAGGAAATGAATATTTCCCTGAGACGGTGCCACGTCTAATAAAGAAGCAGACACTCAGAAAGCGGCAGGGAGGTCTTTACTCTAAGCTTCGTTGTTTGTTTCATTCCATAGTTTCCACATTCGGGTAAATTTGGATAATTTAGAGGCAAATAATGCAAAAAAAAAACATCACCGGTACCACGAATCCAGCGGGTGCGTGCGAGGAAGACTGAAAAAATCGGATCGGCTGGGATCAAACTTTTATTGAATTCTCCTCCCACCACCTCTCTCCTTGATATATATAAGGCTCCTCCTCAAAATATATACTGCTCCCCTTAAAATATATAAGGTTTTTTTTTTCTCTCTCAGAAGACGCCAAACAAAACATGCCACCCGCTGTCATCTTTGAAGCTCGAAGATGCAATTCGTTGTCCAGTCGTATGCTGGCTCGCATAAGGAATTACTCTTTGTTGCAGATGGAGTGCCCAAAATCAATAATAAAGTTGTCTTCACGAACTGTACCTTCAGCGTAATCAGCAACCGACGTAGATGCCATGCACCTGCTGGAGCCAAAGCCGGAATTTTTCATTGGTTAGCACAGGATGGGGGCATTTGTTTTTACGTTTCCGCTCCAAATCTCAGGGGATCGCGAACCGGGTTACGCACACGGTTGCTATGGCGACTTATTGCCGATGCTGAAATGGCCTGCGACTGCAGCAACTTTACGGCCTCATCTGAGTTTCGGACGGGGCCAACATTTCCCAAGACAGGAGATTGTAGTGACGGCTTCAATAGAGTGGCCCTGGTTTAGTGTCGGCAGCGTTGTACCTAACTGTTCCCGACAGATCTTGCGATGGTATGTCGGCGCAACGCATACGAACGGCAGGATGATGAAGGTGTTGTTGCCATCCTGCCGTTCAAGGGCACACGCATTTGCTGACGCGACGGTCAGCGTCAGCCAAATCATTTGTGAGATTCCTCCGTCGACGTAAAATTCGCACAATGTTACGCCATAACGGTCTCATCTGACTCTCGTCGCTTGGCCGTCCTCAGCATTTTTCCGCTCTCACAATCGCCGCATCAGTGTAGTCTCTCGAGACAAGTCAAGTTTCTCTCCCAGTCATGTCATTTTCTCCCCCTTGATTTAGGGTTTCTTTTTATGTAATAAAACACCATTTTGCCTACAGCAACGGAAGTTTCCACCTTCGTAACGGAACGCCCACTTTTTTCTAAATTAGCGGGTATTTGCGAGAAGGGCCCGTCGTTTTGGGATGCCAGACACCCGGTAATTTGTTAGGGGGAGGGGGGGGGGGGTGTATGTCCTCTTCATTATGTGGAGGGAGAGGAACCTAATAGTACACAACCATAGGCGAAGCACTGTCTTCTTTAAAGCTCATTCGCTAGGGACCGAAATCTGCTGTTACAGTTGTTACTGTTTTTGTTTCTATACATTTCACTGATTCCTTTTTATTGCCTATGGAACAGTTTATCTGTCAAAGCGCTTCAACCTGCAGTCGGCAGAGTAGTAAACGGCCGTCGAAGGTGCTCTGAGGCCCATGCGCTCGGACATTACGTGTGTGAACCAGTAAGAACCCGATACGTGCTGTTCTGTAAACGATGGCCGCGCATCGATCGGTATATAGCTTTTGAGTAATCGCTGAACGTCAGAGAAGTTACCCTTTTGTCGTGATACTGGGTGTCAGAAAACATCCGGCGCGCTCTATTTCTCTTGCGGTCTCCCGTGATTGGCGGCCCGGTTTATTTTTCGTGACGTTTCCGGAAGCGCTGCCAGTCACACGAGGCCGCAGGGGAAATCGAGCGCACATGATGTTTTCCGGGACCCAGTGGCATTTGCCCTCCGCCTCTATACTATTCACCCGATAATGAACGAAATTTCTGTCAGCATCGCGGAGCACACTTGACAAGATCGCGTTTTCATGCCGGTAATTTCTTTGTGTCAGTTGGTGCCCCGTGCATGCTTGCCAGGAAAGAATCTCCATGCTGGGTGTTTGGTTGCAAAGCACATCTGCGTTCAATCTTGAGCTGCCGCTCATAAAGGCGGGGAGGGTGCATCGCACTGATCCAGCCTAAGTAAGGCGCAGAGTGGGGAGCATTTGGATTGGGTTGCGCGTCGGAAGTGCAGCGAGGAACGCAGGCATAAATGGCAGAGCTGGCCTGAGCAGCGCGCAGACGGAAGGGGAAGTAGAATAGTCTGCGGGCCGTGGCGCAATTTCACACTTCTAAAGAAAAAGAGGCAAGGATAGCGAACGTTGGTACAGAAGGCGCAAATTGATCCGCTCGTGCCATGGCTAGTACCAGAGTCCTTCAATGAAGGACTCTGCTAGTACTAAACAGCAAAAATTACGTTGCTTCATGGACAGCACAGTACTAGGCGGCCTTTTGTAATATCAACAAAGTTGTGCGAACGGCTTGGCAGCCTTTCTTTGTTGGATTACAGGTTTCATTCTATTTAACCGGCAGTGGGTTTCTATTTAATCTCTGAACAGCCGAGCCTATACGGTTACATTCTCTACACCGTCGTACGTAATTACATATGAAACGCTTTGAAAGTTCTGGTTAAATCAAGGGTTACACAAACCGAACAAATGTAACATCTCGATCGAATGTCGGTAATATGCAAGGAGGAGCAAAAGTTTCTCCCGCATTCTACCGGGCGTTCGTTCGATTTACAAACAAACGTGTTTTCAGATACATCGTGTTTACTATTTCGTTCAAGGTATTGTTCTCTCACAGGTAGTAGCCGCCTTGAAAGAGAGCAGGCGATATTGTTTTACTTGCACATTTTACGTATTTGGATCCTTGGGTGCTGTATCTTGGGGGCTCTTTTCTCGCCTCCGTCATCTTCGCTCGTGACAAATGTATCCCTCTTTTTTATGTCCATGACGGGTATTTTGGGGTGTACGCTTTAGTCTTTTTGCAGAATTGGTTGACGAAGTATAATGGTCACACACAGCAATATACAGCGGTTGCGTACAAATCTAAGTCAAAGATTTCATGCCTATATGTCGCCCGATGCCAATTGGTGCTGACCGGCCTTTTGCTGCCCTGGGGCGGGCGTGCATGCACTGAATGCGTAGGTCCAAGCTGGAGACACCGGATGTCCTGGTGGCGCTGGACTGGGGCGTGCCGCTGCTCTCCCAGCTGACCGTAGACACCCGCTTCAAGCGCCCGGAGTTCCGCACTCTGCACTCCACCTGCGACCCGTGCACGTTCCAGTGGTTTCTCATGCGCAACGTGCTCCAGGAAGAAGGCCCCGTGCTCGCTTACTTCGAACTCGTCTCGGTCATCCTGAATGGCTCCGCGGCGCCTAACAGGCCGGTTGAAGAGGCAAGTATATATGCGCATGCATCTGCAATGCAACAGCTATACCAGCTTGTACCCGCCGCGGTGGCTGAGTGGCTAGGCTTTGCGCTGCTGAGCACGAGGTCGCGGGTTCGATTCCCGGCCGCGGAGGCCGGTCTTCTGATGGAGGAGAATAGCAAAAACGCCCGTGTGTGCGAGATTTCAGCGCACGTTAAAGATCCCCAGGTGGTCAAAATTAATACGGAGCCCTCCACTACGGCGCGCCTCATCGCCTGCGTTGCGTCGGCGCGTTAAACCCTGCAATCAATCAAATCGATATACGAGCTTGTCAAGCCTACCCACCGAGTGCACGTATGCGCACAGCCTGGCTGGGAGTGCAACCAAGGGCTAAAAGGCACCTGTGTCAAATCTCCCCCGTACCAAATTCGGGTCTCTTTCAAACCATAAGCGTATAAGCGGGTGAAGGGTTCCGGCGTGAGAGGGCTCATCCTAATGAGACTGCCCCCACCTCTCCATTCTTGTTCCACCCCCAACAAAATAACTGCGTTTACTTTGATAAACAATGAATCGGAGACTTCTCCGCCTTAGTCTCTATTATTAGAAGATAAAGAAAAGCCAGGCGCTATAACCGAAATAATACAACATTTTTTTCTGCAAACAAAAATTAGAATTTTCTGTCTCTAAAAAACTCAAACTGTATGCACTGGCCCTCGTTGCCGAGAACTTTTGCAGCAATAGATGCTTATTCAAAGATGTTTGCTGGTGTGAACCGTGCACTCGCACTTTTTTTAGAAAGCACTTGCAGTCCCTTGGTTAAAGTTTCTTGAAATGCTCTCCAGTAACCAATGCGTGCTCAACCGCAGCAAATGTGCCAAATGACAATCTGCATCATCATCATAAACAACATCACCATCATGTTTAGGCCCACTGCTGGACCTAAGGCGTTGCGCTGCTGAGCACGAGGTCGCGGGTTCGATTCCCGGCCGCGGCGGCCGCTTTTCTGATGGAGGCGAAAAGCAAAAACGCCCGTGTGTACGAGATTTCGGCGCACGTTAAAGATCCCCAGGTGGTCAAAATTAATCCGGAGCCCTCCACTACGGCGCGCCTCATCGCCTGCGTTGCGTCGGCGCGTTAAACCCTAAAATCAATCAAAACCCACTGCTGGACGATGGCTTTTTAAACTGACCTCCAGCCGCTCCTATTCTGCGCTATTGATTTGAAGCGCAACAAAAACACACGCACGAAGAACAGAGTAGACGAGATAGCGCCTGTCTCGTCTACTCTGTTCTTCGTCCGTGTGTTTTTGTTGCGCTTCAAATCATGGCATCTATTCACCAACTAGCACAGCAAGAAGTTCTTCTCACCCCTATCCTTCGCTGCCCGAGTCCTTTCTTTGAACCCCAATTTTCTTATTTTGTCTGTCTATCGCGTTAATGTCTTTTTTCTTATTCTAGACCCGTCTCTGGGTGTCCATTCTGCTATTTTGTCTCACTATATGGCCATCGCAAGCCCATTTATTATTCTTAATTCAAACTATATCTTCTACTGGAGCATGTTCCCTGATCCAGGTAGCTCGTGTACTAACTCTAAGCGTTACTGATATCATTCTTTGTTTCATGCCTGCTGAGCCAACCTAAGTTTGCGTTCCAGCTGTTCAGTGATGTGCCAAGTTTCCGCCGCATAAGTCCACATCAACTCACCGCATTTCTTTTATACTGTTCGCTTTAGCAATGGAGGTATGGTACGATTCATTATTTGTCAGTTCCACATACTGTATGACTCAAAAAGCGTGACTGGTGCTCTGCCACTACTCAATTCGCACGTCATGCTTGCATTGTGTGATTTCACAGCGCAGAGCGCAGTCTCGACGTCATTATTGCTGCCTGCTTAGATTGGTCAGTCGAGTGCATTGCGGTGAAGCTGAAATATAGGATTCTTAAATATATAGTGCAAGTTCTGCTCTCTGAGTGGAGGCCGGACTTCGTGAAATACTAGTGCCTGTATGCACATCCTTTCGTGGGGATCTTAAACTCTAGATTAGTAAGTGAAGTAGCCGTACACTGCCGAGTGACGCGATGTAGCAGTGACTCCGCAGTATTTTCATTGTGTAGTGACGGCTTAAAAATAGATTTCTTAAATTTGAAATTTAAAAACACATGTTTTAATTGCTTCCTCGTGCTTCTTAGGTGAGGCGCGCAGCCGAACATTGTTTTTGTTCCCCTGCATGTCAGACAATGCATGTTTCTGTTGATGACCGAGCAAGCCGAGCTGTCATGAAGCAACTTATAAACTCATTGGTGTTTTGTTCGTAACTATTCCTAGAGTTTCAAAATTATGTGCGCACGTGCCTCTTCTGCCTTTCTTCTTCTTGTAACACTACAATTCTTGTGTGCAGTAACAGTTGCAGTTCTGTTGCCTTCAATTCGGAAAAAGTAAAGTTTTAATGGCAAAAAAACATACAGTATCCGTTGTTTTTTTAACGGCAAGGCGTAAATTTCATTCGCATGTATACGGCCAAGACGCGTTCCTTTGTTTGAAAGTAACGTTCTTATTTCCTTTTTGTCGTCACACATACAGCGCTGGCAAACTTCGCGTGTGGGAGTGGCAAAGAACTGTTCGTTCCGCGTACCGTGCTTCCTAGAAAGGGCCGCATTCCTCGCTTGTATTCTTTCCTCGCTTACTTGTTTGCTCATTCAGGTGCTTTATTTTCGGATATTATGCATTCGACGGCTTTCTCGGAGAAATATCCTTTTTACTACAGCCTCAGGATAAGCGGCATCGCAATGTACAGACCTTTATGCCGAGTGAGACGTGCCCGTCTTTCTGTTACAATATTGCTACCGTCAGCGGATTCTTGTACACGACGACCCTGTTGTGAGACACGTATTCTATAATTAGATATAGAGTTAAGGTTCCCGCTAAGCGCATTAATTTGATATACCCTGGTTATTTTAGCTTACCGCCTGTTTGCATCGTACCAGGAGTGGCCCTCTCCCTTGCATGGGTATATACGGCAGCATTGGGGGGAACGTTTTTCGTTGCAAGGAACTTGACCCAACGGGCAGCTTAATTGAGCTTCTCAGGGTATGGTGAACATATAAAACTGACCCAAAGTTGGAGAAAAACGCCTGGCAGCGTGTCCTTCACACTGTCTGTGGCTGCTTCGACCGCAAGCCGCAAAATGGAGACCGTTGAAAGTTTTCCATCGCTTCTACAGCTGCAAATGTGCGCACGTGATTCAGGCAGATGTCGTAGACACGACATTACAAGTATAGCCGACCATTCTTTTTTTCATATTATCGCAGAAACGTGCACCGATGATTGGGTCAGTGCCTTGTCACGGTATACAAAGAGGCGACACGAGCGAGGGTAGATCACACAGTTCGCATGCGCAGAATGATCCTGCAATTGCAACTGTCGTCTGCCAGGCTGTTCTCACAATTAGGACACAAATCCGTTCCGCCAGTGATCAGTCAACTATCTTCGTTGCCCGATGTTGACAGCGATTCCTCAAGCGGCTTTATTGTTCACGGCTATGAGGACCGGACGCTGATTACAAGCGGGAAGAAGTTGAGTCGCACTTGCGGGAATACCCTAGGAGACGACGTTTGCACTAGCGGGACCATTTTGCGCTTGTGAATTGTGGGATATATTTTCCCACTTGTTTCGCCTCTTTCTACCGTGACAAGGCGCTAAGCCAACCGCCGGTCGACGCTCCCGCGATATTATTGAAGAATTCGGTGGCTGGACGCATGGAGGTCCTCAAGATGGACTACTGCGTATTAACGGCTGTCGTGCCATCCCTGTTGGATCCGCGGCCTGACATCGAACTGCTGGACGTGTTGATCATGCAAATTTACTACATCATGGGACCCTAGAGCCTGCCCATCGGCGGCAGAGCACCTGATATTACGCGTGCTGTTCCTTGAAGTAAAAATTACAAACGCTGTAGTTTACGTATGAGTTACGGAATCCGCATTAGAGTTTCCCCTTTTCGGCGGCTGCGACGAGAAGTGGAATGAAGTAGCTAATAAACTATGCTGGTGTACAACACATTATTTTTTAGTTGTGTGAATGTCCTCCTTTTTGCAACAAATTGTGACTTACAAATGGTACGAATGATAAAGTGTTTCGGAATCTTTAAACCGATCGACATTTCAATCCAATCTCTCACAGTTGATGTATCACTTACGGTTTGCTCCTTTTATCTCTAGCGTGGCATGTGGTGTGTTTATTTCAACAGCTCCATGCGCTGAAGGTTTGAATCGTAGTAAGCTTACGAGCGCTCGGCGTGTGCGTGTCCTCCGAACGAGAGGGGATTGGGAACTGTTAGAGCTTTCAGGTGAAAAAAGGAAATACGAAATGCCCCTTAGAAATTTTTTCCCCTATCTTAAAAGCTACAAAAAAGTAAAAAAAAACTCGCCTACCGACGATTCCGCAGTGACTCGGGACAACATCACAACGTCAGCCTAAATTTGCCCTGTAACGAGTTTTGCATCCTGCCATTTGTACTTGCGAAGTCGTTCCCAAATATTATTCCCACATTCCTAGGAGGTACAGATCGTAACCGCTAGATGTCAACTGAAATGTCAAGGGAAGTGAAACATGGATACCCGCAACCACTTCGCAGGTCGTCAACAGGCATTTGCGGGTGGTGTTCGGCCGAGGCGGCAAACTGTTCGTCTTGAACAAGCGCTTGCTACGGTTCGTCGCCATACCCGCCGGCAACGTCGAAGACACCACGGGCCACCTCGCCTACGTCACTTGGCACGTGGTTCTGCACCTGGCGCCCATGACGTCGCATCCTCTTCCACGGGAGCAGTTCCTGGATGGCAGGGACACCGACAAAAGACCCCGGGGCTACATGACAGGCCGCTGCTACAGGGACGCGGCGTTGCCCCTCGCATTTGCCCAAGTCTTCAACGATCACTGGCTAGCCGCGAGCTCCGTGGGGAACGCGACAGCCATTCTGGGCCACATCTGGAGCGGGGCCAGTGCCACCATAGCCCCGCTGCCCTGGACTGACGGCGAGATGAGGTACGGTGCGCTGGAGAAGCTGGCCACCCTGCGCGCCGTCGTGGACCGCTTTGACCAGGGGTCCAGGAACGAGGGGGTCCTGCAACAGCTGTACCCGCACGTGACCGAGCTTAATAGCTCGTACCTGGACATGTGGCAGCCGTTACACGCGACCGAGCTAAATGTTTCCAAGAGGCTCCACCGCGTCCGCGGTCCCACGTCACAGAAAGTGGGCTTCCTGCTCACTGGGGTCAACGCCTCCTACATTCCGGTGTACCAAGTGATAGTTATCCCAGCTGGCAACCTCTACCCACCATGCTACGTGGCCAGTTATTCTTCCTCGTCCAACATGGCCAGCCTGGGCCAAGTTGTGGGGCATGAGATTACGCACGCGTTTCACGCGGACGAGGCAAAGTTCAGCTGGGAGGGGCTCCACCGCGACTGGTGGACTCCCGCGCCGAGCAAAAAGTTCTCGCGCCAGCTGGCCTGCCTCCGCCGCCTTTACAACGAAACGCCCTGGACGGGGGCCGTGGGATACGGAGCGCACGCGGTTTCTAAGAATTTCGCCGTCAGTGGCGGCTTGCTCAAGGCCTATCGGGAGTACCGCGTGAGCGGGGCACTGCAGCACAGCGGTGCCTCGCAGCAAGGCACGACCTTCACTGGTGAGGAGTCCTTCGCCAGCAGCTGCTTCAAGTGGTGTTCCAACGATGACCAGGGCCCTGTTTGGTACTCTCTGGGCGGGGAACGGTGCAACAGGCCGCTAATGAACATGTCCGAGTTCGTCGAAGCATTCGACTGCGCCCTGGCATCAGCCATGAACCAGACCAGCTGGTGCGGTGCTGTGATATGTGTTCTGTCACCGAATACCGCGGCTTCGAATTTCTGCTCTCAAGTGATTGGACTGCACTCTTTCGTTGCTTGGCTGTGTGTGTTACTGGCGCTTTTTTGGTACTTCAAAGCATTTCCCACGCTGCCACAAAATAGAAATTGTGCAGTTACTGGAAGCTGTGCATGAAATCGCAACAGCTTCAATGTTCGCAGGTCTCATTTGGCTTACTTCCTTCGTACATATGCACGTGCATTTGTTCAGGTGAACTTTGAAGGTGTTTGCTGCTGTTAGCCATCTTCAAAAAAGAGTGGAAAAGTGTGGAGAAGTGTAATGTGCGCAGAATAAGCTGTACCTAGAAAAATATTCTGTGGCACTTATACCTGGCGTGGTAAGGTGGTTTCGTAATCTTTTTTTCTATTTCACAGTTTAATTCCTGTGCCTCCGTATTCGGCGGGGTTCTGAAGCGATCTTGCTGCCTTAAATGCCCACTGGTGTGTTCAATAAATATGCTATTTTCTGGATCTGCTTTCGTAGGTTACTCAATTCTGAAGCGATCATTCTGTGTGTTAGGCCCACTTGCGTTCAATACATCTGCTGTTTCCTTCGTTGTGCTCTCGGGAATGCTGGAGATTCCTCGACAGGTACCAAATATCGTTGGTACTGAAGTGACGCTAACGAAGGTAGCGTCACTCCGGCGTCCAGGGATCGTTTTGGAACAGAGTTGTTGCATTTATCATTTATGCTTTCCATGTGCTAAGATTAGCCGCAATGGTTTTAATACCCGCGACACAGGGAACTCGGAAAACATCTACGCTTGCGCGGGGAAAGATATGGGCGTGAATAGTTGGGGCTGCAGGGGTTGTTCAGTTCGAGAGAGAAAAATAGCGTCAAAGTTTAAAAATGTTTATCGTGGGGCCTGACAGAACGTTTTGCGTTCTTTATAAGACAAAAGAGGGGGGGAGGGAGTGAAACATATTTGTTGAGTAAGATTTATTGCAAGTTTGAGAAAAGTTGATAGAGATATGGCTGCACCTGTAAGGTCAAGCAGAATTTCAGGGCCCCGAATCAGCTCACGCTAATTTTCAGCTGACAAGCTGGTCAGAGCAGCCCGTCATGGGTCGATATAGGTATACTCGGTGACAACTTAAGAACGGCACCGGAAGTTGCCGCTGTGCCTTATTACCGTAGCCGGATGTCTCTCCGCGCGGCGCAAGTAGGGCGTTACTGGGAATGTTTTGAACATGGCGTGAGCCGTTCCCGTGATTTTTTGCACTTAATATGCTTATAAACGACTCTAGTGACGACAAACAAACTGCGTAAGACAAGGCAGACGATATCACACATTCATAGCAAACCCCTTTCAAAACGCGCGCACTGCCGTCACGGGTCCGGCGCTTTGGCGGGGTGATACACTACGTGAGGTGGTGCCGTTCTTGAGTTGTAACCGAGTATGGGATATGTGATGTTTGAGTTGTTTACCCCTGAGCACATCCTTGGATATGACCAAGTGTCGCTGAAGAGAGTGGGCGTTTTGCCGTCTTTAGTATAACGTCGGGCATTTCCTACCAAATATTTTCGTCAGTCTAGATTTGTGGATATATGAGTTGGTTTGCATCCTGAGCAAAATTTCAGATTCTTAAACATTGAGATCCCCGTTTGGCATGGGGAAGGATGTTGCTTGTAGTTTTTCATATTTTTTCGGGGTGGGGAGTGTGCATGGTAGCCGTGGTCGACAGGGAGCACGGTATGCGAGTTGGGGTGGACCTTGATCGGCTGTGTCGGTCCCTTCCAGACTCGTGTCCGTGTGTTAATTCGATGTGAACTTTCATGATTTTGTATTCGAGAATCTTTCTGAAACGCTTAGAGGTACTCTGCCTGTAATCAAGAAACTAATGGCCTATTGAGCGTGTCTAATGATGTTTAAGCATCTATTCGATAGTTCCATGGGGGGGGGGCAGCGCAAACAAGATTGAATTCGCGTGTGTAGATGATGATGATGATGATGGTTTGATGTTTATGGCGCAAGGCCAACTGGGGCAAAGAGCGCCAAAACAATAGCGTGTGTAGGAAGGTAATAGAGTTACAGGGGATGCTACAATACTCCTTTACGACCATTGTTGCCTTCGTACTTCCGACCATCCCGGCGTCCGCGTATACTGTTTTCTTCGTGGTTTTGCAACCTTCCTCAAAAGGATTCGATCCTGGCTTATCGCCTGTTCTCGCGTAGATTTGGATCTCTTAGTCAGTATGGGTAGGACTTTTATGGAAAGTCGCTGTATGATTGACGTATCCATCATGCCGCCCAGCCTTCTTTTTCTGGATGTGTGACTACATTTATAGGATCCCAATTTTTTTCTCCAGATGCTCCTATTCTGCTAGGAAAGTCTGGTTTATTCAACGGTATTGTGAGACACAATTTAAGGACCTTTGCGGTGATTCTGAAAATCCGGAGGCTGCCCTCTATGCTGACCTGATGATGGCCTTTTTCAGTTATGGTAGCTCGTGTTCGATATTCGGATAATGACCAATTCCTGAATTTTTTATGTCATTCCTGGCCCTGCGTTTTCCAATGCAGATCAAATATTTGGCGATTGTGAGATTCGCTCTGCCGCTCCTCTATATGGCCAAGATTCTTACACGACTTTTTTCTGGGATCACATGATGGCCTATTGTTGGCGCTATTCAGCGTTTGCCGGACCAGAGCTTGTGAAGGTGACATGACCGCAAATTTTTTTAACCTGTTTTAAAATTAATGGAATTACACGCCGGATACTCGCTTTTAGATGCGAAGCATCTCATGCTCGGGGCTGTGTCCCTCCCTCCCTCGTCGTTGTCTGCCGTCCGCACCCCCACTGCTCATGCCTGGCCAGGCACCGCTGATGATGATTGCGGCAGGATGCACATAGGGATTGGCAAACCAAAGAATCCATAATCAGGCAGCTTCGCGTTCAACCCCCATCGTCGTCATCTCGTGGGGGAACCCTGAGTACCACACCCCAACTGCGCATGCCTGGCCAGGCCCCGCTGATGATGATTGCGGCAGGATGCCCCTAGGGATTGGCCAACCAAACAATTCATCACGAAGTAGCTTCGCGTTCAACCACCGCCGTCATCTTCCCACAGGGGAATCCTCAGTAGTATGCGAGTCTATCCTCCTCTCCTCTTCGACGCTCCTCTCCTCTCCGGCATTCCTCCTCTCCTCTCCGATGCTCCTCTCCGGGATTGCGCAACGAATGGCAACACCTGCGGCTCTGCACGCGAAAATACAAGGCAGCTTAGCGTTAGAGACGCGACGGTAGCCGCTCCATACTCCGCTGGAGGCGCCACTGTAGCTCCACGGTATAAATGACGCGCGCGCGCGCTCCGCTCCCCTCATTCTCCTCCGGCAACGCCGCGATCGAACTGAAAACTAATGGGAACTCGAGTCGACCCCATGGCTGCTTCGCATACTACTCAGGGTTCCCCTACTGGAAGATGGTGAAATTTTTTTATTGTGGCACAGTTCGTTTCTGGTTACATTGTAGGCTTTCCTTGGTTTTTTGTGAGCCTGGTGTTCATCTCTTGCCACCTGTTTAAGGTAGGTAGCAGTATGTTGGCGCCAGCATCAGTTTAGGTCGCCGGAGAGGTGCTTTGGTGGTGGTGCAAGTTCCGGGGACGGCTGGCAACCGTGTCAGCGCAGCATACGACTACACACAACGTTTAGAAGCAACTTCAGCGCGCAGGTGCGGCGCCTGCTCAAATCGTGCATCTTTACTTGTGCCGCTGTATCCTCCTTTCCACAATCTAATTGACGCTCCTCGACATTTCTGGTACTGGCGCACCCCCGTATCTGGCTGCATCAGTTGTTGGCATCGATGACGGACATCCGTGGACGCTGGATGAGCACGGCTGTTAGCGGGCGGCTAGGAGGCACGGCAAAATCGAAAAACGATCCTAATAACGCTAGCCCGTTAAAAAAACACACAAAAACAGAGCAGAAATGGAAGGCGCATCAAGTGCGACGAGCAAATCACGCAGCGCAGCTCTGTGCTGGCGATAACTATAAATCTTGCGCAGTGGTTCCAGACGCGAAGGAAACAGTGAAAGCGCTGATCGAAAGTGTTGCAGGGTCCCTTTAATCAGTTTTCTCTGAAACTCCACGTCTTAGCTGGCGAGAGCTGCCTCCCATTGCTCTTGTTTCTCTTGCGGTGGTGCCCCGCATGGCCATTCATCCACACATTCCCATGTAACATGGTATAATGTCGGTGTACCACCGCAACAGGAGCCAGTGTCCTGATATTGTTGTGGATACATTAAGATGTTCGTGATGGTGCCGTCATAAGTAATTGGAACATGGAGTTGTGAATATCCCAAAATTTTTGTTTTACTGGATTTCTGACAATCATTACCGATTTACAGAAAGCTGTTTTCATAAGGAGGACTCCTCTAAACGCACACAAATGCAGCCAGGCAGTTTCCGGAGAAAGAAATTCCTTTAAATTTACGACACCGTGTTCCAATTACTTTTGACGGCACCTGTACGTATATTTTTTTAAGCGGGTTCATTTGATTTCGAATGTTCCAACATAACAAAAACCAGCGCTCTTACATAACCTTCAAGCACAGCAAAAAATGGCACATCTCCACTCCGTGGATGATGGCGAGGTTGCAGAGTACGGGGATGCAAATGACTTCCAAGTTGCGCTCCGAGTGACATCCGATTTGCGCCCCGACCTTCATTCGGTTTGAGCCGTGAGTTTCGCCTTGATTATTCCCTAAATGAAACTGCAACTCATGGCTTAAATCGAATTTCGCTTGATTTTCACTTGATGGTGGTGTGCGCACGGATGGACCCGGACGGACATTGGGAGGTCCTAGGGTACTCCGCACCGTTACAGGCGAGGGAGTAAGCCGTTTGACTCTCGGGTGCTAACTCACGGTCGTAGCTAACACTAGCTAACTCACGGTCGTAGACCGGACACTAACTCTGTCTGGTCTACCAGGCTCAGGCTCGACTCCTACCGGTGCCTGTGTGCTTTTTTTTGCAATTGGAAATGCTATGCACAGGGACGCGGACGGACATCGTGGGGTCCTAAGGTGCTTCGCACCTAAAATAATTTTACCTGCGTATGCGCAATGGCTCCGCGCATAAAAATCATGGTTTTCCCAGTCGCTGTGTCTACAGTGCCCTACGCTGTCATTATAAGTACTCGAATAAAGTGACGTCCGGTCTCATTACTTTGTGTAACGCTGCTTCCCAATCCCAAACGTTTTCAGGTTGGATAATTTAAATTGCCAGATATTGGCGAATCTAAAACCTTTAAACTTTTATTAACGTAACCTAAACTAACGTAACCCGACAAAGCCAACCTAACGTAACCTGTGGTATTGTAACCTCATCTAACCTACGGAACCGATCATTTAAAATGTCTAAAAACTAATTCTAAGCTGAATCAGGAAAATTATCGAAAGAAAAAAATGGCCACGTATCTGCTCCGTTTATTGCAAATGTCGTCGAAAGACGATAGTCTTGGTAGACATTTGCCAAGGAAATGCCCCTTTTTCCTTTCCCGCTCACCTCTCATGCTGTTTCTGTTCCGTCGCGCTCATCCAAAGGTAAACACACTAAAGGTTTGCTCGAGGTGATTTGAATTTACCACGTTCCAATGCTGCATTCAGGGTTCCTCGAGGCCAGCGCTGCAGTACGGCGGAGACGCGCGTGAATGGAGGCGGTCAACTACAAGTTTTATAGAACCGCGTGGCCATGCTCCAGGTGCGTTCCAAGCCGAATGTGGAACTTAGCTAGTGGAACCTTTCGTTCCTGTTGCCGCGTGATTTTTCATATGCCGCCAGGAGGTAGCGCGGGCAACAGCAGCAGGGGACGGTTTTCTGCATTTGATGTGGAATATCATCTGCTATCGAAAAACCAAGCACCCATGAATTTTATAATAAAGGAACGCTGTAAATAGCCCTGGTGTACCACTGTCCTGTCTTATATTTGCGTAATGTCTTGTTCTTATTCAACAAAGTTGACAAGCATGAACAAATAAACCGGGCTAAGACGTTTACGTTTCGCTGTGAGTATATAAGAATATTGCGCAATCCCAGATTTACTTAGGCAGTGTGGCTAAATCGAGTCACAGACAGACAGACAGACCAAAGTTTCTGGGTTTAAGTAGCCCAAGAAAGAATATCGCCCTTAAAGAAAGATTTAGTGTCCATCCACTTTGCGAAGAATGACCAGAGGAGGTGGGCGCAGTCCTAGAAGTGCACAAACAGGCCCGTTTATTGTAATCTGCAATTGACCATATTTTTAGTTAATTAGATGAATGAAACTTCGACGGACTTGAGCTTTATTCCAGCGGACAAACGGGGGACTGTCGGTTTTCCTTCCGTAGAAGCTCATGTATTAGCAGCAATCGGGAATTTTACAATATTTACACCTTCACTGCGAACTACCCAAATATGAAAAGTAGATGAAGCTCGGCGTGATGTTAGACTCGTCTTAGAGGGTTATTGTCACGTCATTTGTTTTGGGAGCAACAGGTACAGCCGCTTTCTGTAACCGTAATCCCAGTTGACTTTGCCGCCATAATAAATTTTGTCAACGCGACTTTTTTTACGCACCAGATTGACGACGCAAAAATAAACCATCGCCGGTCTCCAACCTCTGCCGTTTGAATTGCGCAGCTAAGACGTAACCACTGCATCATTTTTACGTCATTATATGCCGCAATAACCCAGCTCCAAAAGTACTAGTGCAGTCGGACGGCACTCAATAGGGTATATTCACAGGCACTCGGCCGCGCGGCGGCGCTACCTGCGCGGCGGCGCCGACTCCATTTGTGCGGTTGAGTTGTTTTGCGACGGCGCACGTACGGCAGGGCAACTAGCGTGGTTTGCTTCGCGCGGACTCGCTGTATTTGTTTATTTCTTGTGTTTCGTCGAACTGCCGCGGCTGACGTTACATCCACGCGTGTCTCAAGTGTGATGCGGTGGTGTGTGAGACCACCGTGCTTGTGGATTGTGCGAGTGTGTGCCCCGCGTCGAGCTGAACGCGTTACCGTGCTTTCAACAGTTGCCTCCCGCTATGAAGCTGAGTGACTATGCGAAGGGGCTGGGGGGAGACGATCGCGACAGATACGTTTACAAAATTAGAAGGTGCGGCGGCGACGACCCACTGACTTGGGGTGAGGAAGACTTGACGGATGACCTTCAACTGTTTCCCAGTGTGGACGAAGCTGACATCAGAGACTACCTGGTTCACGGAACTAGCTTTGTTACTAGGGAACAGTTGAAGGCCAAGAAATCCTTGGACGCCCACAATTACCTCACCAGTGGCTTCGTTCAGCGCGTTCTCCTGAAAGTCGTGCACGATCAGACTGTCGTCGTCGTCGGAAAGGTGAGCAGTTTTCTTTCGTATCGCAGTCAGTCGTAAGTGTATCTCGGCCGTCGACATGACCCTAAAAACCTGCTACCTTCTCTATTTCCTTGCTTTCAGGTTCGCCACTCGCAGGCATTCCGCGACAAGTCGCTGATGCCGTGGTTGCTCGTGAAACGAGACGGTGAAGTGCTTCTTGCACATTGCACCTGCATGGCCGGCCTTGGAGAGGCCTGCTCTCACATCGCAGCTGTGCTTTTTTACGTTGAAGTACTCGCGCGACGTAGAGACGGCCATTCTTGCACTGACGAGGAGAATGCCTGGCTGCCACTCCACCTTGTTAATTTAGACTGTCGTCCAGTGGCCGAAATTGACTTTTCATCTTCGGAAATGAAGAAGCGCCGCATGGACAATGACGACTTGACACGCAAGCCAATTAAAAGTGCCAAACACTCACCTAGTGTCCCCACACGAGACGAGATGGCAGTTTTTTATTCTGCTTTGAGCAAGTCAAAGAGTCGCCCTGCGCTTTTAGCCTTGCACCCCGATTTTTCCGAGCCATATCTTCCTTTGGCGACTAATTTTCCACAAGTACTACTGCAGAACCTGTACCAGGACGACTGCCCAGAGTCATTGGAGGAGGTTTTGGAGGAGTGACTGAAGGTGTCCGAGCAGCTTGGGGCTGATGCCGAGGTAAGCCTGCCATTCTTTTTTCCACCCTGTCTAGCTACAGGTCAAGAATGACAGAAACTAGGCACCGAATTGTGAATACATTCAAACCATGCAGTAGATTCCATAATGAGCACCTGACCTGGTGTACTCGTGACACTTTTCATTTCGAATTTGCTTCACTTGCCCCTACAGTTGAAGCACAGTATGATTAGCTGCAGTAGCATTTCTGTTGGATTCTACTGTGAGGACAACGTAATCTTTTTTAAAAAAAAGCAGCAGCTTTTGATGTGCTGTTACTGTAAACAGTCGATAAAGGATGGCATTTGCTTACAGGTGTGCGTGCTGGTGGAAAAGCAAACAAGGGCGCAAGCAGCGTCTACCAAATGGCACCACTTTCGGACTGGGCGCATCACGGCATCCAACGCAGGAGCGGTGTGTGCCACATCGATTGGGAAACCCTCACAGTCTCTTCTTCAGAAGATCTGCCACCCCGAGGACTGCAGATTTAGCTCGCAGGCTACAGACTGGCGGAAAAAAATGAGCCAAAAGCTAGAGAGGCCTATGTAGCAGCCGTAGCCACCCAGCATGTGGACTTTCTCTGCAGTGCGTCAGGTTTGCACATAAGCCCCGAGTTCACATTCCTGGCTGCCACACCGGATGGGCTCATCGATTTTGCTTGCTGTGGTGGTGGCGTGCTGGAGGTGAAGTGCCCGTTTTCTGCTAAGGACTCCTGCATCGAGCAGCTTTTACAAAAGAACACATCGTGTCTCATCCCTGAAGCTGGAGACGCAAGACTTTCAAGGAGTCATCATTACTACACCCAAGTGCAAATGCAGATGTTTGTTTGCAAGCGCAACTACTGTGACTTTGTTGTGTGGACAGTGGAGGACATGTTTGTTGAAAGGATCGCCCTGGATGAAAACTTCTGCTCCATGATGCTGGAGAAGTGCACTCTCTACTTTCAAAAAGTGCTGCTTCCCGAACTCCGCTTCGGCTACTGGAGCAAAACTGCTCAGGCTGCACAGGCGCAGCTCGATGCTGTAGTGATGCAGGGCGACACCCCTGAAGAGGAGCTGTACTGCTACTGTGGGGCGCCTGAACATGGTGACATGGTGCAGTGTGACGGCAAGCGATGCGAGAGGGAATGGTTCCACTTTGCTTGTGTAGGACTAAAGAGGCCACCAAAGGCCAGAAAATGGTTCTGCAAAGAATGTAGGCAACAAGGCTCGCAGTGAAGTTGACCGACTGAGGCCAAAGCATGAACTTTATTGTGGAATGTGCTTGTATACAATTTAGGCCACAGTTTAATGTTGGTCAATTAGCAGAAGCAAATATGCAAAGTTAGGCAGCCATACTTCTTTTTCGTTCCTAATCAAAGGGCACAACAGAGTCGCACACATTTGTCAGGGCAGCACTGACGAACACAATTCTATCAAGTGTAGTCACCTTCTTTCCGTGAACTTCTTTGACGTGCAGTAGATCGAGGGGAACAGTGCTTTTAAGTAATGAATACTTGTTTCGCAGTACTCCAATTACCCGCTCTACGTGAATCCTCACATTTGCCAGCTTTCGTGTAGCCTCAACAGAATACGCAGACAGCTGTGCTTTCCCTTTCGTGAAAGCTGGAATCTCCAGCTTTGCTCCACACATGCCAACAGCATCCCCTATCGTGAAGCCTCGGTCGGCTAGGACAGAGTCCCCAGGCAACAAGTTCTTAAGTATGCCACACGACTCAGTGAGTAGCTTGTCGCTTGTGCGGCCGCACTACCCTCTAGAAATGCATGTAATTACTCTTTGGGGAGCAATCCCTATCAAGTACTTCACGGTATTGTGGTGCTTGTACGCGGACCATGTCAGTGAACGTGGCTCCATTGAAGACGGCCTGTCCAAAAAAATCTCGAAGCAGTCGAGAATTACTGCAACTTTGTTGCCAAAGGTGCTTTTGAAGGCCATTGGCATCGTTTTCTGAAGCTCCTCCCTTTCGGGCCATGAAACTAGCTCTGTGAGCCTAGTGTAGGCTGCGTCAAGCCACCTGTCTATGATACGCGTCACGGTGGCCTGCGAGACATGGAATCTGGAAAACAGAAGTAATGAAAATCATTACGCTTGATGCACTACATATCATTGTAAGGATGGCCACGGCTAAAAGGTGAAGCTAACTCCTGGGTGTACATGCAATGCAAGCTCCAAAGTGTTTTATGATCACTGCTTAAAGCGCTTTTCTATAAATGATAGGCGTAGCTAAAAATCAGCTGAGCCATAAACACTAAAGCTTTAAATGATTACCATTCCAGTGGTGAAGGTAGCAGGAAGTAGGCAGAGAAGCGTAGCAGAAGAAAAAAATGGTCCATGCACATATGAGAAATGGTACCTGTAAGCTATGTATTCTAAATGCAAGTTTAGCCTCAACCTAATCAAGAAAACCACCATTTCTTGAAACTTTGGTAGGCAGTTCCGGCTAGTGTGGTGCACATCTGGTTCTATGAGGTCATACACTGCCTTTAAAACCTCATAATTTGGCAGCCCTGTATAAAAGGCTCCCATGCCTTCGTTGAGTTTTAGTATGTCCTCGGCCAGGTTTTTCTCTGCAAGTTGCTTCTTTAACGTGTCAACCTCTGATTGTAGGCGGCCGTTCTCTTGTTCAAGGGATGCGATGCGAGCTGCCTGGTCTGATGCATCTTCTTCACCTTCAAGCCCTGCATGGTCAACTTGATGTCACGTTCCACTGCACTACAAAGCTTGCAAAATGACTTTGTTTAATAAACAGACACTCTGAGACTGTGCTCGTGAAAAACTTACCATCTCGTGCAGCCATCCCTGTTTCATTGTCTGATAGCTCCCAGAAAGACGAATTGCCAGCTGAAAAAAAAAGTATTGTCAAGCTATGTGGTGCTACGCAGCAAGATGTAATAATTGGTAAACACTTCTGGGCTTACTTGTGTTGGCCCAAGATTGTGTTGCCAGTGGTCCCACACAGCACGGCCTGCTAGCAGCTGAAGTGGAAATGCATGTTTTCATAGTAACTCAATGCTGTTCCACTGCTGTAATGTGAACAACAGGTCAACAACAGGTAACATACCTTCATGCTGGGCTGCTGGCTCTTCTTGGCATGAAGACTGCTCTTGAACAGGCAACATACTTTCATGCTGGGCTGCTGGCTCTTTTTGGCATGAAGACTGCTCACCAGCTAAAAAAAAAAGAAACCGAAGATGAACAACTTGCCGCGTGAGCTCATCACTGTTAAATGTAGCAGCCTGAAAACTTCAACTACAGGTGATGAGGAAACGCACTTTCGTATCGGTCAGTCTCTTCCTCCTCGTACAACGGGCCGTTGGTGCCTAGAAAAAAAAAGGTAGTAAAGTGATTGATCCAAGGTGCTCACTAGGCTACGGTCATACCTAGAGAACTTCCACTGGCGACTGGCATCACGTTCGTGTCTTGGGGACCCAGTACGTGACATTGACGTGAAACTTCTGCCTCGGACCTCGCGCGAGCCCTGTTCTGGCAACGATTGTATCTGGACAGACATTATCCCAGCCGTTTAGGTTTCATTAGATCTTTACTGTTACAGCGGCAGAAAACAAAGCACTTTCGTACCTGTCCCCAGTTTGTTTTTTGTCGATCATAGTCGACATGTAGCCCAGGTTGAGGCTGGGCGCCCAATCGGGGTTCATCTCGTCCATGAAGTACGCTGGCCGACCTAAACAGAGAAGATTTCAAGTACTATTGCGCAAAGGGCGAAGCGCGAGATGAAAGAATTGATTCCGCATCATCCTCACCTGTAACGAAGTGCGCGCCACAGACTCGGTAATGAGTCGCTTCATCATCGATGTCTTCCCGGCGAATTCGTTGCAGCCAGAGCGCTCTTCTTCTGGACAAAACGTCTGCCGTTTTTGAGCACTGCCCCAGCCTTGGCTTAGGTATGCCAAAAAAACCGACGCGCTTGAAATTCTCGTCGTCCGGTTTGTTGGGCGTCCGGTTGCTGCAGCCGTAAACCGCACAGTTCACCATTTCGAGGCGGAAACTGCTAACTACTTAGGCCAAGGCGTTAGCAAACCCACGACACGACAGACCCTTCGCCTAATCACTCAGCTTCATAGCGGGAGGCAACTGTTGAAAGCACGGTAACGCGTTCAGCTCGACGCGGGGCACACACTCGCACAATCCACAAGCACGGTGGTGTCACACACCACCGCATCACACTTGAGACACGCGTGGATGTAACGTCAGCCGCGGCAGTTCGACGAAACACAAGAAATACACAAATACAGCGAGTCCGCGCGAAGCAAACCACGCTAGTTGCCCTGCCGTACGTGCGCCGTCGCAAAACAACTCAACCGCACAAATGGAGTCGGCGCCGCCGCACAGGTAGCGCCGCCGCGGGGCCGAGTGCCTGTGAATACACCCTATACACTGCGTTTTCCATTCGACACCCCTACTCATTTGAATCTCGCTATGCACACTGTATATGACCTGACTGCTATGATTTACCATATTCATGCGGAACGTAGACGAAACCATTTTATACCGCATATATGCGAATGATCTCCCGCCTAAATGCAACTTCAGCGAGATGCGCAGGGTGTGATTTTGAGTGCAGTCATGCTATACTGGCAATCACACGAACACTTCCATGCCCGTATCACTTTAGCATCTACGCTCATACTGGAATTCTGGGCCGGTAGATTTAATGTGATAGCGTTACTAGGCTCATATTCTATATTTCCGTGGCTGATTGATGATAATAATTTTATTTTAGCCAAATGCCGTGGCTGCCCGCCGTCCGCTAAAGGCGCGCTCATAAACCATCCGCCGAAGTACGTCTTTGGGAATAACAGTCAACTACAACTGAATGTTTATTTTATTTTATCTTTTTTAGTACCTACTGCCGTCCTATAAGGACCAAGCAGGAGGGCAGAAGGGAAAGTTACATGTATCGCATGGTAGCGGTGAATACATTTCAATTACCATGCTTTGGTCACACACACAAAAAGTATAAATATATAAACAAATACACACACATAAATACATTTATACATACATTTTCCGGTAACAAGTAACGGCACAATCATTTTAAACAAAAACCGTTGCACCGTGCAAAACGCATTGTAAACTAATAAGTTGCAACGATCATACTATGTCTCTAGGTCAAGCAAAACAAAACCTTTGTACAATACAGCTCGTACATTAAGAGACCACCCTAAATGTTTTAACTTCAAGAGAAACAACAAGGATCAAAAAAATACGCAGTGTTCCCAACAAACAATGAAACCCACTAATAAAACCGGACAATCCAGATATGGCATGGCAAAGGGAAAGATACGCGATTTGGGAAAGCACCGCGCCTGCGCAGTGAAGTTCTTTTTACGCACCGTGTGTAGTCGCACGGTCTGAGGACACGGCCGCCAGCCGCGCCCGCAACTTACGTTACCAACAAGCGCCTCTTCGATGAATGAAAATGATGGCTGTCCAACATTGTGTCATTTATAGCTAAAAAGGGGCAAAACATTGACGCCAGGATCTGAAAAACCAGAGAAAGTCAAGATTATAAGCCTACACGAACTAAAATGGGTCCCAATAAAAAAAAACATGATGTATACACCCCAAAAAACGTAGCCAAGCGGGAGTTATCCCTGCAATGACTCTCTTTGACTCCACCAAGACTCCCTTTCGCACTCCACGACTCTCTTTACAACACTCGGCGGTCACGGAACTGCTGCACTTTGCAAAGGCAGTCACGTGTCAACAGCATTTTTGGCATATATTTACTAGCTAATTTTATTTCCAGTTCTTGTTAGGTTTGTGGGTTCCGTATTGCAACATTTTGTGGTGATGAGACAGAAACATACAAAGGGAGAATAGAGAGGTGTGTGCCCCCTGGCTTTGGTCTCCTCTGCGTAATCGGAACAATAGCTAATTTTATTTCCAGTTCGAGCTAGGTTTGTAGGTTCCATATTGTAACATTTTGTGGTGCTGACACAGAAACATACAAAGTGAGGGCACACAGGTGTGTGCCCCCTGGCATTGGTCTTCTGTGCATAATCGGCCGAATAGCTAATTTTATTTCCGGTTCTAGCTATACTCGGTTACAACTTAAGAACGGCAACGGAAGTTGCGACTGTGCCTCGTCACCACAGCCGTATGTTACTAACTTGAATTACATATGCTTATAAACTACTGCAGCGACGACAAACAAACTACGGGATGAAAGGAGCACGATACCACACATTCATAGCAGTTCGTTTCAAAACGCGCGCGCCCGTTGAAATCCGGGTCCGTCGTTTAAGCGGAGTGATACGGTACACGAGCTATTGCCATTCCTAACTTGTTCCAAAGTATAGGGTTGTGGGTTCAATATTGCGACATTTTGTGGTGCTAATACAGAAACATACAACTTGAGGGTACGCAGATGTGTGCTCCCTGGCTTTGGTCTTCTCTGCTTAAAGGGCACAATAGTGAATTTTATTTCCCGTTCTAGTTGGGTTTGTGGGTTCCGTATTGCAACATTTTGTGGTGCTGATACAGAAACATACAAAGTGAGGGTACACAGGAGTGTGCCCCCAGCTTTTGGTCATCCCTGCATAAGCAGCACAATAGCTAATTTTATTTGCAGTTATAGTTAGGATTGTGGGTGCCGTATTGGAACTTTTTGTGGTGCTGATACAGAAACATACAAAGTGAGGGTACACAGGTATGTGCCCCCTAGCTGTGGTCTTCTCTGCGTAAGCGGCACAATAGCTAATTTGATTTCGAGTTCTAGTTAGGCTTGTGGGCTCATAATTGCAACATTTTGGGGTGCCGATACAGAAACATAAAAAAGTGAGGGAACACAGGAGTGTGCCCCCCGCTTTTGGTCATCTCTGCATAAGCGGCACAATAGCTAATTTTATTTCCAGTTTATTAAGGTTTGTGGGTGCCGTATTGGAACATTTTGTGGTGCTGATACAGAAACATAGAAAGTGAGGGTACTCAGGTATGTGCCCCCTAGCTGTGGTCTTCTCTGCGTAAAGGGCACAATATCAAATTTTATTTCCAGTTCAAGTTAGGTTTGTGGGTTCCGTATTGCGACATTTTGTGGTGCTGATACAGAAACATACAAAGGGAGGGTACGCTGGTGTGTGCTCCCTGGGTTTGGTTTTCTCTGCCTAAAGGGCACAATAGCTAATTTGACTTCCGGTTCTAGTTAGGTTTGTGGACTCAAAATTGCAACATTTAGGGGTGCTGATACAGAAATATAAAAAAGTGAGGGTACACAGGTATGTGCCCCGTAGCTGTGGTCTTCTCTGCGTAAAGGGCACAATAGCGAATTTTATTTCCAGTTCTAGTTAGGTTTGTGGGGTTTGTATTGCGACATTTTGTGGTGCTGATACAGAAACAGACGAAGTGAGGGTACGCGGGTGTGTGCTCCCTGGCTTTGGTCTTCTCTGCCTAAAGGGCACAATAGCTAATTTGATTTCCGGTTCTAGTTAGGTTTGTGGACTCACAATTGCAACATTTAGTGGTGCTGATACAGAAACTTAAAAAAAGTGATGGTACACAGGTATGTGCCCCCTAGCTGTGGTCTTCTCTGCTTGGAGGGCACAATAGCTAATATGATTTCCGGTTCTAGATAGGTTTCTGGACTCACAATTGCAACATTTTGGGGTGCTGATACAGAAACATAAAAAAGTGAGGGTACACAGGTATGTGACCCCTAGCTGTGGTCTTCTCTGCGTGGAGGGCACAATAGGCAATTTTATTTCCTGTTCTAGTTATGGTTCTAGGTTCTGTATTGCGACATTTTGTGGTGCTGATACAGAAACATACAAAAAGAGGGTACGCAGGTGTGTGCTCCCTGGCTGTAGTCTTCTCTGCCTAAAGGGCACAAAAGCTAATTTGAATTCCGGTTCTAGTCAGGTTTGTGGACTCAAAATTGCAACATTTAGGGGTGCTGACACAGAAACAAAAAAGTCAGGATACACAGGTATGTGCCCCCTAGCTCTGATCTTTGCGTAAAGCGCACAATCGCAAATTTTATTTCCAGTTCTAGTTAGGTGTGTGGATTCCGTATTGCGACATTTTGTGGTGCTGATACAGAAACATACAAAGTGAGGGTCCGCAGGTGTGTGCTCCCTCGCTTTGGTCTTCTCTGCCTAAAGGGCACAATAGCTTATTTGACTTCCGGTTCTAGTAAGGTTTGTGGACTCAAAATTGCAACATTTAGGGGTGCTGATACTGAAATATAAAAAAGTGAGGGTACACAGGTATGTGCCCCGTAGCTGTGGTCTTCTGTGCGTAAAGGGCACAATAGCGAATTTTATTTCCAGTTCTAGTGAGGTTTCTGGGTTCCGTATTGCGACATTTTGTGGTGCTGATACAGAAACATACAAAAAGATGGTACGCAGGTGTGTGCTCCCTGGCTGTAGTCTTCTCTGCCTAAAGGGCACAAAAGCTAATTTGAATTCCGGTTCTAGTTAGGTTTGTGGACTCAAAATTGCAACATTTAGGGGTGCTCATACAGAAACAAAAAAGTCAGGGTACACAGGTATGTGCCCCCTAGCTCTGATCTTTGCGTAAAGCGCACAATAGCAAATTTTATTTCCGGTTCTAGTTAGGTTTGTGGAACCACAATTGCAATAATTTCGGGTGCTGATACAGAAACATACAAAGTGATGGTACACAGGTGTGTGCTCCCTGGCTTTGGTCTTCTCTGCCTAAAGGGCACAATAGCTAATTTGAATTCCGGTTCTAGTTAGGTTTGTGGACTCAAAATTGCAACATTTAAGGGTGCTGATACAAAAACATAAAAAAGTCAGGGTACACAGGTATGTGCCCCCTAGCTGTGGTCTTCTCGGCGTGGAGGGCACAATAGCTAATTTGACTTCCGGTTCTAGTAAGGTTTGTGGACTCAAAATTGCAACATTTAGGGGTGCTGATACAGAAACATAAAAAAGTGAGGGTGCACAGGTATGTGCCCCCTAGCTGTGGTCTTCCCTGCGTGGAGGGCACAATAGGCAATTTTATTTCCTGTTCTAGTTAGGTTTCTGGGTTCCGTATTGCGACATTTTGTGGTGCTGATACGGAAACATACAAAAAGATGGTACGCAGGTGTGTGCTCCCTGGCTGTAGTCTTCTATGCCTAAAGGGCACAAAAGCTAATTTGAATTCCGGTTCTAGTTAGGTTTGTGGACTCAAAATTGCAACATTTAGGGATGCTGATACAGAAACAAAACAGTCAGGGTACACAGGTATGTGCCCCCTAGCTCTTATCTTTGCGTAAAGCGCACAATAGCAAATTTTATTTCCGGTTATAGTTAGGTCTGTAGACCCACAATTGCAATAATTTCGGGTGCTGATACAGAAACATACAAAGTGGTGGTACGCAGGTGTGTGCTCCCTGGCTTTGGTCTTCCCTGCCTAAAGGGCACAATAGCAAATTTTATTTCCGGTTCTAGTTAGGTTTGTGGACCCACAATTGCAATAATTTCGGGTGCTGATACAGAAACATAAAAAAGTCAGGGTACACAGGTATGTGCCCCCTAGCTGTGGTCTTCTCTGCGTAAAGGTCACAATAGCGAATTTTATTTCCAGTTCAGTTAGGTTTGTAGATTCCGTATTGCGACATTTTGTGGTGCTGATACAGAAACATACAAAGTGAGGGTCTGCAGGTGTGTGCTCCCTGGCTTTGGTCTTCTCTGCCTAAAGGGCACAATAGCTAATTTGATTTCCGGTTCTACTTAGGTTTCTGGACTCACAATTGCAACATTTGCTGGTGCTGATACAGAAACAAAAAAGTGAGGGTACACAGCTATGTGCCCCCCATGATGATGATGATGATGATTGGTGTTTAATGGCGCAAGGCCGACGAGGGCAAAGAGCGCCAGAGAAGTCATTTAATGAAAAGAAGCGATTACCACAAAAGGTAGATATAAACGTGTAAACTAGCCATGCTAAGATCAATAAAGATAATGGTGATGGCTGGTGTATAGGGCCATATTTGATTATGCGTGATAGAAAATGAGGTTTAAAAACTTAACATCTGACAAGTACTTAAACACGCGTTTTACAGAAACCATGGCATCGTCACCCAGAAACAACGATGGGTGTAGGGGAATATGTTGTCTGTAGAGTTCTCTGAAGTGTTTCTGTCGTGTTGTGTCAAGTGCATCGCATTGTATGAGTATGTGGACTACGGATAGGCCGTCTCCACACCTGCTACACAGGGGTCTTGGAGTTCCCGTGAGCAGGTGCGAGTGCGTTACAAGCGTATGGCCTATCCATAACCTAGCTAAGGTAACTTCAATGTACCTATTGTGTGAGTCAGTAGTGTATTGTCCCAAGTGTAATTTTATGATGTGTAGTTTGTTGTCTGTCTGTTTGCTCCAGTCTGCTTGCCAAGTTTTACGGAGTTGCTGTCTTATGTGTGGCTTGAGGTCTGTGTAAGGTAGTGTTATGTTTACTGTGTTTCGGAGTGCAGCATTGGCGGCCATTTCATCCGCCAGTTCATTTCCGCCGATGCCAGAGTGGCCTGGCACCCAATACACAGTCACCTCAAGGTTTGAAGAATACGCCAGCATAATTGATTTGAAGACAAGGTTAACTACATGGTTTTTCGATGACTGTCCGGATGTTAATGCACGGACGATGCTCAGCGAATCTGTATAGATGATAGATTTAGGAATATTATGTTCAACTATGTGATTTACAGCCAGAAAGATGCCATATGCTTCGGCCGAAAAAATACTTGTCTTTGCATTTATGGTTCTACCTCCTTCAAAATTGGGTCCATGAGCAGCACAAGACACCGCAGTGAACGTTTTGGAAGCATCACTTAAAAACTCTGCAGCCCTGTATTTATCCTGGAGATACATGAAATGCTGCTGAATCGCATTTCTTGGTGCCCTGTTCTTATCAAGATGCGTAAAAGACAGGTCACAGAGCACAGGGCGCAGATTCCATGGTGGTATAAAATCAGTGATGGGTGCCTTGTGAATGTCTAAAAAGGGTACCTCATGCTCAGAGGCTTCCTCTCTTACCCTAAGTGAAAAAGGCAGAGAGATGGATGGACGATTTAAGAACAGTTGTTGTGAGGATGTGTTATTAATGGTGGAATTAAAAGGGTGGTTAGTCAGGGCCATGATTTTCGAGGCATACAACAAATCTATGTAAATCCTCTGGTGATATAGTGACCATTTATCACACTCGGCGTAGAGGCTCTCGACTGGGCTAGTGCGAAAAGCACCACATGCAAGGCGAAGACCCAGATGCAGCACTGGGTCGAGAATTTTCAGTGCCGTTTTGGTGGCAGACCCATAAATGACGCTTCCATAGTCCAATCGGGACACCACAAGGCTTGTAAAAATGCGTAAGAGGAGTTGCTTGTCCGTTCCATAGGACTGGTGTGACAAGATTTTAAGAATGTTGAGAGCCTTTAGACATTTATGTTTCAATTGCTTAATGTGAGGGAAGAATGTAAGTTTTTCATCCAACACCACTCCTAAAAACTTGTGTTCCTTCCTCATAGGAAGCCAAACGTTATTAAGTGTAATGTCTGGGTCCGGATGGATCCCACGCTTCCTGGAGAAGACAACACAGGTGCTTTTTTCTGGATTAAGTTTAAACCCATTCTTGTCTGCCCAGCTGGCAAGTTTTTTGACAGCGAGCTGGACTTGACGCTCACAGATGGACATATTGCTTGATTTAAAAGATACGTGGACGTCACCTAGATACCTGGAATAAGAAATTGTACGTGGCAGTGCCTTCCCAAGGAAGTTAATTTTAACTATGAAGAGAGTGAAGCTTAAAACTCCACCTTGCGGAACGCCGTTTTCTTGTACATGAACCCTTGAGAGTGCGCTACCAACTCTCACACGAAAAGTTCTTTCGGACAAATAACTAGCAAGAATGTTCATCATGTTCCCTGAGACACCAAATGACTTCAGGTCAATGAGGATCCCGTAGCGCCAGGCGGTGTCATATGCCTTCTCAAGGTCAAAAAACACCGTTGTTCAAAACTGTTTGTGAATGAAAGCGTCCTTTATGTATGATTCAAGGGCGACAAGTTGGTCATTTGTAGATTGCCCCGCCCTGAACCCTGCCTGGCAGCCCTCGAGAAGACCGTTGTACTCAAGAAAGTACACAAGTCTCCTGTTTATCATCTTCTCGAGAAGCCTGCACAGGCAGATCGTTAGGGCGATGGGCCGATAGCTAGCGGGAGAGGAAGGGTCCTTCCCTTCCTTCAGGAAAGCCACTACTATGGCCTCTCCCCAAGAGCGAGGAATGTGCCCCGAACGCCATATGTTATTGTATAGATGTAGAAGTGTTTCAAGGGTGTCTGAGTGTAGGTGTTGTATCATGGTGTATGTGATTTTGTCTGCACCTGGAGCTGAAGGCTTACATGTTGCCAGGGCTGACTTCAGCTCATGAATTGAAAAAAGAGAATTGTAAGAAGTGTGCGACTTGTTGCTATCACACAGTGACCTCTTTTCCGCAGACGTTTTGTGCTTCATGAAAGTGTTTGTGTAGTGTGCTGAGCTGAACACGTGTTCAAAGTGTTGTGCAAGTGTGTTGGCCTGGTCTTCGAGTGTGTCCCCTGTTGTGCTAACCAGGGGCAGGCTGTGTGTCTGTTGTCCTTTCATCTTGCGTATGTGTGTCCAGACTTTGTGTGTGTCCGTGTATGAATAATGGATGTCAAGAAGGGGCACCAACTCTCGTTTTGCCTCACGGCGGACTCGTTTTCCCATCGCCTTTGCCCTTTTGAACAAGAGGAGGTTTCCCGACGTGGGGTACCGAGGAAGGATACCCCACGCCTTGTTCTGGGCCTCCCGCGCCCGCCTACAGTCATCATTCCACCACGGCCTCCGCTGGTTGCGCGGGGCACCACAGGCGTGGGGAATGGACTTATCGGCGGCGTCGAGGATGTGCGCCGTGAGTAGTTGGGAACTTCTTCAACGTGTAGGTGTCTAATGGTTGTGTGGTGTAGTTTGGATGTCTCTGTAAATGTACTCCAGTTTGCTCTGGCTTCATTGAACCTGTTAAGGGAAGGTGGACTGTTCGGGCCTTTACCTATGTATGTTAATGTGGTTGGGAAGTGGTCACTACCATATGGGTTAGTGCCAACATCCCACTCAAGAGATGGAAAGAGAACTGCGAAACCAATAGCCAAGTCGAGGTGTGAATATGTGTTGTGTCCTATATTATGGTATGTAGGCTTTTTTTATTGAATAGGCATGCTCCTGAGGATGTTAGAAAGTTTTCTATAAGGCGACCTCGGGCATGCGTGCGAGAAGAGCCCCAGAGTACATTGTGTGTATTGAGGTCGCCTAAAAGGATAAATGGTGCAGGTAGCTGATCTACAAGGCCCTCGAAATCCGAGCTCGAGAGCTGGGAATCAGGGGGGATGTAAACGGAGCATAGTGTTATTAAGCTATTGAAGATTATGGTACGAATGGCAAGAGCCTCAAGGACGGTCTGTAATTGGATAGTGTGACACGCCAGGGACTTTCGGGCAATGATGGCCACACCACCGGAAGATGTAGCACCACCGTCCCTGTCCTTCCTAATTACCAGGTAACAATTCAAAAAGTTTGTATGTTTGAAATTTAAATGTGTTTCTTGTATACACATGACACTTGGCTGATTGGAGTGCAGTATTTCGTACACATCGTCAAGATTTTTAAGGAGGCCTCTACAGTTCCATTGAATGATGTTTTCTCTTCCCATTATTTAGTGTGAGAGCTACTGGAGTGTGTATGTTTATGTGTCGTCTCTCGGGGCTGGGACTCTCGTCTTTTTGGGCTTGTCGGGAGGCTTTGGGGTCGGGCACGTTCCTTGCGGTGCACCGCAGACAAGAACGGTCCGACATTCGTTTCGTCATCTGATGTCCTCGGAGTGACTGACTGATCAGGCCCCTTGGACCGCGCACCCTTTCGGGCGCGCTTTGACTGACCCACAACCACCGAGGGTTTAAGGTATGCCTCGGATGGCGCAGGCGGTGCGGAGGGGGTGGGAGCTGCCGCTGGTTCCTCCGTATCCATCTCGTCTGCGCCCTCGCCTGTGGTTTGGGACGCTGGAGCGGAAGTGGAGGATGCAGCATCGCTCCCAGCAGACGTGGTTGCCCCCACAGCCGCTTCTTCCTCAGCGAGCGGTGCGGAGGCGGGTTCGGCTGCCTGAGGCAACCTAGGGGGGGGGGGGAGGCGGCGGGACCAAGTCCGACTCGCGGTACTGTGTCCCCGCCAAAAGCAGACGCCACTCCGCCCCCCCGGAGAGCTGCGTCGGCGTACCTCCCCAGAGGGAAAGAGACGATCCTCTTCCGCGCCTCTGGGTAGGTGATGTTCTCTGTCACTTTCACGTTGATTATTTTCTTTTCAAGATGAAATTTCTCGCACTTCCTGGAGTAGGCCGCATGTGGGCCCCTGCAGTTTGCACAAGTGAGGTTATCAGAATTGCAATTGTCGGTGGGGTGGTCCTGCGCTGCAAATTTCGCACAGGTTGTTTTGCCGCGGCAAGAGGTTGTACTGTGCCCGAACCGCTGGCACTAAAGCAGCGGCGCGGGTTCGGTATGTACGGGCGAATAGAGCATCGGATGTAGCCTGCATTTATATATTGCGGAAGTGTCGATCGGTCGAAGGTCGGGATAATGTGCTTGGTGGGGATTATCTTATCGTCCCTGCACATCGTGATGAGGCGCACGGCTCTGACGCCCTGGTCTTTTAACCCTTCAAGAAGGTCGGAATCTGTTTCTGTAAGGAGATCCGACTTTGAAATCACACCCTGTGAACTGTTCAGGCTCCGGTGGGGCGTGATCCTGATGTCCAGGTCATGGATGCGAGTTTGGGCAAGAAGTGTGCGGGATTGTTTTTCAGTGTTGAGTTCGACAAGGATTTCCCCTGTCCTGAGTTTTTGGCTTCATACTTTTCACCTAATGTGCTTTGCAGAAATTTCGAGACCAGGAATACCGACAGTGAAGCGGCGGGTCTCGTTGGGTCAGCTGACTCGATCACAAGAAAACGAGAATAGTTATTCACGTTTGTTGAAAAAACGGTTGTTGCAAGAGGTCGGAATGAAACTTCGGTGCGGCCCCTTTTCGGGGGCCGATCCCGTCTGGGGGGGTGTTTAGAAAATGCTATATATCATAGTATAGAAGCAGGGGACGGGGGTACATTCTTCTTTGACTTTACCCTGATGGTCAAAGAGGTCCTGGAGCTCCCTGCCTGGTAAACAGAGAGGGCGCCCATCCGCCGGAGCTTGACCTGGGCTCCGACGGCCACCGTTCGTGGGTTCTAACCCTCCACCTATAAACACATCGCCACGGTTGGATCCAGCTTATGTTTGGGGGCTCGGGGTCCGCGGTATCGCCAGTACCGTCACCAAGATTGCTCAAGGTGCCCCGTGCGGGGATGTCCCCCCATCTGTGGTCTTCTCTGCCTAAAGGGCACAATAGCTAATATGATTTCCGGTTCTAGATAGGTTTCTCGACTCACAATTGCAACATTTTGGGGTGCTGATACAGAAACATACAAAGCGAGGGTACACAGGTATGTGCCCCCTACCTGTGGTCCTCTCTGCGTAAAGGCACAATAGCGAATTTATTTCCAGTTCTAGTTAGATTTGTGGGGTTCGTATTGCGACATTTTGTGGTGCTGTTACAGAAACATACGAAGTGAGGGTACGCAGGGGTGTGCTCCCTGGCTTTGGTCTTCTCTGACAAAAGGGCACAATAGCTAATTTGATTTCCGGTTCTAGTTAGGTTTGTGGACTCACAATTGCAACATCTTCTGGTGCTGATACAGAAACATAAAAAAGTGAGGGTACACAGGTATGTGCCCCCCATATGTGGTCTTCTCTGCCTAAAGGGCACAAAAGCTAATATGATTTCCGGTTCTAGATAGGTTTCTCGACTCACAATTGCAAAATTTTGGGGTGCTGATACAGAAACATACAAAGTGAGGGTACGCAGGAGTGTGCTCCATGGCTTTGGTCTTCTCTGCCTAAAGGGCACAATAGCTTATTTGATTTCTGGTTCTAGTTAGGTTTGTGGACTCACAATTGCAACATTTTTGGTTCTGATACAGAAACATAAAAAAGTGAGGGTACAAGGGTATGTGCCCCCTAGCTGTGGTCTTCTCTGCGTAAAGGGCACAATAGCGAATTTTATTTTCAGTTCTAGTTAGGTTTGTAGGGTTCGTATTGCGACATTTTGTGGTGCTGATACAGAAAGATACGAAGTGAGGGTACGCAGGTGTGTGCTCCCTGTCTATGCTCTTCTCTGCCTAAAGGGCAAAATAGCTAATTTGATTTCCGGTTCTAGTTAGGTTTGTGGCCTCACATTTGAAACATTTTGGGGTGCTGATACAGAAACATAAAAAAGTGAGGGTACACATTTATGTGCCCCCTTCCAGTGGTCTTCTCTGCATAAAGGGCACAATAGCGAATTTTATTGCCAGTTCTAGTTAGGTTTGTGGGCCCACAATTGCAACATTTATTGGTGCTGATACAGAAACATACAAAGTGGGGGTACGCAGGTATGTACCCCTAGCTGTTGTCTTCTCTGCGTAGAGGGCACTCTATCGAATTTTATTTCCAGTTCTAGTTAGGTTTGTGGGTTTCGCATTTCGACATTTTGTGAAGCTGATACAGAAACATACAAAAAGAAGGTACGCAGGTTTGTGCTCCCTGGCTTTGGTCTTCTCTGCCTAAAGGGCACAATAGCTTATTTGACTTCCGGTTCTAGTTAGGTTTGTGGACTCACAATTGCAACAATTTGGGGTGCTGATACAGAAACACAAAAATTGAGGGTACACAGGTATGTGCCCCCTAGCTGGGGTCTTCTCTGGGTAGAGGGCACAATAGCGAATTTTATTTCCAGTTCTAGTTAGGTTTGTGGGCTCACGATTGCAACATTTATTAGTGCTGATACTGAAACATACAAAGCGAGGGTACACAGCTATGTACCCCTAGCTGTTGTCTTCTCTTCATAGAGGGGACCATAGCGAATTTCATTTCCAGTTCTAGTTAGGTTTGTGGGTACCGTATTGCGACATTTTGTCGTACTAATACAGAAACATACAAAGTGAGGGTACGCAGGTGTGGGCTCCCTGGATTTGGGCGTCTGTGCCTAAAGGGTACAATAGCTAATTTATATCTGGTTCTAGTTAGGTTCTTGGACTCACACTTGCAACATTTTCGGGTGCTTATACAGAAACATAAAAAGGTGAGGGTACACAGGTATCTGTGGTCTTCTCTGCCTAAAGGGCACAAAAGCGAATTTTATTTCCAGTTCTAGTTTGGTTTGTGGGGTTCGTATTGCGACATTTTGTGGTGCTGATACGGAAACATACGAAGTGAGGGTACGCAGGTGTGTGCTCCCTGGCTTTGGTCTTCTCTGCATAAAGGGCGCAATAGCTAATTTGATATTCGTTTCTAGTTAGGTTTGTGGACTCACAATTGCAACAATATGGGGTGCTGATACAGAAACGTAAAAATTGAGAGTACACAGGTATGTGCCCACTCGCTGTGGTCTTCTCTGGGTAGACGGCACAATAACGAATTTCATTTCCAGTTCTAGTTAGGTTTGTGGGCTCACGATTGCAACATTCATAAGTGGTGGTACAGAAACATACAAAGTGAGTTTACAAAGGTATGTATCCCTAGCTGTTGTCTTCTCTGCGTAGAGAGCCCAAAAGCCAATTTCATTCCCAGTTCTAGTTAGGTTTGTGGGTTCCGTATTGCGACATTTTGTGCTACTAATACAGAAACATACAAAGTGAGGTTGCGCCGGTGTGTGCTCCCTTCCTTTAGTCTTCTCTGCCTAAAGGGCACAAAAGCTAATTTGATTTCCGGTTCTAGTTAGGTTTGTGGACTCACAATTGCAACATTTTGCGGTGCTGATACAGAAACATAAAAAAGTGAAGGTACACAGATATGTGCCCCCTAGGTGTGGACTTCTCTGCGTAGAGGGCACAATAGCGAATTTTATTGCCAGTTCTAGTTAGGTTTGTGGGTTCCGTATTGCAACATTTTGTGATGCTGATACAGAAACATACAAAGTGGGGGTATGCAGGTGTGTGCTCCCTGGCTTTGGTATTTGCATAAGGGCAAAACAGCTAGTTTGATTTCAGGTTCTAGTTATGTTTGTGGACTCACAATTGCAACATTTTCTTGTGCTGATACAGAAACATCAAAAGGTGAGGGTACACAGGTATGTGTTTCCTAGCTGTGGTATTCTCTGCAAAGAGGGCACAATACCGAATTTTATTTCCAGTTCTAGTTAGGTTTCTGGGCCCACAATTGCAACATTTATTGGTGCTGATACAGAAACATACAAAGTGGGGGTACGCAGGTATGTACCTCTAGCTGTTGTCTTCTCTGCGTAGAGGGCACAATATCGAATTTCATTTCCAGTTCTATTTAGGTTTGTGGATTCCGTAATTCGACATTTTGTGAAGCTGATACAGAAACATACAAAAAGAAGGTACGCAGGTTTGTGCTCCCTGGCTTTGGTCTTCTCTGCCTAAAGGGCACAATAGCTAGTTTGATTTCCGGTTCTAGTTAAGTTTGTGGACTCACAATTGCAATTTTTTTGGGTGCTATTACAAAACACAAAAATTGACGGTACACAGGTATGTGCCCCCTAGCTGTGGTCTTCTCTGGGTAGAGGGCACAATAGCGAAGTTTATTTCCAGTTCTAGTTAGGTTTGTGGGCTCACGATTGAACATTTATTAGTGCTGATACTGAAACATACAAAGTGAGGGTACACAGCTATGTACCCCTAGCTGTTGTCTTCTCTGCGTAGAGGGGACAATAGCGAATTTCATTTCCAGTTCTAGTTAGGTTTGTGGGTACCGTATTGCGACATTTTGTCGTACTAATACAGAAACATACAAAGTGAGGGTACGCAGGTGTGGGCTCCCTGGCTTTGGGCGTCTGTGCCTAAAGGGTACAATAGCTAATTTATATCTTGTTCTAGTTAGGTTCTTGGACTCACAATTGCAACATTTTCGGGTGCTTATACAGAAACATAAAAAGGTGAGGGTACACAGGTATCTGTGGTCTTCTCTGCCAAAAGGGCACAAAAGCGAATTTTATTTGCAGTTCTAGTTAGGTTTGTGGGTTCCGTATTGCGATATTTTATGGTTCCGATACAGAAACATACAAAGTGAGGGTACACAGATATGTGCCCCCTAGCAGTGGTATTCTCTGCGTAAAGGGCACAACAGCGAATTTTATTTTGAGTTTTAGTCAAGTTTGTGGGTTGCGTATTGCGACATTTTGTGAAGCTGATACAAAAACATACAATATCAGGGTGCGCCGGTGTGTGCTCCCTGGCTTTGGTCTTCTGTGTCTAAAGGGCACAATACCTAATTTGATTTCCGGTTCTAGTTAGGTTTTTGGACTCAAAATTGCTACATGTTCGTGTGCTGATACACAAACATAAAACGGTGAGGGTACACAGGTATGTGCCCCCAATCTGTTGTCTTCTCTCCCTAAAGGGCACAAACGAGAATTTTATTTCCAGTTCTAGTTAGGTTTGTGGGGTTCGTTTTGCGACATTTTGTGGTGCTGATAGAGAAACATATGAAGTGAGGGTACGGAGGTGTGTGCTCCCTGGCTTTGTTCTTCTCTGTATAAAGGGCACAATAGCTAATTTGATATCCGTTTCTAGTTAGGTTTGTGGAATCACAATTGCACAATTTGGGTTGGTGATACAGAAACATAAAAATTCAGGGTACACACGGGTATGCCCCCTTGCTGTGGTCTTCTCTGGGTACAGGGCACAATAGCGGATTTTATTTCCAGTTCTAGTTAGGTTCGTGGGCTCACGATTGCAACATTTATTAGTGCTGATACAGAAACATACAAAGTGAGCTTACACAGGTATGTACCCCTAGCTGTTGTCTTCTCTGCCGAGAGGGCACAATAGCGTATTTCATTTCCAGTTCTAGTTAGGTTTGTGGGTACCGTATTGCGACATTTTGTGGTGCTAATACAGAAACATACAAAGTGAGGGTACGCAGGTGTGTGCTCCCTGGCTTTGGCCTTCTCTGCCTAAAGGGCACAATAGCGAATTTTCTTTCTAGTTCTAGTTAGGTTTGTGGGCTCACAATTGCAACAATTTGTAGTGCTGATACAGAAATATACAAAGTGAGGGTACGCAGATATGTCCACCCTAGCTGTGGTCTTCTCTGCGTAGGTGGCACAATATCTAATTTCATTTCCTGTTCTAGTTAGGTTTTGGGCTCACGATTGCAACATTTTGTAGTGCTGATACAGAAACATACAAAGTGAGAATACACAGGTATAAGCCCCCTAGATGTGGTCTTCTCTGCGTAGAGGGCACTATAGCGAATTTAAATTCCAGTTCTAGTTAGGCTTGTGGGTTCCGTATTTCGACATTTTATGGTGCTCATACAGAAACATTAAAAGATGTGGGTACACAGACATGTGCCCCCTAGCTGTGGTCTTCTTAGCGTAAAGGGCACAATAGCGAATTTTATTTCCAGTTCTAGTTAGGTTTGTGCGTTCTGTATTGCGACATTTTGTGAAGCTGATACAAAAACATACAAAGTCAGGGTGCCCAGGTGTGTGCTCCCTGCCTTTGGTCTTCTCTGCCTAATTGGCAAAATAGCTAATTTGATTTCCGGTTCTACTTAGGTTTGTGGAATCACAATTGCAACATTTTGGGGTGCTGATACAGAAACATAAAAAAATGAGGGTACAGAGATATGTGCCCCCTAGCCGTGGTCTTCTCTGCGTAGAGCGCACAAAAGTCATTTCTATTTCCAGTTCTAGTTAGGTTTCTGTGTTCCGTATTGCAAAATTTTGTGTTCCTGATACAGAAACATACGAAGTGAAGGTACGCATGTGTGTGCTCCCTAGCTTTGGTCTTCTCTGCGTAAAGGACAAAATAGATAATTTGATTTCCGGTTCTAGTTAGGTTTGTGGACTCACAATTGCAACATTTTGGGGTGCTGATACAGACACATAAAAACGTGAGGGTACACAGGTATTTTCCCCCTATCTGTGGTCTTCTCTGCGTAAACGGCACAATAGCGAATTTTATTTTCAGTTCTAGTTAGGTTTGTGGGTTCCGTATTGCGACAATTGATGGTGCAGATACAGAAACATAATAGTGAGGGTACGCAGGTGTGTACTCCCTGGCTTTGGTCTTCTCTGCCTATAGGGCACAATAGCTAATGTGATATCCGGTTCTAGTAAGGTTTTTGGACAGGTTTTTGGACTCACAATTGCAACATTTTCGGGTGCTGATACAGAAACTTTTAAAGGTGAGGGTACACCGATATATGCACCATAGCTGTGGTCTTCTCTACGGAGGTGGCACAATAGCTAATTTGATTTCCGGTTCTAGTTAGGTTTGTGGGCTCACGATTGCAACATTTTGTAGTGCTGATACAGTAACATACAAAGTGAGAATACACAGCTATGTGCCCCCTAGATGTGGTCTTGTCTGCGTAGAGGGCACAATAGCGAATTTAAATTCCAGTTCTAGTGAGGTTAGTGGGCTCACGATTGCAGCATTTATTAGTGCTGAAACAGAAACATACAAAGTGAGGGTACACTGTATGTACACCTAGCTGTTGTCTTCTCTGCGTAGAGGGCACAATAGCGAATTTTATTTCCAGTTCTAGTTAGGTTTTTGGGTAACGTTTTTGCGACATTTTGTGGTGCTTATACAGAAACATACAAAGTGAGGGTACGCAGCTGTGCGCTCCCTGGCTTTGGTCTTCTCTGCCTAAAGGGCACAATAGCTAATTTGACTTCTGGTTCTAGTTAGGTTTGTGGACTCAAACTTACAACATTTTGGGGTGCGGATAACGAAACATAAAAAAGTGAGCGTACACAGGTATGTGCCCCCTAGCTGTGGTCTTCTCTGGGTAGAGGGCACAATAGCCAATTTTTTCCACTTCTTGTTAGGTGTCTGGGTTCCATATTGCGACATTTGGTGGTTCTGATACAGAAACATACACAATAGGGTACGCAGGTGTGTGCTCCCTGGCTTTGGTATTGTCTGCCTAGAGGGCACTACAGCTAATTTGATTTCCGGTTCTAGTTAGGTTTGTGGACTCACAATTGCTATATTTTTGGGTGCTAATACAGAAACATACAAAGTGAGGGTACGCAGGTGTGTGCTCCCTGGCTTTCGCCCTGTCTGCCTAAAGGGCACAATGGCAAATTTTCTTTCTAGTTCTAGTTAGGTTTGTGGGCTCAAAATTGCAATATTTTGTAGAGCTGATACAGAAATATACAAAGTGAGGGTACACAGGTATGTGCACCCTAGGTGTGGTCTTCTCTACGTAGGTGGCACAATAGCTAATTTGATTTCTGGTTCTAGTTAGGGTTGTGGGCTCACAATTGCAACATTTTGTAGTGCTGATACAGAAGCATACAAAGTGAGAATACACAGGTATGTGCCCCCTAGGTGTTGTCTTCTCTGCGTAGAAGGCACAATAGCGAATTTTAATTCCAGTTCAAGTTAGGTTTGTGGGTTCCGTATTGCGACATTTTATGGTGCTTATACAGTAACATACAAAGTGAGGGTACACAGATATGTGCCCGCTAGCTGTGGTCTTCTCTGCGTGAAAGGCACAATAGCGAATTTTATTTCCAGTTCTACTTATGTTTGTGGGTTCCGTATTGCGGCATTTTGAGAAGCTGATACAAAAACATACAAATTGAGGGTGCGCACGTGTGTGCTCCTTGCCTTTGGTCTTCTCTGCCTAATGGGCAAAATAGCTAATTTGATTTCCGGTTCTAGTTAGGTTTGTGGACACACAATTGCAACATTTTGGGGTGCTGATACAGAAACATAAAAAGTGAGGGTACAGAGATATGTACCCCCTAGCTGTGGTCTTCTCTGCGTAGAGGGCACAAAAGTCATTTCTATTTCCAGTTCTAGTTAGGTTTCTGGGTTCCGTATTGCAAAATTTTGTGTTGCTGATACAGAAACATACGAAGTGAAGGTACGCAGGTGTGTGCTCCCTGGCTTTGGTCTTCTCTGCGTAAAGGACCAAATAGCTAATTAGATTTCCGGTTCTAGTTAGGTTTGTGGACTCACAATTGCACCATTTTGGGGTGCTCGTACAAAAACATCAAAAAGTGAGTGTACACAGCTATGTGCCCCCTAGCTGTGGTCTTCTGTGCGTAAACGGCACCATATCGAATTTTATTTCCAGTTCTAGTTAGGATTGCGTGGTTCGTATTGCGAACATTTGTGGTGGTGATACAGAAACATACGAAGTGAGGGTATGCAGGTGTGTGCTCCCTGGCTTCGGGCTTCTCTGCCTAAAGGGCAAAATAGCTAATTTGATTTCCGGTTCTAGTAAGGTTTCTCGACTCACAATTGCAACATTTTGGGGTGCTGATACAGAAACATAAAAAGTGAGGCTACACAGGCATGTGTCCCCCAGCTGTGGTCTTCTCTGTGTAGAGGGCACAATAGCCAATTTTATTTCCGGTTCTAGGTAGGTTTCTGGGTTCCGTATTGCGACATTTTGTGGTGCTGATACAGATACATACAAAAGAGGGTACGCAGGTGTGTGCTCCCTGGCTTCGGTCTTCTCTGCCTAAAGGGCACAATAGCTAATGTGATATCCGGTTCTAGTAAGGTTTTTGGACAGGTTTTTGGACTCACAATTGCAACATTTTCGGGTGCTGATACAGAAACTTTTAAAGGTGAGGGCACACAGATATGTGCACCCTAGCTGTGGTCTTCTCTGCGGAGGTGGCACAATAGCTAATTTGATTTCCGGTTCTAGTTAGGTTTGTGGGCTCACGATTGCAACATTTTGTAGTGCTGATACAGTAACATACAAAGTGAGAATACACAGGTATGTGCCCCCTAGATGTGGTCTTCTCTGCGTAGAGGGCACAATAGCGAATTTAAATCCAGTTCTAGTTAGGTTTGTGGGCTCAGGATTGCAGCATTTATTAGTGCTGAAACAGAAACATACATAGTGAGGGTACACTTTATGTACCCCTAGCTGTTGTCTTCTCTGCGTAGAGGGCACAATAGCGAATTTCATTTCCAGTTCTAGTTAGGTTTTTGGGTACCGTTTTGCGACATTTTGTGGTGCTAATACAGAAACATACAAAGTGAGGGTACGCAGCTGTGTGCTCCCTGGCTTTGGTCTTCTCTGCCTAAAGGGCACAATAGCTAATTTGACTTCTGGTTCTAGTTAGGTTTGTGGACTCAAACGTACAACATTTTGGGGTTCGGATAACGAAACATAAAAAAGTGAGCGTACACAGGTATGTGCCCCCTAGCTGTGGTCTTGTCTGGGTAGAGGGCACAATAGCCAATTTTTCCACTTCTTGTTAGGTGTCTGGGTTCCATATTGCGACATTTGGTGGTTCTAAAACAGAAACATACAAAATAGGGTACGCAGGTGTGTGCTCCCTGGCTTTGGTATTCTCTGCCTAGAGGGCACTACAGCTAATTTGATTTCCGGTTCTAGTTAGGTTTGTGGACTCACAATTGCTATATTTTTGGGTGCTAATACAGAAACGTACAAAGTGAGGGTACGCAGGTGTGTGCTCCCTGGCTTTCGCCCTGTCTGCCTAAAGGGCACAACGGCAAATTTTCTTTCTAGTTCTACTTAGGTTTGTGGGCTCAAAATTGCAATATTTTGTAGAGCTGATACAGAAATATACAAAGTGAGGGTACACAGGTATGTGCACCCTAGGTGTGGTCTTCTCTACGTAGGTGGCACAATAGCTAATTTGATTTCCGGTTCTAGTTAGGGTTGTGGGATCACAATTGCAACATTTTGTAGTGCTGATAGAGAAGCATACAAAGTGAGAAAACACAGGTATGTGCCCCCTAGATCTTGTCTTCTCTGCGTAGAAGGCACAATAGCGAATTTTAATTCCAGTTCAAGTTAGGTTTGTGGGTTCCGTATTGCGACATTTTATGGTGCTTATACAGTAACATACAAAGTGAGGGTACACAGATATCTGCCCGCTAGCTGTGGTCTTCTCTGCATAAAAGGCACAATAGCGAATTTTATTTCCAGTTCTACTTATGTTTGTGGGTTCCGTATTGCGGCATTTTGAGAAGCTGATACAAAAACATACAAATTGAGGGTGCGTACGTGTGTGCTCCCTGCCTTTGGTCTTCTCTGCCTAATGGGCAAAATAGCTAATTTGATTTCCGGTTCTAGTTAGGTTTGTGGACACACAATTGCAACATTTTGCGGTGCTGATACAGAAACATAAAAAAGTGAGGGTACAGAGATATGTGCCACCTAGCTGTGGTCTTCTCTGCGTAGAGGGCACAAAAGTCATTTCTATTTCCAGTTCTAGTTAGGTTTCTGGGTTCCGTATTGCAAAATTTTGTGTTGCTGATACAGAAACATACGAAGTGAAGGTACGCAGGTGTGTGCTCCCTGGCTTTGGTCTTCTCTGCGTAAAGGACAAAATAGCTAATTAGATTTCCGGTTCTAGTTAGGTTTGTGGACTCACGATTGCAACATTTTGTAGTGCTGATACAGTAACATACAAAGTGAGAATACACAGGTGTGTGCCCCCTAGATGTGGTCTTCTCTGCGTAGAGGGCACAACAGCGAATTTTAATTCCAGTTCTAGTTAGGTTTGTGGGCTCACGATTGCAGCATTTATTAGTGCTGAAGCAGAAACGTACAAAGTGAGGGTACACTGTATGTACCCCTAGCTGTTGTCTTCTCTGCGTAGAGGGCACAATAGCGAATTTCATTTCCAGTTCTAGTTAGGTTTTCGGGTACCGTTTTGCGACATTTTGTGGTGCTAATACAGAAACATACAAAGTGAGGGTACGCAGTTGTGTGCTCCCTGGCTTTGGTCTTCTCTGCCTAAAGGGCACAATAGCTAATTTGACTTCTGGTTCTAGTTAGGTTTGTGGACTCAAACGTACAACATTTTGGGGTGCGGATAACGAAACATAAAAAAGTGAGCGTACACAGGTATGTGCCCCCTAGCTGTGGTCTTGTCTGGGTAGAGGGCACAATAGCCAATTTTTCCACTTCTTGTTAGGTGTCTGGGTTCCATATTGCGACATTTGGTGGTTCTGATACAGAAACATACAAAATAGGGTACGCAGGTGTGTGCTCCCTGGCTTTGGTATTCTCTGCCTAGAGGGCACTACAGCTAATTTGATTTCCGGTTCTAGTTAGGTTTGTGGACTCACAATTGCTATATTTTTGGGTGCTAATACAGAAACGTACAAAGTGAGGGTACGCAGGTGTGTGCTCCCTGGCTTTCGCCCTGTCTGCCTAAAGGGCACAATGGCAAATTTTCTTTCTAGTTCTAGTTAGGTTTGTGGGCTCAAAATTGCAATATTTTGTAGAGCTGATACAGAAATATACAAAGTGAGGGTACACAGGTATGTGCACCCTAGGTGTGGTCTTCTCTACGTAGGTGGCACAATAGCTAATTTGATTTCCGGTTCTAGTTAGGGTTGTGGGCTCACAATTGCAACATTTTGTAGTGCTGATACAGAAGCATACAAAGTGAGAATACACAGGTATTTGCCCCCTAGATGTTGTCTTCTCTGCGTAGAAGGCACAATAGCGAATTTTAATTCCAGTTCAAGTTAGGTTTGTGGGTTCCGTATTGCGACATTTTATGGTGCTGATACAGAAACATACAAAGTGAGGGTACACAGATATGTGCCCGCTAGCTGTGGTCTTCTCTGCGTAAAAGGCACAATAGCGAATTTTATTTCCAGTTCTACTTAGGTTTGTGGGTTCCGTATTGCGGCATTTTGAGAAGCTGATACAAAAACATACAAATCGAGGGTGCGCAGGTGTGTGCCCCCTGCCTTTGGTCTTCTCTGCCTAATGGGCAAAATAGCTAATTTGATTTCCGGTTCTAGTTAAGTTTGTGGACACACAATTGCAACATTTTGGGGTGCTGATACAGAAACATAAAAAAGTGAGGGTACAGAGATATGTGCCCCCTAGCTGTGGTCTTCTCTGCGTAGAGGGCACAAAAGTCATTTCTATTTCCAGTTCTAGTTAGGTTTCTGGGTTCCGTATTGCAAAATTTTGTGTTGCTGATACAGAAACATACGAAGTGAAGGTACGCAGGTGTGTGCTCCCTGGCTTTGGTCTTCTCTGCGTAAAGGACAAAATAGCTAATTAGATTTCCGGTTCTAGTTAGGTTTGTGGACTCACAATTGCACCATTTTGGGGTGCTCATACAGAAACATAAAAAAGTGAGTGTACACAGCTATGTGCCCCCTAGCTGTGGTCTTCTGTGCGTAAACGGCACAATATCGAATTTTATTTCCAGTTCTAGTTAGGTTTACGTGGTTCGTATTGCGAACATTTGTGGTGCTGATACAGAAACATACGAAGTGAGGGTATGCAGGGGTGTGCTCCCTGGCTTCGGGCTTCTCTGCCTAAAGGGCAAAATAGCTAATTTGATTTCCGGTTCTAGTAAGGTTTCTCGACTCACAATTGCAACATTTTGGGGTGCTGATACAGAAACATAAAAAAGTGAGGCTACACAGGCATGTGTCCCCCAGCTGTGGTCTTCTCTGTGTAGAGGGCACAATATCCAATTTTATTTCCGGTTCTAGGTAGGTTTCTTGGTTCCGTATTGCGACATTTTGTGGTGCTGATACAGATACATACAAAAGAGGGTACGCAGGTGTGTGTTCCCTGGCTTCGGTCTTCTCTGCCTAAAGGGCACAATAGCTAATTTGATTTCCGGTTCTAGTTAGGTTTGTGGACTCACTATTGCAATATTTTCTGCTGCTGATACAGAAACATACAAAGTGAGGGTACGCAGGTGTGTGCTCCCTGGCTTTGGTCTTTTCTGCCTAAAAGGCACAATAGCTAATTTGATTTCCGGTTCTAGTTAGGTTTGTGGACTCACAATTGCAACATTTTCTGGTGCTGATACAGAAACATAAAAAAGTGAGGGTACACAGGTATGTGCCCCCATCTGGGGTGCTGATACAGAAGCATACAAAGTGAGGGTTTGCCTCAAGGCACAATAGCGAATTTATTTCTAGTTCTACTTAGGTTTGTGGGTTCCGTATTGCGGCATTTTGAGAAGCTGATACAAAAACATACAAATTGAGGGTGCCCAGGTGTGTGCTCCCTGCCTTTGGTCTTCTCTGCCTAATGGATAAAATAGCTAATTTGATTTCCGGTTCTAGTTAGGTTTGTGGACACACAATTGCAACATTTTGGGGTGCTGATACAGAAACATAAAAAAGTGAGGGTACAGAGATATGTGCCCCCTAGCTGTGGTCTTCTCTGCGTAGAGGGCACAAAAGTCATTTCTATTTCCAGTTCTAGTTAGGTTTCTGGGTTCCGTATTGCAAAATTTTGTGTTGCTGATACAGAAACATACGAAGTGAAGGTACGCAGGTGTGTGCTCCCTGGCTTTGGTCTTCTCTGCGTAAAGGACAAAATAGCTAATTAGATTTCCGGTTCTAGTTAGGTTTGTGGACTCACAATTGCACCATTTTGGGGTGCTCATACAAAAACATCAAAAAGTGAGTGTACATGCCCCCAAGCTGTGGTCTTCTGTGCGTAAACGGCACCATATCGAATTTTTTTTCCAGTTCTAGTTAGGTTTGCGTGGTTCGTATTGCGAACATTTGTGGTGCTGATACAGAAACATACGAAGTGAGGGTATGCAGGTGTGTGCTCCCTGGCTTCGGGCTTCTCTGCCTAAAGGGCAAAATAGCTAATTTGATTTCCGGTTCTAGTAAGGTTTCTCGACTCACAATTGCAACATTTTGGGGTGCTGATACAGAAACATAAAAAGTGAGGCTACACAGGCATGTGTCCCCCAGCTGTGGTCTTCTCTGTGTAGAGGGCACAGTCGCCAATTTTATTTCCGGTTCTAGGTAGGTTTCTGGGTTCCGTATTGCGACATTTTGTGGTGCTGATACAGATACATACAAAAGAGGGTACGCAGGTGTGTGCTCCCTGGCTTCGGTCTTCTCTGCCTAAAGGGCACAATAGCTAATTTGATTTCCGGTTCTAGTTAGGTTTGTGGACTCACAATTGCAATATTTTCTGCTGCTGATACAGAAACATACAAAGTGAGGGTACGCAGGTGTGTGCTCCCTGGCTTTGGTCTTTTCTGCCTAAAAGGCACAATAGCTAATTTGGTTTCCGGTTCTAGTTAGGTTTGTGGACTCACAATTGCAACATTTTCTGGTGCTGATACAGAAACATAAAAAAGTGAGGGTACACAGGTATGTGCCCCCCATCTGTGGTCTTCTCTGCCTAAAGGGCACAATAGCTAATATGATTTCCGGTTCTAGATAGGTTTCTCGACTCACAATTGCAACATTTTGGGGTGCTGATACAGAAGCATACAAAGTGAGGGTTTGCCTCAAGGCACAATAGCGAATTTATTTCCAGTTCTAGTTAGGTTTGGGGGCTCACAATTACAACATTTTGGGGTGCTGATACAGAAACATACAAAGTGAGGGTACGCAGGTGTGTGCTCCCTGGATTTGGTCTTCTCTGCCTAAAGGTCACAATAGCTAATTTGATTTCTGGTTCTAGTTAGGTTTGTGGACTCAGAATTGGAACATTTTTGGGTGCTCATACAGAAACATAAAAAAGTGAGGGTACAAGGGTATGTGCCCCCTAGCTGTGGTCTTCTCTGCGTAAAGGGCACAATAGCGAATTTTATTTCCAGTTCTAGTTAGGTTGTTGGGCTCACGATTGCAACATTTATTAGTGCTGATACAGAAACATACAAAGTAAGGGTACACAGGTATGTGCTCCCTGGCTTTGGCCTTCTCTGCCTAAAGGGCACAATAGCGAATTTTATTTCCAGTTCTAGTTAGGTTTGTGGGCTTACAATTGCAACATTTTGTTGTGCTGATAGAAAGGGTATGTTCCCCCTAGCTGTGGTCTTCTCTGCGTAAAGGGCACAATAACGAATTTTATTTCCAGTTCTAGTTAGGTTTGTGGGCTCACGATTGCAACATTTATTAGTGCTTATACAGAAACATACAAAGTAAGGGTACACAGGTATGTGCTCCCTTGCTTTGGCCTTCTCTGCCGAAATACTCAGGAGAGGCCCCTAGCATCACAATGCATTTTAAAAAAGTGTGGAAGTGACGTCATTTGCAATGATCACAGTGATAGTGTTGCGTAGTCTTTTACGACCCGCCGTGGTGGCCCAGTGGCTAAGACGTTGCGCTTCTGAGCACAAGGTCGCAGATTCGATTACCGGCAGCGGCGGCCGCTTTTTTGATGGAGGCGAAAAGCAAAAACACCCGTGTGTGCGAGATTGCGGCGCACGTTAAAGATCCCCAGGTGGTCATCATTAATCCAGATCCCTCCACTACGGTGGTCCTCATCGCCTGCGTTGCATCGGCGCGTTAAACCATACAATAAAATGAAATAAACCTAGTCTTTTACGACTGCGGTGGCTCAATCGGGCTAAATTTCAGGGACAATTCTTACGGTGCTTGACTGTGGCGCCCTCGCAACGCTGGCAAAACAGCGCAGCCGCTGCGGCGTCGTCATCGTCTGCAATCTGTGCACTACAGCTGATTTCGTTGCGTTTCTTCTACTGCCGTTTCCTTTGTGTTCTAATGTTCCTTCGAAGGCAACATTCGATTGTTAATAATTGGTGTCGTCGGTGAGCATCTACGATATCTCCTCGATTCCGCGCAGTGGTCTTCTTTCATTATCGGTCTGCCGGTGATATGGTGCGCGTTGGAAGCTTCGGCAAGTTTTGGCAAGTGCGACCGGCAACCCTGCTCGCAACAGTGATGCTCCTCACATACCCCGGCAGTCATTTATCCAAGTGAACTGCCATTCATAGCAGCTCAGGCGTACCGCACAAATACCGGCGTGCTGTACGGACCCAAGCACTGCTCCCGTCGTCTGCTTTCCCCTTCGCGAGCCGCCTGTACGGTGAAACTGTTATCAAACCGGAAACAGCAGTGGAGAATGGGAAAGAGTATTGGGCTCAGTGGGCTCATGCATAGAGTTTCTTGGTAAGTATAGAGTAAGAAGCTCTATGGGCTCATCGACATGGCGGTGCGGCTTCACAAATGTGACGTAAGGGCATCTGCTAACATTTTCTTTCCTGCATGCAACTCACAAACAGTTCGTATTTTCGAATTCACACACGAGGTGATGGGTAAGTCGGCTATGTGTAAAACATTGTGGAGAGCATTCTCGAAACAAAATTTGATGCTAAACTTACTCATAGAATTTGCATATAACACAATAAAAACTAACTATATTGACACGTTGAGTAAAGAACTGGGCGTTTTATTTTTTAATCAAAAGTAACGCTTCGGTTGCGCTACCTAGCGGATTCTAACAATATAACTACTTCTGAGGTTGTTTCGATGTTCACGACCCCTATACTGCAGTGCTTGCGACGTGTCGCCGCGTACAGTAAAAAAAGGAATGTCCCACCTCGCAGGGACTGGACAAAACAATGACTTAGGCGAAGAGCGGATATTTATTCACGTTAACAAACGAAGACACGCGGACACATGGGATTGGCTAGCTCCAATCACGTGTGTCGTTCAACAACGACATCCATCAGACAATCTCAACACAGAGGCGCCCCCAGTGCGCTTGTGCTCCGAAGGATGACGCTACTGACACACCACAAACGTTCGCTCCAACGTTGGCTGCTCTCATAAGACGCACTCAAGATTTTACTCGTATTCGCGCTCGGAACAGTACATGGCTTTATACATGGCACGACTAATTGCCATCTTGCAGCCGGGCCGAGACCGACGCGCCCTACTCCAGTAGACGGCGCTAGGTCTATAGATGGTATTCGTTGAAAAGTTTAGCGGTCAATTTCTTCGTTTGGCAACACTGGAAACGGCCACAGACATGGCCGATGCGCCACGGACACGGCGCAGTCTGGGCCACTGCGGCCGCACGCCGAAGAAAAAACAGACACCGGCGTACGTCACCTGCTCCGTTCCAATCCGATTCTAAACTGTGTTCCCAACAGAGATGTTATTAATCGCACTCACAGTGAACTGGTCGCAATAATTTGTGTTCGGCGAAGAGTTCGTAACGGGAAACACAGTCATGTGTTTCACAGTCGTGCTTAGCACGGACAAGTGCCGCCATCCCGCGGAGCCCGACGTAACGAGTGACGGCGCACCGTGGCCTTCGCGATCGGCTACCGGCGGCGCGCCGCCGGCAGCAAATCTCGGAGGCCACGGGCGCACTCACACGGTTGAATGGAGGAAAGAAAAGGTTAGGAGAGGCCCTGACGTCACATTTGTGAAGCCGAGTCGCTCCATGACTTGAGCCCACTGAGCCCAGCACTCTATCCCATCATCCTTTGCGGTTTCCGGTTTGATTTGACTAACATGGCGTCGTCCTGTCCTCCCGCTTCGAAGCGAAAACAGCTTTGTCGCTAATTCTTCGGTGCGATGTCATGTTCGAAGCTGTTGATTTCGCCTTCAATTTGCCCATTCTAACCCTTACCCAAAGTTTCAATCCAAAAACGGCCTTCGGTTTTGAGATGGAGGGACGATTCTTCAGCTCTTAAGCAAGGCAAAGTAGCGTCTGTCGTCGTCATAGCAACAGGCTCGCGGGATGGCGAACGCAGACGACGGAAGCATTGTTTGGGGTCGTACAGCACTGCGGTCTTTGCACGCTACGCCTCAGCAGCGATAAATTTCACTTCACTTCACAACGAAGACTCTCTTTAAGACTCTCTTTATTGCAACAACAACAACAACATTGCAACAACATTTAATACAGAAGGAGGTCCCAAAGTTAAAAAAACTGTCAGGGGGACCTCCTATTAATACATAAAACAGATGAAAAGTACAAATTTACAGGCAGTGGTTATAATGCATTAGTACATCAAAATAAATTCAAGTCTGAAAGCATGACTTACACAACATGAGTGAGAATAAAAGACACGAAAAATGAAATCGACTAAATAAATGTACTGCAAAAAAAAAAAAGAAAATTGTGCAACGCAAAGTATCATCAAAACACACTCCTATTATTTACATCATTAATATAAACAACAGCGACATAAGCAATAGGTACTTATTGATTTAGGCAGCCTTCATGCCATTGATGAATTCATTGTGGTAACTAGGTGGTGTTTGACATGTTTTATGAATGAATGAGATGAAGTAGAGGTTTTGATGTTAGTAGGTAGTTGATTCCAGAACGTAATTCCCATAAAATACACCGTAAATTTTCATAGTTAGTTTTAACTTTGGGTAATAGCAGATTGTTATTTTCAGAGAATCTCGTGGTGTTTAGGTTAAGCAGGTTAGATTGTGTTAAGGTACCAATAGATATTTTGTTGTTAACTACGCGGTAAATAATTGTTGTCAGCTTTTGCTGGAAAAGGTTGTGTAATGGTAGTACATTGAGGGTCCTGAAAATTGCATTTGCTTCTGAAAAATGACTGTTAAAGGTAATTAGTCTTACAGCCTGTCTGTGTAGATGCTGTAAGTGGGACAAGTGGGTTAAGTAAGTATTTCCCCATGATGAAAGGCAATACTGTAGGTGGCTATCTATGAACGAGTAATATAAGGACAGTATAATGGGGCGCGGAAAGTAGCGTCGTGTTTTTATTATCACTCGTAACCCAAAACCAATTTTTTTCGATACCATATTAATTTGTTGATGAAATTTGAGATGAGTGTCTAGCAGTACACCCAGGAATAGGACGGCAGATGATGCATGAATGACAACGTTTTGTAACGTTATTGATGGTGTGGGATCAATATTGCGCATAGGACTGTGAAAAAGCATAAAATGGGTTTTCGCAGGGTTGATGTAGAGTTGATTAAGTTTGCACCAGGATACCAAATTATCTAGGTCTGAATTTAACAGGGATAAGACTTCAGTTAGGGATTTTTTGTGAGCAAATATGGTAGTGTCATCAGCATATATTACGGCGCTTGTAAGCTTAAGAAAATTCGGAAGATCATTTATATATGCTAAAAATAATAGTGGGCCTAGAATAGACCCTTGCGGAACACCTTTTATTAATAATTTCGGTTGTGAAAGACAACCGTTAATTTCAACGACCTGGGACCTATTAGATAAGTAACTGCGAATTAAAGACAGTGGAGGACCCCGAATTCCAAGTGCATCAAGCTTGTGAAGAAGAATTGTGTGATTTATCGTGTCGAATGCTTTAGTAAAATCTACAAATATAGCCCCTACAATATGACCCATGTCTATAGCGCGTTTTATGGTATCCGCAAAAGAAATGAGGGCATGTTCTGTCGAAAATCCTGGACGAAAACCAAACTGATGAGGGGAGAGAAGATTGAATTTGTCGAAATATTTTGTGAGACGTGTTACAATAAGCTTTTTAACAATTTTGCTAAAAAATGGCAAAATACAAATAGGTCTATAGTTGGGAACGACTTCCGCATCGCCTTTTTTTAGCACCGGGGTAATTTTACCTACTTTTAATTGGTCAGGAAATGTACCTTCTTTAAACATATAGTTAATAATATGACATAAAGAAACGGAGACGTGGCTGCCAATTATTTTGATTGACGACGGAAGCACTCCATCAAGCCCGGGGCCTGTGGATTTCAGATTCGATATGGTGCTGGAGATTTCGGGGGGATTAGTGGGGTAAAGATAAAATGATTGTGACGACTGTACACTGTACGTAGGAGAGGCATCAGAGCCGTTAGTTATTTCATTACCGGTAAAAAACTCGTTAAATTCATTTGCAATCTCTTTTGGTTCCATGAGCGTTCGCGATGTAGTGTTGATTTTAGAAATTGTGTGTCTCGTTGATGGCTGATTAAGAAATGAGTTAATCAGTTCCCACGTTTTCCTTGAATCGTTTTTGCGTCTCATAATTTCCTCTTCAAAATATTTACGCTTGGAATTTTTTAGTAGTGTCGAGAGAGTATTTGAGTAGTTATTGTATAGTAGTTTGAGGTTTAGATTGAATGGTTGTAGCTTAGTTTTCTTATACAGATTGTGTCTTTTAGTAATGCTACGCAAGAGACCACGTGTTATCCAAGGATTTCGTGGGGTTGAAAACCATCGGGTAACCTTGATCGTAGAACTAGATTGCTGGGACGCACGCTGAATAATGCTATTGAAACACGCTGAATAATGCTATTGAAACACAAAGTGAGCAAAGAACGAACTGTGGCTCTCGCCAACGCTGAGCGAAGGGGATTTTCCGGGCAGGTCGCCGGCGGCGGCAGCGGCTCGCTTCGCCGATCTCCACATGACGTAAGCGCCGCTGCGGCCGGGGTACGAGTTAAGGCTGCCTCCGACTGCGGAGTTTTCAAACTGGCCTAATCTAAAAACGTTTGTCGTAGCGAGTGCTCTGGTTTCCAAGCGTAGCGAGGCAGCCACATACCAAGCGCCTTAAAAATTTGTCCATTCTATTCGCCCAGATTTGGCCGCCGCAGTTGTAAGCAAGTAAGCAAAATTGTCTATGGGCTAAAGAAAAATGATGTCACTTCTTCCACACTTTTTGCAATGCATTGGGATGCCAGGGGCCTCTCCTGAGTATTCATTCCTCCATGCACGGTTGCATGGAGGAGAAGAGGGTGCCTGATCTGCGGGCCGTGCGCGCAACGTCGCCTAGCAACAGACGCTTGGCCACAGATATGGCGGCGCGCACTTGGTTGCCTGCATACATTCCACGTCATTCAATACCGAAGATACACAGGCCAAAGAGAAAGTGCCGGCTGTTGTGGATTATTTTATTCAAATGTCACCCCTGGTGCCAGATGAAGATTTTTTATTGGCAGTGGCTATTTTGCCGGCAGCCGGTAGATTAGCCTGGGAGAAAAGTTGCCGGCAGTGCCTTCCCATTGGCTGGCCCAGACCACGTGAATATTCTGCCGGCACATTTTCGTGGGTGCTATTTTGCCGGCAGTTCCCCGGCCGTGCTGCCCCTGGGCGCCAATGCTGCCGCAGCCAGAGATGTCAACTTTAGCGGTGGGGACAAGTTTTGGACCTTTGCCGAGATTGAGGAGAGCATTGACTGGTACTGCTCAGTGAATTACGCGAAGTTACCGAAAAAACGAGTCGGCAAGACTGCGGCGGGCATGTCGAACTTTGACACAGCCTGCCGCGAATCTTGATTTTTTGCTGGTCATTTATTTATTCTGCGACTTCACTTGAAAGTCTACAAAGGCAACACCAAGGAACATTCACTGTCTGTAATCAAAGTGATAAAGTTCGAACTGCCCGCCGCAATCTTGCCGACTCGTTTTTCAATACCAATCAACCTTCTCCTCAAGCTTTGCAAAGCTCGAAAACTTGTCCCCAACCTAAAAGTTAACATCTCTGGCAGCGGCAGCATTGGAGCCCAGAGGCAGCATTGCTGGGGAACTGCCGCCAACTTTTCTTCCCGGCTAATCTGCCGGCTGCCCGCAAAATAGCATCTGCGAAAATATGCCGGAAGGATAATCACGTGGTCTGGCTCAGCCAATGGGAAGGAACTGCCGGCAACTTTACTCCCAGGCTAATCTGTCGGCTGCCGGGAAAATAGCCACTGCCTTTTTTATTAGTGTACGGGTTTTTCGATCCGCTGAATGGAGTGTGTGCAATTAACCGTAATAGTATTAAACCTGTGCCATTCACCGTTTTCGGTTAATTGTATAGTACAGCATCAGCGGTAGCAGCAACACCAGCAGCACAATGGCTGGTGAACTCATGTTTTTAGTGCTTTCTCCAGTCGCCAGCATTCGAATTGTCTTAGTCATCTTCATGACTGACAAACTGGAAAGCGATGTAAAACAGGAGCATTTGGAAGCAACCAAGGACATGCAAATGGTACAGAAGGGAATCCCCAATACCTGAACTCATGCCCGATGAGAACGTCAGAGCAAGACAGTGGCACCCCTCTGGACATGGACTTCGAAGGTAACCCACAATGCCTCGCGACATCGCCTTATGGTTCCTCTCCACAGCATGCTGCCGCTGCCCTCGAAGCCGACCGGCAGAAGGTCTCGGAACCCATCCTTGCCTCGGAAACGCCGTGGTACATGATACCACTGTACAGTGCCTACCGCACTTCGCCCTGCCCCGACGAGCAGTATCAACAGCTTCTAAACTACAGACTTACCCCCCCTCCCCCCCGAGAAATGTACCGCTGCGGCTATCCATGGCCCGTTCCCGAAAAGCACGGCCACGCAGTATGGTGGAAGAGTGACGGCGACGATGCTTACTCCAGCCGCAAGACTTGCTGGCGCTGCGGCGGCACTTTCATCATAACGCCGGGCGGTGAGTACTAAGCCCAAAACGGGTGCCACTTCCACACGAGGCGACGCTGGGGACGCGAGTTCAGCTGCTGCCAGGCAGCACTTGAACATCCCGGCTGCGAATCATCGGACTACCATGTATGTGCAGAAGGGTTACCATGGAAGAGGAACACGCTGGCGCACGGCTTCGTGCGCACACGGTTGCGGCCTGGCATCGCTGGCGGCGTGTTCGCCGTGGATTGAGAGATGTGCTTCACGATCCGCAGTATGGAAGTTGCTAAGGGGAGCGTGGTGAGCTGGGATGGCCCCACTGTGTTCGAGACGTAAGTAAGACCCACAAGCCCCGTGCTGGACTACAACACGTCCTTTAGTGCTGTGACGGCTGAGCACCTCAGAAACGTACAGACCACGCTTAAGGACGTGCAGCAGGTGCTTCTCCGCCTCTTCACCTACTCCACGGTGCTCGTCGGCCATGGGCTCGAAAATGATCTGCGCGATCTGAAGCTGATCCACGACACGGTGGTAGACATGGCACTGCTGTTGCCCCACCGCCAGGGCCTGCCTTACCGGCGGTCACTGCTCTCACTGGTCAACAGCTACCTACACCGTGATATACAGGCTGGACCTCGGGGGCGTAACTGCTCGCAAGACGCCAGGGCCTGCATGGAGCTGGCGCTTTGGGAAGCGGCGTCGGATCTGAATCCGCACGAGCGCTTAACAGGAGAGGCGTCGGAATGATTCATGCAGCCGTATAACGCGGAACGGGTTTTCGTGCGCCTGTGTGTGGTGTGTAGCGCCGACAAACTGGGTGTGAGGGGTGTGGACTTTCATGCGCGTCAGCAGGCCAGAAAGTGTTCGCACCGCTAGACTACAGCTGGCCCCTTCCGGAGAGCATGAAGATGAGGGCACGTGGTTCTCCCGCGCCACATTTGTGTCGCTATTTTTTGTTGCTTTTGACATGTTGCTTGCAACGAGGCCGGACGGTCGGAGCGGATCATCTGATACACTGTTGTGGCGTCGTGCGTGTCGACAGTTTTAATGGGCATAGTTTTTTTTACATAAAAGTGAAAAGTTTCAGCAATGCCTCGTTCCCTGCAGCTGTCGTTGTTTATTTATAGGAGTACTGACAAAAATTTTTATGTTACTCCCTTATTGTATTTATCGATGCCTTATGTCCTGGTGAACAAGAAACACCACTTTGAATACTTGAGCTTGCAATAATTAATTACGTGGAATGGCCTGAAGTTGGTTAGTTTCAGTTTCCCGCATTTCCAGCGTAGGGGGCCCGTGTGACAGAAGTACGGTATGACTTGGGAGTTTTGTGCGGACGTCACATTACTATGGAGCCGGTGGAAACGTTGCTTCGACCGCCCTTCGCCCGAGATCAGCGGCTGAGTTGCCTGACGGGCTTCCGGGCTAACATCACGGCGTATATTTGGTGACCGCTTTCATAAACGTCCTGATTGCGACTTCTACTGCGATTCTGGGATTTATTGTAGGCTTCTTTCCCGCGTCTGGAACTATAGTTTTCTCAAGAGTGCCTCCTGGGCAGCGGTTTATGCCTGTAGCTCTGTCTACGGACATCAGTTCGTGAACGCGCCAGTGCCAGTCGCCGCTCGCCTGGCCGGGCGTGAGTTGTGACATCGCGACTTTCTGACGAGCTTTGGGGGCGGAAAACTACGTCACTTTACAATTCCACGGAGTGATGTGACGCCGATGTCCATTTCGCTCCACGTGCTGTTCCATCAGGGCAATCAATGAGCTGAAAATGTAGTATGTTCCAGGCATCGCAGTGCGCTCATATTTCAGATATGGTATTCATTCAAGTAGAGAAAGGGAACTGTGTAACAATATTAACACCGAAAATTGGTCAACGTATCCCTTCAATTCCCTGTCGTCGAAGCGTGACCAAGTATGATGGAAAACGGGCCTTTTTAAAAAAAGTCTCGGATTTGTTGCGATCCTCCGCACTCGCCAAAGGACATTTTGTTGTCAGGATTGCTTTGAATCTATCACATTTAGTCCCAACTACATGCACATACCGAGCTCGCATCAAAGTATTACCAGCACGTATCACCAGCACGTGGCGCACTCCACCCGCCGAAACAAAAGTGCCAAAACACTGTTTGAATCGCCGCGACGAAATCGTTGTGCTGTAGAGCAGAAGGACAGGACGTGGGTTCGATTCCAACCGTTGAGGCCGCTTGTCTGATGGAGGCGAAACAGGGAAACGGGCGTGTGTCGAGAATTCGGAGTGCGTTAAAAAGATACCCAGTTAGTCGAAAAAATGTGGTTGATGCCTCTTTCAAAGGAATCAGTAAAACACGAAAGGAAACTTTGCCTTCACAGCAGCATGTAAATGTTTATTGTGCATCCATATGAACTGCACATCGCTATTTATATTAGGTCGGTATGGCACCGATAGACGCATCAACGTTAGACACTGGATTGCACGTGCCGGATAATTGCGTCAATATGACTGAAACCACAGCCCCCTGAAAACCGTGCAAACGAAACCGAACCGAAACCGAAACCGAAAGCAGTAGTTGGTGGAAAGTGCCTCAATTCACCCGCGTCCCTCGTAAACGAAGACTCTGACATCGAGGCGCCAACTTTCGACGCTTATTAGCGTCATGATGAACTACTCCGCTTCGCCTCTCCAAGATGTCAGCACCATCCGAATGAAAAAGGTAGTGAGAAAGAATAGGGCGCGCTCGCATACCAACCTCTCCTGGAATTAATGGCGCAGAGGGCACAGTGCTTTGTTCCTCCCGTTGCGGTGAGACAGTTCGGGGCTCGGATCCGGGCGCTGCCACGACAATGTAATTTTTCTGGCGATGGCACTTCTGTAACGGATATGCCGCCGGTGAGATCTTGGAGTACCCGGACAAAAAACCCTTTCGTGTTAGTTAATCCGGGGCCCTACACTACGGCGCACCTCATTGCCCATGTGTAGTTCTGGTGCATTAAACCCCCCAAAGTCATATTTTTTTACAGTTCACACCTTTCAGTCATGCTCTACGTTTACAAAACATCATCGGTCGGAGTCGCACTCATGCCGCGGTTACCTAACACGCAGCCACTGGCCCCAACACTCCCAAACGCACGAGGCGGCATTGTGCTGATGCTCGCTGCTGCACAGCACCGTGGGTTCGTTTATGGCTCACGTGATGGATCTTCCCCCTGGGAACACAAGAGACTGAATAACACACCGCGACTCCGCTCCTTATTGATTTATATCGCCCGGCTCGACAGCTGTTAGAAGTTACGAAAAATTCTCAGCCATTCCACTTTGTGAAGGTGCATCACCAGCAGAGCTGCATAATACTCCAAATAAAGTACAATAATTTGAGTAATTACCGAGTCACAAAGCAAACGTCTTGCCACACACCCGCGGACCACATCAAGAGCTGAGAATCAAATGTCGAGATGAGATTGAACCTGTCCCGAACGAGTTCGTTCTGTTCCTCGATTTTCTTGGGAATAATCGCATAGACCTTCTCTTACGGAAGAACGTCTTCTCGCTCCTTGACCGCAGCACACGCACGGTCTTGTTGTCACTAAATTCACTGGCCCACAAGAACGTCTGTGTCCACTTTGTATTTAGTCTGCACATTCCAAACCAGTCTATACCTTCTCGTCGTCATCCTGTTTTCTTTTTTTTATGTGACGGATTTCTCCATCTCTATGGTCGCATCGTAATCCAACCCACACATGTATTTCTTCTGGTTGTGGACGATATAATACGTGTCTATCGTATCATTTTTTGTCTCAAATTATAGGGTCTCGACCTCACATTTAAACGGTAGTACAAGAGGACCTTTTGCCTTTTATAGCTATGTTTACGTTCACGACGTTCGGCTTTCTTATTGGACTCCAGGTTGCTCACGCTTCCCGGGTGTCTCAGAAATAGGGCTTGTGCCTACTCCAAGGCTGTCGACTTCATGATAGCCCTAAGCGGGGAACGGTGTGCAGTATGGGCGGTTTCCCAGATTTCCTATCACTACATCATGAATTGCCCGATGGCTTTTTCGCTGAAGCTCCAGCAGTGGAACGCCTTGGGATACAGAACGCCCCGAAGCTAGTAGAGAAAACATTTAATATATCCCATCTTTTAGGAATCTTTTCGCAAATTTGGTAATGCGTGGGTGGGCTCCACACTCGCGAAGTACTTCCACGGTGCCTGAATGGTTGATCATGGCTGTGATGTGATGGAGGGCAAAATCAAAACTGTACCGCCAATCCTCAGAATATGCAGTGTTAGAGAGAGAAGTACTTTTATAGGAAAGCGAAGTCAGCCAGGCTAGGCGCCCCACTTGCTGCACCGAATTGGGGTGAAGGTGTGATAATTATATATGTAAATAACTTTCCCTTCACATCTATGCTCAAACCCGCAGGTGGACACAAAACGCACAAACACAATCAGGTGATATAGCCGTTTGTCTGAGAGTTCATAGCTCACTGTCAAGGTCCAATTCTCCGGAGAAACGCTCAGAGCCCCTTTGTTGCGCAACTTGCCTTGCCTGTTAGCCAGAACGCAAGGAGATGCTTAGAAAATACCTAGGCGGACAGGGGCATGATTCATGCAGTCGTTTCATGCAGATTTTTCGCGAAGTCTAACATCCACATAAAAATACGAGTGCATACTGGACTCCGAGGACTTGATTCATTAATAACATTTGTTTTCTCACACACAAAAAAGAAAACTGCTAAAAAAGACCACAAATGCACTAGAGCAGTCTTGAGTGTCCACTGAAACACAAAGGGATGTGGTTTTTTGGGAATTCAAAGCGTAACTGTATTAGAGATGGTTAACCACCAAATGTCTAATATGTTTGTTGCTCTTTGAAGTTGTAGCGGCCAATTTGTCATTGGTAGCAAGGGCCTACCATCATCATCATTGGCCAGTACCATCATCCGCCCCACGTGGCTTCCGCACGCAGTACGAGCCACGCGCCAGTGAGAGAACACCCACACTTCTACGCCGCTTGGCCACAATCTACGGGGGCTCCTCGGTTCGCGGGCTCCTAGTGCCATCGAAACTCGTGTATAAATAAATGTAGGCCCTTGTGCACAACCACTATGGCGGCTACAAAGTATTTTATTTATACGTTTCGTGGTTGTGGCATTATCTTCTGTTCCCGTTTTCGCTCGCGGCGTCGCTGATCCTACGCCGCCTGCTCCTGGGAAATGCGTATGACGCGTTGCCGACCCATTGCGCAATAACGTGCGGCCATTAACGTGCGGCCAGGGCCGGTAGGGTCAGCCGTCATCGTTTGATCTGTGCTTCAAACGATGACGGCGGACATGAATTGTCCGCCTCGCTGCGCTCCCGCTCTGATAAGTGCGAGATAAACCCAGCGACATACTCGCCGCTTACTTCTAACTCCTCTGTAAGACCACATATAACTATAGATATGCGTATTACTATATATGTGCGTGTAACCAAATGTGTACCTCCATCGGTTAGTGGATAAGTTTTTCGCCCACTCTAAGCATCAATACTATTTTGAGAGTTCGTGGCTTAATAATTTGTTTTAGATGCGGAGCAGCTTATGGTAGCGCCTGTTCCCTCCGCCGTTGTGATTCCGCCGTTGTGCGGCGTCCCCACCCCACTGCGCATGCACATCCTCGTCCCTCTCCTCTCCTATCCTCGTCTCATATCCTCTCCTCTCCGGCATTCCTTCTCTCCTCTCCGGCATTCCTCCTGTCCTCTCCGCAGCTCCACCCCTCTCCGGTAGTGCGCTACAAATGGCAACTCCTGCGGCTCCGCGCGTGATATTGCGAAGCAGCTTAGGGTTAGATGCGCTATGGTAGCCGCTGCATACTCCGCTGGGAGTGCCACAGTAGGTGAGCGGTATAAATGACGCGCGCGCGTGCTCCGCTCCCATCATTCTCCTCCCGCAACCCCGTAATCGAACTGAAGACAAATGGGAACTTGAGTCGACCCCAAGGCTGCTTCTCATACTACTCAGGGTTCCCCTACGGGAAGATGGTGAACTTTTTTTCCATTGTATAACCCTGATGCAGTATTTGTTGTTCAGCGACTGCACCTATTTTTTATTTTGTTATTAACCATCAGGGGCCCCACCTGCAGTGTTCTTCACTATAAGAAACTTGCCTGTATACTGATGTTATGTTATTTCCTCTGTTTGCATAATAAAGTGAAACCAAAACTGAAGACGCTTTTCCCCCTCATGTTCGTTTCGCGGCAGCGAGGCAGCTTTTCTCATGGGGGCGAAAAGCAAAAATGGCCGTGTGTACTAGATTTCGGCGCACGTTAAAGATCCCCAGGTGGCCAAAATAAATCCACTTTTACGCAGCGTTGTAAAGCTTCTCTTTAATATGGTGGTGGCAATACATGAAAAACCTACGATTTTCTCTAAAACCTGAACTTTACCTAAAACGCCTATTTACCTGCGAATCCCAATGCACAAAAAGCAGGAAAAGAGTTTCCCTGCTCGCGTTCAGGCGACCCACTTTGTGCAGCAACCGGCCCTCGACGGAAAGACACCAGTCTCTGAACTGAGAAAAATATCCCGGTAAATGTTCAGAGGTGCGCAACCCAGAAAACGCTCTTTTGACGTAATGCCCTTGGGCTAGTTCCAGCCTTCGAGCTTTCGCAACAAACGAAAAGGCCGCAAGAAGAGGTGGTGGTTGGATGCAGTGCTCAGAAAATTTCCGGTGGTATTCTGACACCGCACCGCCGCCCGGCTGCACTCCTGGTTGGCGCACTCATTGACTCTGGAGCACACATATCGATCATGAATTGCTCGCTTCGTTGCACGCGTTCAGAAAGTCCCGACGCCGGCCTGATCATATGTCGTAGGAGTCGCTCAGAATTGGACGCCTATTCAGGTTAACGTATACTGTAGCCGGAATGTGTACGGCTCGGGTTGGCTTCGCTGGGCGCCAAACTTCGCTGTACTGCAGCAATGTCCCCACGAAGTCAGCCTCGGGTTTTAAAATCTGGGTGAACATTCATTGATTCTAAAGCGGGGATCCTCTAATTTGAGTTACCACGCCCTTCTAGCATCAACGATTAAAGTGAAACCAAGCGCTGCTTGTGTGCCCCCCCAACCCCCCCCCCCCCCCGGCATTCCACTCCGAACCCACCGATGACCACCGATGCTCACCAAATTGCAAGCTATGTTACCTTCACCACATCATCCCACCACCGATGCATTCCATTTTTAAACCATTCCCACGGTTTGAAGATGGAACGCGTTGAAGGGATTCTGAAGCAGGTGGGGTCCGAAAGCCCCCTACATAAAGGACGTGTCGGCAGGTACTGGTAAGGAGGAATCTGGTGAGTTGGCTTTTGCGTTGAGCGTCCAAGAGTTCTTTGAGAGTGTTGTGGATTCCAAATTGAAGGACACGACAAGTAGAGGTTTAAGTAAGGAGGCCAAACCCAATTTTGAAAGCTTTTAGAGTTAGTATGTCGACTTTCTCCCGTTATTTGCTTTTGAGAGCGATGTATGTGGTATAATCTTTGATGGGATTAATAAAAGTGTTCGAATTAGTCGCATTGTATCGTGTTCTTTGAGGCCCTAACGTTGGCTTATGATGCATTTAGGAGATGGGTGGGTTCGGTGACAGTGGCGTGTATCTGGGGAAGAACTGTAGCTTTAGAGCCATCTTGATACAAATGGACTCCGAATATACGAAGGGTGTGTGTGTACCTAAAGAATCGCTGTGGAATCGATTGTTGCTGCAGGGTCGGGTGCAGGAACTGGATGTCGCCTACGACTTGGGGAGAGGGAGATGAGATGCGCTGACAACCTCGGAGCCCATGTGAGGCCTCGAGGTCGAAGATAAGTGAGAATGGTGTCGATAACCTTTTGAAGGGTACCTTGTGTTTATGCTGGGAGAATCGGTGGTGGTCCAAAGAGTTGCATTGTCAGTATCTAGGGTATGTTGGAGACCAGGAATGGTTTTAAGGAGAGGAGCGAGCTTGAGGAGAGTGATATTGAAGAGAAGGGGTGATATAACTGAACCTTGTTGGGTTCCTTTGGGAGGTGGGCGAACTGTGTCGGAAGGAAGTTGTCCAATGCTAAGGGTGGCAGTGCGGTCGGTAAGAAAGGCCCGAACGCAGTTGTATGTGCGCACACCGCACTGGGTTCCTTGAAGTCCTTCTAAGATGACCTGATGTGTGACGTTGTCAAACGCGTCCTTGACGTCGATGGCTAAGATGGCACTGGTATGATTTTTGGTGAGGTGATCGATGACTTGCTCTTTGACCTGTAGGAGAGCATCTTGAGTTGAGAGGTGTGAGCGGACGCCCAACATGGTGTGGGGGAATAGGTCGTTGTCTTCAAGGTGAGTATTGAGGCGGACGTGAGCCACGCGTTCGAAGAGTTTGTCGAGAGTGGAGGTGAGGGAGATGGGGCAAAGGTTGGAGACCTGGATTGGCTTGTTTGGCTATGGAATGACTTATATATCTGCGTGCTGCCAGTGGGAAGGGAGGGTGCCGTTTGTTCAGTCGACGTTAAAGAAATCCAGGAAAGCTTTTAGATAGGCATCGCCCAAGCTGCGGACGATTTCTTTATATGGTTTTGGCCGGGAGTGGTGTTTCTAGTGAGACACGAGAGAGCTTGGTCAAGTTCTTGCGGCCTAATTGGAGCGTCGAGGGCAGGATTCGCAGCGCCAGTGTAATCGGCGTGGCAGAAATGAGAGGCAATGCTGTCGGTACCAAAGCGGGTGGTCTTGAGCTCTTTTAGTAGCTCATCGCTCGAATGAGGATACAAGACAGTGGACCTAATTGTGCGTGGCAGCTTCGGTGGATTTTGAGCCAAGAATACAACGGAGGCAATGCCGAGTGTGCTTACTTCTGAGTGTTCCTTAGAGCTGGTCGCAGAATGTTGCAGAATTTTGTTTGTGAAGGGTGTTAACGTAGATAGCGGCTTCGAATGACCGCAGCACAACTGGTGAAACATTAAAAAGAAATCGTTCTCTGTTACCGTGCTTTTCTCGTTCTTTTGTACATTCTCGGAGCCGTATCCTGATATTTTTTTCATCAGCGCTTTCACCTAGTAAGCAGCAGCTTGTATTAACGGCTACCTGCGGCGCCAGCATTGCAGGTGACCCGCGCTAATGAGACCCGTATGCGTTTTTACTAGAATAAACGCGTTTTTAGACTCCTGTTGCGTGTGTTGTTTTGCAGCGAAGGTTGCTGGTGAAAATAAAAATCGTGAGAACACCTCTGCTTGGCATGTTAGTTGCATTTCGGCGTAGCGTGCACTGAGGGCTATCTATCGTATTCGTAAGTAGCACCGTCACGGCAGCAATTCGACATTTCAGGGATCGATAATATTTTTGCCTCCGCCATGTACGAACTAAGCCCCGGCGAGCCTCCCATAGATGGAGAAATGGGGAGTCACCCGATGGATTTCCCACCGTGAGAGCAATTGTCTTGGAATGCTTTTTGACAGCAGTGATTAATTGTGAAGTCCATTCTTCCAGGTTGGGATAGTGTCTGAAAGGGGTACAGGATCCTTGCGAAATGATTCCCAGTTGGTGAGTGTGGCTTCACTTAGCCTAGGTTTGAGTCTGAGGCCGGGTAAAGTGGTACGCATAACGTGGTGATCGCTGCCCAATGTGTTTTCAAGGATCGGCAATTCAGGGTAACAAATATGTAAAAAGGTAAGGTTGAGTCTCGTATCTCGTGATACACTGTTGTCCAGCCGCGTATACGTGGTAAGGTCATTTCAGAGAGTGAGAACGTGCTGCTGAAATGGTGGGAAGTAAGGTTGCTTCTTGTTTGGTTGCGTGATGATGGCCACATGAGGCGTGCGGGGCGTTGAAATCACCTAAAACTATGAGAGGAGCGGGGCGAATGGATGGGGGAGTGGGATTGGGTAGGAGGACTGTAGATGTTGAGAATGAACACGCTTGTCTTCTTCGGGTGGGAGGGTAAGATTTTAAAAATGTGTATGAGCTATGGAGGAGGCGATGTCGTGTAGTTTGGTAGCTGAGCCTTGGATACGAGCGTGGCGGTGTGGTGAGACGGATCTTGAGTGGATGCTTCGTAACCTCTGAGTTTTTTTGAAGGGCTTTCAGATTCCTGTAGGACCAAAGTGTCAGGTTGGTGTTACTGAGTATAATGGCCGAGTTCAAAGCATTTGCTGAAGACAGAGCGGCTATTCTATGGAAGATTGCAACCGTGGAGGCGTTAGTCTTGTGGAAGGGGGGTTATAGAGGCAAGTTACTCCTCGTGGCTCTGATCAATTTTAGGCTTTTTTGGGGTTGTGTGATTGTTCGACTTCACGGCAATCGAGGTGGTGATGAAATGATTGAGGTATCTTGGAGAGAGGGAGCCTGATTGTTCTAGGGCTGTAATTTGGGACGTGATGGTTTCTCTGAGCTGGACGATTGATTGGGTAGAAGTGGTTAGTGTTTGCTTTACTTCAGCAACAGCTACTGGCATTTTTCCATCTATGAGCGCCGACACATCTTTAGCAGTGATGGTGGGAGGAGGGAGGACACGACGGGGGAGTTGAGAGCCACATTGTTCAGCTTGAAAATGACCTTCGAGCTCGCAAACGCGATCGTCGTTAGGAGTGCGTGATCCTTATTCGAGGCCTTGTATGCGTTGTAGCAGCATCGGGTTTTGCTTTCGTAGTTCTGTGAAGAGGCCCTCAATTGAGGATGAAGATGAGGTGGAAGTTGTGGGGTGTGGGGGAACGGTAATGTCGGTATTAGTGTTTGATTATGTCGATGGAAGGGAGGAAAACGTTGAGCAGTGGGAGTATCACGAACGCCTTGTGAACAACCCACCGATTTGGTTGTTCGGGCCTGATTTCTTTGGGTGTCTAAAAGCTTGCTATTGAAGTTGAGACATAGGGCTGCAGTGGATGTTTCTGCTTGACCACAGGAGTGGAATCAGTCGTTGATGTCAGTCCTTGTAAGTGATGATGCGGTGAAGGTAACACAGCTTGCAATTTGGTGTGCATCGATGGTCATCGGTAGGGTTAGGAGTGGAATGCCATGCGGGGAACACAAGCAGCGCTGGTAACTCCAGTTGGAGGATCGCCGCTTTAGCCAGAATCTTCAGCCAGAAAATAAAACCTGAGACTGATTTCGTGGGGACATTGCTGCAGTACAGCAACATTTGGCGCCCAGCGATGCCAACTCGAGCTGTACACATTCCGGCTACAGTATACGTTAACCTGAATAAGCGTCCCATTCTGAGCGACTCCTACGACTTATGATCAGGCCGGCGTCGGGACTTCTGAACGCGTGCAACGAAGCCCGCTATTCATAATCGATATGTGTGCTTCAGAGTAGCTGAGTGCGCCAACCAGAAGGGCAGCCGGGTGGCGGTGCGGTGTCAGAATACCACCGGAAATATTCTTAGCACTACATCCCACCACCACCTCTTCTTGCGGCCTTTTCGTTCGTTTTGAAAGCTGAGACGTCTCGGGACTAACCCTAGAGATAGACGCCAAAAGATCGAAAAATATCACCGAGATATCTTTCTCAGTCCAGAGACTGGTGTCTTTCCGTCGACGGCCGATTGCTTCACAGAGTGTGTAGCCTGAACGCGAAGAGGGACACTATTTTTATGCTTTCTGTGAATCGGGATGGGCACGTGAATGGGCGATTTTACGTATCGTTCATCTTTTAGAGAAACTCATGAGTGTTTCATGAATTGCCACGAACATATTAAAGAGAAGCTGTATATCGGTGCGTGAAAGTGGTTTTGTCAATGCAGAAACGTCTCCTTTCACAACCCGATAAGAATGAGGGGAAAAATTACGCCCATCTTCCCGCGAGGGAACCCTGATGTGATGCGACGCATCAGGGGGGAGCCTTTGGACTGACGCTGGTATTGGATTGCGTCAGTCCACTCGCTGAAGGGACTGCCCCTTCCATCACGTCTTCATCGGAAGAATCAAGCCAAGCAGGAAGTCGTCAAGCAAGTCACGCGGAGTCGAACGAGAGCGAGCGCTGACTGAACCGCCGTAGCGCGCTACCCGCTTTATATTTACAGCGCCTGAACGAGATTGATTGATTGATTTGATTGATTGATTGTGGGGTTTAACGCGCCGACGCAACGCAGGCGATGAGGCGCGCCGTAGTGGAGGGCTCCGGATTAATTTTGACCACCTGGGGATCTTTATCGTGCACCGAAATCTCGTACACACGGGCGTTTTTGCTTTTCGCCTCCATCAGAAAAGCGGCCGCCGCGGCCGGGAATCGAACCCGCGACCTGGTACTCAGCAGCGCAACGCCTTAGCCACGGAGCCACCGCGGCGGGTGCCTGAACGAGAGGAGACAACGGAAGAGAGTCGCGCATGCACGCACTTGCGTGCCCGGAGCGGAGCGAAGCGAGCGAAGCGCGCGCACGCAGCTGTTTTTTTATGATAATGAGACGGAGTGAGATTGTTGCGCACAGCTTTCGGAGAGAAGAGCGGAGGAGAGTCGCGCATGCGCAGGTGGCGTGCGGACGCCGCCGGCGCCGACGCAGGAGGGACATGCCTCAGAGCAAGAGATGCGTCTCATATAAAAACCATTTTCAAGAGGAGTTAGTAGTAAGGGGCGAGTGTGTGGCTGGGTTTATCTGGGTTTATGTCGCTCTTAGCAGAGCGGGCGCGCAGTGAGCTACTGCGTGAAGCACAGATCAAGCGATGACGGTTGAGAGGGGCGGTAGGCGGTTCGGGCGGAGCAGCGTCGATGTGGCAATGACAAACATTGGCCGCACGTTACTGCGCAATGGGTAGACAACGCGTCATACGCATTGCCCAGGAGAAGGCGCGGTAGGATCAGCGACGCTGCGAGCGGAAACGGGAACGAAAGCTAATGCCACTGCCAAGCAACGTATAATTCAAATACTTTGTAGGCGCCATAGTGTCCGTGCAGAAGGGCCTACATTTATTTGCATACGAGTTTGATAGCAGCAGTAACCCGCGAACCGAGGAACACCCGTAGATTCTGGCCAAGCAGCGTAGACCCGTGGGTGTTCTCTGCCTGGGGCGTGGCTCGTACTGCGTGCGGAAGCCACGTGGTGCTGATGATGTACTGGCCAATGATGATGATGGTAGGCGCTTGCTGCCGATGAAGAATTGACCGCTACAACTTCAAGGAGCAACAAACATGTAAACACCTGCCGGACATTAAACATTTGGTGGTTAACCATATGTAATAGAGTTACGCGTTGATTTCCTCACAATCAACAGTACTTTTGTGTTTCCATAGTTACTCAGGAATGCTCTAGTGCATTTGCGGTCTTTTTCAGCAGTTTTCTTTTTTGTGCGGGAGAGAATAAATGTTATTTACGACCCAAGTCCTCGGAGACCAGTATGCACTCGTATTTTTATGTAGCTATTACACTGCACGAAAAATTTGCATGAAACGACTGCATGAAACATGCCCGTGTCCGCCTAGATCTTTTGTAAGCATCTCCTTCCGTTCTGGCAAACAGCAGGCAAGGCAAGTCGCGCAACGAATGTGCTCGGAGTGTTCCTCCGGAGCACTGCACCTTGACAGTTCGCTATGAACTCTCGGACAAACGGCTATATCACCTGATTGTGTTTATACTTTTGCTGTCCACCTGTGGGTTTGAGCATTTATGTGAAGTGAAAGTTACTTATATATATAATAATCACACCTTCAACCCAATGCGGTGTAGCAAGTCGGACGCCTCGCCTGACTGACCTCACTTGCCCATAAAAGATACTTCTCTCTCTAACACTGCATCTCCTGAGGATTAGCCGGACACTTTTGATTTTGCCATCCATTACATGACAGCCATGATCAACCATTCAGGCATCGTGGAAGTACTTCGCGAGTGTGGAGCCCAACCACGCATTACAAATTTGGCGAAAAGATTCCTAAAAGGTCGGACATATTATATGTTTCCACTACCAACTTCGGGACGTTCTGTATCACAAGGCGTTCCACTGCGAGAGCTTCAGCGAAAAAGCCATCGGGCAATTGATGCCGTAGTGATAAAAACCTAGGAAACCGCCCATACTGCAGAGCGTTGCGCGCTTAGGGCTATCATGACGTCGACAGGCTTGGAGGAGGCACAAGCCCTATCTCTGAGACACCCGGGAAGCCTGAGCAAACTGGAGTCCGGTAAGGAAGCCGAACGTCGTGAACGTAAACGTAGCTATCAGAGGGAAAAGGTCCTCTTGTACTACCGTTTAAATGTAAGGTCGAGACCCTAAAATTTGAGACAAAAATTGGTACGATAGACACGTATTATATCGTCCACAACCAGAAGAAATACATATGTGGGTTGGATTACGATGCGACCATAGAGATGTCGAAATCCGTCACATCAAAAAAAAAAAGAAAACCGGATCATGACAGGAAGGTATAGACTGGTGTGGAACGTGGAGACAAAATAGAAAGTGGACACAGACTTTCTTGAGGGTCCGTGAATTCAGTGACAACAAGATCGTGCGTGTGCTGCGGTCAATGAGCGAGAAGACGTTCTACCGTAGGAGAAGGTCTATGCGATGATTCGCAAGAAAATCGAGGAACAGCACGAACTCATTCGATACAGGATCCATCTCATCTCGACGTTTGATTCTGAGCTCTTGATGTGGTTCTCGGGTGTGTGGCAAGGCGTTCGCTTTGTGACTCGGTAACTACTGAAATTATTGTACTTATATTTTGAGTATTATGCAGCTCTGCTGGTCATCCACCTTCACAGAGTGCACTGGCTGAGCATTTTTGTAACTTATATCAGCTGTTAAGCGCGTCAATGTAAATCAAAAAGGTCCGAAGTAGCGGTGTGTTATTCAGTTGCTTGTGTTCCGTCACGTGAGACGTTAATGCACCCATCGTGCTGCCCAGCATCGAGCATCATGACAACTCCGCCACGTGAGATTGGGAGCGTTGGTGCCGGTGGCTGCCTGTTGGGTGACAGCGCCATCAGTGCGCCTCCGACCGATGACGTTTCGTACACGCAGAGCATGACTATAAGATCTAAAAAATTATCATTTCAACCAGTTTTCCGCACTAGAGCTACACCTAACAAATGAGGCCCCCCATATTGGTGGGTCCTGGATTGATTAACACAAACGTGTTTTACGCCCGGGTACACCAAGACCTCACCGGGGACATATCCGTCATGGAAATGACATGGCCACAAAAATTCGTTTGACGCGCCTGCGCCCGGATCTGCGCCACAAACTGTCTCGCCGCAACGAGCGCTGTGCCCACAGCCCCATGAATTACAGCCGAGGTGCGTTTGCGAGCGGGACCTAAATCTTTCCCTCTACCTTTTTCATACCGATGGCGCTGCCATCTTGGAGAGGCGAAGTGAAGTAGTTCATCATGACGCTAATCAGTGTCGACAGTTGACGCCTCGATGCCAGCGTATTCGTTTGCACAAGAGGTCATATAGCGGAAGCAATTTTCGAGCACATGGCTCACCAGCAACTTCGAGGCGGTGAATAGCAGAGAAGCACCTTCTGCACGTCCTTCAGCTTCCTGAGGTTGTCAGCCATCACTCCACTAAACGACGTGTTGTAGTCCAAAACGGGGCTTGTGCGTCTGACGTAAGTCTCGAACACGGTGGCGCCGTCCGAGATCACCACGCACACCTTGGCAACTTCCAGACCGCGGATCGTGAAGCACATCTCGCAATCTACGGCGAACACACCGCCAGGGATGCCAGGCCGCAAGCCTGTGCGCACGAAGCCAACCGAAAGCGTGTTCCTCTTCCGAGGTAACCCTTCTCCGCATATATGGTGGTCCGAGGATTCGCAGCCGGGGTCTTCAAGCGCAGCCAGGGAGCAGCTGAACACGACTCCCCAGCGTCGCCCCATGTGGAACGGAAGCCGTTCTGGCCTAGTACTGGCGGTCTGGCGTTATGAAGAAAGTGCCGCCGCAGCGGCAGCAAGTCATGGAGCTCCAGTAAGCCACGTCACCGTCACTCTTCCACCATACTGCTCGGCCGGGCCTCTCGGGGATGGGGCGTGGATAGCAGCAACGGTACATTTCGCGGGGGGCAAGGCTATAGTTGAGAATCTGCTGATACAGCTCGTCCGGGCGAAGGGCGGTAGGCACTGTTCAGCGGTAGCGGGTGCTGTGGCGTAGCCGAAGACATGATGGGCTCCAAGGCCTTCTCCCGGTCTCCTCCGGCGGCAGCGGTATCACGCTGCGGAGAGGGTTAACACAATTGAAAGTTGTGCGAGTTGGTGATACATCTTGGGAAAAAGGACGAAAAACGACTACTCGTAGAAAAGAATACAGGCGCGGTGTCCTGTATTCTTTTCAACGTGTAAACGTTTTTCGCGCTTTTTCCCAAGATGGGGAGAGGGACCATCAGGCGAAGTCGCGAGGCCTTGTGCACTGCCTTCGAACTCTAAGTCCACGGGGGTGACGTCTTCCTCAGAGGTTCTCATCGGGCATGAGTTCAGGTATTGGGGCTTTCCCTCCTCTACCATTTCTATGTCCTTGGTTGTTTACAAAGGGTCCTGCTTTTTATTGCTTTCCCGTTTGTCAGTCATGAATATGACCAAGACAATTAGAACGCTGACGACTGCGGAAAGCCCTAGAAACATGAGTTCACCAGCCATTGTGCTGTTGCTGATGATGCTGATGATGATGATGATCTATACACTTAACCGGAAATTGTGAATGGCGCAGAGTAAATAGTGATAAGGTTAATTGCACATACTCAAATCAGCGAGTCGGGAAATCAGTAGACCTGTAGAAAATCGTCAGCTCCCACCAGGCGCGACATTTCAATAAAATAATCCACAACAGCCGGCACTTCCTGTTTGACCTTTGTACACACCTAGCTCAATCTTCTGGAGGAGGGCGCGGAGGGCTCGGCCCGGCTGCTAGGTGGTTATTTAGTAGTGCTTTCTGTAACGTTGTGTACTGCTCCGAGCGCGAATACGAATACCATTATGAAGGAGCCTCAGGAGAAAAGCCAACGTTCAGAAAAGGTTTGTGCACGGTGTATCAATGGCACCAACCCGCCGCGGTGGCTCAGTGGCTAAGGCGTTGCGCTGCTGAGCACGAGGTCGCGGGTTCGATTCCCGGCCGCGGCGGCCGCTTTTCTGATGGAGGCGAAAAGCAAAAACGTCCGTGTGTACGAGATTTCGGCGCACGATAAAGATCCCCAGGTGGTCAAAATTAATCCGGAGCCCTCCACTACGGCGCGCCTCATCGCCTGCGTTGCGTCGGCGCGTTAAACCCCTCAATCAATCAATCAATCAATCAATATCAATGGCACCATCCTTCGGAGCGCAAGCGCAGTGGGTGCGCCTCTGTGTTTAGATTATCTGATATATGTCATTGTTGAATGACACACGTGACTGGAGCTAGCATTTCCCGTGTGTGCGGGTGTCCAGATGTGTCAACGTGTATAAATGGCCGCTTGTCGGCTCAGTCGGTCGGCCAGTCGCTGCAAGTCTGCTGATTTCCCGACTCACTGAATGGAGTATGTGCAACTAACCTTAATACTATTTACTCTGCCCCATTCACAATTTTCGGTTAAGTGTATAGATCATCATCATCAGCATCATCAGCAGCGTCACCATTATCAGCAGCAGCACACTGGCTGGTGAACTCATGTTTCTAGTGCTTTCGGCAGTCGTCAGCATTCTAATTGTCTTATTCATCTTCATGACTGACAAACGGGAAAGCAATGCAAAGCAGGACCATTTGGAAGCAACCAAGGACATGGAAATGGTAGAGGAGCGAAAGCCCCAATACCTGAACTCAGCCCGATGAGAACCTCAGAGGAAGACAGCATCACCCCCTGGACTCGGAGTTCGAAGGCAACGCACAAGCCCTCGCGACTTCGCCTGGTGGTCCCTCTCCGCAGCATGCAACCGCAGACGCCGGAGAAGACCGGTAGAAGGCCTTGTCGCCCATCATGGCATCGGCTATGCCACGGCACCCAATTCCGCTGAACAGTGCCTACCACCCTTCGCCCTGCCCCGACGACCTGTATCAGCAGATTCTCAACTACAGACTTACCACCCGCGAAATGTTCCGTTGCGGCTATCCACGCCCCGTCCCGACAAGCCCGGCCACGCAGTATGGTGGAAGAGTGATGGTGACGAGGCTAACTCCGCCAGGCGGTGAGTACTACTCTTGGCGGTGAGTACTACGCCCAAAACGGCTGCTGCTTCCACACGGGGCGACGCTGGGGACGCGTGTTCAGCTACTGCCAGGAAGCACTTGACCATCCCGGCTGCGAATCCTCGGACAACCATGCATGCGCAGAAGGGTTACCACGGAAGAGGAACACGCTGGCGCATGGCTTCGTGCGCACGCGCTTGCGGCCTGGCATCGCTGGCGGCGTGTTCGCCGTAGATTGCGAGATGTGCTTCACGATCCGCGGTCTGGAAGTTGCCAAGGTTAGCGTGGTGAGCTGGGATGGTGCCACTGTGTTCGAGACGTACGTCAGACCCACAAGCCCCGTGCTGGACTACAACACGTCCTTCAGTGCTGTGACGGCTGAGCACCTCAGAAACGTGCAGACCACGCTTAAGGACGTGCAGAAGGTGCTTCTCCGCCCCTTCACAGCCTCGGTGGTGCTGGTCGGCCATGGGCTCGAAAATGACATGCGCTTTCTGAAGCTGATCCACGACACGGTGGTAGACACGGCAATGCTGTTCCCCCACCGCCAGGGCCTGCCTTACCGGTGGTCAGTGCCCTCGCTGGTCAACAGCTACCTACACCGTGATGTGCAGGCTGGACGCCGGGGACATGACTGCTCGGAAGACGCCAGGGCCTGCATGGAGCTGGTACTTTGGAAAGCGGCGTCGGATCTGAATCCGCACGAGCGCGTCACAGGAGAGGCGTCGGAATGATCCATGCAGCCGTATGACGCGGAACGGGTTTTGTGTGCGCCTAGTGGTGTGTAGCCCCGAAAAACTGGGTGTGAGGGGTGTGAACTTTCATGCGCGTCAGCAGGCCAGAAAGTGTTCGCACCGCTAGACTACAGCTGGCCCCCGCCGGAGAGCGTGAACCTGAGGCCACGTGGTTCTCCCCCGCCGCCTTTTGTGGAATTTTTTTGTTGCCTGTGAACATGCTGCTTGCAATGTGGCTGGAATGTGGGAGCTCCTCATCTGATGCAGTGTTGCGACGTCGTGTGTGACGGCAGTTTTAATGTGTCGACCTTTTTTTGCATAAAAGTGAAACGTTTCAGCAATGCATGGTTCCCTGCGGCTGTAACTCTTTCTTTAAAGGAGTACTGACCACAAAATTGTATGTTGCTTTCTTATTGCTTTTATCGATGCTTAATGCCCTGGCGAACCAGAAACACCACTTTAAATAATTGACCGCCGATTTCGACCGCCATGCTCACCCCGAAGCGAGGAGGAGGCGTCGAGATAGCGGAACCGGCTCCGGATCGCCCAGAACAGCCTTCTCGAATTCAATCGGAAGCTTATTGCCGAGATAACGCCTACTCTAGAGCAAAACAAAGACGTGGAGGCCGCAGTTTCGATAGCAAGGCTCCAGCACAGTGCTGACCGACTTGCTGCAATCAGCGAGAAGCTGGATGCCCTTGCACGCGGAACCAGTGTTGATGGCCAACACGACGACGCTCTAGAGTCGGCCAAAGAATCATACAGAATTTTTTGTTACCTCGAACAAAGACTTTACGGACGAGAAGCCCTCACCCCTCAGGAGCCACATCTCGCAAAAGAGGGCAGAAGGCGACAGCTTCGACAGTATGAGTCGATTCATACAAGCGGGTATAATGAGCCTGGGGAGGAGACCGGAACTCGCGTGAAGCCCACGACTTCAACGACATTGATGGGGGTTCCGGTAATAGGTTATCAAACCCAAGAACCTTCAAGCTTGGCTACATCCCCAGGTCCAACGACGACATACGCATCTGTGAATGACCAGTCGACTGAAACGGCGCTTGAAATACGACAGACAAATGCGCATTCCTTGATCAGAACTGAAGACGCCGTTACACTGGGAACTTCACACCAGCAGCGAAAGGTAACTGAGCAAGAACCACCGCAATATATGCCAGCTCCATCAGCAACAGAAGAAAACACCCTGCAAGAGGGGATAGCTTCAGAAGGTGACATCGTCAACGTATGTAAAACTGAAGTGCTCGAACCCTCCTATGCGTATGCAGTCATGACATGTCCGGATGACCGTACGCAAGACTACTTTTACAAGAGCCGAAATGTAAGTCTAGACGAAGGTGCAACACGGAGGAAAGCAAGGACAACTGTGCCAGTCAATACAGACTCGTCCTTAATATACAAGTTTGACTGTGTTTCCGACATGTCTGGACATGACGAGATTGCGTACGACATACCAAGTCAACACAAAATACTCACCGACGCAAGCACCAACTCGTCTATGATATTGACGGAAGCTGTTCTCACGCCTCAAGATGTGGTGTCAGCTACGACACAGGCAATGAAAGTGAAGCCGATGAACCATTACAAGGACAGGGCCACCCAAAGCCGGCTGCTTAAATTCGCTCCCCACAAAAGTACGGACCACACAACCTCGGCCCGGCAGCGGTCAGCAGTGTCAGTGGTCATCAAGCTGATGACCACTGAAAAAAGCTACACATCGTCTACTAGGAAAAGAGCAGCGAGGGATACCCGTGCCAGCGTGAGTACATCGCGTAGCAACCAAGCCTCCAAACGTGTTTTGAAATCAATGAAGTTGCGAGGAATAAGTGTTGCCACCAAATTTCAGAGTGCCCAAAACGTGAATAGTCAAGATTCAAACCGAGTTGCCAGGTGCAAACAGAAAACCTTGATGAAGCGACTGTTTCCGAAATCAGTGTGCACACGAAACTACGCTGGCAAACAAGGCTTTGACTCAACCCCTAACACAGTCGTGGTGCAGAAAAACAGATCGAAAGTACGGAGAAAAGCAAAATCTCGAAGAAAACGAAGGCCGAAGATCAGAAAAAAGATCACTGCATACAGCGGCTGGATACGAACGACAGACTGACCAGTATCTTCGCCCAGGACTTGGTTAAGCAACATTAACATCGCGACGTACATTTGGTGACCGCTTTCATGAACGTCCTGATTTGCGACTTCTATTGCGATTCTGGGATTTATTTTCGGCTTCTTTCCCGCGTCCAGAACTATAGTTTTCTCAAGAGTGCCTCCTGGGCAGCGGTTTATGCCTTGTTACGAATCGGCCAGCGCCGCCGTACTGCCCCGCATCACTCCTCGGCTGTCCAGCGAAGCCACTCGTAGGCCTTTGAAAACACGCGCCACCATGTCGACAACAAGTTGCGACAAGCCGCGTCAGACGCTTTGCTCTCGCGCATTTCAAAACTTCGGCGGCTGCCTGCGAGGCTCGTCTCCACGCTCTTCAAGGACACAGAGGCCCCGTCGATCGCAACGGAGTCCTCCTCTCTCCCCTCTCTCGGACTCAACGTGCCCGAGGCTATGAACGGCTTACGAACTCTGGAAAGAGTGTTGTGTGTGTCTGTGACGTTCGTGGCGTGTTCCCGCTTGTTGCGTTTGACCGTTATCGCTTTTGGGTATAAACAGAGCTGCCCAAGCGTTGTAAACCATTCCTGTTAGAGCAGCGAATCGATGTTGTCGCTCTGCTCGAGTCCTGTATTGTAACCTCGCCCGTCGGGGCATTGTTCTTTGGCTTCGGCTCACCTCTCGCTATGAAGTAAACAGTTACGTTAGCCTACGGCTTCTGGACTTCTTCACGGCTGCAACAGCGGCTGGCCGCTCGCATCATACACGCTACCACTCGTATGTCGGAGGCCACGGAGCACGGATCGGGTGCCCCCGCCCGGTCGCAACAACTGGTTGGCAGCGGTCGGATGGCAACTTCGTAACACCTGAAGCCAGCGGTGCGAGACCCAACACCACGGACGTCAAGACGGCTTCGGACTTCGCAGAATTCACGGTGATCAAGGGTGAGTGCGGGACTTTTCTTCACTGAGTTTTACCAGGCTTCTGAGGATAGCTGGTAGGGCGTGTGTTTTTGTCGTGTGGGTTATTCGCGCAAAACATTTTTGGAGCAGTGGGAAAGCAGTACTCTGGACCGGCCATGAATTTGAAAGCGTTGAAAAAACCGCAGTTGTTGGAGCTTGCAAAAGAGTTGCGCTTGGATGTTACGGACGCGCTGAGAAAGCCAGAGCTGATACAGGCTATACTCGCTGTCGGGGCTGACGATGAGGAGCTGTCGGAATGCATTGAGCTGGTCAATGGCAGGGAGACCGCGAAACGTCAGGCCGCCGAGGCAGAGGCTGAGCGCCAGCGTGAGGAGTTCGAGAAGCAGAAACGGGAACGAGAGCACGAGGAAAAGATGCGATGGTACGCCCTGGATATCGAGCGAATCCGAAGGGAAAGAAAGAGGCTCTAAAGAGAGATACTACAACGGGAGAACAAGCACCTAGAGCATGAAATTACACTCGAGCAGGAAGAAGTAAAGCCCAAGTTAGAATTGTTGCTCGAAAAAGACCTCGTTGTCGAGGAAAGCACCGTGCCAGCGCTGCTAGTAGCAGACGCTCGGGAGCGCGAGTCGGAGGTGACGGTTGCGGCCCAGCAGCGTGGCAGGGTTGCTGAGAGAGATAACGACGGCCCATTAGCTCAGACTGTCGGCAGAGGCGGCAGAGGGCAGTGCGTGTCCACTGAGTGCGATAATGTGTCGGCGTTTGTTTTGGAGATCTCGGCGGAGTGCTCTGACGGTTCAAATTCGCGGGAGGCCTTGGGAATGGCTACCGGCTTGAACGTGAACATTTCGCGAGATAGCGACGTTTCGCAGGAATGCGTTACCGATGAGGTTACCGAAAGGCCGCACGAGTCCGCTGAAACGGAAATTGTTCCTTCGGACGGTAGTGCAGAAACGAGCTACGTGGTGGGAAAGCCTGCAGCCGAGGCAGCAAACGGTTTGCATGGTTCAGTTGGGAGTCATGACGATCTCGCCACTGAGCAAGCCGATTCCGTCCCGCCACCAGCTCAGGCAACCAACCTGGAGCAAGGGCCAGCCGATCTCATAGAGATTCAGGTGTCTGGGGCGGCTGAGCCGTCTTTTGAGACAGGGCAGCTTGGATCTAGTGTAGCCTTGACAGCCGCAAAACAGAACGAAAACACCCTTCGGTGTTCGCTTACTGAAGGTGTTGCGGAAAAGGCGATGGACGCCGAGATAGGGTCTGTTGGAAGTTACGAGGTGTCTAAAGAGCTCCTCGTGCCCTGGTCACTCCCATCTGCTGCTCCCGACGATAGGCCAACATCGGCTGAGCTAGTTGAGGTTGCGGTGTCGCCTGTGGCTGAGCCGAAGTCGGGAACCGACCAGCCTAGAGGAGAGAACGTGAGCGCGTTCCGATGTTCGCTTGCCGAACGCGTTCGCGAAAAGGCGAGCAACGAGGAGAGAGAAAAAACTTCTGCGCGTTCTTGTGGCGCGTGTTTCAGTGCGGGCACGCCGAGGGGCAAAGCCGTGAGCTCGCATCGCGCCAGGGGAACGCCGCCTCCAAGAAGGAGTGCGCGCCTCTCGTTTGAAAGATGGAAAATCTCGCTCGCTCCTCCGCGCGCTCGACCTTTGTCGAACAAGACGACCGGTGTCCTTTCACGCGGTCGCAGCAGTCTCTTTCAGAGAACGGGTGCGCCTAAAGTGCGGTACAAAAAGGGAAAAGCTCGGGGCGATGACGAGAGCTCAAATCGCAGCTCTCTGCGCGAGAAGTGGCCTGTAGACGCCTGAGTTTCTCAATTTCATTGTTTTTCCTGGAGCAGGTTTCGCCCTTTACGATTACATTTTTTTGTGTGTGAGACATTTCCAATCACGCGAAATGTCCCCTTTCAAGTTTGTCACTTGTCTACAGTACTGCTGGGCAAAAATATAACTATAGTAGTTAGTTATTCGCGTACTTTTTCGCAACTAAAAGTCTGCTAGATCTTCAGTGTTGATTTGTCTTCGCACTTGCCGGCGATGCGGTTGTGTCTTCCTGTGTTGTTCTGTTGCTTGCCTGACCAAGCCAGAGACGTTCTTGGGGAGCCACTACTCGTCCAGTGACCCGCCCGGTGAAGCTCCAGCACGGTGTCGTACAGCCAAGGCTTGGAGTCGAGCGTCTGCCGAGCACTTCACTTCGACAGCATCCCTCCGGACAACGGTTGAAGGCCCTTATCCATCGGGATCTCGGACCCCCGGCGGAGAAGCTGTTACGAATCGGCCAGCGCCGCCGTACTGTCCCGAATCACTCCTCGGCTGTGCAGCGAAGCCACTCGTACGCCTTTGAAAACACGCGCCATCATGTCGGCAACAAGTTGCGACAAGCCGCGTCAGACGTTTTGCTCTCGCGCATTTCAGAACTTCGGCGCCTGCCTGCGAGGCTCGTCTCCACGCTCTTCAAGGACACAGAGGCCCCGTCGATCGCAACGGAGTCCTCCTCTCTCCACTCTCTCGGACTCAACGTGCCCGAGGCTATGAACGGCTTACGAACTCTGGAAAGAGTGTTGTGTGTGTCTGTGACGTTCGTGGCGTATTCCCGCTTGTTGCGTTTGACCGTTATCGCTTTTGGGTATAAACAGAGCTGCCCAAGCGTTGTAAACCATTCCTGTTAGAGCAGCGAATCGATGTTGTCGCTCTGCTCGAGTCCTGTATTGTAACCTCGCCCGTCGGGGCATTGTTCTTTGGCTTCGGCTCACCTCTCGCTATGAAGTAAACAGTTACATTAGCCTACGGCTTCTGGACTTCTTCACGGCTGCAACAGCGGCTGGCCGCTCGCATCATACACGCTACCACTCGTATGTCGGAGGCCACGGAGCACGGATCGGGTGCCCCCGCCCGGTCGCAACAGCCTGTAGCTCTGTCTACAGGCATCATTTCGTGAACGCGCCAGTGCCCAGTCGCCGCTCGCCTGGCAGGGCGTGTGATGTGACGTCACGAGTTTCTGACGAGCTTTGGGGGCGGATAACTACTTCACTTCTTTTCCATTCCACGGGGTGATGTGACGCCGATGCCTATTTTGCTCCGCGTACTGTTCCATCGGCGCAATGAATGAGCTGAAAATGAAGGATGTTCCAGGCGGCTCGCGGCGCTCATATTTCAGATATTGTATTGCTTTCGGTAGAGAAAGAAAACTGTGAAAAATTATTATCGCCGAAAATCGGTGTCAGTATCCCTTCAATTCCTTGTCGTCGAATCACGACCGAGTATGTTCGAAAAGGGGCCTTTGTAGAAAAAATCTCAGATTTGTTTCGACCCTCCGCACTCTTCAAAGGACATTTTATTTTTTTTTTTTTGGGGGGGGGGTTGCTCTGACCCCATCGCATATAAGCCCTAATACGTCCACACACCGAGCTCTCATCAAAGTCACACGCGTTCGCCCGCGATAAGAGCATAGAGGAATAACCAGCATGGGGCGAACAGCAGCCGCCGAAACAAAACTGCCAAGAACAGAGTTTCAAGCACCGTGATGGAACCGTTGTATTGTGGGGCAGAACGACAGCACGTGGGTTCGATCCCGACCGTTGAGGCCGTTTGTCTGATGGAGGCCAAACAGGAAAACGGGCGTGTGTCGAGAATTCGGAGTCCGTTAAAAAGATCTCCCGAGAGTCGAAAAAATGCGGTTGATGCCTCTTTCAAAGGAATCGGTAAAACACGAAAGTAAAATTTGCCTTCACAGGAGCATGTAACACTTTGTTGTGCATCCATATGAACTTGCTCATTGCTATTTATATTAGGTCAGTATGGCACCGCTAGACGCATCAACGTTAGATACTGCATTTCGTTTTCTGCAAAAATGCACTATCTTTTTTGTTGCACGTGACGACGATTCTCGTCTAAAGCAGGAAACCCTGTCGTGTCTACCCCGTTTACTGGCCCAAGTACCATGCTGGAGCCGTCTGCTACAATGCGCAACGAGAACTCGAACGCAACGAGAACTCGAATGAAGGCCAGCGCACAATTGTAGAAGAGCTCGTGCACAGAGCATCAAATCAAGGGCCAAAGTGCAGGTGGCGCTAGCTGCATTGGCAAATCGAGGGCGACAGTGCTCCACCGCCTCAACTGGTGCAGAAAGTGTAGCCAAATTGTGGAGACCCGTCATTTTCCTGACGCGGATATGCAGCCGGTGAGATCTTGGTGTACCATGGCATAAAACGCTTTTGTGTTAATAAATCCGGAGCCATCCACAACGGCGCACCTGATTGGCCGGGTGTAGTTGTGGTGCATAAAACCCCCAAACTGATAACTTTCTTAGAGCTTACTACCTTCAGTTATCTTCTGCGTGTACACAACTCCATCGGTCGGAGGCGCACTTATGGCGCTGTCACCGAACACGCAGCCGGCGGCCCCAACCCTTCCAAACTAACGTGGCGGCATTGTGCTGATGCTCAGTGCTGGTCAGCACCATGGGTTCGTTTCTGCTCTCGTCACGGATCTTCCCCTGGGAACACAAGCAACTGAATAACTCACCGCCACTCTAGACCTTATTGATTTATATCTCCCGTCTTTGTCACAAGTTATAAAAATTCTCAGCCATGCCATTCTTTAAGGTGGATGACAAGTAAAGCCGCATATTACTGAAAATGAAGTACAATAATTTGAGTAATTACGGAGTCACAAACGAACGTCTCGCCACACACCGCCGGACCACATCAAGAGCTCAGAATCGGGCGTCGAGATGAGCTTGATTCTGTCTCGAACGAGTTCGTGCTGTTCCTCAATTTTATTGCGAATGATCGCATAGACGTCCTCCGACGGAAGAACGTCTTCTCCCTTCTTGACCGCAGCACACGAACGGTCTTGTTGTCATTGAATTCACGTGCCCTAAAGAAAATCTATATCGTCTTCCCATTTAGTCTGCACGTTCCACATCGGTCCATCCCTTTTTGTCGTGGTACTGTTTTCTTTTCTTTTTTTTTTTTTTTGATGTGCCGGATTTTGCCATCTCTCTGGTGACATCGTAATCCAATTCACACATGTATATCTGCTGCTTGTGAACGATATAATACATTTCCCTCATATCGCTTTTGGTCTCAAAGTATACGGACTCGACCACGTTTAAACGGTAGTACAAGAGGACCTGTTCCCGCTAATAGCTACGTTTACGTCCACGACGTTCGGCTTCGTTATGGGACTGCAGGTTGCTCCGGCTTCCCGGCTGACTCGGAGATAGGGCTTGTGCCTACTCCAAGGCTCTCGACTTCATGATAGCCCTAAGCGCGGAAAGCTGTGCAGTATGGGCGGTTTCTTCGATTTGCTGTCGCTAAATCATCATTGGCGAGATGTTTTTTTTTCGCTCAAGCTCCCTCAGTGGGACGCCTTGGGATCCAGAACGCCCCGGAGCTGGTGGTGGAAACATTTTATATCTCCGTTCTTTTAGGATTTTTTTTCATAAATTTAGGGATGGGGGGGGGGGGGTAGGGGAGGGGCGGGCTCTACACTCGCGAAGTATTTCCACGAAGCCTGCATGGTTCATCGTAGCTGTGATGTGTTGGAGGGCAAAATCAAAGTGTCCGGCCAGTCCCCAGAGGTTGCAGTGTTAGAGGAACATCTTTTATATGCAGACGAGGTCAGCCAGGCTAGGCGCCCGAGTTGCTTCGTCGAAGTGTGGTGAATGTGTGATGATAATCTGTGGAAGAAACTCTCACTGAATGCTCAGACACGTAGGTGGGCACAAAGAAGCACTAGCACAATCAGGTGATATAGCCGTTTGTCCGAGAGTTTATAGCTCACTGTCAAGGTCCAGTCCTCCGGAGGAACGCTCAGAGCACCTTCGTTGCGCGTCTTGTAATGCTTGTTGTTACCCAGAACCCAATGAGATGCTTCGAAGAGATCTAGGCGGACATGGGCATGTTTCATGCACCTGTTTCACGCAGATTTTTCAAGCAGTGTAATATCTACATAAATATACAAGTGCACACTAGACTCTGGGGACTTGACTCGTAAATAACGTTTATTTTCTCACACAAAAAAGAGAAAACTGGTAAAAAGACCCCAAATACACTTGAGCATTCCTAAGTAACTACTGAAACACAAAAGTGGAGTCGATTGTTAGGAGTTCAACGCGGAAGGGCATTACAGATGGTTAACCACAAAATGTTTATTTCCAGCCGTTGTATCTACGTTTGTTGCTGTGAAGTTGTAGCGGCCAATTAGTCATCGCCAGCAAGCACCTACCATCATCATCATTGGCAGGGACGATCATCAGCCCCACTCGGCTTCCGCACGAAGTACGAGCCACGCGCCAAAGAAAGAACACCCACGCTTCTACGCTGCTTGGCCACAATCAACGGTTGTTCCTCGGTTCGCGGGTTCCTGCTGCTATCAAACTCGTATGCAAATAAATGAAGGCCCTTCTGCACGACCGCTATGGCGCCTACAAAGTATGTTAATTATACGTTGCTTGGCTGTGGCATTATCTTTCGTTCCCGTTTCCGCTCGCGGCGTCGCTGAAGCTACTCCGCCTGCTCCTGGAGAATGCGTATCACTCGTTGCCTACCCATTGCGCAGTAACGCGCAGCCAATGTTTGCCATTGCCACGTTGACGATGTTCGGCCCGAACCACCCACCACCCCTGTCGCCGTTATCGCTTGATCTGTGTTTCACGCACTAGCTCGCTGCGCGCCCGCTCTGCTTAGAGCGAGTTAAACCCAGCCACATACTCGCGGGTTATTTCTAAGTCCTCTCGAAAGTTTCCCGGCAGCAGCGGCAGCTTTTCTGATGGAGGCGAAAAGCAAAAACGCCCGTGTGTTCGAGATTTTGGTGCACGAAGATCCCCACGTGGTCAAAATTAATCCGGAGCCCTCCAGTACTGCGCGCCTCGTCACCTTTGTTGCGCCGGCGCGTTAAACCCTACAACCAATCAATCAATTTATCACCTCATGCTTATCGGGTTGCGAAAGAAGACGTTTCTGCATTCAAAGAACCACTTTCACGCACCGATGTAAACCTTCTCTTTAATATGGTGGTGGCAATATATGGAACACCTATTAGTTTCTCTAAAAGCACAACATTACCTAAAATCGCCCATGTACCTGCTTATCCCGATGCACAAAAGGCAGGAAAAGAGTTTCCCTGCTCACGTTCAGGCGACCCACTTTGTGAAGCAACCGGCCCTCGACGGAAAGACACCAGTGTCTGGACTGATTAAAATATCCCGGTGAATGTTCAGAGGTGGGCAACCCAGAAACCGCTCTTTTGACGTCATGCTCTTGGTTTAGTTCCCAGCCTTCGAGCTTTGAAAACGAACGAAAAGGCCGCAGAAGAGGTGGTGGTGGGATGCAGTGCTCAGAAAATTTCAGGTGGTGTTCTGCCAGCACGCCGACGCCCGGGTGCTCTCCTGGTTGGCACAGTCAGCGACTCTGGAGCACACATATCGATCATGAATTGCACGCCTCGTCGCACGCCTTCAGAAAGTTATGATGCCGGCCTGATTATAAGTCGTACGAGTCGCTCACAATGGGACGCCTATTCAGGCTACAGTATACTGTAGCCGTAATGTGTACAGCTGGGGTTGACATCGCTGGGCGCCAAACTTCGCTGTACCGCCGCTATGTCCCCTCTCAGTCAGCCTGGGGTTTTATTTTCTGGCTGAACACTCATTGATTCTAAAGCGGGCGTCCTCTAACTTGAGTTACCCCGCCTTTCTAGCATCAACAATTAAACTGAAACCAAGCGCTACATGTGTTCACCCGCTGCATTTCACCACACGCGTGCCGTTAGACTCGCGTACTCCGGTTCCATATGGTGAGTACGTCGTTTCGCTTATCCGTAATAAGATACTCCCCAATATTGCTACGCTTCTTCGCATCGCTTTCGACTGTCTTTAATAAAGGGGAACTGACACCAAGTTTGCAGGCTAATATTATTTCACTCTTCGCTTCCTTTACTCAATAGAAAACCCTGGCTGGAGTATCCACGGCCTGCGACGTGTGGAACACACATTTGTCGATCTCATTAATAACACTGATGGAACATAACGCGGAGCGGCGCGTAGCAAATAGACATAAGCGTTATATCATTCCGCGGTAGAGAATAGACGTTGAGAAGAATAAGGATTAAGACAATGTCAATAGCTCGTAAGTCTAGCACCAAAGTGCTAAGGTTGCGCCTTAAATACAGCACTGCTAACGCCGAGTTCGCGGGGCTTCGAGTAGTGCGTCGATGAGCCGAAAGACTGGCCCGTCGGACGCTTGCGCCTAAGGATATCGGAGCTTCCAGACGTTCCCGGAGGGTGGTCCAGAAACATCTGGCCAAGCTTGCCAAGCGCGAATGGTAGTCCTTCTGCTCGAATCTGGACCTGAGGAAACCGCTTTCCAGAATATGGCACCTGGTTCGAAGCCTGCGAGCCCCACCAAGTCAACTGCACCCCTTTAGCTCCATTGCACTAAGCTCACACACGAGGGGCCTACGCGTTGCTAACGCCTTCTGTAGAAAAATTACCATGGCGCCGACACCTGTACCACCATCACCTTCGGCCCAGAGCGAAGATTCCCCAGCGATGTTGTCTGTCATGGTCGTGCCATTCTCCATCGCAGAACTGCTGGTTGCACTATACTATATGCAGATGACATCTGTATCTGGTATGCCTCACGTTCTCGACGATCTACGCAGCAGCGCCTACAGAAAGCCCTCCACAACATCTCTAGCTACCTCGCAGCCCGTGGCCTTAAGCTGTCCCCAGATAAGAGTGTAGCCATGGCCTTCACACGAAAAAAGATGGATTGTTATCCTCTGATTCTAGGCGGCCGCGCACTCTCATATGCACGAGTTCACAGATTTCTGGGAATTCTAATAGATCGCAATTTGACCTGGTCACCCGAGGTTAAACGGTTACGGGCCCGCATTTCTTCGGCCACTCAGGTTTTGAAATGTCTTGCGGGTTTGCGCTGGGGCAGCGATTGTCATTCCATGGTCATGCTGCACAACGGTTATGGGGATGGTGCGCTGAGGTACAGCCTCCCAGTCCTACAACGTATATCAGACACAAGCAAGAAGAGTCTTGAGGCAGCAAGGAACAACAATTTACGCATCTGTCTTGGGCTTCCGAAGGGATCTTCGAGCGTCGGAACCCTTGCGGAGGCACGTTGCTTGCCTTTTGACGTGATTAGAAAACAGGAGACTCTCCGTGTGCACCTGAGGCATCGGCTTCACTCAAGCAATCACTTTTTAAGTCGCGTATCCTCAAGCTGCTCGAGCTCTGGATTCGCCCAAGCAATTGGCAGAATACCCCTGTTAATTCCAAACCAGCCGAAACAAATAATGCCTCGAAATTTTCCTCCTTGGAACGTTACTCCTTTACAGATTCAATGTCGCATCCCTGGAAATGGCCCAAGAAGACAATGTCCCATACTGAAATACTACATATTGTGCTAGAATACATGTATAAAATGCATTCGGCTAGAACACACATATTTACGGGCGGATCGTCATCCCCGCAAAGCTCTTCATCTGGAATGTACGTGCCACTTACGGGTGAAATGTTTTCATTTTGTCTGGAGCGACCAACATCATCTACAGCGGCTGAGCTATATGCCCTTAAAGAAGCGATTGTTTACGTCTTACGCCAACAGCCGCGTCAGTGGAGTATCTTTACAGACTCCAAGGCAGCTCTGCAAATTCTGTCAAGGAGGAGCAGGTCTTCCCCTCACCATACCGCAGCCGCCGATATCTCCTACCTTCACCACCTCGCTTGCATTGCTGGACACACTATAAAATGGCAATGGATACCTGGCCACAGTTGTATTACTGGAAACCAAAAAGCCGATGAAGCGGCCCGTATGGGCCTTAACCACCGCAAATACCGCAAAGTGTACTTTACAAAAACAGACGCTTCCACCATGGCCCATCGCTTTGCAGTAAGTGAAAGAAACCGGCTATGGCGCAGCAACGAACCCAATAATGAAGTATTTTTGCCCGCGATTGACCCTGATTTGACATCAAAACTTCCAAGAGAGCTCCCTCGTAGGCTGGAGACATTATATCATCGTCTACGACTGAACTCGGCCTACACCAACAGTTACCTCTTTCGCCTCGGACTGACGACCAACCCGTACTGCGATAACTGTTCTTCCATAGAAACCGTCGAACATATCTTATTAGAATGTGTGGCCTACTTGGCACCAAGATCCCGTTTTTTTTGAAGATATTGAACGCCTAGATCAAGGGCTGGTAACTTTGAAGACCATCTTAGGACCATGGACTAGCCCATCGAAGCAGCGTCAGGCCCTAAAAAGTTTGTTTTCATATTTGGAGGACATTGGCCACATTTCAAAATTGTAAATTCTGTAACACAATCTAAAAAATAGTCCGCCACGCCCGCCAAACCACGTCAGTGTTTTTTTTTTGCTTCTTCGTTTTTTTTTCCTCTCTCTTTTTTTTTCTTTTCTGCTCACCTCTCTCTAGGGGCCTGTTATCCCTACATCCCCGACCCCTAGCAGAGAAGCATGTAGGTGATCACAAACACCGGCAAAACTCTTTGCTTTTTCAATAAAGAGCCTTCTCTCTGGTTGCACTCGCGTCAATAAAAAAATCCACGTGCCCAGGTGCGGACGACGTCATCTATACAACCGTTTCGCATTTAGGCGAAAAGTGGAAAGGAAGCCTCCTAAACGTTTTTAACTGCTCATGGGAGACCGGCCGTCTAGACCCAAAATGGAAACGCACCCGCTTTGCACTAGTTCTAAAGCCAGGGAAAATTCCAACGGCCATAGAGTCTTACCGTCCCATAGCCCTCCTCGCCTGTGTCCCCAAACGTATGGACAAGAGGGTGCTTTATCGCTTGGAATCGGATCTGACAGTCAGAAATGTATTCCCGGCCCAGATGTCTGGCTTCCGCAAGGTGCCGCAGCCGCATCGATAATGCCGTTTCCCTTGCAACTAGCATCAAACAAGCTACGTATCGGTGGAACATCATCATTGCCGTTTTCCTGGACATCAAATTAGCCTACGACTGCGTAGCAGAAGATGCTATTCGCTCGGCTATGAAGTCTTCAGGAATAGGGGGCGGCATGTATCATGGCTATCACCATATCTCTCTGATAGGTATGTTTACATGTCAACAAACAGCGGCGACTCAGCACTGCACAGAGTGACTTGAGGTGTTCCCCATGGCGGGGGGATAAGCCCCACGCTGTTCAACATATCCATAATACCCTGGAAAAATGCTTGCCGCAGTCGGTTGAAATCTTCTTGTACGCGGACGATATCTGCATATGGAGCTCTGGCCGTAACAGACGCGTGCTACGATCAAGACTGCAGCGAGCAATCAACTCTACTGCATCGTTCTTGGCAGCACGAGGGTTGGAAATTTCGGCAAGCAAACGTGCTGCGTCGGCTTTTACGAAGCGGGGCCTCACGCACTACGGGCTCACTGTTGGAGGTAATGTCCTCCTATACGTTCCCAGCTATAGGTTTCCGGGAGTGACATTCGACAGGTCACTCACCTGGTCACCTCATGTCCGCCGTCTCAAGGAGAAGCTTACATCAATCTCCCGCATATTCAGTATGCTCTCCAGTAACTCCTGTGGTTGTTCCGTTAACTCCCTCCTTTGGCTCTACAAAGCGCTCTGCGTTGGCCTCATACGCTACAGCATCGCCGTTTTGGTCCCTCTTTCTAAAGGAACGATCAAGGCTCTAGAGTCCATGCAAGCACAGATCTTGAGGACTTGCATTGGTGTTTCGAAAACTACCTTTACTGTTGGAACACTTACGGAATGCCGACGCCTGTCACCCTCGCTCTCGGAATGCACGAGCTTCTCCGTGTGCTACTGCGGATTGTGGCAAGGCAATGTGACCACCCTTCAGCACCACGTTCGGTCACTAAAGTGTGCGACTTCCTGCCGCAGCGTTACCAGCCGCCAGCACTTCATCTCCACCCGCCCTGGATGTTCCCACCATTAAAATAGCGACCACGGTGGCCAGAATTACACGCAAGGTGCATATTAAACCTACTGCTGTACAGTTTTTTGCTCTTTAATATATCTACAACACATACGGAGATGATACACATCTGTACACTGACGAATCGGTGTCATTCACATCATCCACTGTCGCAGTGCGGATATTTTTATCACGCACCACCCTCAGTGCCACGCTCATCCACAAAACATCATCTACATCTGCCTAACTTGCAGCGCTCCGAATAGCCTTAGCTAACACAATCGAGCAGCCGGCACGCGTGTGGGCCATCTTCCCGGACTCTCAGGTTGCACTGCAATGTCTGGCGCCTGTCTCTAAAGATCAAATTCTGCTTGATGTACAATCTTTTGCATCTGCAAGCTCTGCAAGCACACCATCAAATAGCACTCCAGTGGCTCCCAGCCCATGCGGGATAACTGGAAGTGTGAAGGCGGACGTTGCAGCATCCACAGCGCATGACCGACGTGGATCAAAAATACCGGTGCCATTTTCTCGCAAAGATGCTTAACCCTTGCATCCAGTGTGGCATGGAGCATGCAACGATCACTTTGGGCAGACGCATCCCGTCATGATGCGCCCCTCTACTATATCGACCCGCATTGTAAACTTAAGATGCCACCTGGACTATCCAAGCATGATGAAGCAGTACTGCACCATATGCGGTTGAACGTCGCCTACACGCGGTACTAATGCTACAAAATCATCCAGTCCACCTCTCCTCTGTGCCCACAGTGTGGTGTGTGAAGACCTGCAACACCTCATTTGTGATTGTGAGCGCTTTAGTATACAAAGAGTGTCTCTCGCACTGTCACTGGGCCGGCCGCTTTCCGTAGGACTAGAACTGAGGGACGTACTAAGTCCGTGGAATTCTTCCAAACCTGCCGCTCGTGCAACGAAACCTTTATTGGCTTACCTAAAATACACAATTCTTGATCAGACTTTGTAAATAGTTCAAATCATATGTACTCCTTTTCATCATTATAATCATCTGTCGGAGCAAGCCAGTCAGCTTAGCTCGGCTGACATCGCCAGTTTCATTAAAGATCGTTCTCGCTCTCTCTCTCTCTCTCTCTCTCTCTCTCTCTCTCTCTCTCTCTCTCTCTCTCTCTCTCTCTCCCCCCGCTCTCTCTCTCTTTCTCCCCCGCTCTCTCTCTCTCTCTCTCTCTCTAGACGAAGGCCTGCAAGTTTGACAGAAACTCGTGACGTCATTCCTCCTACGAGTCCCGGCGATCAATGGCTGGGTGGTGGCGCGTTTACCAACAGACGCACGTAGTCAGAGCTACATTTATAACGGCTCCTCAGAAAAGCACTCTTGCCAAAAACAACTTCCACGTATGGGAGACGAGCCGATAATATAGTCCAGAATTGCAGTAGAAATCGCCGTCACGACTTTTATTGAAAGCGATCATTGAATATCCGCTGCGATGGTAGGCGAAACGCCTTTAAAGCGGGATTCACACGACGGAGAAACCCTCTCTTTCTGGCCCGCGCGACCCGCTCACGTGACCGGTTTTAGGCTCCGCCTCTCGGTGGGGATAGCCCGCGGTGGCTCCGCGAAAGAAAATGCCTCCCCATGCCCTCGGCGGGGAATGGAACCTGTTCCTCGGCGTTGTCGTCTGCTAGTCACTCCGCGTAGCTCCGCACGTGTGGATGCGCGTCCAGGCCGGATTATCCGGTCACGTGCGGTTGACGTCACATATCCGTCCGCCTCCGTAAGAGGGTTTCTCCGTCGTGTGAATCCCGCTTAAGGCCTATAAACGGTACCTCCGGCGAGGTCGTTCCGTCCCGTCCAAAATCATTCCGGCGGCCGGAGCGCGGTGCCTTGCGGCCGAAAATCGCTTTCCGCCAGAAGTTGGCCAACTTCAACTTTTTGCCAGTCCGCGATGATGACGCGTTTCGCCAGCCAACATCCGACGCCCTGATTGGTTCCTACCGACCTCCTACTGGCCAATCAGGGCTATCAGAAGGTTTCAGGCTAAACAACATGGCGGCGTTGCTCAAGCGAAGCGATGCGGAGGAAAATAGTCGCACCGGCTATAGTACCTCGCGACTATTTTGTGACTGCTTGAATCGAGGTATAAATCCACGAAGCATTTGTTTGTGCCGGCGGAAGCATACCTGCACGGCGCTTAGTTTGAGATCCGCAGTGCCGCGATATTATGGCAGCAAGCATACCCCGATGTGTATGTTGGTGATGGCTGGCCTGTCCTTGTTTTTGGGTGTGCGTGAGTGTGTTTGAACAAGTTGACAGCGTCATTTGTACTCGTCATCGTCCAAAATGGACCAAGGAGTGACAAACCAGCAAGCGGTCAGTTCTGTGTGCGTCCGTGGGAGTTCGCGGTGCGGCAACGACTACGGCGAGGGTCTCGCGCCGATGCTCTGTGTACGGGCGACTGTTGTGTGTCACTGGTTTCTAAAAGTTCCGACCGTGATACACCGTGAAGCGAGCCAAAGAAATCATTGCGGTGGGACGCTGTATGTGATGTGCTGCCGTGATGCTGTTCACCGCATTGACCGCGACAATTCGTGTAAGCGCGCGCATGATTTTAAATTTTATTGCGGTAAGCTAGACATCCACGAAGATTGTTGCAGACAGCAGCCGGCAGCATTTATTTACGCCGACAGCGTCATGTACACTGCGCAACAGTGCTCAACAGCACGCTTGCGCCGAAGTTTGTTTTGCGTGCGGGCGCTGGTGGTGTAATCCTACGGGCAGTGATTTTCATAGGCAGGGATATGATTTGTAGCAACACCATGCAGTTGTATAAGTACACGCAAAACCTGTCTTAACAGCTGACAATAGGATTTTCAAGAGCCCTGTATTGAAACATTAGTGAGTGACCCAGTCTACTCATTTGTCTAGGTTGGGTGTGTGCTAGGCTGATTGAGTATGCTCTTGTTTGTGTCGAGTGTTGAAGCAGTCAGAGTGCACGCTCGTTGGGGTAAAGCAGATATACTGTTCTTTGTTGCTTCTGGGGTACACCCACTGTCTACAATAGGCTCGTCACCTGCTGAGTATACTGGTGTTTGTGTGAAACTGACTCATTCTTTGAAATCAATCGATAACCTTTTCACATGGCCGAATGTGTACTGTCGGGAGCTAAAGTCTGGATTCCACGCAAGTACCAACGAAAACACACTGCAGTACCCCCTTGCGGAAGGGCGACTGCTGCCGAGATAAAGGCTGTGTCGCTTATTTTAACTGCACGCATCATAGTTTGCACCTATGCGTTGATGCAGTGTTGGTAAGCAGAGTGAGTGACTGAACAGTGTTGCTTCAGCTGCACATGTTGTGCCTCTTTTCAAAGGTGGCCCCAGTGAGTGGCTGAATTTGCAGTTGCTATTGTTACTCCGTCTTCTTCAGTCATCGTTGCACTTTGTAGACAATCTGGGACTCAAGAGTAAAATAACCCGCCGCGGTGGCTCAGTGGCTAAGGCGTTGCGCTGCTGAGCACGAGGTCGCGGGTTCGATTCCCGGCCGCGGCGGCCGCTTTTCTGATGGAGGCGAAAAGCAAAAACGCCCGTGTGTACGACATTTCGGCGCACGTTAAAGATCCCCAGGTGGTCAAAATTAATCCGGAGCCCTCCACTACGGCGCGCCTCATCGCCTGCGTTGCGTCGGCGCGTTAAACCCTACAATCAATCAATCAATCAATCAAGAGTAAAATAATGCATACTCTGGCTTTGTTTGAATGAAGCATGTCGTGTGCTTGAGTTCGTGATAAGGAGTAACAAGAGTGGCCCACTGGTTCAGCATATCATTCTACGCTAATTATATCGTTCATCATTGCTCAGCGAGAACACTTAGGGAAGGTGTGACACATGGGCAACCGAAGCGAAACAGCTCAGTCCTTTTTCGTACTAAAAGCGTATCAACTCATGCGAGCCAACGAAGGTGCATGCAGTTAAAATGGGACGCACAACCAGTGTGTCGACACCAGAAGCTCTTTCGCATGATGGCCCTGCAATACATTTTGGCCGCCACTTGTGTGGACTCCATACTTTTGCTCCCGACATTATTGAAATGGAAAAAGTTGGCTTGTTGCCATTTAGGAATCGTCATAGCACAGCTGCAACTCGTGTAGTCTTCAGTGTTCCAGCTTTGTGTCTGCCTTGGAATTGCTGTGCTTAATTGAAGGAGTGGGCACTTTGGCTTCTTTCTGTGACTTCAAATTAAGGAAACGGCCGTTGTATACACAAAGGTGCCATGAAGACAGAATACAAGTTTGTTTTATTCGAAAGATTTCGCGTTTTATAGTGCCCCCAGCGCTTGTCCGGCATCAAATCCGGCGTATTCACTGAAAAATTGATCAATTTAGGTTAAAATTTTGATTCTCCCGCCAAATCGTAGGTTTTCGTAATTTCAGCAATGACGTCATGAGCGCGTGTATTCAAGCGAAATTCCACTGCGTCATTCGGGTTTGCGGCCTTGCTGTCCGTCAGCCCTCCCAGGTGGTACTACTATAGTCATCCACGAACCGTTGTCCGCCGTTGGTTTGTTTTTGAGCGTATTTGCACCTGGCTTGTTTTCGTTACTGTAAAAAGTGATCGTCTCGTGAAACTTGGGGTATCCTCGACAAACAGGGTCACGTAAGACAACGCCGCTTACGCCAATCAGCCAGTGTCCTGTACTACTTCAAAGCGGCGGAGTGCTGTGCACCTAAAACAAGCATAGTGCGCCCAGTATCAAGAGCAGTGCGCATCGGTACTTCTATGCTTACGTGTGTTTCCGTAACTTCCACTGTTTACTGCACCATTTTTACTGCTGTAAAATGAATATGCATAACACTTAAGCGCAAATAGTTCGTTCGGAAAGCCTATAAGCCGTGCCTAATTTGCGTTTGCTTTTTCCGTCCTCGGCCAATCGCACAGCTGGGCTGATATGACATCATAGGTTCTGTTGCGGGAAATGAGCTAGTGAGTCGCATGGCCATTCCGTTTTTTCCTAATTATGTAGCTTATTTAAGCAAAGTGTGCGTTAACAGTGGTGGCATTATGATTCTAACGAGGCAATCTTTCGAATGAATCGAACTTGTGTTTTGTCCTCATGACTCCTTTAACTAGGATCATGATTGCTTGGCTGCCTTCTGGCTGTCATGTCTTAACACAATCCTACAGAGAAACATTTTTCGGCAAAAGTGGTTTCCTCCTCGGTTTCTACCTACACATTAATGAGCGTTACAAGTGTGTAAGCAGTGCCGACAACCTGATAAAAGCAGACTTGAATTTCAAGTTGTCAACTTTCCATGTGATGTGAGTGGTGGTGGCACAATGCACTTCTGACAGATGTAACAGCAATAGCTATACCGTCGCTCATGAATATAAACCTCTGGTTTGGTTTGTGAATCAAACACTGCTGATTGCACTTGGCAGTTGCATGGTCAATTGCGATAATGCAGCTTTATGCCGTATTTATTGTTTAAACTCGGTGAGTGATATGTTGAGGATGGCCCTCACACCCACTGTTGTACCCAGCTGTTCGAGGTGAAACAATTATCGTTTTCAGCATAACTGTTAAGAGTGGAATGCTGTCTCGGCTAGTGCTTGGTGCGAAGCTGGATCATTCTTGCTTGCCCAAGACCACTTGTCAAAGCCTGCTTCAGCCACCACGATGTCATTACAGTTAAAAACTCATTTGTTTACAAAGGGGTGGCAAGCCAAGACGGCGAACTGGGCTACCAGCCAGCTTCATCGTCTTCCTCCTCAGTATTGTAATGTGACATCTTTCTCGCTGGTGTCAACATTTAAAGGGACACTGAAGTTATATGTAAACATTGCGGGATTACTAGCGCAAATTGTAGTCCGGAGTCCCTAGGCCATGTTTCGACCACTCTAGGCGCGTTTACGCGATTTTATTTAGTAGAAAAACTAATTCGAAAATGCTGTCCTCCTCTCTTTACGCTCGCCCATTTTCTGTGGCGTTTTCGTGTGACGTCAGGAGGGGATGAGCTGGCAATTGGCTGCGCCACGGCTGCGCTACTGCACGGCTCCCCGGCCGACAGAGTCAGTCGGCCCAGCGTTTCGTCCGCCGGCCGCCGGCGGGTCGTCGCAATCAAGGAGGTTAAAAAAAAATTTCTTGGTCGCAATTCGTTCGCTTAGTTGAAACGAAGCCAGGACACGTTTGTGAATGGAATAATGTGCCTTTCTTTACTTGGTTTGTTTGTACACTGTATCTAGCTCCAAGTCAAGGTCGCTTCACACAAGTGCTGCACAAGCGCACATGTGACGCTTCGCTGACTGGTACGCCAGTAGGAAAATATAAGGCCTCTTGAAGGCGGGAGAAGAGTCAGCGAAGTCAATATAGGTAAGGAAATAAAATCAACTGATATTTGTACCGTACAGCGTAAAACTAGGGCGCGGGAAGCACTTTTTCGCGCTGGGCGAACAAGCACAGCGGTCAGCAGCACGACTACGCATCTGCGAACGCTTTTCCGTCTACGAAATGCAATTGCTAGACGTGAGCTACTGTGAAAACTCGGGCGACGCTTACTGCACGATCGCAGTACAACAAATAGTCACCTAAGCTGCTTGAAATGCCAAAACAAAATAAAAGTGTAAACCGGTTATACAATATATACGCGATATTAGCAAAGCCTCCGCGTTCCGCTCCGTGGCTCAGTGGTCTGGGGCGTTAGGTATGTAACCGCAAATGTTTTGCAAGTCACGAGTTCGAATCCCCGCGGGTACGTGCTTTTTTTTTGTAAGTTAACTTTTTTGTTTTCCGCCGATGTTTTCTATGTTGAGTTCACCTTTTTTTGGGCCGCAGCGTTCATGGCTACATGAACTAGTTCACAAAACGCGCGCTGGCTGGCACTGGCGCGCTAGCGAGTTCTCGTTGGCGTGCTGTTGCCATAAGCACCGACTGCTTGCAGGCAGTGGGCACAGGCCAGAATGAACAGACCCTTGGCCTGGTGCGAACACGCTTTTTACGATACAGGCATGAGGGAGGGAAGCTCCAAATATGGGGGAAAAGCGCATGACATTTGGGCGGCTGCGGGTACGCGGAGGGCGTTCATGCACTGCGTAGGTCTCGGCTAGTGACTACAAGCCGTCCTGGGAGGCTTATCTTGTGCATTTTACAGCCGACAACATGGCAGAAGCGCGGTACGATGATTACTGAGATATTGAGAATGCCCATCCAACAACGCCATTGGTTATGTTTTACAGAACCGAAACCGAAACCGAAACTTGTGTAATTGCTAATCTTGGGCATCGTCCAATCACGGCGCCCCTCCTCCCAACGTCACAGCCTTAGTTGGTGCGGCCGCCGCAAACCGCGCATGGTAGTTTTTCTTCTTTCGCGCTTTGTAAAATAATTACCGATTTGTCAACCGGATAAACGATGAAAAGTGTGCTAATTTGAGCTAGTCTACGCAGTGCAAGCAAAAACGGGAGCTTGACAAATTCACTTCAGTGTCCCTTTAAAGCAGTCAATATCGCAAGGCCCTGGAGGCCATAACATTCCCCCCATCAAAGATGCAGCCATCTCTGCAAGTCAGTGAGTGTCACGTGGTTCAAAGCGTTTCAAGCAAGGTACGCGAGCCACTTGAGTTCTGCGACTACGCCGTCCTCAAGCAGTAAGCTGAACATGACATAGTTCAGATAATTAAGTCTGTCAAGGACCACCAATGGGTTGACTTACTGTGACAGCACGCGGCGGCCGCTTTTCTGATGGAGGCGAAAAGCAAAAACGCCCGTGTGTACGAGATTTCGGCGCACGATAAAGATCCCCAGGTGGTCAAAATTAATCCGGAGCCCTCCACTACGGCGCGCCTCATCGCCTGCGTTGCGTCGGCGCGTTAAACCCTACAATCAATCAATCAATACTGTGACAGCAGTTTTTTGCACAGTCCATGCTGTCGCTGAGGTGTCCAGAGCAAAACCAGGTCTCCCCGAGAGTACGAATTTCCTGATCTCAGCTGTTGTAGCGGAGTTTCGAGCGGTCTTGTGACGGCAGTATGTGGAGACTAGTGAGTTTCTGAGCTTCTTCAGCAACGCAGAGGGCTTTTGATAGGCTGGCCTCGTCGTGAAAGAAGGGGAAGATGATGTTGAGGTAGTTGGGGGAACACGTGCGTCAACTGGGTAGAATGGGCTATAACCCATTGTCTCATGCTTGGCAGTGTGGTAAGCATGGGTGATAAACGGCAAGATGTCGTCCCAGTTGTGGTAAGAAGCAACAGGCATGGCATTCATGTTAGTGAGTGCCCGGATGATCCGCTCAGTGAGACTGTTTGTTTGTTTATGATATGGCACTCAATGGCAGAATTGAGAATCGGACAGATGAAGTAGCTCCTTAACGACGTCAGCAGTGAACTGGCGCCCACGGTCACTGGTGAGGACATGAGGTTGGCCATGTTGAAGTATACGGCGACTGAGAATGAAGTTCCTCACTTTAGCAGCTGTTGCAGATAACAATGCAGCTGTATCACTATGACGTGAAAGGTAGTCGATGCACACGATCATCCAATGGTTCCCATTCTTTGACCGAGGTTAAGGGACCATCAAATCTATGCCCACTTTTTAAACTGGTAAAGGGGGGAGGGGGATTCGCAGGGTGGAGTCTTCCCGGCTGAGCAGGCATGGCGCATTTGTTGCATTGACACTGGGGGCAACTCACCACGTACAGCTCGGTCGACTGCACATTTTCGGGCAAAAATTAATGCTGTCGTGTGCGGTGAAGAGTGCATGCACAGTACCGACGCCCAGCTGTGATGTAGTCGTGCATAGCATGAATTACAGAAGAACAATTTTTCTCGCATTACTAGGAGGTGCCAGGATCCCGTCGGAGAGTAGCTCTTCTTGTGTTGCAGACCATTGTGAACACAGGAGGATTGGGTCTGACCGTACAGCAGTAAACAGTGCTTTCACTGAACCCGAACTGGAACTAAACCAAAAAAAGAGTATACCATTTACTGGCTCACGACAAAGGAGTTAGAACATTTGTTGTTGGTAATCCGCAGTCGATGTCATTTGGTGCCGTCAATCTGGTAATCACCCATGCCCTTTTCCCCGGCAGACCAATCACAACACTACAAGCCCGCTATCTATGGTCGCTAATTGTCACATTTGTGGTCTTAGTTCTTGTGTGTCACTTAAACATAAAGCCGAATGAAGTCTTGAAAAGCCATACATACATTTGCTTCTCCTAAACAAGTGCAGTATATTTTTTCCCCATTGCTGAAATTTTTGTTGTTGATCTGTGGTAAAGAATGTAACAGGTTATCTGCTGTTCCTTTTATTTATTTTGTTCCTTGTGCTGTTATCTGCTGTTACTTTTTTAGCTTGCCTAGATCAGTCATGAGAATTGGTTATATCTTGTGAAGAAAATAAGGCTTGCAAATAACGTAGCACTAGCAGGAAAATATCCCCGGTTTGCCTGCAGTGTGTACTGCACGTCCCATTCCGGCTTTCCTGTGGGCAAAACACCATGTAGAAAGCTTCTACTGTTGACATCACTGTGCGACAGATATAAACATCAAGCTGCTTCCCCATACTGAATTCAGATGTCATTCAAATAGCTTCAACTTCCACAACTGAACTAATTATCAAGTGTTTTCATCATAAGAGATTCTGTCAGAGAAGTACCTATTTGAAAAGAGCTACAGTTATGTCCAGTAATAAGCTAAAACAGCTTCTGCATTGAAATTATTTGCCACAAAATTGATGAAACATAGGCCATCAGTTTGAATGGTTTGATTGTCAGCTGTACACCACAACATATAGGCCTGTGACTTTCCGCAAAAATAGTACCCCGGGGTAAACTTGTATGTGCACATAGCACTGTTACTAGTAGTGATGCCACAGGTTACCTACACTTTGCCCTGTAAGTGTATGTCAGTGAACAAAAATTTTGTTTCGCTTAAATGTGTCAAAGTGTGCACACCTATATGTTGTGTAAGTGACAGAAGAAGAAGTTCGAGGATACCGAAGCATTTCTTATGGGTTTGTAATGCAAAAGCACTAGTGTCCCATTGCACGCATGGTTTTCTCCACAAGCAGCTGTTGGAATTTCTTGCCGAGACTGGCCTTACACTATTCTGTAGGTCATGAAGCCGCTGCATCCCCTCACTTTCCTTTTTTTACCCCTCTGTTACTTTGACGCCCTGTGTCAAAATTGTGCAATAAATAAATAAAAAGAATGCCACAGAGTGTTCCTTCAAGTGGGTATGTTCACATCACAGCCTATAGGAACTGGTGAATTCACCGTGAATTTTGACAGCACCTTTCATTATCAGTCGCCAGTCCCACTCTGTCGGTATGTGAGAATTTGGTTTGTAATGAGAGTAAGGGAATTGGCCATGAGCTTCCAACAGCGGTCATTGTCATTCTCACCTTTTGAGAGAGTAAATGTTTATTGACAGGGAGAAGAGGCCGGCGTAAGAAACTACTTGGGCCTGCTATTTCCCATTGGGGGAATGGAACTGGGGACAAAAAGAGAACGGAATGGATATGGAAGGTATGAGGAATGACAGTGAAATCGGCAAATGAACTATGTACAAGCAGTACAACCAATAAACGCCGCATGTACAATGGGACGCTGAATCAGATTATTACAGGGCGAGTGTCCAAGTGTAGTATTAGTGCTGCCTCAAGGACCTTTCGCTCACTAGAGTACTTTGGACAAGCGCTAAGCAAATGTTCGATAGTTTCAGGACAACCACACAGAAGGCAGTCCGGGCAGTCCTCGCGTCCGATTGTGTGGAGACTTTTAGGTCAATGCTATTCCAAGACGCAGCCGGTGTAGCAATGTCTCTTCACTTCTGCGAAGCCGAGGAGCGTGAGCGAGCTAGAACTTTTGCTCTGCATCGAGCCTGTGAAGCCGTTCATGTCGATTTTGCGGGCCAAACGAATGCAAGGCTGTAGCATGTTTACGTGCTCGGTAGAGTATTGTTTTAGCATCTTGCCGTGTGATGGGTATAGCCAAGAGAGTTTAATTGTGGTGTGTCTTCTCGGCTTCTGCACCTGCCAATGGGTTTGTGAGAATTATGGGTGGGTATGTGAAGTTGCAGCCAAATGCGATTTGGTGGAACAGCCAATTGGTTCTGATGGCAGCAGTAATCGTTGCTGGCTAATTCACCTGAGTTTGTATGTCGTCATGCCAATATTCATTTTACCCTGTCGTTACTACCGTAATGTTCACCCTCTTTACGTGCCAAGCAATGTCGAAATCACTGTACATTGAGCTGCATGTACCAGTTGTGCGTGTTTTCTAAGTAGAAAGCCACAATGCATTCACAAGGCCCACCTTCACCTGGAACCATAAAACACACTGGCGACGCGGATGCGTACTGGGATCGCATTTTAGACGTGTATTATTCCCATCCAATTCCGAATTTTAATTTAAAAAATCTGAGAGCGGACACTACAGCTGATTAGCGATCGCAGTGACATAGTTTGCCTCGGGTGCTAGATAGAAGTCAATCTGGCATAAAGCATGTACAGACCTACAGATGTGCATTTAATGTTGAGTTTAAGTGCAAGGAAAATCAACCTTTGTCAGCCTGCAACCTTCAGTTGTTAAAATTTTGGGAAATATGAAAGCGTAAAATTGTTAAGTTGAATGAAAAGCAGTAGAACTTACACTGATTGTTGTCTTGAAAAGTGTTTTTGCTCCTCCTGCTAGTTTCTACCTTTCATTTTATGTGTGGTGAACAAAACTTCATGTAAAGTTCATTTCAATAGCCAACACGCCCCTCCACCATGTGTGTAATCGTTTCCTTAGCCGGTGCAGTATTGCATTCTGGGTCAATTTTCCTGCTTGGAACTTCTGATTATGCTAGGTGGCAAGTTGAAGGTGAACTTGAGTGAGTTTGTGTTGTGGGTGCCCAAGAGTTTTTGTGAGGGTGTAAAGGTGGGCAGGTGAAGGGCCGTTTTGTAGGCTTTCCATGGAAACACTGGTTCCAGAAACTTTTTTTTTCTTTCCAACCAATTCTGATGAAACTTCATGGGCTTGTTCAGTTTTTTTAGCTGATTTCAAAGATCTAATTAGTTTTGACGTGAGGCAACTAGTTTCTGTGTTAATTAAAAGAATTCCTTGATTGTTTTTGAGAACAGTAGAAAAAAAACTATTCAACAAAAGATTGCCAGCAAGACATGAATAGATACCAGAAGTGGTGGAGAATGAAACGTGAAGCAGTTTTTTTGTTTTGCAATCACATACAAGTTTACACCAACTCTAACTTCTAGGTTTGAAGTACTACTGCTAACCAATTAAAAATAATGCTAATTAAACAACTACTGAAACACAAAATGCAAAATCTGCTTCCCATATCGCATGGCTTACACATTCAGCTTCACAGTGCGAAAGAGATGATCATTTCTAGCTGCACTACATGCTGGGATGTACTACTGGCGTCAAATGAAACGCGAACATGAAAATATGAACCAGAACGTGCAAAATTGATAAGTACTGTTCGTAGAGTTCACATAATGATGATGATGATGATGGTTAGAGTTTTTTGGCGCAAGGCCAGCTGGGGCAAAGAGCGCCAAACAAAAGTATCTAAAATAAAATAGTGGCTACTAAAGCCAAAACAACAATAAAATCAATTAACGGCAATGGTGATGGCTGGTGTATAGGGCCAGATTTGATTATGCGTGATAGGAAATGAGGTTTAAAAACTTAACATCTGACAAATACTCAAACACACGTTTCAGGGAAACCATGGCATTGTCACCAAGAAACAGTGATGGGTGTAGGGGAATATGTTGTCTGTAGAGTTCTCTGAAGTGCTTGTGACGTGTTGTGTGAAGTGCCTTGCATGTTATTAGTATGTGCACTACGGATAGGGCCTCTCCGCACCTGCCGCACTGGGGTCTAGGAGATCCCGTCAGCAGATGCGAGTGCGTCGCATGGGTGTGCCCTATCCACAGCCTACCCAAGGCGACTTCCGTGTGTCTGTTGTGTGAGGCAGTTGTGTACCGTCCCAAGTGTGGCTTTATTACGTGTAGTTTGTTGTCTGTCTGTTCGTCCCAGTGTGTTTGCCATGTTCTGCGCAGGTGTTGTTTTATGTGAGGCTTTAGGTCTGTGTAGGGTATCATTGTAATGTCTACAGTGTTCCTGAGTGCAGCAGCACCGGCCCTCTCGTCTGCCAACTCGTTCCCAGCGATCCCAGCGTGTCCTGGGACCCAGCAGAGGAGCAGCCGATGCTTTTCCGCATACACCGACATGATAGTGTTGAATACAAGATTAATTATGTGGTTTTGGGGGGGTTTATGCGATGATAATGCGCGAACAACGCTCAAAGAATCTGTGTAGATGATAGAATTGGGAATATGATTTTCAAGGATATGTCGTACAATCAGTAAAATTCCGTACGCTTCTGCTGAAAAAATTGTTGTGTGCACGCTCATGGTTCTGGCTGCATTGAAATTTGGACCATGAGCAGCGCACGACACCATAGTGGAGGTTTTAGAAGCGTCACTGTAGAATTCAGCACGTGGGTATTTGAACTGCAAAGAAAGAAAGTGCTGAAGTATTGCAGCTCGCGGTACCCGATTTTTGTCAAGCTTCATAAAAGAAAGGTCGGAGGAAACAGGATGAACTTTCCAAGGAGGTAAAATGTCTGAAGAGGATGATCTGTACACATCTAAAAACGAAGCGCTCAGATGCGAGGCTCGCTCTCTCACTCTAAGTGAAAAGGGCAGAGGAACGGATGGGCGATTTACAAAAAGCACAGATGTGGATGTGTCGTTAAAGATAGGATAAAAAGGATGGTTATATGGCGATGAAATTTTAAAAGCATAAAGTAAGTCCATGTACGTCCGTTGGTTCTCAAGGCTCCACTTATTACACTCGGCATACAGACTCTCGACAGGGCTAGTGCGAAAAGCACCCGACGCAAGCCGCAGCCCCAAGTGTAGCACTAGGTCAAGCATTCGCAACGCTGTTTTAGTGGCCGACCCATATACCACACTGCCGTAGTCTAAACGAGACCCAACTAAAGCAGTATAGAGCCGTAGTAGGAGTTCTTTGTCGGAACCATACGATTGATGGGAGAGAACCTTAAGTATATTCATTGTTTTAAGACATTTATTTTTAAGTTCCTTGATGTGGGGAATGAATGTGAGTTTGTGATCAAACACAACACCTAAGAACTTGTGCTCCTTGTTCACAGGAAGCGACACGCCATTCAGAGTAATGTCTGGGTCCGGATGGACCCCGCGTTTCCTGGAGAACACAATGCAGGAGCTTTTTGCAGGATTTAATTTAAACCCATTCTTGTCTGCCCAGCCGGCAAGCTTCTTGACACCAAGCTGGACTTGACGTTCGCATATTGACATATTACATGATTTAAAAGATATTTGCACGTCGTCTACATACATAGAATAAGAGATTGTTGGTGGCAGTGCCTTTCCAAGAGAGTTCATCTTTACGATAAAGAGAGTGCAACTCAACACGCCACCTTGCGGCACGCCATTTCCTTGGACATGAAGCTTTGAAAGAGCACAACCAACTCTTACTCTGAACGTTCTCTCCGACAAATAACTAACAAGGGTGTTCAACATATTACCCGAAACACCGAATGACCTGAGGTCACTAAGGATCCCATAACACCAAGCGGTGTCGTAGGCCTTCTCGAGGTCGAAAAAGACAGTTAAGCAGTACTGCTTATGCACCAAGGCATCCTTGATGTATGAGTCCAGTGCAACCAGTTGATCGTTTGTCGATCGCCCCACCCTAAAGCCTGCCTGGCAGCTCTCGAGAAGACCATTGTACTCGAGGAAGTACACGAGCCTGCCATTGATCATCTTCTCGAAGAGCTTGCACAGGCAGCTCGTCTGGACTATTGGACGGTAACTTGAGGGGGACGACGGGTCCTTTCCCTCCTTCAAGAAAGCCACTACAATTGCCTCCCTCCAAGAGTGTGGAATGTGCCCCGAAAGCCATATTTTATTATAAAGATGTAGAAGTACTTCAAGTGTGTCTGCGTGTAGGTGTTGTATCATTGTGTATGTAATGTTGTCTGGGCCTGGAGCTGAGGGTTTACACGTGCTCAGAGCAGCCCTCAGCTCATGTAGTGAAAACAGGGAGTTGTAAGAAGTCTGTGATTTGTTGTTGTCGTGTAGGGACTTCTTTTCACAAGAGGCTTTATGTTTCAAGAAAGTGTTCGTGTAGTGTGCTGAACTGGACACGTGTTGGAAGTGTTCTCCGAGTGTGTCAGCCTGGTCTTCCAGTTTGTCCCCTGTTGTACTGACCAGGGGAAGGCTGTGTGTCTGTTGTCCTTTGAGTTTGCGTATATGAGTCCATACTTTCCGTGTGTCTGTGTAGGAGTTTATTGATGTTATGAATGTACGCCAACTCTCTCGTTTTGCCTCACGGCGCACACGTTTTCCTAATGCCTTGGCCCGTTTGAACAAGAGGAGGTTTCCCGACGTGGGGTACCGACGAAGGATACCCCACGCCTTGTTCTGGGCCTCTCGCGCCCGCCTACAGTCCTCATTCCAACACGGCCTCCGCTGGTTGCGCGGGGCACCAGAGGCGTGGGGAATGGACTTTTCGGCGGCGCCGAGGATGTGCACCGTGAGGAGTTGGGTAGCTTCTTCGACGTGTAGGTGTCCCATAGATGTGTGGTGTAGTTTGGATGTCTCTGTAAATGTATTCCAGTTAGCTCGTGCTTCATTGAACCTATTATGGGAAGATGGACTGCATGGGCCTTTACCTATGTATGTGAGTGAGGTGGGGAAGTGGTCACTACCGTATGGGTCAGTGCCCACACCCCACTCGAGGAGAGGAAAGAGAACTGCGGAGCCAATCGCCAAGTCAAGACATGAGTATGTGTTGTGTCCTATGTTATGGTATGTAGGCTGTTTATTGTTGAAAAGGCATGCTCCTGAATATGTAACGAATTTCTCTATAAGGCGACCTCGGGCATCCGTGCGAGAAGAGCCCCAAAGAGTGTTGTGAGCATTAAGGTCGCCTGTCATGATGTATGGTTCGGGCAGCTGGTCAACCAGCACCTCGAAGTCAGAGCTTAAAAGTGAAACATCAGGAGGAATGTGTATGGAGCATACCGTTATCAACCTATTAAATATTATTGTTCGAATTGCAACAGCCTCAAGGATAGTGTTCAAGGTGACAGGGTGGCATGCCAAGGATTTGCGGGCGATTATGGCCACACCGCCAGAAGAGTGTGTGCAGCCAACCCTGTCCTTTCTGTATACCAGGTAACTATTCAAGAAATTTGTGTTCTTGGAATTCAGGTGTGTTTCCTGAACACACATTACACTTGGCTGATTAGCATGCAGAATCTCATAGACGTCGTCAAGATTATTTAGAAGGCACCTGCAGTTCCATTGAACGATATTTTCTCTTCCCATTATTATGTATTAGAGCTACTGGAGTGTAACTATTCATGTAGAGTCTTTCGGGGCTTGGACTCTTGGACGGGGTTTCTTTACCTCCTCTGGAGGTTTAGATGGAGGGACCCGTTCCTTCCGCTGCGAAGCAGACAGGTAGGGTCCCACGTCCAAGTCATCATCAGATTTGGAAGGGGTACCCGGCGTACCGGACCCCCCGGACCTGGCATCCTTTGCGCTGCCCTTCGTTTTGGCCGCGACCGCCGAGGGCGTCAGGAGCGCCCCGGGTGGCACAGGCGGTGCGGCGGAGGTGGGAACTGCTGCCGTTTCCTCCAGCTCCATCTCCTCCGGGCCCTCGCATGTGCTTCGGGCTGGTGGAGAGGAGGAAACAGAGGGTGCAGCAGCATCCCCAACGGACGTGGATGCCACCACAGCCGCTGCTGACTTAGCAGGCGGTGCCGTGGCGGGTTGGGCCGCCAGAGGCAACCCAGGGGGGGGCGGAGGCGGGACCAAGTCCGACTCGTGGTACTGGGTCCCCGCCGAAACAAGACGCCGCTCCGCCCCCCGGCGAGCTGCGTCGGCGTACCTCCCCAAGGGGAAAGAGGCGAACCTCTTTCGCGCCTCGGGGAAGGAGATGTTCTCAGTTACTTTCACGTGGATGATCTTTTGTCCTGGTGAAACTTCTCACAGCTACGGGAGTATGCCACGTGCGGCCCCTGACAGTTTGCGCAGGTGAAGGTGGTGGAATCACACTTTTCAGTGGGGTGGTCGTGTGCGGCGCATTTTGCGCAGGTCTGTTTGCCACGGCAAGAAGTGGTAGCGTGCCCGAACCGCTGGCACTTGTAGCAACGGCGCGGGTTAGGTATGTACGGACGTACACCACACCTAATGAAACCAGCATTGATGTGATCAGGAAGTTTTGAACTGCTGAATGTTAAGATAATGTGCTTTGTGGGTATTTCTACATTGTCGCCACGGATGGTGATTCTCCTGACAGCTGTTACGCCCTGATCCTTCAGGCCTTCTAGAAGGTCGGCCTCTGTTTCACTTAGCAGATCTGGTTGAGATATCACCCCCTGCGAGCTGTTGAGGCTGCGGTGGGGTGTGACAGTGATGTCCAGATCTGCCATGCGGGTTTGGGTCAGGAGATTTGTGGCTTGCTGTTGCGTCTTGACTTCAACCAACACTTCGCCTGTTCGTAATTTTTTTGCCTCGAAAGATTTGCCAATGATTCCTTCAAGGAACTTGGAGACGAGGAATACAGATTGGGAGGAGACGGGTTTGGATTTGTCTATTGATTCAAGGACCAAAAAACGGGGATAGTTGTCATGTTTCCGAACGTTGATAGTTGGTAGGAGTGGAAAGGAAACTTCGGTGCGGCCCCTTTTCGGGGGCCGATCACGTCTGGGGGGGGGGGGGGTGTTTGAAAATTCCATATGATACATTGGAAAGCAGGGAGACGGGGGTACTTTCTCCTTTGACCTTACCCTGGTAGTCAAAGAGGTCCCGGAGCTCCCTGCCTGGTAGACAGGCAGGGAGCCCATCGGCCGGAGCTTTACCAAGGCTCCGACGGCCACCGTTCGTGGTTTCTAACCCTCCACCTATAATCGCCACGGTTGGATCCAGCTTATGTTTGGGGGCTCGGGGTCCGCGGTATCGCCAGTACCGTCACCAAGATTACTCAAGGTGCCCCGTGCGGGGAGTTCACATAATGGCTTGCTATTGTTGTGTTTGGAAATCCCCTTTTTCGAACTTTGTTTTAAATGCAGAGAATTTCAGTAACTCACGATGTCACCCGCGTTGGCGTCTGTAGTCCGCAGCGCACCCCTCCCTACTATATAAAAAAATACTATCCGGCACCAGGTTTCGATCCTTGGACCCTGCGGGCGGAACGCAAGGTACATGGTACTCTACCGACTGCGCCACAAAACCGACACAGAATGCGACGCTACGGACGCGCCTTATATCGTTGACTCATTCAAATTGCTGCTGACGAGCGCTTTCTTGTCAGCAGTTGCCACAAGTGCAACGACATTAACGTAACGCAAACTACTTAACGTCGTGCGCCCCCGGAAATGGTCTGCATTTGATCGTGCCCCTCGCGAGGGGGATGTTTCTGTGTGTTTGGAGAGGCGCGAACGAGTTGGAAGCATTTCTGCCTCTAGGCGGCCGCGTGGCGCCATCTGCATGCTTCTCCGCGATACTCGTAGAAGCGGTCTCAGGGCGGGAGATTCATTTAATATGCGATTTCTCGCCCCCTGGTGGCGAAATGAGTGAACTACCGAAACCAATAAAGTCTCTGAAGCGTTCGCAGTGACTGCCCAGGGCTCTGAAACCGAAACCGAAACAGGTGCCATTTAGTAAACGAATTTTTCGTAACTGAGCGACGCGTCATTTTAACTTGCATGGAAAGAAATCGCACTATTTGTGTGTTCAGGTTCATATTTTTGTGTTCGCGTTTCATTTCATGCCGATAGTACCCCTCGAGAGGTTTGTATCACTGCGATACCACTCGAGGCGAAAAAGTGTGGAATTATGGGAAAATGATTATTTCTTTATTAAAATCGGGCCTCTATGGCTTTTATAAGTCGGTGGCACTGTTCCACATATGGAATTCTTGGAGGAAAAACTGCAAATCAAGAGAAAAGTGATACCTGAAAAAATGCTTTTTTGGGCAATTTTTTGGTCCCAAAGACCCATGTTTCCCCTTAACATATCAAATTTTGCAGATCGCTTGATGGGAATCGCTAATCATTTTCCGCACTTGGGTAGCTGCTATATAGGGCTAGGGCGAAGGACAGTTCTTCGTCCTCCGTGTGTTTGATTTGGGTAGAGCAGGGGTCAAGAACTTTGCTCGAGCAGTCGGTAGCGGCTGAAACCATAGCTCCACGTGACTGTGTCAATACAAACAACGTGCGGATTTCCTTAAGTTCCTGGACTCACAGCTCTCTCTGCAGGGGTGGAGATGTCGCCGACGGTATTCTCATATAAAATGCGCAGGCTGTCTAATAGGTGCATGCTCGCGGCTATCTTGGTGAGGTGTTCCAGGTGCGCAGTGTGTTGCACGGCTTGCACCTTGATTTGTTCTTCGAAAGTGTTGCGCGCACCCAACGCGTCATATTTTTCATTTGGAGCGTACATGTGTATTCCTAGGGCTTAGTCATGCCCATTTCTTGATGAGGTTGCTTGGTTTGCAGCCATTTTAAAATATTTACGGAATTGTGGAGTTAGGGGTTTGTGTGAGGGAGAGGCTGGAAGATGGGTACTTGTTTATACTTAATCACAGCGCGAAGGACGGGACAGACAGAAAGATTAACCACTGGACAGGCGCTGACTCTCAACTAAATTTATTGAAAACCCGCAACAAACATTTATACTGAAGGCAAACAACGCCGCACGTGTCAAAGAGCATACAAAAACCAAAGAAACCAGATAAAAGTGCAAACGGGAACATGGCTTATTTGTCGTTATCCATGAACTGTACCCCTTTATCAGTAAGCACCACTGAAGGGTGGCTCACACACTTATTGCCCCTCTTGCTAATGTGATAGGCTTCAACTATCTCACGGTGTAGCTGCTTCGGGTGCTTGGTAAGAATATCAGTTTCGTGAAACACCGGTTCGCAGCCGCACGTGTGGCAGTGTGAGGGCAAAGGCGGTCGCGGACGCTTGTTAAAGGAGAGCGCATGCTCTCGCAATCTAACATTGGCACACCTACCCGTCTGCCCTATGTATGATGCGCCGCACCTGAGAGGGACTCGGTACACGACACTGGTTTGGCAGTCCACATACTTGCGCTCATGGTTTGTGCCGCACCCTGATTTTTTTTTTGGGCCCTTTCTTCCAACGAAGCCTTTCTTTGTACGGCAGCGCACAACCGCTCCAATTTACGTGGGGCGGAAAAAACCACCGTGACGCCATACCGACTGGCAACGTTCTTCAAACCATGCGACGTACGGTGCACATAGGGAATCACGGCCAATTTACTTCTATCCGGTGTTTTACTTTCCTTATCAGGGTCCCCGCGAGACTTGACATGCCTGATCAACTTGTTCGCACAACTCCAGAGCGCTGCCCTAGGGTAACCTGCCGCCTCTAGCCTCTTTAACTGACCTTCGAAGCTCTCCTTCACTGTATAGTGGCAGGAGTGGGTTAAGGCTGAGCGCAACACAGAAAAACAAACTCCATTTTTCACTAATTTAGAATGACCTGAGTCATAACTTAGGAGGGGTTTCTCAGAGCGAGGCAAGTACACCCGACATGGCCTACCTCAAATTTTAAACGGAGGTCAAGGAACTGCAGCTCTTGCTGTTGTGGAACCTCAACAGTAAACTTCAACCCGAAACCACTTTCTCGGAACACTTTCAAGAGATCTATGGCCATGCGGGGTAAATCAGCAGAGTTCACAACGGCAAGGTAACCATCCACATATCTAAAAATGGTACTTGCCATACCACACAAGTTTCGCTCAATGGCACCGTCAACCCTGCTAAGAAAAATATCGCTGAGTACTGGCGCAACACACGATCCAATACAAACACCTGATCTTTGCACATACAACGACCCTCCCCGGTCTACAAAGGTAGAGTGCAGGTTTCAGAAAGTTATAAGTTCTAAAAAGGACTCAACAGAAATTCCACAACGGCTTATGAAGACCTGTTCATCATTGTCTTCGACAATGCACATCTTCACGCTTTTCATTAGTTCGACATGTGGCAGGGAATAAAAAAGGTCTTCTAGTCAACACTGAGGGCTCGGCAGTACCTTGGATTGTCTAGCTTCAAGAATTCCACAATTCGACCTGAATTCGACCTGACCTTAGTATCTGGTGTTAAGTCCGCTAAGAAAGGTCACCTCGACGCCTTCTTTTCGGCAAAAACCCATAAACTAGACCTTCCCATCAGGGCTATTGTTTCTGAACGAGGCTCTTGGCAGCAGATAGTGTCGGGGTACCTACAACGGAAGCTGTCTAGCCTAACCATTATTGACCCCTTTCGGGTTCCTAATTCAGGTCGAATTGTGGAATTCTTGAAGCTAGACAATCCAAGGGACTGCCGAGCCCTCAGTGTTGACGTAGAATACCTTTTTTATTCCCTGCCACATGTCGAGCTAATGAAAAGCGTGAAGATGTGCATTGTCGAAGACAATGATGAACAGGTCTTCATAAGCCGTTGTGGAATTTCTGTTGAGCCCTTTTTAGAACTTATAACTTTCTACCTGCACTCTACCTTTGTAGGCTGGGGAGGGTCGTTGTATGTGCAAAGATCAGGTGTTTGTATTGGATCGTGTGTTGCGCCAGTACTCAGCGATATTTTTCTTAGCAGGGTTGACCGTGCCATTGAGCGAAACTTGTGTGGTATGGCAAGTACCATTTTTAGATATGTGGATGATTACCTTGCCTTTGTGAACTCTGCTGATTTACCCCGCATGGCCATAGATCTCTTGAAAGTGTTCCGAGAAAGTGGTTTCGGGTTGAAGTTTGCTGTTGAGCTTCCACAACAGCAAGAGCTGCAGTTCCTTGACCTTCGTTTAAGATTTGAGGTAGGCTATGTCTGTTGGGTGTACTTGCCTCGCTCTGAGAAACCCCTCCTAATTATGACTCAGGTCATTCTAAATTAGTGAAAACTGGAGTTTGTTTTTCTGTGTTGCGCTCAGCCTCAACCCACTCCTGCCACCATACAGTGAAGGAGAGCTTCGAAGGTCAGTTAAAGAGGCTAGAAGCGGCAGGTTACCCTAGGGCAGCGCTCTGGAGTTGTGAGAACAAGTTGATCAGGCATGTCAAGTCTCGCGGGGACCCTGATAAGGAAAGTAAAACACCGGATAGAAGTAAATTGGCCATGATTCCCTATGTGCACCGTACGTCGCATGGTTTGAAGAACGTTGCCAGTCGGTATGGCGCCACGGTGGTTTTTTCCGCCCCACGTAAATTGGAGCGGTTGTGCGCTGCCGTACAAAGAAAGGCTTCGTTGGAAGAAAGGGCCCAAAAAAAAAATCAGGGTGCGGCACAAACCATGAGCACAAGTATGTGGACTGCCAAACCAGTGTCGTGTACCGAGTCCCTCTCAGGTGCGGCGCATCATACATAGGGCAGACGGGTAGGTGTGCCAATGTTAGATTGCGAGAGCATGGCTCTCCTTTAACAAGCGTCCGCGACCGCCTTTGCCCTCACACTGCCACACGTGCGGCTGCGAACCGGTGTTTCACGAAACTGATATTCTTACCAAGCACCCGAAGCAGCTACACCATGAGATAGTTGAAGCCTATCACATTAGCAAGAGGGGCGATAAGTGTGTGAGCCACCCTTCAGTGGTGCTTACTGATAAAGAGGTACAGTTCATGGATAACGACAAATAAGCCATGTTCCCGTTTGCACTTTTATCTGGTTTCTTTGGTTTTTGTATGCTCTTTGACACGTGCGGCGTTGTTTGCCTTCAGTATAAATGTTTGTTGCGGGTTTTCAATAAATTTAGTTGAGAGTCAGCGCCTGTCCAGTGGTTAATCTTTCTGTCTGTCCCGTCCTTCGCGCTGTGATTAAGTATGAACACGTACCAACTCGCCCAACTTGCAACTGTGGGTACTTGTTGTTAAGGGGGGGATATGGCGATCCACCCGCCCCAGTTGACTGAATATTGCTCCACTACAGTTCGCAAACTGCGGTCACTTCAAATCTAAGCTGAATAAACTTGCGCAAGCGCTGTTGGGTAATGAAATTGTAGGTTTAAAACTATGTTATGACCATTGATCTAAATTGCTGCGGAGGCTAAATAAGTAATGGGAAGCAGCAGCGTCCCGCGGTGTCCTACGGCTACGTGTCGAATATGACAAGCGGGAGGTCGGCGGGGGAGCGGGGGCGATGCTACGATATGAACTAGACACTTCTAGCTTCATAGTACTATCAGATCCGTTCGCCCCTAACGAGATCCGCGGCTTGTTTGGTTTTAATAATCAGTATCCTGGAGTAGCTACCCAGCAATGATAAATAAGGGTATCTAAACAAATGGCGTAAACATGCACAAGCAAACCGCGGTATGCACGTGCGTTGCTTAAAATCAGCTGCCGACAGTTTTTACCTACGATTGCCTTTGTGCAGTCGCGCGGGCGCCGGCTGGCAGCTTGTTATGTAGCTTTGTGCTTTACACAAATATTGACGCCCAGGTGCAACATACGACGCGGGGCGCTGTGCGTTTCTCGCGCAAGCACGACCATTGCCCAGGTCAGGTTAGTTTTTCCAGACTGCTCTCACACTACTGAAGCTCGCGTAAATCCATATCGCGGCCTCTCAACGCCGAAAGTACACAACATACGTCTCCGAATCAAGCCCGCATTAATAAAAAAAAAGTAAAAGCATTGCACGCACGTCATTGGACTCGCCGGCCAATAAGATGGCTCTAGCGGCGCCGGAATGCGCAGTGTGCCGGAGAGACCGTTTTAACCCCTTCCGCCATCCGCCGGACGTTCCGGCCGCCGGAATGATTTTGGCTGGAACGGAACGACCCGGCCGGAGGTACCGTTTATAGGCCTTTAAGCAGCTGAGCCACTCAGTTCCGGTAGCGCGGAGGTCGAAAAAACGCCTCCGCTGATCTGCGCGGTGTTGCGTTCGCACAAAACGGTGAGGTCATGGCATGGATCTGTCATATACGCCCTCCGGGCTGGACGCGATGGAAATGGAAACTGACGTTTTTTTGGCCGTTCTACGTAATTGATTATTGCGAGTTCGAGTATTTAAAGGAACACTGAAAAGAACGAACAAGTTTAGCTTAGACGAAATTTCAAAGTTCAGAGCGCTGCACGTGCGCACGCATTCGGGTGATCCGGTTGGTAGTGCCTCCAGCCCCGTGTGCGAGCGACGAACTAGATTTTTCTCTCTGTGGCTTATCTTGCCGGATTTACGGGCGCATGTGCATTCGTGTGTGCGTGCTTACGTGTTTGTGCGTTTGCGTGTGCGTGTACGTGTGTTGGTTGTTAAATTGGCCAAGGCGTCCAAGAACCGACCTAAGCGTCATGTCGCGGTGGCATGGGGAACGAGCGGCTTGTAGGCGAGTCGCCTCCGTTTCGACGGCGCGGAGCCAAGAGCCAAACTTATCTGGTTTAGTGCATGATGCGCAGAGAACAGTGATGACAAAGGAAGCAGCACACTGGTGTGCTTACAACATGACAACTCGGACGGGCAGAGAAACGTTCTCCGTAGTGGCCCAGGACGGAATGCATGCCTTGCATCCCCGAAGGGCAAAATCGTATAGGGACCGGGCGGCTGTTGTATGGCACCACCGTCGCTTCAGCGAACAGCGCCGCCCGTGGCGAACCGTTCGTCAGTGGAATGCCGGTGGCGGTCAGCGCAGCGTTAGTGCATGGCTTTCTGTCGTTTTTGTGCGGTGCGGTTTGCAAAGCGTAGATAACTACAGGGGCTTTTTTCAGATCGGTAAATCTTGAGCGTGGATGTAACCTTCACGAGTCATGCCATGTGTGTGATTTACGCCCACAATCAGTATTTACAAATAGCAGACGACGCTCAATGCGCACAGCTGGAAGTCAAGCTGGAAGTGAAAGTCCTTTCCTTCATGCAATTTTTCCATGCCTGCATGCAGTTTCGCGTATCGAGGAGTATATTGCAGCTAAATGCTCCCACAAAGCTGGTGATTGCAACCGATTCAGGAATGCTGCGGCGCTGGCGTTTGGCAGTTGATGACGAAACCGCGTCGTGCACAAGCGAAAGACCAAGTTGGGCGGTGCCTTCTAAGATTTACCTCAAAACAGAAATTGTGACGGACGACGCTTCCGTAACTTCATTACTACGGCTGAAACGTGTTTAATTTCACAGAAATGCTCTTACAACAGTTATCGGGAATTGCTTACAGAATAAATACCGCATGATAGAACGTTATTGCTTGTAGTTGAGAAGCATTGCTTTACAAGAATTGCAATGGTTGCTGGCTAGTATTAATTAATGGTTTTTCAAAAACCAATTCCTGCGTTGCTGAAGGACGATAGACAGGAGGGTGCCGAAAACCTGTACTCAGTTTCACAACTGAATGCTGCGGTCATTTTACAATCTACCACGTACCGTTGAAAAATCATGCACTTCTTCGTCTAATGACGATGATGGTTTCTCGCAAAACTTTCTCGTGCGGCTTTCATTGGTTGCCTTCGGGATTTAAACTTTGACTACTTGAGCTTCGAATTTGACCAGCACGCCGTTTGGTCTTTTGATCGCAGCGTCTTTGACCAATTCCCATTCGATTTCGCGCGAGGAAAGCTTCGCGTTCAACCATGGTAATCATTAGACGGAGGGCTAGACGATTTTGCTGTTTAATTTTGAACTTCCGTGCGCCCCTCTCCAAAGCTAAACTTTTTCCAGCGTGTCGGAAATGTGTCTGTGCTGGAGGAATCGGGGTGATGCACCCATATTTTGGGCAACAAACCGCGCGTTTTTGGCGTCTACACAAGGCATTACACGATTTTTTAGGTACTCTGTAAATATTACGTAAACATTAAAAAACACCGGCTGTCGTTAACACTGCCACATTTTTAACTATCGGTGCCAGCATTTATTTCACGCAGCTGGTAAAACGGTCAGGGGAGGAGGGATGGTTTGTAGCTTGGGCAGTTGAGTAGGTGAATAACTTTTGCTGATAAAATGACCACCACAAACGTGGAAGTTCCACTTCTGCATTCAGGCTCCCATGCTGTCACAGTGTCGTTCAACAAAAACGAAGTCACAAAGCTCACCATTACCGAAAGAAAGTATAAACTACCGCAACATTTCTACGGCTACACGGTAACCCATCTCGTCCGCAAGTGCCTTTCTCTTCAAAGCCCACGTATCGAGGCATCCCAGCGCTAAGGCTGGAGTGGAAGCAGTAGCCATTGAAGCCAGTGAAGATAATTTAAAGTGGTACAAATGAATACTAATATTCGTAATAGATTGATTCCTACTCAGATCACGCGGAGCCATGCGCAGAGCGCTGCCAAAAGCGCTCATGTCAGTGTAGCCCGTTTCCGAACTTAGAATTTTCAAATAAGTTTATGTAGCCGTTAGTGCATTTAAGAAGAAATGAATACTAATAATAGTAGTTCTATTCGTACTCAGAACGGGTGGAGCCAAGCGTAGATCGCTGCAAAAAGCGCTCATGCCATTGTAGCCGATACCCAACTTTAGAAGCGTCCGACAAGTTTGCGTAGCCGTTACTGCATATAAAAACCCAACACATCTGTCTAGACTTCGTTTCATCTCACATGTCCGCCCACAACACCACCAAATTATTCAAAGCACCGAAGCAAACACGACAAAAACAACAGCAGGCTGTGTAGTCCGATGCACCGGCTCATTCCACTGACTAGGGGAGCGACGAGTGGTGGCGCCAGCAGTCCAGCTGCCCGGTCCCTATAAACCGAATTCCCAATGGTTGACAGGCGTTCAGCGTGTTGCGCACGGCCACAAAAAGTAGGAATACACTACACACTTTCCGTAGGTCCCGGGATACGTTCCGTAGGGCCGGTGAAGTTCGTGACAGAAAGGGAGAGGGGGAGGGGGGGAGGCGGAGTCCACCGGATAATACTACTGACTCTAGAGGAAACGCGGCCCGGCCAGCCCGTGTAACCCTGCTAAACCGGAACGCAGCCATGATGCCACCCTACAGCGTTGCCCCCCGTCTTTTTGCCTACTAAAGTTGTCGCCAGTAATTGGTATTCACCTGGCAACCTAAAAATTTTATCATGGCAGCCTCCACTGCTGCAAATGCGCAAATGCGCAGGGACAACTTCCGTGTGTCAAAACGTTGTGTAAGGTTCTTCCCGGGGTAGGTTTGCAACTTGTGCCATGTTAACGCGTTAGATGAAGTGTTGAATTCATCACAACGTAGAAACGGAAGCGCGTAGAGGAGCGCGTACTTCATACGCTCGGAAGTAGCTTTTGTGGTTACGACAGGGGAGTTGGGTCGTCGCTTCGTTGCTGAGCGGTCGCGTTTTTTCGCTCTCCTCCGCTTCGGAGGGACTTCGTTTTGGCGGCATGTTGTCCGCGCTGGCCGCCGCCCTGAATTTGGACGTTGCACGGCTTTCGCTCTGCTGGTGTGGGCCGTCGAGTGCCAGTTCCGGCTACCCAGTACCCGTCTGTCGGCCGCACTCCATTACAACGAACTCCAAATTGGTCGGAACCACCGCATACTTCGCTCCTCGTGATAGCAAGATTGTTTCAACGCTTCATCGTTCCCGTCGAGTCTTCTAGTCTCCCGAACGCAGCATGACGCCAGGCAGCAGTGTTCGAGGTGTGTTGTTTGCGATGGAATCTAGCACAGTGGAGCTACTCTTTTTTACTCTTTCCTCACCTTTGTAAGGGATGACCACTAGGGGCCCGATGCGATCGGTTGCTCCCTGAATGGGCTGTGCAATTAACTTTCTGGTGGCTGAATTTCTCAACGCCGCATCAGCGAGCTACACCGCTGGTTCCACGAAGTCTTCGCGAACGTGTGGACACCTCTCGGACCATTGGTCGGACCATTGGTCGGGTTTCTACGGCCTTCTTCCACTTTGAAGCGACGCCGGTTTACGTAGGCCTAACGTGGACCTCGGCCTCCCCGATCGCGGGCGGCGAACGCGGAGCGATGAGTCAACGCCTCAATGGTGAAGGAGTGACAGCAAATGAAGTAACGGCCCCAATCTAACATGGAGGTCACCGTAGAAGGTGTGGATATTTCACCACACGAATTCTGCGCGCAAGCGGGATGGCTCGACAGCCACAGGCAGAAGAACCAGAAAGCGCTGAAAGCTCTAAGCCTAACAACAACACAGACAAGCCGAAAACAAGATGGCACCCGGGCCGGTGTCGGCCTACGTGAGAAGCTAAGGCAACGAAAGCCACCAAGAAAGCCATGGAAACCCGATTTGCCGAAGGAAGACATCAAGATAATATTACGATCAAGGCATGGGCTAGATGTAGCCAGAACAAGCCAATTTCTCCTGAAAGACAGCATAATGGCCGCTGCTAACATCGACCCAACATACGCCGAAGAAGACACGCTGCGCACCAAGAATGACAAGAATATAACAGTTATAAGTTCACCGAGCATCGAACGGGCGAAAGCCTACAACAACATCACCACTCTGAAGATCAAGGAGCACAAACACCAGATTGTGGCTTACGCAACTGCTCCAGAAGAGCACACAAAAGGGGTCATCCACAACATCCCGAGCGTAGAAAGTGAAGAAATGATCTCTCGCAGCTTAGTTAACGAGAGGAACTCCACCATTCTACACGCACGGCGAATAGGAAAGACAAACTCCGTGGTAATTGTCTCCGAGGGAGAAAAAGTTCCCTACTTTGTCTACTACAGAGGTACCGAGTACAGGTGCTACCACCACAGGAAAGGACACGAAATTTGCAATTCATGCGGAAGACTGGGACACAGGGCCGATGTCTGCCTGGCCCCAGAAAACAAGATGTGCACTGGCTTCCCAACGAAGAATCCCCCGTCGGATCACACTTGCGTGCCGAAATGCGCACTCTGCGGTGGCGATTATCAAACAGGGGACAAAAAATGCAGCAGGCGCTACCGACACCCTTCATACTCAAGAAGAGAAGCTGGTAGAAGAAGAAAAGAGCCCTAGAAAGGCAAGATCGCGACAAGGACCAAGGAACGCCTGGAGAAGATGCCGGCACAATCCTAAAACCCGGAAAGGCACAGACGTCCTTCTTCCCGGTACTCCCACCGGCGGGCCATGGCGGAAATCAGCACCAGGAGAGGGGTAGGACGAGCGGAGAATCCACTCCCTCCCACATGAGGAGCTACAGGTCGGTTTCGAGACAGAGGGGCGACTCCAAGGCGAGGTCCAGGTTCAGGTCCAAGTCCCAATCAAGGAAAGAGACCAACGCGGCGTCGAGAAACGGCCTACAGGAGCTGCACTCGACCAACACGGTGAGCTGGACAAACGCCGTCTCCCAGGGGGCACACAGGCACACAAACTACACCCCCAGCCGAAGAAAACAGCCAGTCAGAGATAGCTAAAATCAGAAAGATGCTACAAATTGTACTTGAAGAAAACAGACAACTTAAAGAAGAAATTGCGAAACTGAGGGCAAAAGACTCTAGCGGTAACTAAGAAGCGAAAATGGATGTAACCCAAAATGACAAAGCAACAGCAGCCCCAAGTGGCATGGATAATAAATCTCCAAAAGCAAAAAGGAGGGCCGTACCGCGCGAAGACGAGATGACAAACAGTCAGCCACAGTCACTGCACGGCACCGAATTATACTTGGCCGAGAAGTTCAAACAATGCAGCGAAGAACTAGATAGCAAAATAGAAGCGCAATACGCGCAGCTCTACGATAGACTCGACGCGTCAATAGCTAAACATGTTAACAATCTCCACGTACGGCTAAGTGCACTAGAAAACGGTAGAACCTAAGACGGTATGGGAGGTCTAATAGGCCCCGTAAAGACAACGAAACCGTACGCTAGACTTTCAATGATAGAATCGATGAGAAAACAGAAACAAAACTAACGCCATGGCTGGTAAAAACAACAGGTACATCACCTGGCAATGGAACGGCAGGGGGTACAAAAACAAGAGAGGCAATGTGGAACTCTTCCTAAACAATAAAGAAGTGGAAAATAGACCAGGCATAATACGCCTACAGGAAACCAGAGGGATAGCGAAGATGGCCTTTTAAAAAGCTTTTGGACCACTGAACGGGATCAAGAAGCACGGGAAGAAACGGTCACGATGCTAGTTAGTAGAAATATCGCAACCCTCCAACACGACACCGGAATAGAAACTATAGAACACGCATTGGTCGAAGTTATACCTGGAAGAAAGGGAAAACACAGCAGCCTCTTCGTACTTAACCTCTACAGTAGCCCAAAAGAAAAGAATGGGTTCAATAACCTACTGAAGAGGGTCACGAAGATTGCGGACCAATATCCTTTGATAATAGTAGACGATTTCAATGCTCACCACGCGGAATGGGGATACGACAGAGAGACCAAAAGAGGCCATACCTTACTGATGGACGCCCAATGGATGGACCTCGGATGGACCTCGGACTCACTCTCCAAACCGACTCGAGTTTTCCGACAAGGACGGGCATCAGCGTCAGCAAAGACACGACACCCGACCTAACGTTCACCAAAAACTTGAGAGAGAAATTCGACTGGGCTAACCTACACGAAAATCTCGGAAGTGACCACTTCATAGTAGAAAGTACATTAGAAACAGGGCCTCCTCAAAAGCGAAAAGGCAAAGAAATCCACATAACGGAATGGGATAAGTTCAGAGAGATTAGATATGCAAAAAAAAAGGCAGAAGGAGAACACTGCGCTGAAATAAGGGATATCCATGAATGGATCAAACAACTACAAGAGGACGCCAGGACAGCCACGAAAACAATACCACAAGAAGCCGATCTGCAGCAACAGACTCCCCACTCTTACACATGTGGGAGGCAAAGAACAGCCTACAGACACGACTGGGCCCCCAAAAACACAACAGAACCCTCAGAAAGAAAATAGCAACGATAAACAAGCAAATAGAAGAACATGCAAACAAACTGTCGAGACAAAACTGCCATGACATGTGCAACAGAATGAACTCGCAGATAAACTTAGTAAAAACCTGGAACATCTTCAGGCACCTAATCAATCCAGAAGGCAGCTAAACGGCGCAAGGAGAAAACCTAAAGAAGATAATTCACCTGTACGAAGGCACACTAGAGGACTTAATCAAAGACATCCGAGAGAAATATTTTGGAGGAACGCATCAACTCAAGAGTAACGACGGAAACTACCAAGGCGCGCCGAACCCTACACTCGACAGACCGATTTCGGGGAGTGAGGTCAGGGCGGCCATCCAGGAACTCAAGCCGAAATCGGCGCCGGGTCCGGACGGCATCACGAATACGATCACAAGAAACATGGATGACGCCTCTATAGAAGCACTCACCAAATTCTTCAATCAAGTTTAGAACAAGGGCCAACTTCCTGAAACAATGAAGACAGCCAACATAGTATTGATTCCCAAACCTGGAAAAAAGTTACATCTTAACAACCTTAGGCCAACCTCGCTCACATCATGCCTCGGAAAGCTCCTAGAGCACATAATCCTAATGAGACTCAACAAACACATGGAGTCAAACGGCCTTTACCTAGACATGATGATTGGCTTCAGAGCAAAACCTTTGGACGCAGGACATACTCCTACAATTAAAACAAGCAATCATAGACGGAGAAGGAACATCTATCTTGGACACGAGAGCCCTTTTAGGAGTAGACATTACCAACGCATTCGACAGGGTCAGCCACGATACGATACTGAATTCTATCGATAAACTCGGACTCGGAGAAAAAGGCTTCAACTACGTAGCAAATTTTCTCAAGGACAGAACTGCCAAGATAAAGATTGGAGAAATCGAATCGAAGGAATTCGACATGATTAATACAGGAACACCGCAAGGCTCGGTGTTATCACGTTTTCTTTTCAACATGGCGATGATAGGCCTTCCTGAAGAACTTAATAAAATTGAGAACCTCAACCACACCATATATGCAGATGACCTCACATTATGGGTGGCTGGAGGCAGCGATGGGAACATACAGAGCACATTACAAGAAGCCATAAACAAGGTTGTGGAGTTCTTATCTTCGAGAGGCCTGGAATGCTCGCCCGAGAAATTGGAACTTCTGGTTAAGAAGTACCGAAAATCGGCCAAAGAAACGCGAAGGGAGCATGAGATGATCACGCTCACCCTACAAAACAGACCCATTCCTACGGTGAACGCTATCAAAATTTTAGGCCTCAGAATACAAGAAAACGGCTCAAACACAGAAGCGGTCAACGCCCTGGAGAGAAACGTAGCAGACCATCAGGCTCATATCCAGGGTAACCAATCGACACCACGGCTTCAAAGAAGGCAGTATAATAAGACTCATACAAGCATACATAATATCAAGAATTGCGTACACAACTCCGTTCCTGAAATTGAAAACAGAAGAAAAGACCAAGCTAAACAACCTGATTAAAACAGCGTACAAAAGGGCCATAAGAATACCGATCAGCACCTCAAATAAGAAGCTAGAGGCTCTTGGACTACACAACACGCTGGATGAGATAATAGAAGCGCAACAACTATCACAGCACCAGTGACTCTCAAGGAGCAAAACAATTAGAAACATCCTACACAAACTAAACATCAGAACCAGAAAACAGCAGGAGGGACGCAAACAAGAAATGGACACGAGAATCAGAGAGATGTTCATCCTAGCCAGCATCCCAAGGAACATGCACCCAACTTACAACCAAGAAAGAAGACAGGATAGATGGAAGGCTCTCCACAAGAAATATGGTAAACTAGAAGGTACCCTATACACAGGTACGGCCTTACAACAAGGACCTCAAAAGAAAATCTATGATACGTTGTGGGAAGCGCCTTGGCATGATACCTTCTGGGCTAGAGGGTGTTGCTCGGAGCCCCTCACCTTGAGCTCCCTTTCCTCGCCCTCCTCGCCTTCCATACGGCCACCGGGCCGCAAGACTTGGAGACGTCGGCGCCCCAGAGATGGCGCTGATGGACGTGGAGCGCAGTGCGCAGTCGACCTGTTCGGACATGCTTTTCTGGTGCTCCGACAACAGCGTGTTTCTACAGTGAAGGACAGCGAAACAGCAGAGACAGCGGAGGACAGCCGAAGCTGAGTATTTACCTGCACGGTTTCTTTCTGGTTGTGTCGGGGTTTCAGCCGAGATAACGCGTAGAAAGCTGGTACAGTGTGGTAGCTGTCCGCGGCACGTAGACGCAGAGGAGTTTCAGCGGGATGGCGGCGAGGCAGACGAAGGGGCAGGTACGTGTCGTTTATGCGTAGTGGTGTCGCGGCTAGAACACGTAGAAGCGGATAACTCGGGGTTAGCTAAGCGGGTTGCAGAACTGGAGGCAGCACTAAGTAACGAACGCGATGAACGGAGGGCCGTTGAGGGAAAGTTAGAAGCAGCTGAGAGGAAGCTAGAAAGGAGCGTCATTTCGCCAACAAATCACGACCACCTTGGCCCATCAGCGAAGCGGAGGCATGCGAAGAGGTGACACCGGGGGTGGAAGCAACAATAGATGTTGTGACTTCCTCTTCGTCACCCCTTGCAGCAGACGACGCTAACCATCATCATTTCATTACGCTTCACGAGCTGCCGCATGCTCATGTGGCTGCGCCGGCTCGCGCCCGCTTCTTCTTCTAGTTTCCATTAAAGCCTCATCGCATCACGACGTGTCGCTCCCCTTCCTGAGAATCGCGCCGCAGCTGGAGGACCCAGAGGTCCAACACATGGTGCCGAGAACCCGGGACTTCTAGACGACGCCAAGCCCATCGACGCACGGAGCCGCGAAAGCCCAGAAAACGACGCGGTGCCTGCGATCTTGGCGAGAGTTCCCAGCTGCGTGCGACCGAATGGAGCGGCAACTTCGACGACGCCTCAGACTACGGGCGCAACTGGATGGCCTTCTAGCGGAAGCGGAAGGCCACATAAGAGGAGATGGAGAGGCGACACCATCTGCAGTGAGTGTACTTCTTGAGCGAATCGGCGCATTGTACGCACAGATTGAGACAGTGGATGATGCGGTTTTTGAGGAGACACCAGACGACTTGCTCGAGAGTGAGACGTTAGACGCCGGGCAGTACCTCCACAAGGTTGTCACCTTGACGGCTAGCCTACGTTTTAAGATGCAGGATTGCCGATCTTCGACGCTACGCCCGGCGACCGTTCTTCCAATAGCAACGGACAAGCGCACATCCCCACAAGACCATCCACTACAGGACTTAGATGCACGGAACATAACTCGGGTGCCTTTTGGAGCTGCTTCGAGTCCTGTAGTTCTAACAGCTACTTTGAACCACCAGCTTCAATCTGTGGTAGATTGGCACCCAACGACAGCCCGACTACCGCAAGACTCCACCTGTATGAACGATCCCCCCATTGAAGCAGACCCCACTAACGAATCGATCAGGATACACAAGGATGAAATCTCCCGCGGAGCTGCCATGAACATTTGGAAACCAGCGAGCAAAGCCACTGCAGTCGTTTCCACTTACGAGCATAGAATGACTTCACAGGGAAAATTCCTCTACTCGCCTCCGGAAACCCTAAAAGTGCTAAGCAGTCTTCGGAAGCAGAGCTTCGATACACTTTTGCTCAAGTCCAAGATAATCCTGCACTCCAGCGAGTTGGAGCCGCAGCCAGCAGAAAATCTACGTGAGCGAACGTCTGAATTACGAACCGAGTGCAAGAGACGCAAACGCAGAAAGAAAGAGCGAGTCAGAAGACGTCATGCCGAGCACAGAGGGAGGCTTCAAGTGAACGTTCACACGGTCCAGACAAGGAGCACAAAACCCTCGGTCGTTCAAACCCTCACAACGGGAACTTGGCTTGCGAACGAACCATGGCGTGACTTGAAGGTGCAGCAACACGCCCGATGGTATAAGCACCGGTGGCGGCAAAAACGATCTCGGCATAAGAGGAGTGATGATAACAAGGATATCATGCCAAACCAAGCAAGAGAGACGCCCTTGAAGAAAAACTTGGGCTACACTGTGAAAGGCAATGTCCAACACAACTCTTTAGTTTGGGACAAATCTCATTGGTGGACTTGATGGCATCGTCGGGCCCAACAGTGTACGTTTTTCCTGGGGCACTACACCCAAGCGTCCCGAACCCCTACTTAACCCTTTGGAAGCCCCTTAGCGCCATCTGTCGGCGGGGGAGACTGTTGTGACTTCCTCTTCGTCACCCCTTGCAGCAGACGACGCTAACCATCATCATTTCATTACGCTTCACGAGCTGCCGCATGCTCATGTGGCTGCGCCGGCTCGCGCCCGCTTCTTCTTCTAGTTTCCATTAAAGCCTCATCGCATCACGACGTGTCGCTCCCCTTCCTGAGAATCGCGCCGCAGCTGGAGGACCCAGAGGTCCAACAATAGACAACAGCTACTCCCACGTGCTGCGAAATAGGACAGCAAAACCAGTCGATAACCCGGGTACCAGTAAAGAGCGGCATATGGCAGATGATAGCGTGGTAATCATTGCGGGTGACTCTAACATGAAGAGGAGCAGCGCTGCCATAGTGGAAAGGGTAAAGGGGGATAAGCGTGGGAAGGTGAGGTGTTTCCCAGGTCAGACGATGCAGACGGTGATGACTGCAGCGAAGGGGCAGCTGGCCTTGTCTAGTAAAGCTAGAAACCTTGTGGTGATTGCCGCGGGGCTTAATGATGTTCTAAAGGGAGAGGAGGGAAAACTTGGCCAGGAGATAGCGAAGGGGCTAAAGGACCTGCGGGCGACGGCCCCAAATGTGCGCATTGCAGTCTGCACCGTGCCGGAGGTGATGAAGCAGGGCGTGCACACCGAACGGGTAGTACTCGCTGCTAACAGCGAGAACGTGAGGTGCGGCAGGGAACTTGGGCTTGAAGTGATAGACGTGAACAGGGTAGTGGGCAGCATCGGACATAGGCAAGCTTTTCAGTGGGACGAGATTCACTTCAGCCCCAGGCTAAGAAACAAGGTGGGGTGGCGCTTAGGTGGGAGAGCGGTAGCTTTTTTAGGGGGCCTCGCGCAGCTAAGGAAGGCAAACTAGGAGACAGAGTGGAAGCAAGAGACACATGCACACTCAACGCTGAGAGGCAGCCAGGCCTAGAGCTAAACGGAGAACCTACGGACGTAACTGAGAGTGTTGACAGAAGCCATTTAAGTGGAAACAATGGAGCAAACAATTCTGTAAAAGACAAAAACAGACCCCGTAAGCGGAAAGGGAAAAACAAATGCAATAAATATTTAATCAGCTACATAAATATGCAGGGAGGCAGAAAACCAGATAAGTGGGTGGAAGTTCAAAAGCAACTTGAACGGGAAGGAATAGACGTGTACACTTTAGCCAAGACTCACCTCCGGGACCTAGAAGCCCCACCTATCATAGACAATTATGTCTGGGAAGGTTGCAACAGGACCACAGGAATGAAGAAAGGGGGAGGTGTTGGCATGCTCATTAAACAAGGGACCGGCTGGCAGAGAGTGTATGAAAGTTGTAAAGAGCATCTATGGAATAGGGGCACCATAGAGGGGGAAAATACATGGTTAGGAGTGGTGTATCTGTGGACCGGAAGTAGTGCTAGGGAGGAAAATGAGGAAATGGTAAACTGTTTGAGAAGAGATATAAACGAGTTCAAAGATTCGGGCGAAATAATCATAGTTGGAGATATGAATGCCCATGATAGATTGGAAGATGAAATCAATAAATACCCAGGCAAAAATTGGGATTACGACGACATGTTTGCGTTCATAAAGGGTAAGATGAATGAAGCAAAGGAACGAAACCGATGAAAAGGGAAGAGAAAGCCGAGAAGCTGGTGGAATAAGGAATTAAAAGAGGCTATTGACCAGCGAAGAAAGGCGTCGAGAGAACATAGAGAAGCAAAAAGAACTGGTATGGAACCGGAGGTAGTGAAAGAAAGGTGGGATGTCTACCATGGGAAAAAACTAGAAGTGCAGAAAATGGTGCAAGCAAAGATCAAGCAGAAAAGCGAACAATGTATGGCAGAAATACGGAAGAAGGACAAAAGCGCATCCAAGAAGTTTGGAAGAAGGACAAAAGCGCATCCAAGAAGTTTTGGAACCATGTAAAATCACTAAGCTCAAAAAACGATAACCATCAAAAATTCCTGATTAATGAGGAGGGGGAACATTTAGGAGAGCACGCGTTGACCCATATTCATCGAGTGATTAGTAAGAAGTTTAAGACAATAGTGGTAGGGAAACCTGCACCGATAACATCAGCGCCACAAAACACTGCGGAAAGGGAAATAAGTTTGAGCAACCTTGACTTGAAAAAAGCAGAGCAAAAGGTTTCCCCCCAGACAGCAGTGGGCCCGGACGGAATACCAATGCAACTCATAAACCTACTTGAACCTAAAAGTAAGGAATCGTTTATGAGGGCAATAGATAAGGTGATAGAAACCAAACAAATACCAGAGGACTGGTTAGAAAGTAGGATGAATTTAATATATAAAGGCAGAGGAGACAAAGCCAGTATTGATTCATACAGACCACTCACAGTAACGTCAGTGGTGTATAGATTCGTAATGCAGGTGATAAAATCAGAAACTCAAGCAGGGAGGGAAGAAAATAAAATACTTGGGGAACTGCAGAATGGATTTAGACAAGACAGGCAACTGGATGACAATCTGTCCGTGATAACGCAATGCATGGAAATTGCGAAAGCACAGAATAGACCACTATGGATTACGTTCTTGGACATTAAAGGGGCGTATGACAACGTAAACAGAGAACGGCTGTTGAGAATGCTGAAACTCCAGGGATTAGATGACGAGTTAGTACAGTTCCTTATAGCAATCTATAAAGACAATAGAGTGCACCTTACTTGGGAAGGACAGAAATGCGCCCAGCAGGTCAACATCCATCGGGGACTGAAACAGGGATGCCCTTTGAGCCCAATACTGTTCATGCTTTACATGGCAGGGTTAGAAAAGAAACTGGAAGAAAGTCAAGTAGGGTTTAGCCTAACCCATATACTGCAAGGCGAAGTGGTACAACAGCATAATCCGGGAATGTTATACGCAGACGACATTGTTCTTTTAGCTGATAACCAAACCGATATCCAACGGCTAATAAATATTAGCGGCCAGGAAGCCACCGACCTCGGGTTAAATTTCAGTGCAGAAAAATCAGGAATAATGGTTTTCAATAACGCTCCCACCAACGTAGTGTCTATCCAGCAAGGCGAATTACCTAGAGTGAAGGAATATAAATATTTGGGAGCGTGGATAAACGAAGGGGATAACTACTTAAGTACTCACGAGGAGCAACTTAAGGTTAAGGGAAAGCGAAACGCAGCTATAATAAAGAATAGAGCTCTGCGGGGGTATAACTAATATGAAGTAGTAAGAGGAATGTGGAAAGGTGTAATGGTTCCGGGTCTCACGTTTGCGAATGCTGTGCTCTGCTTAAAATCAGACGTTCTATCAGGCCTTGAAGTAAACCAGAGAACGGTAGGTCGTTTGGCCTTAGGCGCGCATGGAAAAACAACTAACGAAGCAGTTCAGGGAGATATGGGCTGGGCGTCGTTTGTAGTTAGAGAAGCTCAGAGTAAAATATGCTTTGAGATGAGGTTGAGGGCAATGGATCAACGAAGGTGAGCAGCTAAGGTTTTTAGGTACCTATACTTGAAAAGCGTGGACACGCAGTGGTTAAGAAAGACTAGAAGGCTAACGATGAAATACAGAAAGAACAGTGGGGAATCCAAAACAGCCAAGGTAATCAATAAAGAGGCAATTCAGATTGAAACGAATAAATGGAGGGAAAAAAGGGAAGCTAAAACGTCGTTAGAGATGTACAGGGCTGAGAAGATGAACATCAGAAAGGAAAATTTCTACGATAATTCCCAGGGCAGTGCTTTGCTTTTTGAGGCTAGACCGGGTTGCCTGCGAACTAAGAGTTTTGTGAGGAAGTATTCACAAAATGATGTGGTATGTGTGGTCTGCGGAAAAGAAACAGAAACTATGCGGCACATAGTGTTAGAATGTGAGGGTATCCATCCAAATCTACATGAAGGGAATATTGGGCTTTGAGGAGCCCTAGGATTTAAGGGTATCAGAGAGGAAGTTAACTTCAAGGCTGTCGAGGGGACGAAAAGAAGATTAGAATGCTGGTGGACGAAAAGCAGAGAGGGGAATATTGCCTAAAACAGTTACCACCTGTAACAGGGAAAATAATGTATTTCGGGCCAAATAAGCTTTAGTGCCTGCCCTAAACAGCCCTAGTATTAAACCCAGAGTGTAAACATGGTTATATTAGTCCTTTTTGGTAAGATGACATGTCATCACCCCGCTTCAAATGGGAAACCAATAGCAATCATCATCATCATCTACGCGCAGCGGTGTGGGGAGAAGAACCGCGCGCGGGGAGTGGGACTCGGGACGCTGGGGGTTTTCGGCTGGGGTGTGCGTGTGAATGTCCGGATGGTCGACAGAGAGGTGGTGGATGTAAGTAAAGAATTCTGTCACGCAACCGCAGTGTGCCTCATTCCTTGGCATGCCGTAGAGAGCAGGCTCACACCTGGTGTGATGTCAATGTCAAGCCCGCTCATGGACATTTGCTCTCTGCGGCTGCCGGGAAGGGGCCCACTGCGGTTTGGGACGGCATTCCTTTGTTCTGGGAAGGAAGCGCCATTTTGGCAGTGGGAGACCAGGGCTTTGAGCCGTATAGATGCATGTTTGTAAATTAGTTTTAAGGCCAGTTTTTTAGTTTGCTTAGGTTTTACGATGGCTGTAGATGCCTGAAGTTTTTCTTGCGTTCTTTTTTTTTCTGTTGTTGGGGTAATGGCCTAAGTGGTAACATTGCGAGTGTATGTAGCGTTTGTAGGGATATTAGTCGCTTGTGTATTTTGACGGCTCCCTACTGCAGTTTTTTTTTTTGTATTTTAATGTGACTGTTGTTCAGCCCCGTTGGTCCTATGTATTGTCTTGACGTTCCTTTTTTGCTTCCATTGTAGATTTGTGTGTGGGGTGTGCTTGTCGCGTTGCGTATGTAGTTAGCGCGGCTTGCTCTGTATCTTCGCGTCTACAGTTTGGCGTGGTTCAGCCAGCTTTTTATTGGGTAGTTCGCTGGCGATCGCTCCTACCACACGGAGAGAGACGGGAGAGAAGGAAGAGCCGCAGGGCCCGGGGGGACACTCAGCAGCCGCTGCGCAGGAGGCTGCTGATCAGTTGCAGCCCAAAGATTTCGCCTCAATGATGAGGCAGGTGATCGGGATGTTCGCGGAGATGACCCGAATGCTCGGTTCGGCGCCAGCGGCTCACACCGCGGGTCCTGTAGTGCCAGTCTCGAAGCCGCGTTTGAATATCGAGGTTCCCTCCTATTCCGGCTACAGAGACGTGAAATCCGTTTACGAATACCTGCAGCAACTGGATTCGTACCAGACTGCGGTAGGCGCATCGGATGATGACGTGCTGAGGCAAGTCCTGCCCGTGGCACTAGTAGGAAGAGCTGCGCATTGGAGGCGCTGCCAACCGGCTTTCGAGTCGATGGCAGATTTTAAGGACCGATTCCGCGCGGAGTTCCTGCCGCCCGAATACGAACATCGCATGAGGGACGAGCCCTGTCTTCGCACCCAGCACCCAGAGGAGAGCCTCCTGGAGTATGTGCGGGCGATGCAGGAGCTCTACGAAAAGGGCGACCCAGCGGCAGCCGACGCGGACAAAGTAGCACGGGTGTGCAGGCAATGCCACCCGCGTTTTAGACCGCACTTGCGGGGCCGGAGTTTCTTAACCTCGAGGCCCTCGCACAGGAAGCGCGCATAGTTCAGGCGCATCTGCTCGCCGAGCTGCGCTACATCTGCCGCCGAGGCCCGGAGAATCTCTCGAACGGGAACGAGCCCTTTCGTCACCGGAAAACTCGTCGTAGGCCACCTCGTCACACCGGCCTTTTCGTACAGTGCCATCTCGAGATAGGAACTCTCGTGCCAGGTGCCTTCTCGTCACATGGATTTCGTTACACCTCGGACGTGTGAAAACCTAGAAGCCCTGACCGGAAATTGGCCTTTAAAGCCGGTCTGAGGCTGGTTTCTACAATGGTAAATTCGTTACGGCTTTGTGTGCAGCAGGTGTGCATAAAGAGATGTTTTTTTTTCTTTTGCTGCCGGGGGGGGGGGGGGGGGGAGGTTAGCGCGATTTGCACTTCTTCAAGTGCTGATCGTCAGCGGTGGTGAGGTGGTGTACGTCCGTATTTTCGCGCGTATAACCTGCCCTTGCATACAACCCGCACCCGTAGTTTCAGTCTGCGAATAAAAAAAATAAAAATTGGCGAAGCTTGCACCAACTCGCGCAAGGCTTGAACCATAGCTAAGCTGGAGGATTTCTTTCTATGTAAGCACTGAAGGACACACCACCAGGCATTGCATTAGGTTTGAAATTGTTCATTTCTTGATTTGATTGATTGTTGGGTTATAACGCGCCGACGCTACACAAGTGACGAGGCGCGCCGTAGTGGAGGGCTCCGAAATCATTTTGACCACCTGGGAATGTTTAATATGCGCGCGTCGAAATCTCGAACACATGGACGTTTTCACTTTACGCCTCCATCAGAAAAGCGTCCGGCGCGGCAGAGAACCGAACGCGCTTCCTTGGGCTCAACAGCACAGCGTCATATTCAGCTGCGCCACCACGGCGGGAAATTGTTTTTTAAATAATAATAATCTTTATTTCACTGCACTGAATACATATTCGGGCCAGACCAAGCCAAAAAATCATGTGGGGCTTTTTGTTAACCTGTTCCGTCGTCGCTTTTCACGGTGGTGGTAGTAGTCATCGTCGGACGGCACCCCCCACTGCTCGCTCGCAAATACCAAGATATCAACCATCGCATCGCAAGAATCCTGGCTGATCACGACGGCTGAGCCACAGTCAATGCGATTCGGATATTGCCCGCAACATCCCCTTCTGGTACTGATGAAGTGAACAACGTCGCAACCCAGCGTTGAAGACGTCTACACAACGAGACAACAGTGCAATAGTCCAAATAGTACAACAGTACAGAAGGTGCAATAAACATTTTTTTTATTTCATGTACAACCTGTTCACTGCGTCATTTATAGAAATTTGTTTATTTTTTTTGCATGCCATGTAATACAAATTTGTAGGCTATTATCATTTTAATATACTTCAGTATGGTAGCATATTTACCTAACTTCCTGCGTTAAAAACTTTGAAAGAACACTCGCTCGCCTACATCATTTTGAAATTGGCGACGTATATATAGCAGGCGGAAACACCGCTTTAGAAAACAAGCTCGTAACGCGAGTTTTCCGTGTGACGAATATTCCGGTGATACGAGAATTCCTCGTACGAAATGACCTGTGACGGGTTGGCATTCCTGACCAGTTTACCTGTGACGAGTTGGCCTATGACGAGTGGACTTGTGACGAGTGGGCCTAGACCCCTCTCGAACCGGGTTGCGTTTGGTCGGGAGCGCCGGTGCCTAGCGCCCATCAGGCCGAAACAATGGCCGTGGGGCAAGAGACCACAGTGGAAAACTCCGCCACTCTCAGGGCGCTAGAACCGTACTTTTACGAGCAAGGGTGCCGTTCTGGGCTGGACGACCGCCGATCGGCCCCTCGGCAAAACGCCGGCTTTCGAGGACAAGTGGGAGTGAATGGCGGCCACCATAACTCCTCTGAAGGAAACAACGCTGGCGTCAGAAGGGGGCAGCAGGACGAAACGGCCCGTTTGTGCTGGTTTTGTCACAAGCCTGGCCACTTCCCCCTTCAATGCCCCGAGAAAACGCGTAGCACGCAGGGAAACTCGGATCGCCGGCGGCGGTGAATGGCGGTGGCTCGTCGTCGCCGACGGGAAACTAGAAGAGGGGGCCAGACAGAAGGGATGTGAGGGAGCCACCAGGGCACCCCGACGCTGGCGCCCACGGGCAACTGGCCCCCTCCGCATGCAGAGTGCATGGAGACCCCTCTTCGTCTGCGCCATTCATGCGAGTGCAATTTGTCGGTCAAGAACGTTTTGCACTGGTCGACACAGGCTTGACGGTTTCTCTGATCGGGGACGAAGTCTTCGAAGCCTGCCGGAGAAGAAGAATCCGGGTCAGGTCCGCTGGGACACCCTTTAGCTTAGCAGCAGGGTCAGCGAAAGCAGAGACAGCTGTGAGACTCACGCTCGCTTTTGACGGCAGAAAGCGCAGACAGCGTTTTGTTTGCTTGCCTGGTTTGTCTGTTCCAGTCATACTAGGGAGAGAGTTTCTCTCGAGGGAGGGTGTTGTGCTCGACATGGGGAGGAACGGCTATCAGTACGGGCCGCAACCCCCTTTCTTTTCTTTCGCGGACGCGCCGATGCACGGTTCACAACCGCACGGGGCAAATAAACTCTACTGCGCTGTTGAAGGCCAGGGAGAGGCGTCAGGAAAGATGAGCACTGATCTAGAAGCGGTCGTCGCATCTTTTTCACGATCCGATGATCAGCGCCGAATGTTCGCGGAAAGCTTGCTCCCCTTATGGGAAGGGGGTGGCGGAAGCGCGCGCGCCGAGTGCAGTGTTCTAATGAGAGAGGGAGGAAAGGGTCGGACGGAGGAGTCGAGGCCGGCCGCCAAGAGAAAGAGAAGCGGCATTTCGCAGCGGCGATTTCTCGCCCCCCGAGAACGGAGGCAGAAAGGAGTCTGTCGTGGGGGAGGTAGTGAGTAAGGAAGATATCATTGAGGTCCAGAAAGCAGATGGTCTGTGCCAGCGGGTGGTGAAAAGGCTAGCGAGCGGCGTAGCTTGCACCGGTAACGCTGAGGGGTTTGACGCGTATCTGCTGGGCGACGATGGCTTCTTACTTCGCTACATTCCCCAACTGGACGACAAAGAGGCGGTTTCATCCCCCTTTCGAGTCGTGGTCCCAAGGAAGTTGCGGAAACGGTTCATGCGGTACTTTTATGACTCAGCGCTGGCAGGACATGGCAGCGGCAGTAAGACTTACGACCTGGCCAGGCATGAGGAGAGACGTAATGAGCTATTCCCGCGCTTGCCCTCTTTGCCAGGTAGCGAAGCCGCGCGCTGGGAAACCTGTGGGTTTCATGAAGCCGGTGGAAAGCAGCTACCCGTGGCAGATTGTAGCGTGCGACGTAATGGGACCCCTCCCAAGATCCGCGCGAGGAAACCAGTTCATTCTGGTTATAACGGACCACTTTTCTAAGTGGGTGGAGTTGTTTCCCCTTAGAAAGCTAGCGTCGGAGCGGATCGTAAAGAAGCTGTTGGAGACATTCACTCATTTCCGCTTCCCCTCCGACCTGATCACTGACAATGCTTCGTATTTCACAAGCAAAGTCTTTTGAGACTGTTGTTGAGCGCTGCACATTCGGCACAGGAAAACGAGTCCTTAAGCTCAGAGCAACATCACTGAGAGGGTGCATGCAGGTTGCGACAACCAATGAGCATAAGTACTGGCACGCGCGTTTGCCTGAGCTGGCTTTCGCGACTAATACTACCGTAAATAGGTGAACGCGTTTGACACCAGGTTACCTAAACTTCGGTAAAGAGATCGCTTTCCCACTGGAAAATGCACAGCTGTACGCGGCGGCGGGTAACGCCCCTTCTCTGTCGCAGTACGCGGCTAGGCTCCGGGAACGCCTTTTGGCAGCGCAACGCATGGCTCGGGAGAATCTCGACGTGGCGCGCATGGTGCAAGCCAAGCAGTATAACAAAGGCCGACGTGACCTTGTGTACAACATCGGTGACCTAGTGCTAAGAAGAACGCACCCACTCAGCAATGCTGCTCGCGGTTTCACTGCAGCGCTCGCACACAAGTGGCAAGGGCCATACCGAATTACGGCGCAGACAACTCTGCTCACGTATGAGATGCAGTCGCTTGAAAGCGACGAGCTGGTGGGTCCTGTGCACGTCAGCGATCTCAAGGCCCATCACATTCGCACTGGCGATGACGAACAGGTGGAAGCGGATCCAGAAGGTGGGAATTTCGCTTCTAATGGCATAATGGCCGGCGATAGGGTTCGCACCCATCGTTACGACCTGAGGGTGCGGTAGTGTCCGGGTCTCACGTGGTTCTACCACGGAGCAATCCTCAGCACAGTCACCGCTTCAAGTTTCATCGCGCCACCTGTGCGGTGGTGCTAGGCGTGGTTCTGTGCCTAACCGTTACGATGCCAGCCTGGGCCTGCCGACAGCGGGCCCTCCCGGTTCGACCCGGGAGCTGTTGCCATGGTCCGGGGGTCCTCCCGCCCTTCGGAAATGCGAGGCGGCTGCGGTTCGCCTCCTGGTCCACGGCGGAGTCGTGTTCATGGGTTGGAGACCTGCTGAGCTCCTCGCGGAGCTGTAACCCTGGCGTGGATGCGCCGGTGGGCGCAGGGCCTACAGCTCGTTCGGGGGCTTCGAGCCTCTACGAGCGCCCGTCAACCGGGTTTGCCCCGGGCTCATCACGGCGTCTAAGGTTCCGGCGCCGAGCAGCGGAGATCCGGGACCGGGGCGATATCGAGAGGAACCTGGCTGTTCCGGGGAATCCTGTGCCGGGTCGCCGAGAAGGTGCTCCTGCGGACGCCTACGTGGTGGCAATGGCGTCAGAGCGGCATGCTGCCACACTTTGGCGGGTGCCAGCCAACCCAAAGCCGCACGGGGCGGCTACGTGCACTTGGACCCCGAGGACAATCTTCATTGATGGACCCGTACCCCGTGTTTGAGGGGGGGGGGAGAGATGTGGGAAGCGCCTTGGCACGATACCTTTTGGGCTAGAGGGTGTTGCTCGGAGCCCCTCGCCTTGAGCTCCCTTTCCTCGCCCTCCTCGCCTTCCGTGCGGCCACCGGGCCGCAAGACTTGGAGATGTCGGCGCCCGAGAGATGGCGCTGTTGGATGCGGAGCTGCGGGCAGCGGTGTGGGGAGAAGAACCGCGCGCGGGGACTGGGACTCGGGACGCTGGGGGTTTTTGGCTGGGGTGTGCGTGTGTATGTCCGGACGGTCGACAGAGAGGTGGAGGATGTAAGTAAAGAGTTCTTTCACGCAACCGCAGTGTGCCTCATTCCTTGGCATGCCGTCGAGAGCAGGCCCACAATGTGCAGTCACGGACAATACGGTATCTATTGTGACATCCTGCACAGTTATGACCAAATACCCGCACATCGGAGAGGAGGCGGCAATAGCCCTCGCCATGGCCACCGGAAAGGCAAAGAGAATAATTAGCGATTCGAAAACAGCAATCCTAAACTTTTCACGAGGCTTCATCTTGACTACAGCATACAGAATTGTTAAAGACATAAAACGAGACCGCGAAGCCAAAACCGCATTATTATGTACTCCAGCTCACTCCGGAATGCCTGGCAATGAAGTCTCACATGAGGCTGCTCGAGATCTAGTCTACCGAGCCCCCCAACCCCCTGCGGACACACTTCCAGATGCAACAGTAGATGACAGAGACCCACTCACAACGTATAGAGAAAGTTTGTACCACTATAGATGCAGCAGGAAAAAGTACCCATAGGCACACGTCAATCTGAATAGATCCCAGGCAATCGCTTGGCGACAAATACAGACAGGAACTTTCACGAACCCACTTCTGCATAGTCAGCGATCCTTGCAAAACATGCGGCCAAAGGGAAGACCTCAAACACATAATATGGGCATGTACAGAAAAGCAAATATACACACGAAGAATAAACATATTAATTGAGGAGAAATGGGAGATGGCGCTGCTCAGCTCCGAAGAACTACTACAGTAACTACTGATTCAAGAAGCTGAAGAAGCCGCCAGGGTTCAAGGACTCCTGGCCGACGACTGAAAAGAAGGGCAGAGAAATCCCACTCATTCCCCTTCTGGTTTCTGGGGGAAAAATAAAGTTGCTTCTCTCTCTCTCTCACCTTTGTAATCTTCACTTTTCTCCACCCTATCTTATTTCCTCCACTATGCTGACCGTCGTACTGAGTTGAATGCAGGTGACCTACCATGAGAGCTCAAAAATACGCTCAGTCCATTTCTTTTCTACTTTATTTAAAAACGAATTGATTCCCCCTGGTTGTTTTTTTCTCCTGATTTTGTTTCGCTGATCGCTTCGCCGGTGTTCGCGGATGCGCTGTTTGTACATATCTTTTGTGTGTGATAAAAGAATTCAGGTGATGTCCAGCGCTAGTTCCATGTAGCCACTTCTTTGTTGTCCCGTCCATAGCGCTCTATTAACGTGCTTCACCCTCCCCCTCGCCCCTCCCACCATAAATCTGCTAATAGTATCCTCGCGCGCTGTTGAGATATCATTTAAACTCTCTTGCTTTTCCAGGGAATAGAAGCTTGAACTGGACAAGGCTACTGAGAAATGCGCGTAAATGTAACTCGTAAATGTTATTGCACTTCATGCTAAACAAACACGCTTTTTCAGATAATGTAAATACCTGTCTACGAGGCCCCTACAGCACGTTTGTCGAGTCTTTCTCTCGTATTGAAATGCATTTAGGTAGTGGCCCTTGAATTAGCTTCGTTTCAATATTCATGAAATTCAGAAGTCTAATATTACCATGTTATGTGCATCAGGACACTCACTCAAGAGGTGTTTGCTTTCTCAAGAGGTGTTTGCTTTTCGTAACATTCACACCGTTCCTATGTAAAACTATCGTTAACATTGGGAACATGCATGTTCAATTTAGGGCCTTGAACTGGTGTTGATGTCCTTATTATTTGAAGCCGTTGAGGGGTGGTTCCGCTCGATTATTTGGCAATGGCGGCTCGCGAACCACTGGCATTTGTTTATTAAACCTAATCCAACCCTCGGAGATATTGCTAAGAAAAGTGTCGTTTATTACTTTTTTCAAGAAAGTCACTTCATTAAACTGTAAAAAACAAAAACGAAGATGGCCTCATCCTCACTATTGCCTAGATCTCGTTAATGACTCCAGATTCAAGGTTTGGAGTTTACTTTCGCACAGGTACAGGCGGCCACAGAATAAACCGGACCAAGCGAGCGGCGCCCGAAAACTGTCGGCGCGACACCTTCCGGCCCAGCGCCTGCTGTCGAGATAGCGGAGGACGCATGCGCGACCCTCCCTATAGTTTGTGCATATCAGTTTCCTTGATTTCGGCCGCAGCACTTCAATCCTCTCGAATGCGACGCGCGGCGGCGCCTTTCGCGGTGCGCCTACCGAGCGGGCGTGATGCTTGGCAGCAGCTGGCAGCATGTGCCATGCGCTGATGCCGCGTAACTGTGCGGTCACCTGAAAATGTTTGTTCGGCGCTCTTTTTATCATTTTATTGACTTGAACGCAAACTGGCGTTAAAGAAAGGCTGCGATAAAGATTCACACATGACTGAACCAGTGCAGGTCGTTATGCGACAAACACACAGTTGATAGCAAGAACTGAAAACAGCGATGGTTTATTCGCTTCGAAAAAATAGACCGAAATGCACAACTGTCGGTGTGAGTGAATTGTTATCGAAAAGCAATGAGGCGTTTCGTTCCATGTCACCCATTGGACAGGGATAGCTACGAAGCGTATAAAGCACGTAACGCGTCCTGCATGGCCATATTCCTGAAGAATGCCGTCCCGCGTCCCCATCCAGCAACGAAGGCACATCGTGCGACTTTTCATCGAAGATACTACTCAGCGGGAAATTTGCCGCCTAACCGGGAGGCCTAGGACTTCTGTAAGCCGCATTATTCAAGCTTACCGCTATGATCATGGCAGACTCATTGACGCAGAGCGCAGCGGGCGGCCTAAAGTCACCAGTGAGGAGCAGGAACTACTGATTGTCGCAGCCGCTGTGGCAGATCCCTTCCTGTCTGCGAAAGAAATTCGACAGGAGATGTCTTTGAATGTCTCTTGCCAGACAATTCGAAGACGACTGAAGGAGGCTGGACTCGGGAGTTGCGTAGCAGCGCAGAAACCACACCTGACGGACTGCCATAGGCTGGAAAGGCTGGAGTTCGCCCGGGCACTGGATCTGTGGACAACGGACGAGTGGAAGAAAGTTATATTCACAAACGAATTGACTTTCTCCACTCGCTGGGATCAGCAGCGGCGTGTTTGGCGTCCGATGAGCTGCAGGTACGAAACTGAACTCTTAAACGTAGCTGGTAATGTGCATTCTAGACGATACATAAACTACTACAGTGTAAGAGGTCAAATCGGGAGCACGGTTTAATGTGAGAATTGCTGAGCATTCCTTCGGGGGTCCCGAGTGCAACGCTAAGCATAATTGTTAAGGCTAGCATAACTTTCTGTTAATAACTATATTTCGGAGCAACTGATATATAATGTCCATGTAAATTTTATTCACCTGGGTTCATTTGAAACGTTTAAATCGTAGTTTTATAAGCACCGTTTGTGAAGCTCTTCTTGTCACTTCAGGTAACCCGAATCGGCTAACGGGGAATTTTGTAATTCTCGCTGTGGAAAGCGGATGAAATTGATGCATAGTTTTATGCAGGATACTGTTCGCCTACATGGCAGTGTGGATGCAGCCTCCCGCTAAAAAATGTGCCAGTAATTTCAATCGATATAAACTATCAAACATGGCGAATGTCCTTTCATTGATTTAGCTAGTATACCCTCCGAACATCTTCGGAGATATCTTTCCTCGGAGATATCTCTCCTGAATGTATTTCTGTATTTAGAATACGAGTTCGCTTTATTCACTTTTCAGATACCAACCCGGCTACATCCAAAGCGTACTTTCCAGTGGGAGGCGCAATGAGTGCGGACAACTGGGGCCCCTCGTCAGACATTCAATGCTTCCCAGTACTGTAACATAATTTCGACAAGTCTGCTCCCCTACGTCCTGGACGGCCCGTTCATGGACGGGTGTTTCATCCTGCAACAGGACCGAAGCCCTGTCCACACAGCACGAGCCGTGAGATCACTGCTCGAGGACCACGTGGTGCGACAGCTGCGGTGGCCTCCGTGCTGGGCAGACCTAAATCCGATAGAAAATGTGTGGGGGATAATGACGATGAATCCTGGTAAACGAAATGACTTCGGTCGCGCGGCGGACGAGTTGTGGTAGGCAGTGGAAGCTGAATGGGGACGCCTGCGCTCCCGTCCCGAAATCATAAAGTCGTTGATGAGTCGCTCCCCCCCCCCCCCCCCGACGCATTCATGAAGTTATCGACAACGACGGAAATTTCACACACAATTAATCAGGGGAACCACTCGGACAATCACCGATGTTTTTTTTTTTTCTTTTTGTTCCGAACCGAATAAACCTTCGCTGTATTCAGTTCTTCCTGTCAACTGTGTTCGTCGCATAACGACCAGCACTGGTTCAGTCATGTGTGAATCTTTATCGCAGCATTTCTTCAGCGCCAGTTTCCTTCCAATCAATAACATAATAAAAGAGCGGTGAACGACAGTGGCGTAAATCATGGGGGGGTCAGGGGGGTCCTGACCCCCCTTGTGTTCGGGCTGGGGGGGACACCCCTTGCAAGTGTCCCCCCCCCCCCCCCTTGAGATTCAGCTTTCATTTACCTTTGAAAGCTAAAACAACTGTTGTTTTTGTCACTAATAAGTACTGCACGAGCTGAAATAACCATCCCGTTCCCGCTAAATAAAAAGAAGGTTCGTTTTCCACAATCGGCGACGTGCACAAGGTGCAAGCGGAATCACTGAAAGCAGGTAAAACCTGTTTCCGCTGTGGTTCGCCGAAATAAATTAAAATTATTTCCGCCAATTTGTTTTGAAATTTCTTGCGGTTACCGGGCTATATCAAACACTGGCTTTCATATGAGCTAGAGAACATATACGCGACAAAAATCGGTTGTCTGTCCCTTTAAGAAAATACAGCTGCCAATAAATACTTTGAACACCCAGAATATGTTAAAGAAGCACTTGAAAATATTTAGCTACTTTTAGCTCCTTGCTGGATTTTTTAGCTACTTCTAGCTACTTTCACGTTGCCATCTAGCTAGTTTTGCTCGTCAACATCTGGCAACACTGAAAACACCGTCTCGGTGTTCATTCACTTACTTTGGGGTGACCAGTGAAGTTGTGCTCGCTGCTGCCCGATTGTCTTTGCGATCGGAGATTTCGACACGTTTTAGGCAACGATGCAGTGGTGCCGTGTCCACGCTTGATTACGTGAAAATGAGCCGCATGACCAACGTTACCTCATTGAAACGTCACTCAAATACGTTACTAACCTACTTTTCAAAGAAGACTCTAAAAACAGAATCAACGGACTTGGCCTCAGCGTCCGAATGTGAGGCGTCCATCTTCGAGGATTCCGCGATCCAGGAAGTGCCATCACATCCAGAGGGGTCCTGTGGAAAATCCATTTTTTCCGAGCCTGCTCCAGTCCCCGAGCCTGTCAACACTACCGACGTTGGGGTCTACGATGGAAAGTCGGTAAGTGCGATCAATTCGGTATAGTCGAAATTCTGTTCTGATTGCGTAAAAAACGAGCGCGAAGTTGAACGCGTTTGCGGATGTGCAGGTCAAGATAAGCTGCAGCAATTACAAGCGCAGAAATGAAAATTTCAGATCCCCCAGACAAAAAGTATAGGTGCGCTAATGTGCGTGTGTGTACACACATATAAAAAAAACTATTTACATCGTACTCGATCTCACATTATTCCTTATGTTAAATAGTCTAAACATTCCGGTGCCATGAATTATTTTATGTATTGTGCGCCTCGTACGCCGAAATATTGGTTATTTAAACTGGAATAGGCTATGTGTACGTATAACACGGTTAGCTACTCAAGTTTAACCGAGGCGGTTTTCTTGTTTCTTTGTTTAAGGTAGCCTTCTTACCACAGGTACAATGTCAAGAATCCCCGGGCATACGGACATCGAGCGGAAGATTAGAATCCCAGCCTCTTGAAGATGTCGCCATTGCGAAGGCTTCCGGACCCAGCAGGCAATTTCCCGCTGATCGCAACGTCCCGGAATGTGGTAAACCTTCCTTAACTAGCCCAGGCCCACAACAACCAAGCAGGATCCCAGTGAGGCTTCCGGGGGCGCCTTCTCATCCAGACGTCCATCTAATGCCGACTCAGATTGTCACAAAACGCGGGGATGGCAGTAAGACCAACAAGAAGAAATGCCTTACATTTCAACAAAGCTGGTTCGACGCATTCCCATGGCTTCACTACACTACAGAAGTTTCCGGAGTCGTCTGCTGCTACTGTGCAGCAGCCAGACAACATAATTTTTTGAAGCCATCGAGACAGCTAGCTCCGGACTCTTTCACTGTAACTGGATTTTCAAATTGGAAAAAGGCTAAAGAAAAATTTTCGAAGCATGAGAATTCAGAAGGCCACAAGAACGCCGTCTACCAGCACAGCAGCCTTCAATCGACGTCGGTTCATGATCAAATCAGTACACGCACTGCGAAGCAGCAAGAAGTGGCCAGGCGGTGTTTAAAGATTATTTTTCAAGCGTCTAAATATCTCTTACGTCAGGGCTTGTCATTTCGTGGTCATTCAAACAGGGAAGGAAACTTCTATCAGTACCTCATGTCACGCGAAGAAGACAATGCAGAATTCACGGCCTGGATGAGACGCAACACGACGTACACGTCTCCACTACTTCAAAATGAAATAATTGATCTATTCGGAAAGGCGATCCAAAAGGCACTGAGCAACAACATTCCAACAGACATCTACGCTATCATCGTAGATGGCACGCGAGACATTGCTGGCATCGAACAACAGAGCGTATGTGTGCGCTATGTTGATGAAGATCTGCGACCAGTTCAGATTGCGGAAGCCATTACTAATTTCTTGAGCACGGTGGGGCTGCCCCTCTCTGGCTGCCATGCGCAGACGTACGACGGCGCTGCCAACATGAGCGGGGAGTATAATGGCTGTCAGGCGATTATAAAATCGGAAAACCCGCTTGCAGTTCACTTTCACTGCGGAGCTCACAGCTCCAACCTTGTAGCCGGTGATGTCTCCAGCTGCTGTCCGGAACTTCGCGATGCACTCATGGCAGTTAGGGAATTAGGTGTGCTTGCAGCACGCTCCGGAAAGTTCAAGCAACTTTTCTGTGAAAGAAAGTCGGAGAAAAACATCAAACCCCTTTGCCCAACGCGCTTCTTGTGCCGAAAGCCAGCTATATCTGCCGCGTTGGACGAACACGATGCCATAATTGCTGCTCTTGACGAAATGATGAAGGAAGCACCAGCCGAGCAGTCTGCGAAGATATCTGGCATTTTGCTCGGCATGGAGTCGGGAAACACGCGTCTCCTCTTGAAAATAGCGTTGAGGGTGTTCTCTGTGCTGGAGGACTTGAACACATACCTGCAAGGACGTTCGTCAACCGTCCACGGAATGCCCCAGGTCGTGGAGACATCCAAGCGTGAGCTTCGCCATCTGCGCTCTGTGGAGATGTTCAGTGAACTGTTTGATGAGACTGCCAAAGCTGCCGAAGATGGAAAAGTGCATCCTGTGGAACCGCCGAGGTCCCGACGGCGCCCAGCGAGGTACGAAAACGGGAGTGCCAGTGACGCCCCAGTTGAAGCAAGGGCCTACTTTCGACGAATATTTTTTTCAATAATTGATGCAGCTGTAGCGGGCATTGAGAAGAGGTTTAATCCAGATTCTGAGGGAATCGTGACGTACAGGGCACTGGAAATTGTCCTTCTGAACCGGTCATCAGAAGCAGATTTGGACGTGATCCGACGATACAAGAGCATCGATATCGGTAAAGTCGTGTCTCGCGTGCGCTTGTTGCACGAAGAACACTGCAACCTCAAGTCCGTGGAAGACGTGGCAGCAGTACTCCGGAACATGCACACGTCCACCCGCCAGTATTTCAAGGAAGTGGAGAGTGTTCTCAGGATTATCTTAGTGATGCCGGTCTCTTCCTGTGAAGCAGAGAGATCGTTCAGTACCTTGAGAAGACTGAAAACATGGCTGCGTAGTACGATGGGGGAGGAACGCCTCAACTGCATGGCTTTGGCACACGTTCATCAAGACATTATAGACCTCATAACGTTGCCAGGGTTGTTGAAAAACTTTGTCAGTGCGTGCAAAAACCGCGCTCTCGTTTTTGGACCCTCTAGAAGTGTCGAAAGCTAGGAAACATGTCATAGGTGATCAGTACTCATTTGTACAGAGTATTTCTTATTGATCTTTTTTTAACGTCTGCAATAGCACAGTGCAATTACGTGAGGTATGAAAGCATGCTCATTTTTCTTATTTTAATTCAAATCACGATAGTAATTTGTATATAAATGAAAAACAAGCACAAAACAAAATGGCCGCCTTGGCAAGATGTGGGTCCCCCCTTGTGATTTTTCTGGATTTACGCCACTGGTGAACGAACATTCTCAGATGAACGCACGCTCGGTAGGCGCGCCGCGCAAGGCGCCGCCGGGCGTCGCATTCGACAGGAACGAAGTGCTGCAGCCGTCATCAAGGAAACTGACATGCACAAACTATAGGGAGGGACAAGCATGCACCCTCCGCTTTCTCTACAGCAGGCGCTGGTCCGCAAGGTGTCGCACCGATAGCTATCGCGCGCCGCTCGCTTGGTCCGGTTCATTCTGTGGATGCCTGTACATGCATACTCTAATTTCATCATGTCCAAGGCTTGCAAGGAACAACCATCTGGAACCAACCACATAGCCTCCAACGTCAGCATTCCTGATTCCAACATCAATAATAAGGGTAACTTCCAATATTGTCTACCATCGTGACCCACGTGAGAGCTTTGAGTCTATACCTACATTTTCGACATTAGTGAAAAAGCTGCAGATGACATCTACATTTAGGTCTTAAGATGTATGACGCGATAGCATTACTAAAGCAGGCTGTACAATATCCGGCTCATTGCCAGTGCCTTCTTTCATTTCTTCTTTCATGCCTGCTCTTCTGCTGTATAGCCGTTTTACAAGGTGGGCCAGAGGCAAAAGATTTCTGGCTTTTGGCGATTGTCTCTTTTCTTCTCTGTATGGCCATGCCGGGGATTCTTACATGACTGTTTTCCGGCATCACATGCTGGTCTATTTTTAAGGCTTTCTTAATTGGCTGCGTGGCGTCAATCATCGTTTGCTGGAAAGAGCTTACGGTTTTGACTAAAAATTACCATTTTATTTGAATATTTGTTATTTTTATCATTATGAACTATTTGTCAGTAGGTTAATTCAAAAATTTGAATGATTCCACCACATACACTTGCTGTTGTGCGTTGTTTCGTATTGTTATACATTTTTGTTCTTTCTGGTTAGAATCTAGGCTTTCCTCGGTTTTTTGCGAGCCTGGCGTTAATCTTTCGCCCCTTTTCTAGATAGGTGACACAATGTTGGTTTGGTGGTGGCGTAAGTTGCGGGCACAGCTGGTGACCGTGTCTGCCCAGCAGGTGTCTACACAAGAGGCCTAGAACAAATTTTAGTACGCAGGAGCGGCGCCCGCTGAAATGGCTGATCTTTCATGTTGCTTTGGCCGCAGCATCATACCCTGCCTTTTCACAATCTAAGTGTTGCTGCTCGGCAACCCTCATTCCGGCGAGCACTCATATCTGGCTCCCTCAGTTGTAGCTTCCTCTTAGCACCGATGATGTACTTCCGCGGACACTCGATGAGCACGGCTGACAGCCGGAGGCTAGCAGCCACAGCGAAATTGAGAAATGAGCCTAATAAATCTACCCCGCACTGGAATACAACAATTGTGCACCGAGAGTAAAGTGGCAGGCGCTCGCTGCAGTTTAAACCACGAGCAGCTGACACCCGCGCAGCATTTACGGCGTGAGGACTACACACCGGAAGTATCAAACATATATCATCGACATATTTTTCAAGCTGCGATAGTGTATGTGTGATGACAGGCCTGTCGCAATCATTTCACCTTCTTGCGGCCATGTTTGCGTCATCACAGTGATTGGCTACTTCTTGGATTAGCATAAAAGAAACATGGCCACGCCCATCTTCTTGGGAACTGTCCGGCATCACAGTTGGTGTTCATTTACTGGGGAAGGACTCGTCTGCTGATGATTAGACGTTGTTGTTGGATGTCCAATTTGCACTGGTAGCACAGCCGAGATTGAGAAGGATTCCGGGTTTTAAAACTGAGCCAGTTATAAGGAAACAAGCCAGTTATAAAGTAGAGCCAGTTATAAAGTAGAACAAAAAGCTGCAGGTGACATCTACGTTTAGGAGTTAAGATGTACGACGCAATACCATCACTTCAGCGTCGAGGGAGCATTTTGGAATGGAGTTGCTCTATTTGCCATTTATGCTTCCCAGGCACTGAAGCTCAGTGACGAGGGATAGGCTATCCCCAACGTTTTTTAATCACCACGGCACAGGAAAGGCCGAGGCCATCTTCGCTTATCTGGCGGAGCATGTAGGCGCGAAAAGTTGAGGCTGCATGTAGTTGGACTGCTTGACTGAGAAGGGGAAAGTGTCAGGGTTATAAAGCGTCTTATATTCTCTAGCGTCGGGGTCTGACTGGACGCTTTGACTATTTATTAAACAGAGAGAGAGAGAGAGAGAGAGAGAGAGAGAGAGAGAGAGAGAGAGAGAGAGAGAGAGAGAGAGAGAGAGAGACCTTTGTTGAACAAGAATGAGGAAAGTTTGGAAAAGGGGTTAAATAAATGGTAGACACCAAGCGCTGAAATGGCAGTCCAGGGTTCCATAATCAGGTCACGCTCATCTTGTAGTGACAATCTGGTCAGGGCATCGTACCATGTGCTAATATAAGTGGCATATGTAATGTTTCTGTTCTTCCCCTATGAGTATATCCTTTGATATGACCACTTTGTGTAGAAGAAAATGGGTGTTTCCCCGAATTGAGCCGAGTGTCGTACGCTTTCTACCAAACCTTATCGCTTACCTAGATTTGTGGATGTTAGTCTTCGTTTGTATCTTGTGCAGAATTTGCGATTCTTCCGTCTTGCGTAGGTTTGGATCTCTGCTTTTTGATGTGGAGCGGGTTTTCATAGGATGTCGCCGTATCGGTGACATATCCATTATGGATTAGTCACGGATACTGTGCCTATATTTCATAAGACCACCGGTCCCAAAGTTGTTTTTCCGAGACGATTCTTTTGTGCTAGGATAGTGAGCTCGATGATTCCTTCAAAGGTATTAATATGAGACAATTTCGATCCCAATTTCTTTCACCCTGATACTCGCTATACCAATGCCGCCCTCTACCCCTCTCGTCAGGATCACGCTCTAGCGGTTGTCAACTCAGAAGGCACAGTTCTCACCTCCCTCAAAACTCTCCCCACATCAACCACCCCTGCCGAATAAATTCCCATGTCTATAGCCGCAACCACTGGCTCCGAATGCCTTACAATTATAAAAGATTCCCAGCAAGCCTGCAGTAACATTCAACGCGGACTCATCGCACTTCCTGCCTTACGCATACTTGCATCAATCAATCCCCTCCCCGAGCTCTAGATCGTCTAGACCCCTGGCCACTCGTCCCTGGAGGGAAATGAGGGAGCTCACGCCACTGCCCGCGTCCTACCACATCGGGCATTTTCCACAGGGTCAGAACCCATGGTCCAGCCTCATCCACCTACCGCACTTCCATCAGGCTACCATAATATCCAACACCATTATCGAAACCTTCGCCGCACCTTGCCTCAACCTCACCCTCAACTAACCAAGGAGGAAGCAATCATGTGGTGTCGATTACAATCAAAGAAGCACCCATCATGCACGTATTTCGCCAACCCCATACACTCTCTTATACTACCTCCCACATTGTGCGGGCCTATCAAAACACCCCATCGCTCACCCCCAATCCCAACCCTTCCCCAGAGCAGTGGGAGCCCCTGCTGACTTATAGCTCCGAACATAGACGCATTTGGGACCTAAATGCGTTAGGGTGAAAGCAACCCAGAAGATAAAGTGTCCTTTGGCGAGTGCGGAGGTTCGCAATAAATCTTCGATTTTTTCTAGAAAATCCCCTCTTCCATCATACTCGGTCGCGATCCGACGACAAGGAATTAAAGGGCTCTTGTCACCAATTTTCGGTGTTAATGTTATTAGACAATTCGCTTTCTCTACTCGACGAACTACCTTGTCTAAAATCTGAGCGGCCTGCGACGCGTGCAACATACTTCAATTTGATCTTATTTATCGCGCCGCCGGAACAGCACGCGGAGCGAAATGCACATCGGCGTGACATCATTACGTTGAAGGTAAAAGAAGTGATGCCGTTTCGGGCCTCCATAGCTCGTCAGAAACTCGTAACGTCACACCACACGCACGGGCCGGTCAGCGGCGACTGGGTGCTGGAGCGTTCACGAACTGATGCCCGTAACCAGAGCTACAGGCATAAACCATGACTCAGAAGGGACTCTTGATAAAACTAAAGTTCGAGATGCGGGAAGGAAGCCGACAATTATTCCCACAATCGCAACAGAAGTCGCCATCAGGACGTTTATGTAAGCGGTCACAAAATATACGTCGCGATGTAAGCCGCGAACCCCGTCAGACAGCTCAGCTGCTCATCTCCGGCGAAGGGGCGGTCGATGCAACGCCTCGACCGGGTCCCGTAGTGTTTTGACGTCCGCACAAAATGGCGAGGTCATACCGTAGTTATTTCACACGTGCCCTCCAGGCTGGAAATGCGGGAAACCACAACTAAAGATCTTGAGGCCATTCGATATAATTAATTATCGCGCAGTCAATCATTTAAAGTGGTGTTTCTGGTTCGCCAGGACATTAAGGATCAATAAAAGCAATAAGAAAGCAACATAAAATTTTGTTGTCAGTACTCTTTTAAAGAAAGAATTACAGCCGAAGGGAATGAGGCATTGCTGAAACTTTTCACTTTTATGCAAAAAAAGTATTCCCATCAAAACTGCCGACACACACGACGTCACAACAGTGTATCAGATGATCCGCTCCGACATTCCAGCCTCGTTGCAAGCAACATGTGAAAAGGCAACAAAAAATGTGGCGCGGGATAACCACGTGCCCTCAGCTTCATGCTCTCCCGAGGGGGCGAGCTGTAGTCTAGCGGTGCGAACACTTTCTGGCCTGCTGACGCACATGAAAGTCCACACCCCTCACACCCAGTTTTTCGGCGCTACACACCACACACAGGCGCACGCAAAAACCGTTCCGCGTCATACAAACTGCATGGATCATTCCGACGCCTCTCGTGTGAATCGCTCGTGCGGATTCAGATCCGACGCCGCTTTCCAAAGCACCAGCTCCATGCAGGCCCTGGCGTCTTCCGAGTAGTCATGTCAAGTCATGTCCAGCCTGCACATCACGGTGTAGGTAGCTGTTGACCAGCGAGCGCAGTGACCGCCGGTAAAGCAGGCCCTGGCGGTGGGGGAAAAGCATTGCCGTGTCTACCACCGTGTCGTGGATCAGCTTCAGAACGCGCAGGTCATTTTCGAGCTCATGGCCGACCAGCACCGTCGAGGCTGTGAAGAGGCGGAGAAGCACCTTCTGCACGTCCTTAAGCGTGGTCTGCACGTTTCTGAGGTGCTCAGCTGTCACACCACTAAAGGACGTGTTGTAGTCCAGCACGGGGCTTCTGGGCCTGACGTACGTCTCGAACGCAGTGGCGCCGTCCCAGCTCACCACGCTAACCTTGGCAACTTCCAGACCGCGGATCGTGAAGCACATCTCGCACTCTACGGCGAACACGCCGCCAGCGATGCCAGGCCGCAAGGGTGTGCGCACGAAGCCACACGCCAGCGTGTTCCTCTTCCGTGGTAACCCTTCTGCGCATACATGGTAGTCCGAGGATTCGCCGCCGGGATGTTCAAGTGCTGCCTGGCAGCTAGCAGCTGAACACGCGTCCCCAGCGTCGCCCCGTGTGGAAGCGGCAGCCGTTTTGGGCGTAGTACTCACCGCCTGGCGTTATGAAGAAAGTGGCGCCGCAGCGGCAGCAAGTCTTGCGGCTGGAGTAAGCCTCGTCAGCGTCATTCTTCCACCATACTGCGCGGCCGGGCTTGTCGGGGACGGGGCGTGGATAGCCGCAACGGTACATTTCGCGGGTGGTAAGTCTGTAGTTGAGAATCTGCTGATACAGGTCGTCGGGGCAGGGCGAAGGGCGGTAGGCACTGTTCAGCGGTATCGGGTGCCGTGGCGTAGCCGATGTCATGATGGTCGCCAAGGCCTTCTCCTGCTCTCCTCCTGAGACATCGGTAGCATGCTGCGGAGAGGGACCATCAGGCGAAGTCGCGAGGCCTTGTGCGTTGCGCTCGAACTCCAAGTCCAGAGGGGTGACGCTGTCTTCCTCTGAGGTTCTCATCGGGCATGAGTTCAGGTATAATGGCTTTCCCTCCTCTACCATTTCCATGTCCTTGGTTTCTTCCAAAGGGTCCTGCTTTGCATTGCTCTCCCGTTTGTCAGTCATGAAGATGACTAAGACAATTAGAACGCTGACGACTGCAGAAAGTACTAGAAACGTGAGTTCACCAGCCATTGTGCTGCTTCTGATGATGGTGACGCTGCTGATGAAGCTGATGATGATGATCTATAAAGGTAACCGAAAATGGTGAATGGCGCAGAGTAAATAGTATATGCTCCATTCAGAGAGTCGGGAAATCAATAGACTTGTAGAAAATCCTCAGCTCCCACCAGGCCCGAAATTTCCATAAAACAATCCACAACAGCCGGCACTTACTGTTTGCCCGTTGTACACACCTAGCTCCATCTTCTGGAGGAGGGCGCGGAGGGCTCGGCCCGGCTGCTAGATGGTTATTTATTCGTGCTCCGTGTAACGTTGTGTACTGCTCCGAGCGCGAATACGGATACCATTAGAGCACTGCACGGGCCTGATTTTAAGGCCCGAGCCCGGCCCGAGCCCGCTTTGTAAAGCCCGAGCCCGACCCTGGCCCGTAACACCAAGCCCGGACCCGGCCCGGGCCCGGGCATTCATAAGTGAGCCTAGCCCGGGCCCGGCCCGGGCCCGTCGTCTCAAACCCATGCCCGGCCCGGGCCCGTCGTCTCAATCCCAGGCCCGGCCCGGGCCCGTCGTCTCAATCCCAGGCCCGGCCCGGGCACGGTCTTTTTTTTTTTTTTTGAGCCTAGGGAGGGCCCGCGTGTGTGTGACCAGGCCTGGTCTTAGACGTCGAAAAAATTTGTTTATTATATTTAGTCGAGCGTCTTCGTAGCGGTAAATCAGACGGAGCATCTAGTCTGTACAAGCACGCCCTGAATTGTAACGCAAAAAATAAGGGTTTAAAAGTACACGTAGCTTAGCTCACACCGTCTGCAGTTCACGCCACATGGGCGTAATAATAGCTCGTATTCTTACACGAGAGACACCATCACCATTGATGACCAGACTCTTGGCAACTTCATGTGGTTGTTTCGGTCACAAGTTGGTATATGAATTTGTTCGCTCTCCATTTGAATCCACGAATATGTGCGTGCATTGAAATATTTTTCCTGGAGTGGTTGTTAAGCGGTGGCGCTTCTCTAGCACGCGAGTTTGATTTCCAGCCACGGCAGCCGCATTTAGACTGGTTCGACATCTAAAATACACGTACATAGACATAGGTGCACAGCTCCAGGGCACGGCCTCCGCAATCGGCTGCCGCCGGCGCGCCGCCGGCAGCCGATGCGGAGGCCGTGTCCAGGGTGGCTTAATTAATTCCTTCCCCGCTAGGGCATTCCTTGTAACCGTATCTTTGATATCTGATACACCAAAATATAAAATCTTGATGCAGTAGATGAAATGTCATTAAAGTTACAGTATAGTGACTATCAGACCTAGCAAAACACGTTTTTAAAACAATGTGTACAACTAACATCAAAAAGCGCGTAAAAGTATACTCAGAATATTCAAATTTATGCTCTTTTCTACACTTCACGTCGGAACTATTAACAGCCGGGCCTAAGAATTCATGCCCGAGCCCGGCCCGGGCCCGTGGCGTCGAGCCCGAGCCCGGCCCGGGCCCGTGGCACTGAGCCCGAGCCCAGCCCGGGCCCGCGGCACTGAGCCCGGGCCCGGCCCGGGCCCGCCGATAATCGACTTCGGGCGGCCCGGCCCGGCCCGCGGGCCGGGTCGGGCCCGGGCTTTCGGGCCGGCCCGGGCCCGTGCAGTGCTCTAGATACCATTATGAATGAGCTTCATGAGAAAAGCCAACGTTGGAGAGCAGGTTTGTGGTGTGTCAGTGGCGCCATCCTTCGGCGCGCAAGCGCACTGATTGCGCGTCTGTGTTGAGAGGGTCTGATAGATGTCGTTGTTGAACGACACACGTGATTGGAGAGAGCCAATAACTCTGTGGGCGCGTGTCTTGAATAAACGTCCGCTCGTCGGCTCAGTCGCTCTTTTGGCCAGTCCCAGCAAGGTTGGACGTTTCTTTTTGACTATACGCGGCGACACGTTGCAATCACTGCAGTATAGGGAGCGCAAACATCGAAACCATCTTTGCAGCAATTTCGGCATGAGGATCTGCTAGGTAGTGCAAACATACAGTCACCAATTTATTTTTATTTATTTATTTATTTTTTTTTATTTATTTATTTATGGCCTTTCCACAGGGCATTTTCCACAGGGTCAGAACCCATGGTCCAGCCTCCTCCACCTACCGCACTTCCATCACGCTACCATGATACCCAACACCATTATCGAAACCTTCGCCTCACCTTGCCTTAACCTCACCCTCAACTAACCAAGGAGGAAGCAATTATGTGGTGTCGATTACAATCAAAGAAGCACCCATCATGCACGTATTTCGCCAACCCCATACACTCTCTTGCACTACCTCCCACATTGTGCGGGCCTATCAAAACACCCCATCGCTCACCCCCAATCCCAACCCTTCCCGAGAGCTGTGGGAGCCCCTGCTGACTTATAGCTCCGAACGTAGACGCATTTGGGACCTAATGCGTTAGGGTGAAAGCAACCCAGAAGATAAAATGTCCTTTGGCGAGTGCGGAGGTTCGCAACAAATCTTCGATTTTTTCTAGAAAATCCCCTTTTCCATCATACTCGGTCGCGATCCGACGACAAGGAATTAAAGGGCTCTTGTCACCAATTTTCAGTGTTAATATTATTGGACAATTCGCTTTCTCTACTCGACGAAATACCTTGTCTAAAATCTGAATGGCCTGCGACGCGTGGAAGATAGTTCACTTTGATCTTATTTATCGCGCCGCCGAAACAGCACGCGGAGCGAAATGGACATCGGCGTGACATCATTACGTTGAAGGTAAAGGAAGTGATGCCGTTTCGGGCCTCCATAGCTCGTCAGAAACTCGTAACGTCACATCACACGCGCGGGCCGGTGAGCGGCGACTGGGTGCTGGAGCGTTCACGAACTGATGCCCGTAACCAGAGCTACAGGCATAAACCGTGACTCAGGAGGGACCCTTGACAAAACTAAAGTTCGAGATTGGGGAAGGAAGCCGACAATTAATCCCACAATCGCAACAGAAGTCGCCATCAGGACGTTTATGAAAGCGGTCACAAAATATACGTCGCGATGTAAGCCCCTAACCCCGTCAGACAGCTCATTTGCTCATCTCCGGCGAAGGGGCGGCCGATGCAACGCCTCCACCGGGTCCCGTAGTGTTTTGACGTCCGCACAAAATGGCGAGGTCTACCGCGGTTATTTCACACGTGCCCTCCAAGCTGAAAATGCGGGAAACCACAACTAACGATCTTGAGGCCATTCGATATAATTAATTATCGCGCAGTCAATCATTTAAAGTGGTGTTTCTGGTTCGCCAGGACATTAGGCATCAATAAAAGCAATAAGAAAGCAACATAAAATTTTGTTGTCAGTGCTCTTTTAAAGAAAGAATTACAGCCGAAGGGAATGAGGCATTGCTGAAACTTTTCACTTTTATGCAAGAAAAGTATGCCCATCAAAACTGCCGGCACACACGACGTCACAACAGTGTATCAGATGATCCGCTCCGACATTCCATCCTCGTTGCAAGCAACATGTCAAAGGGCAACAAAAAATGGCGAAAAAAATGTGGCGCGGGAGAACCACGTGCCCTCAGCTTCATGCTCTCCGGAGGGGGCCAGCGGTAGTCTACCGGTGCGAACACTTCCTGGCCTGCTGACGCGCATGAAAGTCCACACCCCTCACACCCAGTTTTTCGGCGCTACACACCACACACAGGCGCACGCAAAAACCGTTCCGCGTCATACGACTGCATGGATCATTCCGACGCCTCTCCCCTGAAGCGCTCGTGCGGATTCAGATCCGACGCCGCTTTCCAAATCACCAGCTCCATGCAGGCCCTGGCGTCTTCCGAGCAGTCATGTCCCCGGGGTCCAGCCTGCACATCACGGCGTAGGTAGCTGTTGACCAGCGAGCGCAGTGACCGCCGGTAAGGCAGGCCCTGGCGGTGGGGGAACAGCATTGCCGTGTCTACCACCGTGTCGTGGATCAGCTTCAGAACGCGCAGGTCATTTTCGAGCCCATGGCCGACCAGCACCGTCGAGGCTGTGAAGAGGCGGAGAAGCACCTTCTGCACGTCCTTAAGCGTGGTCTGCACATTTCTGAGATGCTCAGCTGTCACGCCACTAAAGGACGTGTTGTAGTCCAGCACGGGGCTTGTGGGCCTGACGTACGTCTCGAACGCAGTGGCGCCGTCCCAGCTCACCACGCTAACCTTGGCAACTTCCAGACCGCGGATCGTGAAGCACATCTCGCAATCTACGGCGAACACGCCGCCAGCGATGCCAGGCCGCAAGGGTGTGCGCACGAAGCCACGCGCCAGCGTGTTCCTCTTCCGTGGTAACCCTTCTGCGCATACATGGTAGTCCGAGGATTCGCAGCCAGGATGTTCAAGTGCTGCCTGGCAGCAGCTGAACACGCGTCCCCAGCGTCGCCCCGTGTGGAAGCGGCAGCCGTTTTGGGCGTAGTACTCACCGCCTGGCGTTATGAAGAAAGTGGCGCCGCAGCGGCAGCAAGTCTTGCGGCTGGAGTAAGCCTCGTCAGCGTCATTCTTCCACCATACTGCGCGGCTGGGCTTGTCGGGGACGGGGCGTGGATAGCCGCAACGGTACATTTCGCGGGTGGTAAGTCTGTAGTTGAGAATCTGCTGATACAGGTCGTCGGGGCAGGGCGAAGGGCGGTAGACACTGTTCAGCGGTATCGGGTGCCGTGGCGTAGCCGAGGTCATGATGGGCGCCAAGGCCTTCTCCTGCGCTTCTCCGGAGGCATCGGTAGCATGCTGCGGAGGGGGACCATCAGGTGAAGTCGCGAGGCCTTGTGCGTTGCCCTCGAACTCCAAGTCCAGAGGGGTGACGCTGTCTTCCTCTGAGGTTCTCATCGGGCATGAGTTCAGATATAATGGCTTTCCCTCCTCTATCATTTCCATATCCTGGGTTGCTTCCAAAGGGTCCTGCTTTGCATTGCTCTCCCGTTTGTCAGTCATGAAGATCACTAAGACAATTAGAACGCTGACGACTGCAGAAAGTACTAGAAACGTGAGTTCACCAGCCATTGTGCTGCTGCTGATGATGGTGACGCTGCTGATGAAGCTGATGATGATAATCTATAAACGTAACCGAAAATGGTGAATGGCACAGAAAAAATAGTATATGCTCCATTCAGCGAGTCGGGAAATCAATAGACTTGTAGAAAATCCTCAGCTCCCACCAGGCCCGAAATTTCCATAAAACAATCCACAACAGCCGGCACTTACTGTTTTCCCGTTGTACACACCTAGCTCCATCTTCTGGAGGAGGCCGCGGAGGGCTCGGCCCGGCTGCTAGATGGTTATTTATTCGTGCTCCGTGTAACGTTGTGTACTGCTCCGAGCGCGAATACGAATACCATTATGAATGAGCTTCATGAGAAAAGCCAACGTTGGAGAGCAGGTTTGTGGTGTGTCAGTGGCGCCATCCTTCGGCGCGCAAGCGCACTGATTGCGCGTCTGTGTTGAGAGGGTCTGATAGATGCCGTTGTTGAACGACACACGTGATTGGAGCGAGCCAATCCTCTGTGGGCGCGTGTCTTGAATAAACGTCCGCTCGTCGGCTCAGTCGCTCTTTTGGCCAGTCCCAGCAAGGTTGGACGTTTCTTTTTGACTATACGCGGCGACACGTTGCAACCACTGCAGTATAGGGAGCGTAAACATCGAAACCATCTTAGTAACAATTTCGGCATGAGGATCTGCTAGGTAGTGCAAACATAGTCACCTGTTGGGACTTCCTCGCTGCTTGCAGACGACACTGATCATCATCATTCATGCTGTTTTCCACGAGCTGTCGCATGCTCGCGTGGCTGCGCCGGCTCGCGCTCTTCTTCTTCAGTTTCCATTAAAGCGTCATCGTATCACGACGTGTCGCTCCCCTTCCTGAGAATCGCGCCGCAGCTGGAGGACCCAGAGGTCCAACACATGGTGCCGAAACCCGGGACTTCTAGCCGACGCCAAGCACATCGACGCACGGAGCCGCGAAAGCAGAGGAAACGACGCGGCGCCTGCGATCTTGGCGAGGGTTCCTAGCTGCGTGCGACCGAATGGAGCGGCAACTTCGACGACGCCTCAGACTACGGGCGCAACTGGACGGCCTTCTAGCGGAAGCGGAAGGCCACATAAGAGGACATGGAGAGGCGACACCATCTGCAGTGAGTGTACTTCTTGAGCGAATCGGCGCATTGTATGCACAGATTGAGAAAGTGGATGACGCGATTTTTGAGGAGACACCAGACGACTTGCTAGAAAGTGAGACGTTAGACGCCGGAAAGTACCGCGACAAGGTTGTCACCTTGACGGCTAGTCTGCGTTTCAAGATTCAGGAATGCCGGTCTTCGACGCTACGCCCGGCGACCGTTCATTCACAAACACAGGGCAAGTGCACATCCTCACAAACGGACCATCCACTACAGGACTTGGACGCATGGAAATTACCTCGGGTACCCTTTGGAGATAGTTCGAGTCCTGTCATTTTAACGGTTACTTTGAACCACCAGCTTCAATCCGTGGAAAAGTGGCACACAACGACAGCCCCACTACCACAAGACTCCACTGTGAACTATCCCCTCGTTGAAGCGGAGTCCACTACTGAAGAAGCCATCGAGATGCTCAATAATGAGATGATCTTCCGAGAAGCTTCAATGACTACATGTATATTGGCCAGCAACGACCCTGTTGTATCTAACGCCTCAGAAGAAGTACTGACTTCACCGGAAAAATCAATTTGGTCGCCTTCTGGAACCTCAAAAGCGGTAGGACTTCATTGCAACAAAGAGTCGGACATCTTTCCCTTCACGCCCCAGATAATCCAGTACTACCGGGAACAGGCCTCAAAGGATACAGGACACCTTCTTCAGCCAACGTTTGTAAAGCAGACCGAGTCAAAAGGACACGAGCGCCTAAACAAGGCACGAGCCAGAAGACGCCATTCCGAGCCAAAAGTGAGGCATCAAGCGAAAATTGTGGCGCTGCAGACACGGAACAAAACAGAAGAACAATACAGAACAAAAACAGGAGCGCCAAGACGTCCGCGGAGGAAAGCACAGAGAAAAGACAGCAAAGCACACCCTCCCTGAAGGTCCGACACCTGCAAGAAAAGCTTTCCGTTTGCACCAACTTTCCCTGGTTTAGGTTTAGAAACCTTTCCTGCTCCTACTTTGATGAAACGACTGTGGCTTCCAAAACACTGTGGACAAATTGCATGAAGCGACAGGTTAGGCAGTGGAAACACCGATGGCGGAGGAAGCGCTCTCTTGACGGCGGATGACTGATGCACGGGAATCTCAAATCCAGCCAAGAAAAAGACACTTATGGAAGGACAGAGTCATTCTACTCGGCGAAAAACGTTGTCATAGAAAACTGTGGACCTGTGGATTATTTTTTATTTATTTATTTTATTTATTTATTTATTCATTTATTTTTTTTTATTTATTTATTTTTTTTTAATTTATTTATTTATTTATTTATTTATTTATTTATTTATTGCCTCCATGATTGATTGATTGATTGATTGATTGATTGAAATACAGGGGTTGGAGGAGGAGGGAGAAAACAAAATGAGCTGTGAGCAGTCATGGGCACGTTACCGAAAAAAAGTAACAGTGTTACAGTTACAGTTACCTAACCCAAAAAAGTAACTCTGTTACAGTTACAGTTACGAATTTTCCAAAAGTAACTAGTTACAGTTACAGTTACTGCAAAAAAGTAACGTCGTTACTTTTCCGTCACTGTATAAAACTAAGTAATAGCAAAAAATATTTGGCTTATTTAATAGAAAGGTACGAAGGCATGCAGGTAGTAAAAATTTCACCTGGTAAAGCCTACACGAAGGGAACCTAAAATGATGCACTCTCATGCCCAAACGAACAGTCATTGTTTACGCCTTAGTTTTTTTATTACGGAAGTTTGGCTATCCATCACAAGGAACTTTATTTTGTTGTTGTTGCTGCACTCTCGCTGCAAAAAATTTATTTGCAAACATCATTGTAGCATAGAATTAGTGGTTTTTCAAAGTTGGGATCAGAGAGTCAATATCAACTTAATTTATTTTCGCCTACAATGCCGTCGCTTGACCACCCCGCGTAGTGAGAGAGAATGGGAAAAAGGGCCGGAGGTGGCGGATCGACAGAAGGCCCTAGGAGGAAAGGGGAAACGGACGTGGGAATACATCGGTTGTCGAGGTGTTTTTGAAAGATACTCAAAAAAAGCGCTTCGTCAACTTTTTATTTTGTACTTGTGGTCGGAGACGGAGACAAATTTGAGCCATTGCCGAAGCGACGTTTGTCCGTGGGCCCTTGCAGTCGTTCTCCCGCCCCAACCCCCAGCCACCCCCATCCCCGGAATGAGACAAGATATTTCCAAAAGGAATAGAAACTGAAATTAACGCTTTACTGTTTTGCCCTCCCACTCCTACCCCCTGTCCTTACAAAGGCGAATTTTGCCGTCTCGACCGAAAAAAATTGCTCTCACAATCCCAGCCTTCCACAGCAATCACGTCGCCGATCCCAGGAACCCCTCCATTCGTTTGCTTTGAGGCGTAGGCCGAACCAGAGTCTTTCAATGCTTTACTGGTCACGAAACTGCTCCGTAACTCAATGGGAGAGCTTCATATGCTGCGTTTGGCCGCCTCGCGGTGGCGCCACCCTCTCACTGAGGTCACTCCTCGGGCGGCGTTGCGCTGGCTCGAACGGCGGAGCCGCGGCGAGTTGTGTTTGTTTTGTGCGGGAAAAAAATGTAACGTGCATATCGCGCTCTTGTGATGCGACTTACGTAGTGCAACGACGATGCCGAACATGTGTTGCGTCCCGGGATGTCGTTCCTTGTACAACGATACCACATAAAATGTTTCCTTGTTCTGTTGACCGATCGACGGGCAGCTGCGTGAGAATTGGAGGCGCGCTATTCCAAGGCAAGCAACGGGAGATTTCAGCTTCGATTATATGTGTGCGACAGTGTGTGGAAATGCACTGTGTGTGAGAATGGAAAAAGCAATGTACCATTTTGAGAGCATCGTGGACCTAGAATTGTACAAGGCTAACTTAAAGCCGGATTTTTGTCATATCAGTCAGGTTGTAGCGGTGCTCCATTACCTGTTTGCAAACTTGTATTACCTTGCCTCAGGCTCGCGTGTAAAAAAAAAAAGCTTTGGGACGGCGTTGTGGTTTTACTTTTCATATTTCCGTGAATTATCCCCTATGATTCGTTTTGTTTGTTTTGTAACCGCGCGTGGCCGATTCCGGTTTCTTATTTGGCGTTTCAACCGGAGCGCCCATTTGCTCTGTTTGTCGTACGTCCCGTCAGGCAATATTGTTTGATATGGAAAGGGTGCCACCTTGTCGCTAACTTGATTTTTTGTTTCTTCGACAATGTTCTTGATCCCATTTCCATCGATCTGAAATTAATAACGTTCCGAGAGTAATGCATGCATAGCAAACGCTACGCAACATCATCTGCGCACGTCACACTGCGGACTGCTTCTTCGACGTTTGTGTTTCATTCTAGTCTTTTGTAGTGCAGGAGATCGCTAGCTAGCTGCGTTCAGAGAAGCTTTGCTTCGTTCTTGGCTACGTGGAAATATTGTTTTCTCCGTGTGCTGCACATCGCAGCGCGAAAAAATAAATTTTTGTACACTGAACCACGCTCTTTTGTCTCCCTTCGTAACATTGAAATTTTTTGTTGCGTATGTTAAAATCAGTTTTATTGTTCTTTTTTCGCTTCCTGTTTTTTCAAGTATTGCAAAGCGTGGATGCAAAAAGACACATGGTGCAACATATCTCTTCGTGTTTTGATCCTTCGCGTTTCTGCAGCGTGTTTAGATGTTCTCAAGTATGTACCCACTCATCGAAACGACAATACTATTGGGCTATCTCTTTTAGCGTTGTGTGCATTTCAGAGCAATCAACGGATTCATTAAGCGTACGTAGTTTGAACGACGCGTACTTGGTTTCTTTCAGTTTCTTTTTGTTGTATTATCGATAGGACCGCAGCAGTCCGGGACTACGGAGCTACCGTATATGTGGTAATTACAAATTTGCTTTACGAAAACAAACAATAGAGATTTAAAAATCCGTAAACACGACGGCGCAGCGCTTGTGCCAGAGCACACAGAAGCCGTTGCCGTTCGCGGCTGAAGTCAACGGTAATTTACTTCGAAAAATCAACCCCATTGAAGGCAGGTGATATACACAATGACTGGACTATTCATCGCTAACTACTACGAAAAAAAAACACGCTTAATCAGCGCGCAGACACCAAAAGCCGCAAGCGTTTGCACGCCTAGAGCTGGCCAATACGCCGCAAGCGCGGCGGCTGGATGACCTTCGTGCGGCGGTGGCGCCTGTAGCGGCGCGCGCGGTCCCTATATGAAACGAGCGCCGAAGTTTCGTGACCAGTAAAACATTGAAAGACTCTGGCCGAACGAAGCTCGCCCAAGTATTCTTTGCACCCAACATTCAAAAGATGTAGCTATGTTTTCGTTTCGGCCGCAGCCCTCGAAATGAAGTTGCGAAGCTTTCCAAGAACATTTCTTCGTGCAGTGGCAGTGTGGTCAGACGTCTGGCTGGTGTGAGGGCACTCGGGGGCCACCATCGTTGGGGTCGTATGTGTTGATGCACATAAAATTTATTACTTCCTCGACTTCGTTCGAGCACGTGGTACAGCTCGATGAAGCCTCTAGACCAGGTGTCCCAAACGCGTGGTCCCAAATACGGCCAAGGGTCTCTAAAGCGCACAATGGTCGCAAGCATCTGCGACTTGTGAATCGAACACTCTACAGTGCGCACAGGGCTGGACGAGCGCGAAGCCGCCGAGAGACTCCCCGCGGCGTTTTATGACCCTGCAAACGAGGCTGCGCTAATGAGAAATCGACGCCCTGACCGGAGTTTTCCAGGCTTCCGCGAAAGTGCAAAGGTTTCAGTGCGTTGTGCGGTGTTTGTGGGTGTTTGTTTCTCTGTTCGCCTTAGTGTCAAACACTTTTACAGCACTCCAGATGTGGCGAAAATGGTTCAGCCGCGCGTCAACATGCATCCACGTGCGCTTAGGCGCGTGTCGCAGCGTTATTTATTGCCTGGGTGAGAGCAATGTCGCGCTGCTGAGGAAAATACTGCAGTTTAAACTTAGAAACTTCGAGCCCTTAGTAGACCGCGTGGGACACCACGCACGTGCACGCCTAAACATTTCTAGTACAGTTGTTTTTAACCCATGAGAAGAGAGTGCGCTGGCATACACGAAGTAGACGAAGGTTCTGCGGAAGAAAGGCTGAAAAAGTGAAACACGCAAACTGTACATCGGTCATTAATGGGTGTTGCTGTTGGATAATTTTTTATAGAAATAAAGTAACTGTAACGATATTTCTCGTTACAATTTCTCCACAAAAAGTAACAGTGTTACAGTTACAAGTTCCTCTACCTTTAAAGTAACTAGTTACTGTTACAAGTTACTGAAAGAAATAACTAGTTACCGGCAACGCGTTACTAGTAACTAGTTACTGCCCAAGACTGGCTGTGAGTGACCATCCATGTCCGGTATTCCGCGTGCCTTCGCAGCCGTACTCGCCCAAGAAATCAGAAACGCCTGCAAGCTGTCCCACTGCGCAAGGGAGGGGGAAAGTGGTGTGCGGAGTTGGCGGGACAGAGCAGTGCGAGGTGGGGCGTTGCGTTATTGGTACCGACGCAGTAGGGGCAGTCGTAGGGGTAACTAGTTGGTGAGACTCTATGGAGTTTAACGTGATGGTAGAAGGTGTGGGGTTGCAGTCCGCGTCAGATGTGAGCGTGCACCATGGAAAGGGAAGGGGAGGAGTGGGGTAGGCAAGGCGGGAGGCCTTGTACTGGTCAATGATATCCGTGTATGTTCGAGGGAGGGGATTTAGCACCGCAGGGTCGTATAGTGGAGCGCCGTTTCCCCTTTTGGAAATGCCCGGTGGATAAGGTCGCGGGTGGTGCATGTGTCACCTCATACCCCGGAAGAGATGTGTGGGCAGGAGTACATACATTTCGAGCCTGGGGTAGTCAGACCATTGCGAGAGTGTGGTTGATGCGAGAATGGATATGCCTCCTGACGCAAAGGGCGGATAAGCCGGTTGCGAGTCTGAGTACGGTTATGCAGCAGGGAGGGGCGTGCATTATTGCTAGAGCAAGGTCTGCTTGTCCGGCTGTGGTGAAGGATGTGGTGAGGAGGCTACCCATGCGATTGTCTTGGATGGCTGCAACCGCGTGTGCTAAGTGAGCGTGATAGCGTGCGTGCGGCGTCAGTATTAGAGGCTTCTTGATCACTGGCAGGAGGCGGGCCCGATGTTGTCATCGGGCAGCGTTATAGAGGGGTGCATGTACCTGGGTATCGAGACGACGATCAGCCGACGATCAGGACGATCAGTCGGAAGGATCAGCGGCCGACAGGCGCTGTATAGTATCCACAGTTTCGGGAGGGAGTATCCTAGCTTGGCGACTACTTGTCGCCAGTTGCTGTGAGTCAAATACGATGTTACTGGTTGTTGCTGTGCGCCTCTGTGACCTCCGATAGTTTGTTATGCCATCCTACTTCTAAAAGTCATTCAGTAAAGCTAAATACAGGGAGTCCTAGCGCAGTTTTTTATGCCCTGCGGATGATGTCGATCTTTGCTATTTCTTGAGGCTTAAGGGTCGAGTATGGAGTTCCGTAGGTGATGCGGCTCAAGAACATTGCCTGTAGTATTCACAGGTATCAGCTTCTTCGATACCTGAACGGTGGGTGCAGATGCGTTGGATGAGATGGGTGTGTTGGGATATCGTTTGTTGGAGTCTGGGGAGCAGGGCTGCTCGTGAGCCATCATACTGGTAAGGGATACCTAATATACGGAGGGATTTCACAGTGAGGACCAACTGACCGTTGATGTTGATGGTTGGGTCTGGGTTGGGGTTTGGAAGCCGTCCCCATGTCCTAGCTCTTAGCATAAGGAGGAGGAATTTTGATGTGGCGCACGTGAGGCCGCACATTTTCAAACAGTTGGAGGTAGTATCGATGGCTCGCTGTAAATGGCATTCTTGGTTGCCCGGAGAGCCGCATGTGATTCATATGGTAAGGTTGTCCGCATAAAATGCGTGTGAAATGCCTGGCATATGTTCAAGTAGAAATGGTAGTCCCGACAGTGCAATGTTAAAAAGTAGCGGTGAAATAATTGAGCCCTCTGGGGCACCTTTGGTGGTGTGTGAACTTATCAGTGTTGTACGGGTTGAGATGGAGAGTCGCTGTGTGGCCTGTGAGGAAGGCCCGTAAGTAGATTGTAGGTAGTGGCTCCGCATTTTAGGGCATGTAGCCTGGCTAGAATGGCCGAATGGCTGACATTGTCGAAACGTCCCTCTACGTGAACGGCTAGAATGGAGCTGGGATGAGTCTTGCTTGGGTTGGCAATGATTTGCTCATTAACTTGCAGGTGGATGTCGTGGGTTGATAGGTGAGGCCAAAAACCAAACATTCTGCCAGGGAGTGAGTTACTCTCTTTGAGATAGTCGGTGAGGCGGCGTGTGACAAGGTGTTCAAAGTTTGCCAACGCATTAGGGTAATGAAATGGGGCGAAGACTGTCGATAGAAATTGGCTTGTTGGGCTTCAGGGAGAAGGGTAGTGTCAGCGTGGCGCCAGTGATAAGGTACCGTGCCTTGAGACCAATGATGGTTGTAGCAGTCGAGTAGTGAGCCGAGATTTGCAGCAGGTTTTAGCAGGATTGTAGCAGGACTACATTGAGATTGCCGAGGAGGCCGTAGGTGAAGTTATGGTGACCAGGTTCCCTGTTCTGGGTTAGTTTGACAACAGCTTGTGGAAGTTCAGTCCTCGTAAAAGGGGCGTCTACGGTTGCGTTAGGTGCACCAGTATAGTCAGGGAGGCGTGTGGTGGTAGTGCTTGTTCCAAAACGTTTGGTCCGAATTTGGGTCAGAATGTCGGCGGCGGAGCACGGCTGGTTGTGAAGTAGACGTGTAACAGTTTGTGAGTGTGCTGTTTTGGGAGGGGATTATCTTGTTAGAGAATTGGGCGTCAACTGTTGCTTCAGCTTGGTTTCGAGTTGGGGCAGAGAACAGAGGGGTCTGATTGGGTAAGGCAGAACGGGAGGCTTCGAGGGCTTCGAGGAGGCTTCGAGGTGGGGGAACAGACATATTCAGGGGTGGGTGAAGTTTGTCCGCAGTCAGGACACTGCGAGTTGTCGGGATGGGGGCACACGTCCCTCCGGTGCCCCAGTTCCCCACACGCACGGCACACTTGCACTTTCCGTTGAAAAGGTCTGCAGCGGTGCAACAAGCAGCCAAGTTTCACGTAGAGCGGCATATGTTTTCCTTGAAAGCGGAGTTCCGCGGACCGGCTTTGACCCATCATGCGCGCGTGGAGGAGGGATGATTTGTTGGCTTGCAGTAAATCCTAGAGAGGGTTCGGGGCTACGGACAGTCGGCTACCCCTTAGCCTAAAACCCCGCGTCCCAGCTAATTCTAGGACTTGTGCCAAATCCTCCCCTGGTGAGCCTGGGCCGGCAAAAGTGAGGTTTAATTGCCAAAACAACGTCGCCGCCATCTTGAGCTTGGAGGCGTAATAATTGTAATGGCAACACTGGGAGGAGGCGCAGAGCGAGGGGAGTGGTGGTCCTGCTTTCGTGTCCTCGCTTCTCCTAGGCACTATACTTCTCCTCGCCCGTCTGGTGCCGGCTCCGCGCCCTTCGCTCCGCCCGCTAGGCCACGCTGAGGCCGTCAGCAGCCCGCAGACATACGCTGCTCGGAAAGTAAGACGGCAGCCAAAGTCGCACTTCAACACTTTCATCGTGTTACGAAATTTCGACCGAGCACAAACGCAACGTGCGGCGATATGCACTGATGTACGACTCGGCAAAGCAAAAGTTGACAACAAACACGGTTCACGTATACAGCTCTCTGCACGACGCCAGCGCTGCAGTTCAGACTCACTTCACCCTTTAGGAACGATTGTGCCACCGTTTGCTAACACGAAGCAAAATCGCTTCATGTTGCGATTCATCCCTGTGGATGGGGCATCCCCTCTTTTGTGGTAGTCAGGACGCTCACACACCTCTACTATACTCGGTGACAACTCAAAAACGGCACCACCTCATGCAGTGTATCACTCCGCCAAAGCGCCGGACCCGTGACGTCAGTGCGCGCGCGGTTTGAAAGGGGTTTGCTATGAATGCGTGATATCGTCTGCCTTGTCTCACGCAGTTTGTTTGTCGTCACTGGCGTCGTTTATAAGCATATTAAGTCCAAAAAATCGCGGGAACGGCTCACGCCATGTTCAAAATATTCCCAGTAACGCCCTACTTGCGCCGCGCGGAGAAACATCCGGCTACGGTGATAAGGCACAGCGGGGACTTCCGGTGCCGTTCTTAAGTTGTCACAGAGTATATGCAATGACGCGCGCGAGCGAGCCACGCGGCTTCATAGCTTACCGCTCTTGCTCCAGCAGCAGTGGCGACCGTAATCTCGTTGTCGCGCATGCGCGCCTCTACAAGGTAAATATAAATGGTAGCGAAGATTCGGGCAAAAAGCGGTTCAGAACCTATTGCCAGCGACATCAGCATGGGGGCTTATGGGAGTGGCGATTGAAGCGCGACTAGGTGAGGAGGGAACAAACACTAGTAACAAAAAACCAAGTTTTGTTCAACAATAAAACAACATTTATATTTTACGAACTATACTTATTTCTCAATCACATTTATTTAGGCACAGTATATAAATAATTTATGAAAATGCTGTACATTCCCAAAAACCTTTTTTGTAGCGCCCTCTGAAGAATGGCACATGTCATTGCTCTGTGATGCAGTCCTTGTAGTGTTCGGAAAGGCGCTCCTAAAGTTCGTCTGCTAGGAAACGCCCCTCGCGTGTTTTGGTAGTGCGCATTTGCATTCGTTTTTCCTTGTTAATTTGGTGTGAACTTAATTTTTGCTGTGCGTGGAGTTGCGAGGTGCGTTGTATCGTCGGTGGACACGTTTAGTACCGTGCCCGGCGGGCACGGTGAACTACGGGACGATGCTGCCAACGGTTGATGCGGAGCGCTTTCCTCGGTACCTACAGAAACGATTGATTGATTGTGGGGTTTAACGCGCCGACGCAACGCAGGCGATGAGGCGCGCCGTAGTGGAGGGCTTCGGATTAATTTTGACCACCTGGGGATCTTTCACGTGCGCCGAAATCTCGTACACACGGGCGTTTTTGCTTTTCGCCTCCATCAGAAAAGCGGCCGCCGCGGCCGGGAATCGAACCCGCGACCTCGTGCTCAGCAGCGCAACGCCTTAGCCACTGAGCCACCGCGGCGGGTACCTACAGAAACGATGTGCTGTACAAGGTTGCAACAGCAACTCCCGTACGCCCGGCGTTTTACTGCACCATTTTCCTCTCATTTCCACAGGTAACGCGAAACTATTGTACAGTAGATATGTACACGGGGGGTTGTGTAAGGGGACGTGGTGGTGCTTCGAAAAAAATGGGTCTAAAGCTTTGTTATGTCGAAGTTATCTCTTGATTTCACCTCAGGCTGGCTCAGAGCAAGTTGTGTCAATTACTCTAGGATTTTTCGGCGTGGTACCACTAGAATTTAAACGAGTCGCTCTAATTGTCTATCTCAGTGTCTTCTCTATTGCATTACAACGCTTGTAGTGCTCGTTGCTTCCCGCACTTGTATGCGCAAGCATTATTTCCATCGCAGTACTGTGTTGTGCTGCTCCGTGCTGTGCTGCTGCGAGATCTTTCCTGCTATGTGCTTTTACATACCGCCGTCTCTTGCGTTTGCATTGATCCATTTTTCCTCTTTTTACAATTATCTGTTGCGCCACTTGCCTAATAATGCAACCAGGAAATTGCAGGCGTGAATGCTGAGTGAACTTCTGTAGAAACCCTTGTCTACTTGATAAGACGCCGGGACAGCTGCAGTGTGCTCGCTGCACTTTCGTGAATCGGCATTCCTGCGGCCCGGTTTTCTATGTCAAGATGCAGTGCCTAGTTCTTTTCTCTTGTTTCGAAGTAGTTCTGCTGTTGACGCTTTCATTGCTCATAATGCTATGTGTTACGGGTAAAGTCAATTTTTCAGCGCGTAAGGAAAATCATAATGCATGTAGTGCCCACGAACATTTTGTGCTTATTGCATACGTGCTCATTTTGTGCAGAGGAGTAAATTTGTTTTATGTTTATCCTGGAATAAAATTCAAATGTCTTGATTATAGCATGACTATGCGTTATTTCTTCTCTTAGAACAGAACTACACAGACTGAGCAAGCATTATATAACCTTGATCTATACTTAAGGCACGCACGCAACCTGCGTATGTGCGACGCAATTAAACTTAGCAGTGGCGTTGGTAGAAATTGGTATCGGGGTAAGGAGTGGGCACGTTTTTTATATAAAAGGGGGGCCGGGGAGAGTGGTGAAGTGTCATTTTGGGATCTGTATCCCAAGGCAGAAAAAAAATTAAAGGCGGAGGGGGGGGGGGGTTACGTTTGCCACCTGCTGCAATCAAAATAACAACTGATTGCTTTTATACAGCAGTGGAAGGCATGAATACAGAATAAATGTTCAGAGGAGATGCAAGATGCTTTTATAAACACCGAGGCGAATCACACGACAGTATGCTAAAGTACGTTTCTCTAGTCGCGAGTATAAGCTGGCGTTGACTTGAAGCACACACGCCAAGGGCTCGCCAACTTGCGTCAGATGGCAATGACATGAGCCCTCAGCGATCAGAGTCCTGCTAAGGCTATTTTGAAGTCACATTTTCCCGCTAATGCCACTAAAATGACGTCACTTTCTGACCGGATCTTGCGTCACATCCTGTTTATTTTTTGTTCCGCCGGAAGTATTCCCTCCTCACACAGATGGCGCTAAGCCCCATGAGCAGCTTAAGAGCCGCCATTTTCTGAACGTATGGGCTTCTATGGAAGCTTCGCTACCAGTTATATTTACCTTGGCCTCTAGTCGAGCCGGGGGGAGTAAGAGAGGGACCAACAGGGAGAGGGGGAGTAGGGTTTTGCTTGCCCAACGCTGCCTGCCTTGCCCCGCGCCACTGCAAGTTGGAGCGGGTAAATCAAAGCGGCACTAGGAAAAAGCAATCGCGGACAGTTACAGCTGCGTCCAGGCCATGCATTACCCCTCAGCAGGTGTTAGGCAGGGGTTTCATGTACGGAGAGAACTCGCCGCTGGCATATGAGATTTTGCAGTGTTTGTATGCTGCTAAGAGCAATAGACAGTTATGGGTCCGCGGTGCTAGCTACAATCACGTTGAATGTAGGTTGAATGATTAGGCTGGAAAAATTGTAGAACGCCGTACGGTGAGAGTCTTGCCTGAAGGCATCTGTGGCAACACTTGCCTGCGAAGGCATCGGTTAGCTCAGTGGTGTTCAGCATGGCGAGGTTGACGCTATCGCGGCGTCGATACACCCTGGTGTAGTTCTCAGGAGGCAATCGCGGCGATGGGTTGCGTGGCTGCGGCTTCGTGGCATGAGGCGTGCGGTCCAGCGGCTCTTGTTGCGTAGCGGCTGTTGTGGGAGCTGGGGCTTGAAGCTTATTGCGCTTGCGAAGAACACACACCCAAGGGTTTTCCGGGGGTAGTGCTCTCCCGATAAGGGTGTCAACTTCCATGTTGACGGTTGCACAGGCAAAAAGCGCCGAGGCGTTTTGCATGGCGATTTGGCTGCTCGGCCACGCGATGTTGTGCCTAGACCATGTCACTGGGCTCTAAGATGCTCAATTTTTGCCGTGTGAGCCGTTGTCTACGGAAGTGGCTGTCCAGTGGTTGCTCTTGGTGATTTCCGCACACGTTGGTGGCGGTCAATTATAAGAATGCTTCGAAGCTCAGCTGGCTCAAGGACATTATTAGGGAACCGAAGCTAGGCACGGCCGACAGCCTCATACCCCTGATTTTTTGCTGATAAAAAAAATCATCGATTGCTTTACTGAGCGTGTCAATAAAGTTAGTTCAGGTTGTTTTATATGCAAATCATATAAGTAAGTTTAGCATCAAAGATTGTTTAGAGAATATGTCCACAATGTTCCACAGATAGCCGACTGGTCAACCACATCGCGTCTGAATTCGAAAATACAAAGTGTTTGTTAGTTAGAAAGTACCACCGCGAGCCGTCTTCTTTTGATTCCTCGGCGAATGCGTTCATACCATTTCCTTCTAGTTAAAGATGCGTTATGACACTTGACGCCAGTCCTCTGAAGCATTTAAAGGAAATCTTACAAGGTATACCAAAGCCGCATGGTTGCAGTTCGGTTACACCGAAAAAATGTACGTAAGCTTAAGGGGCAGGTCTAGGCTTGCAACGCTCCAAGACTCCGTTTAGTGGACGCCCCGCTCTACTCTTTGAACTCAAGACTAGCGTGGCGACTTTTGTCCACGAGCATATGGTGTCGTCTGTACGATTGAATGGCAAGCGACAACCTCAATACACCTGCTGGCTGCCGGCCGGACTACCTCTCGCTATGGTCGCGACCACCACGCACCTTAACGTCGTGATGAAATTGTCTTGCTAGTGTTTAAGTGTGCTGCATAAGCTATTTCCTGGACTGCACAGAGGAAGACATTCTGCAGAAGACGGCCAGCCAGAAGTAGTCCAGTTTTTTACCTCAGAAGCAAGGCAAGGATGCTTTTGTCTAATACTAAGGCTCCAATATTTTGGTGGTTGTGGGCGTGTTTACTGAAATGTTGCCACCCTTTTTTCGAGGTGTTGAAACTGTGCGTCTTGTGCCCCAGCTGCTGCGTGATCCTGACTAATACAGAACACAAAACCGTAAGTAATTAGGGTATCAAAATCATCCCGGAGGCCAGAGTTGCTTTTCCGTTATCTAGAAGATAAGCACTGTACCCTCGCACATATTGGCGTGCCTTTGACAACTTCGAAAATATGAATAGCGAACATGCCAAATCTGTCTATCGGAGCATAACACTGTCTGTGGGCATATCACACAGCCCATGAAGTTTGTCGTTAGCCAGCTCCAAGGTCATCGGAAGAGCAGTTGACAACGCCGAATCTGTGGCAGCTTCAGCAACGACATTAAGGTAGTGCATCCAAAAAGTACAGCGAAAAAATTGTGGTTGATCCCGCTTTCATAGTAATCAGAAAAACACAAAAGTGAAAGGTGCCTTCACAGGAGCAGTTTCATGTTAAAAGGACCTTCTTCATGGGAGAAGGGATCGCGAGCCTGACCCTGCCAGACGAAGTGACGCCGACACGCAAGAAAGAAAAAATAACAGGTTTATTTCGGGACAACAAAACCAAAAATTACATTCACAGGTACAGCAGCTCGAAACACAACGGTCATGCGAACAACGCCACATCGGAGGGTGCCTCAATTCACGCGCGTCTCCCGTACACGAAGGCGCTGGCATCGAGACGCCAACTGTCGGAGCTCGTTAGCGCCAAGATGCGCTACTTCAGCTCGCCTCTCGTAGACAGCACCACCATCTGAATGAGTCATAGGGAAGGAAATAAGGCGCGTTTGTAGAGCTGCTCACGTCTCTGCTCATAGCGCCTTCGGTAGAGCGCCACTTACCCGCCGTTGCGGCGAGAGGCCTCGAGAGGGCATGGGCTCGAATACGGGTGCTGCAGCGTCAATTGCACTTTTTCTGGTAACTTCACTTCCGCGACAGATATGACGTGAGTGAGGTCTTGGTGTGCATGGGCATAAAACACTTTCGTGTTAAAAGGGGGGCCGGAGAAAAATCCGTTTATTTGCGGCTTGGCGGGGCTTTGGACACCCGTCGGCAGAGGTCACAATGCAGTCACAGAAGCAAACATACATTTAAACATCAAAAAATACTATTTAAAAACGTACGTAAGGATTACAATATAGCATTGAAATAAAACACACTAAAGCAAAAGACAGACACAAGCACGTTTTAAACGAACATTCCTACAGTTTTCTTTTGGTTCAGTTTCATAATGTCGACTTTTTTTGTGAAAATAATTTAATGTTGCTGGCAATACGTGCTCTATTCTTTCTTTCCCATAATTTGTCCGGGATAAGGGAATTTCCCCTGGTGAGTATTGAGGGAACGGATATGTGTATGTGGTTTGATTTAGGCGAGCTAGGTTTACAAACAAATCAATTTTTGCCCTTCTCGGCGCCTTAGTAATTGCATATCAATCTGTGATTATACATATCCTTCACTTTTATAATTCTATTTTTTTTGAAGATTTCAGAGGTGTGTTTTATATAATGTACATATTCAATATTTCTCAGCGCTCTTATTTGTAATACAGTCGTCTTGTGTATATTTATTTCAGGAGTATTTCCCCACACCAGCACTCAATAGCTCAAGCTAGAGTTGAACAAATCATGGTAAAATTGCTTTTTAATTGAGGATAGAGAAAAATTGTGACTCTGATTTATGATGCCAACCGTTCTGCTTGGTATGGACTCTAGTTTTTTCACATGGTCATTCCATGACGTGCTGGGAAACAATAACACCGAGCGTTTTCACGGATTTTTCAATTGACACAGTATAAGGGCCAATAAAAACTGTTTAGGGAACACTGATTGTGGCTTTTGATGCACGCAACAAGGCGCATTTTGTTTTTGATTCCTTAAAATGAGGCCATTCTGTCCACTCCAAGCTTGCAGTTTAAAACAGAACTGGCTTCGGTTCGCCAACAGGGTCGCCGTGTCTTTCCCCGAAAAAATACCCTGCCGTCATCAGCATAAATTACATATTTACAGCGAATATCTATTGTGATTTGATAATTTATAGAAAAGAGAAAAAGAACGGGCCTAGAATACTTCCTTGCGGGACTCCGCACCTAATGCTTCTACGGCGTGATGAATGTTTGCTTAGCTCAGTGAATTGAGATCTACCTGAAGGTATGATCGGATGAGTTTGTTTGATAGTCCGCGGAAACCGTACTTTTCCAACTTTTGAAGCAAAATTAACTGATTCACGAGGTCGAATGCCTTAGTAAAATCTAAAGATATTGCTACTGTCAGCAATTTATGCTCAAAATTGTTCACTATGGTGCCTTTCCAAACTAGGAGTGATATTTTTGTCGGCCGATTTTTTCTGAATCCGAACTGAAGATGAGATATAAGATCATGTTTTTTGCGAAAACTTCTGAATGCGACGGTGAACAACTTTTTCGAGACCCTTGGAAAAAATAGGCAATGTTCACACCGGGCGGTAATTTCATATTTTGCAGAGCACTTTATGGGCTCGGCTTGTCGTCTTAGCTCGCTAACGGTCGATGCGAGTCATGCGACTGCCGGAATCAGGCGGCTCAGCGAGATAACGCACCCAAGTATTGCCTTCTGTACCTGCGTCAGGGAGTCACGCTGAGGCTTCGAAAACGACGTGGTTTAAATAGTCATAACCGTTCAAACGTCGTGAACCGCTGGCGCTTGTCATACATCTCCCCTTTACTTAGCGCGAAGAAAACCGCAGGTATATTTCACGCAAAGTCTGTGCATATAACCGGCAGTCCCCGCATTCATTTCGTTAGGAACGCTCGTTGGGTTGGTTTTCACAATAGTAAGCGAAAAAAGCGCCCGCGCAAGAAAGAAATGGCACGTTCGAAATGCCGAAGGAAGGCTCCAGTCGCGCAACAAAACGATGGCGCGTTCGAAATGTCGCAGAAAGGCCCCATCCGTGGAACAAAAAAAAATTACGCGTCCAAAATATCGCAAAGCAGCTCAAGCATACGAAATTAAAGCAAGGACAAAAAGAACAGAACTCCCGCTGCCGCAGTTTCAGGCTGGGGCGCGCGAGCACTGCGATGGCGGGAAATTTGATATGCAGCAGTGAGCGGATAATGGTGCTGCAGCCCATTATGGCGAATCACTGCTCTGCACTTCCTACAGCTTTCACATTGAGTGTAACGGCTTTAATTTTTTTATTTTATCTTTCTCGCCATACTTATAGATCACTATTACTTTGGCAACCTGCACGCTAGTAGGAAAGACACCAGTCGGTAATGTTATGTTAAATATGTCTGTTAATACCGGGGCGATCCATCCACTACATACTTTATCGGCCGAATTTCGAGGTCATGCACATCCCGGCTGTGGCTGTATTTTAGGAATTGGAAAATTTCACAAACTTCTGTAACACATGTAGGTTCAAGGAATAGAGATTGTTGTAATGGTGAAATGGAAATATCAGCTTCGGGAGAAGAATGAGTGCCGCCTACTTCCACAAAGAAGTCGTTACAATGATTAGCAAGTTCGGTTCCCTTCACTTCCATGTTAGTAATTGCAAGTCTTTCTGGGACATCTTGTTTTATGCCTCCATTTAATAGGTCATTCAACTTTTTCCACAAGACATCACTCCTATGCAAAGAAGCAGCATCAGGTACGTTTATAGCAGTTGTGTTTTGATTGATTTAGAGCCTTGTTCAATTTATTTCTGTACATTTTGAATTCACTTTGTAACTTAGTTTATTTTGGTCACAATAATGGAGAAAAGAATGACATATTTTGTTTTTCGTTGCAATTTGTTAGATCAATTCTTTTGTAATCCATGGTTTACGTGACCTTTTATGGGTACCAAGGGTTTTCATGGGGAAAGACAAGGAAAGACATGGGGAAAATGGGGCATAACATGGTTTAAACTTTTCGAGAAATTGATCATACGGCTTATTTGCACCGTTAAGAGTAAATATGCTGTCCCACTTGTGTAAAATTATTTTAAGTCAAAAATTCTCAAGCGTACGGGGTGTTATTTCTCAGATTGTTACCCTTTCGTTTTTTTTTATTTCTGGTGATATTTGCGTATCTACAAATAAAAAATTGGTAAATGATCGCTCATATCCGATCCTAAAACACCACCAGACACTAGTTTTACTTGTCAAGTTAGTAATAAACAAGTCAAGTAACGACAACGTCAAGGTAGTGACACGAAAAGAGACTTAATGAGATTCTGGAAGCCATGGCAATGCAAGAGAAGTGTAAAATCTACAGCAGAAGAGGTGCCCTTAACAAATCAAGTTTCAAATCCCGCCAATTGTAAGCGCAAATCTGTTTGTAGTTGCATATGACATTAAGTTATCAAGACACATAAGAAATGTAGGAATATCACAGGTGGGTGGTCTATAGAGGACTACAAAAACACTACTACCATTCTGTATACATAAAGTTATGCTCGTTATGAAAGTTATGCTCGATCAAATTACAGTAAAGATCTAACGATTCACAAAAATAAGTGAAAACATTTACAAATATAGTAACACATTCTTTGAGAGTTTCTCTGGAAAAATAAAACATTCCCTGTCATACACTTTGGCAAGTTACAAACACTTCTGGAATAGGAAATGCACATGTGCGGCAGGACTGCAAGGAAAAATTGGCAGAGAACAGGAAATCTTCACACTTGCGTGTAATGCGTCGAAAACAAAAAGATACCAGTATCAACAAAGGGCGCACTATACAGCAAAATTTCTAACAGATACTACGAGTTGTGAATGAAATAATCGCGCAATGGTCTTTCAGAAATGAGTTAGCGCGAATGCACCTCTCTTCCAAGCTATTCAGAATGAAAGGCAATCGGTGTGTTAAAGATTGTAGAAGATAATTCATGCGCCGTCGCGGAACAAGCCACATTTCAGGTTTGCGGAAGCGCAGATCACTCTCTTTAACTCTTAGATGAGTCAGAGGTTTTAAGAAACCTTGTAAATTTTATTTGAAAAAAGTAAGAATGAAGTAATCTGAAATCAAAAACATATTTTGCACTAATATTCTGATATTTCGGAAACAGGTCAGCGGCCTGATTTAGATGAAGGCCTTCCAAGTTGTGCAGCAACATCCATGCAAATGCCCAGCAGAAATTATCTGGACTCCGGCAGACTCTGGTCTCATGAGAAAGGAAACTGCTCGAGGATTACGATTTACATGGCTCGAGGGATTACGATTCAAGCCGGGCCAGTCATGTTCATTACCACGGGGCCAGATCTGCCAGGGACATACTGGTCACGTACAATAACATTGCTTCCCATTACAGTCACGCCCGCTGTAGATACGTTCCTGCGCACACTTTAAGGGACCATGAAGAAAAAGCCAACTTTCCTTAATTTTAAAAAACTTGCCTTTGGTAACTCACTCAGCTCCATTCCAGGCACAAAAGACTTTTTTTGAAGAAGAAAACGCAAGAAACATTCAACAACTTTAAAAATTCGCGTTAGTAAGTGAAGCAGTATAGTGAGGAGTGACGAAATATGGGTAAGCACTAAAAACTGTTATCAGTGTGTTAACTACCTATTAGCATTCACGTGATACGATAAAATGGAACCAGACGCCCTACTTCAACCTCTGAGCCATGTTTCTTGGCTGTGGCTTGCGTCAGCGGCCACTTATCACTCAAACAAGATTCTGTGACGTCATATAGAAACAGCCGCAAAGTGGCCGTGGAGTCACCACGGGTTCATATGTTTTCCTTAACATCTCAATTATTGTCTAAAGTTTGCGGCAAAAATGGTATTGTTGTTACCGGTACAAAGAGTCTTTAATGAAGCCAACTTGTATTTTGTCTTGATGGCTCCTTTAACACACCCATTCCCAAGAACACAAATGGTGTCTTCTCTTGACAAAGACCACTCCCTATCTCGCAAAACTTAACCTTATCCACCCTTTATCACACCACCCCTTCCAGGAAGCCCTGCACGCGGTATCCTCTCCACGCTTTATCACAACCTTCAAGGATTTTCTGAGACGAGCGGTGGGAGGAGGTGCTCTGTATTTCGAACTAGGTGTGAAAACTGCCCTGGTCAGCAGAACTACCGAAGTCGCCACGCAGCGCAAGCTGTGGCCTCTAAAACGCCTTAGATTACAGGACCCCCAATAAAGCGCTATATATATATATATATATATATATATATATATATATATATATATATATATATATATATATATATATATATATATATATATATATATATATATATATATATCATGGTTGCAGTCGTCATTGCCAGTGCTATTCGGCTTTTATTTTTTATTTTTCGAAATATTTAATAGGGCCGAATGACGTGTGCTTGTCACGTTTTTCTTTTTGATTCGTTGATAAATAAGCGAAAATATAAGTCGAGAAAAAATCCGCCGTTTTCCGGGAGCGGGACTCCAACCCACATCTCCGCATAACCGGTGCGGTGCGTTAGCCATTACGCTATCCCCACAGCGGCTTCTCAACCATGATATGTATCTTTACCGAGTCCCTCGTCCCGTATCTCTCTGTTCTGCTATATATATATATATATATATATATATATATATATATATATATATATATATATATAGAGAGAGAGAGAGATAGAGAGAGAGAGAGAGAGAGAGAGAGAGAGAGAAGATAAGGTTTGGCAGTCAAGAAAACCTCGGAAAGCAAAGGGGAGGTTGTGGTGGGTCATAGAAAGAGATGAAAAATTTTTTTAGTCCAAAAGAAAGTGGTCAAAAAATGCCCGCCGAGTGGGATCCTAACCCACGACCTCCAGAATACCGGTCTGGTGCGATAACCACTACGCTACCGGCGGGGCTGTTTCCCCAGCACTTTCTCGGGTATTTATGTTAAGGTATTTTTGTTTCCTGCACTTGGGGGTGGTAGCGAGCGCCACTCGGACTACTCGGGGTGAAGGGGACCTTCTTTTCAACCCCCGGGACGTGACTCGAGTGTCTACGACATGTCGAGAGTGGTCGACCAGCGTTGAACCCTCTTAAGCTCCCTTTGGCACCAAGACTGCCAGAACAGAGGCCCTCGCTAAGCATGTAGCAAATCAGAAATTGGGAAATGAGGGGCTCCATGAAAAATAAGACAGAAAATAAGGTTTGGCAGTCAAAAAAACCTCGGAAGCAAAGGGGAGGTTGTGGTGGGTCATAGAAAGAGATGAAGAATTTTTTTAGTCGAAAAGAAAGTGGTGAAAAAATGCCCGCCGGGTGGGATCCCAACCCAAGACCTCCACAATACCGGTCTGGTGCGAGAACCACCCCCAAGGGCAGGAAACAAAAATACCTTAACATAAATACCCGAGAAAGTGCTGGGGAAACAGCCCCGCCGGTAGCGTAGTGGTTATCGCACCAGACCGGTATTCTGGAGGTCGTGGGTTCGGATCCCACCCGGCGGGCATTTTTTCACCACTTTCTTTTCTACTAAAAAAATTCTTCATCTCTTTATATGACCCACCACAACCTCCACTTTGCTTTCCGAGGTTTTCTTGACTGCCAAACCTTATTTTCTGTCTTATTTTTCACTGAGCCCGTCATTTCCCCATATATATATATATATATATATATATATATATATATATATATATATATATATATATATATATATATATATATGTATATATATATATATATATGAAAACGCTTATTCACAAGTAGTAAACGAATGTGTCTCTAATGGCAGATAATTAAGAAGGCAAATTCGGACAGGCAGCTAGGTCTTTCAGCTCGTGCACACACTAGTCCACCAGAGCGTCTTCTTCCTCCACGAATAGCCAGGCTGCCGCACAACCATGGTACATGCCTACTTTGGGGGATTGCGCCCTTTGCAAGTCGAGTGTCTAGCCAGCTCATTTCTCGGCTAGCTCATTTCTCTAATAAGGTCCACGCGGCATAGCTCCCCCGCAGGATAAGCACCGACTCGGTTCTGTGCGGCTACAATGTGGAAGGTGAATCAGGGGAGTGGTACGGCTTGAGGCGGGCGACGTGGACGATGCCACTCCAAGGTTCAGAGCTGGAAATGACGACGGGGACGATTTCATACGTAACGTCCGTAACTTGACGAAGTACTTTGTAAGGGCCAGCATAGCGGGAAAGCAGCTCCTCAGAAAGTCCCACACGGCGAGTTGGACACCAAATTAAGACGAGGGACCCTGGTGAAACGTGCACGACGCGGTGACGTTCATCATATCGGTTCTTCTGGCTGATTTGTGAAACGGCGAGGTGGGAACGGGCAAGCTGACGTGCTTCGTCGGCTCTTGCGATGGCTTCGTGGACATATTCGGTGCACGGGTGGGTGGCGGGAGGCAGAATGGTATCAAACGGTATGGCCGGTTCCCTCCCGTAGAGAAGGTAAAAGGGTGAGAAGCCTGCAGTGTCGTGACGGGAGGAATAATACGCGAAAGTGACGAAAGGCAGCGCAATGTCCCAGTCGCTGTGGTCACTAGACACGTACATTGTAAGCATGTCCGTAAGGGTTCTATTAAAACGCTCAGTAAGGCCATTCGTTTGTGGGTGATAAGCTGTAGTCACCTTGTGGCGAATCGAACATGAGCGAAGTATGTCCGCAATGACTTGAGACAGGAAATTTCGACCGCGGTCTGTGACAAGCTGCCGAGGGGCGCCGTGGTTCAGTATGACATCATAGAGGAGAAAATCGGCCACGTCAGTTGCACAGCTCGTGGGTAGCGCACGGGTGATAGCAAAGCGGGTAGCGTACTCGTTAGCGACAGCAATCTATTAGTTTCCGGAAGTAGACAAGGGGAAGGGCCCGAGCAAATCTAGTCCGATCCGGAAAAATGGTTCAGTGGGAATTTCAAGTGGTTGCAGCTGGCCTGCTGGTAGCTTGGAGGGTAACTTACGGCGTTGGCACAGGTCACATTCACGCACGTAATGCTGCACTGAGCGTTAGAGTCCTGGCCAGAAAAAACGATGTCGCACGCGGTCGTAGGTGCGGGTTACGCCGAGATGACCGGCCATGGGTGCGTCATGAAGCTGGTGCAGCACAGTCCGCCGTAGGTGTTCCGGAATGACGGGCAGGTTACCAGGACCAGCGAAAGTTGCGACGATATAAGACTCCATCGTGTATAACAAAGGAGCGGAGGGCAGGGTCGTCGGAATCAAGGTTAACGCCGTCAATGATAGAGCGCAGAGAAGGGTCACGCCGCTGTTCTTCGCCAATGTTCAGGAAGTCGGAGACCGCTAGGACACAAGCGTCAGTGTCGACCGCCGAGCATTCCGGAGGGCTGACCGGGTTTCGAGATAAACAGTCGGCGTCCATATGTACGCGGCCGGACTTGTGAAGCACCGAAAAAGAGTATTCTTGAAGGCGCAACGCCCAGCGGCCAAGCCGACCGGTAGGGTCTTTCAAGGAGGAGAGCCAGCACAGTGCGTGATGGTCAGTCACGACTGCGAAGTGCCTACCATACACGTAGGAGCGGAATTTGCCCACGGCCCACACTAGAGCAAGGCATTCGCGCTCCGTTATAGAGTCATTGCGCTCCGAGGCCGAAAGGAGGCGGCTGGCGTACGCGACCACTCGATCAACACCGGCTTGGCGTCGGGCCAATACAGCTCCAATGCCGTAGCCACTAGCGTCGGTGCGAATTTCAGTGGGAGCAGAGGCGTCGAAGTGAGCCAAAATCGGCGTTGAGGTCAAGAGTCCAATCAGTGCGGAGAATGCTTGCTTTTGGTCGGAGCCCCAGACAAACGTTGTGTTCTTCTGAAGGAGATCGGTAAGAGGGCGGGCGATGGTGGCAAACTTTTTGATGAAGCGGCGGAAGTAGGAGCATAAACCAATAAAGCTACGGACGTCTTTAGGTGAGCGGGGCTCAGGGAAATCGCGAACGGCACTTATTTTACCAGGATCTGGTCGAACTCCCGTCGAATCAACCAGGTGGCCGAGGAGAGTGAGCTGATGGCATCCGAAGCGACATTTCTTGGCGTTGAGCTGGAGACCGGCCTGACGAAAAACTGATAAGATTTTAGAGAGGCGGGAAATGTGGCTGTCAAAGGTGGGCGAGAAAACGATGACGTCGTCCAAATAGCAAAGGCAAATGGACCATTTGAACCCGTGCAAAAGTGAGTCCATCATTCTTTCAAAAGTAGCCGGCGCATTACAGAGGTTAAAAGGCATCACTTTAAACTGATAAAGGCCATCGGGTGTCACAAAAGCGGTCTTCTCGCGATCTTTTTCGTCCACTGAAATTTGCCAATAGCCTGATCGTAGGTCTATTGATGAAAAATATTTGGCTCCATAGAGACAATCAAGGGCATCGTCAATGCGCGGTAGAGGGTAAACGTCTTTCTTTGTTATCTTGTTTAGGTGTCGGTAATCAACTCAAAACCTCCAGGTGCCATCCTTCTTTTTACGAGTACGACGGGAGATGCCCACGGGCTGTACGAAGGCTCTACGATGTCTTTGTCGAGCACCTTGTCGACTTCCTGCTGTATCACGAGCCGTTCAGCCTGCGACACCCGGTACGGCCGCCTGCGGATTGTATTTGCATCACCAGTGTTTATCCGGTGCTTGACAGCAGAAGCCTGGCCCAACGGGCGGTCACCCAAGTCAAAAATGTCTTTATAGGATTCCAAAAGGCGGTAGAGCCCTTCAGCTTCGGCTGCTGGAAGTCCGGAGGCAACCATGTCCACGAGCGCATCTTCCTGCCTGGGCTCCGCAGGGGTCTCGTTGAAAGGGCTCGATGGTGCGTCCGCCGGTAGAGAGGAAACTTGATCACCGTCCGAAGGGCAAAGGGTTGCAAGCGAAATACCCTGGGGCAGCACTTGCGTTGACAGGCCAAAGTTCACAAAAGGGAGGCTGATCACATTATCAGTAATTGTTCCTACGGTGTGGGGAAGAGTGACGTCGCGCTCGAGTAGCACTGAGGGTATCGGCGAAACGACGCAGTGACCATTAGGCACGGGCGGCCGCGATGACAAGGGCACCAATGTCACGGTTTTTGCCGGTAGACGAACGCTTCTTTTGCAATAAAAGCGTGGCCCTGGTTCGTCGCCTGCTGTTGACAAAAGAGGCAGCTCTAAACGGGGGACACCGGAGGAGCAGTCAATGAGGGCAGGATGTTCTGACAAAAAGTCGAGACCAAGTATAACGTCGTGGGGGCACTTTTCAAGGACAGTGACCTGGACGGGGATTTGGTGGCCGGAAATTTCTACACGAGCAGTGCACAGCCCAGATACGACCGGCATGCGTCCGTCGGCAACACGTATGACACTGGTTGGGGCAGGTGTGAGGAGTTTTCGAAGTTGGCGGCGGAGATTAGAGTTCATTACAGAAATTTGGGCTCCAGTGTCAATAAGGCCACGTACAGGGACGCCATCTACATAAACGTCGAGTAAATTCTTCCCTGCAGGTAACGGCCGTAGAGGATTTTGAGGCCTGGTCGTCAATGCAGCGTCACCTCGAGGCGCTGCATCTCTTAGTTTTCCGGCGAAGTGGCGTAAGGGGTCGGAGAGGACGAGCGGCGAAACGGTGGGGAGCGCAATTCGCGACGCTGTGGGGACGGGGAGCGGTCGATGCGAGAGGGCGAAATTCGGATGGCATCGTGTGGCTGGCGTCGAGGCGAGAACGAACGGGGGGCATCGTTGGCGTACTGGAAATCCGTGTAGGGGCGGCGGATAGGCCGAAGAGAACGGCTTTGGCAGTATCTAGCAACATGGCCAGCCCTATGGCAGTTGAAGCAGATCGGCCTGTCGTCCCGCGTCCTCCATTCGGCTGGATTCCTGTAATTCGACGTGCGATAAGTATTTCGGCTTGCCGTTCGGAAAGGGGTCTCGTGGCGGCCGGGATGGTCCACAGCGCAGACGGAGCGTATGCCCAGGTTTTCGATCTCCTGACATACGACGGCTTGTATAAGCGGGATGGACGGGTGGCTGCTCTGAGATGCGTGCTGAAATAGGGAGGCTGGTGCCATTGCCTCGAGCTCACGTCGTATGACGCGCGTCAGACCCTCAGGAGCATCTCGGCCAACGTCAGACGGGGACTGTCGGCGAGAGGGTACGGTGTCCACGCACAAAGATGTCGGAGCGATGTTCGGCAGTCGGGTGAACGGCGCTGTGATGCGGTGGCTTTTGGCCTGCTCAAACTTCTGGCATTCTTTGATAATAGCGCTGACGGTGGTGCAGTCTTTGCAGAGCAGCAAGTGAAAAGCGTCATCCCCGATTCCTTTGAGCACATGGACTTCTTTGTCGGCCTCTGTCATCTGGGCATCAACCTTCATGCAGAGGGACAGCACGTCCTGGATATAAGACACGTAGGCCTCGGTGGTTATTTGTGCAAGCGTCGCCAGTTCCTTTTTCGCCGCGAGCTGACGTCCTTCTGGTTGCCCAAATAGTTCCTTCAATCGGGACTTGCAATCGTCCCAGCTCTTCAGGTCATGCTCGGTCGTTTCATGCCAGACTTGCGGTGTCCCCCTCAAGTAATATCCTATGTTGGTCAGCATGATTGTCGGATCCCACCTGTTATGGCCACTGACGCGCTCGTACATCTTGAGCCAATCTTCAACATCGACGCCATCGGTGAGGAACCCGGGCTCGCGAGGGTGGGAGATAATGACGAACGGTGGCGCGGATCCAGAGGCTCCAGAAGCCAACATCGTTCCTTCTGGGATGCGGCGGCCGCTCCGAAGCTCCGTTTTGGGTAGCACCTCTACCACAGATGTTGCAACGCAAGCAAAACGCTTATTCACAAGTAGTAAACGAATGTGTCTCTAATGGCAGATAATTAGGAAGGCAAATTCGGACAGGCAGATAGGTCTTTCAGCTCGTGCACACACTAGTCCACCAGAGCGTCTTCTTCTTCCTCGACGGATAGTCAGGCTGCCGCACAACCATGGTACATGCCCGATCGCGCCCTTTGCAAGTCGAGTGTCTCGTCAGCTCATTTCTCTAATAAGGTCCACGCGGCAATATATATATATATATACAGATATATATATATACATATATATATATATATATATATATATATATATATTTATATATATATATATATATATATATATATATATATATATATATATATATATCCATCTCTCTAAAGACGTACGTGGGGGTATCAATCAAGTCAGTGCAGTGAAGCATTTGAAGCAAGCTAGAAGATACTGTGTCATGCGAAGGAATCGTATGACAGAAAATGCCAACACCACAAGAAACGCCCAAAGCAGATGACAACAATGAAGACGCAAGGCACGCGGCGCGAAGGTCATCGACACCGGCTACGGCGCCGAAGGCTCGCGACCACGGCACGAGCTTGCGCCGGCGACCAGCCAATGAGACGCGGCCAGCGACATCAGCTGGCGGTAGAAGCAGCCGAAGAAGAAGACCGAGAATGAAGAGAGACCGGAACGCTGGCGGCCGGGTGCCCTGACCCGGGTCACGTCCAAGAGGTCCTTCACAACGAAGCGCCTGACGACCTCTCCCGCAAGCAAGTTGTCTCGTCGGACATCGGCAGCGACGATCCATGAGAGCTGCGTCGGCTCTTGAGCGACGGGAGCTCGAAGCGCGTTGCCCTACCTCCAGCCACGAGATGTCACACCCTGGCTGTGCTACCGGGAAGTGAGGTGCGGTGGACCATTTTCGGTGACAAACCACGTACTTTCTCTACTTTTGTTTGGACTGTAACGTTTTGCCAATAGTTAGCCACGCTCATCTTTTGTTATTCTCTCATCACTGTATCTGTTTCTGTTGTGTTCATTTTGGGTGGTTTGGAGCAATAGAACTTAGTCTCGTCGAAAGTTTTTCGTTCTCCTATTATTAGTGTCCCGAACCTGACATACTGCCAGCAAATTCACGTCCGCCAGAACTTAGCACAAGATTCAAGTACACTTGCTGCAATCGACATCCCAAGTCTTCTTAGCAACTTTGCCGACCACGTTCACATTCACCTTACTTGAATCCTTTCCCATTTGTTGCCTTCCGGTTCCCGTCGGTTCCTTCTTTGCGCCCGAAATATCTGAACCCTTGCTCATAACTCTATCCAGGCAGAGAAAGTATCTCTCCAAAGACTTCTGGATTGGCTGGCCCCTGCTACGTCGGTACTCTGGTAAAGTGTCTGGCTCCCATGACTGAGGGTGAGGATGCTCGTCATCTATAGTATCTTTCTATCGGGGCCCAAGATTGACGGCTATTTGCGACAGGGTGTGAAGCAAGGCAGTTTATGGCATAATAACGTGCACTTTGACCACTGGGTGCACAGCGCTTATGAAAACAAACTGCATACTTGCAGTCCTGCCCACCTCATTCACGCTCTTTCTTTTCGATCCGCATTCTTTCGTATACTTTATTATACTGAATGGCAGTCTGTGGAATGAAAAAAGAGACAAAGAAAGAGACTGCGAAAACACATAGTGAAACTTCGCTCAGCTGTACTCGTTACACAACAAGCAGTATATCTGAGGACCAAAATGAACTTGACACACGTAGATAAAATTAAGAACATTTGATCTGTCACTGACGCTATCTTATAGATTCTTCAAAATTGTCACCATGTTGATTACAGCAAAATTTCTCTGCACTTGTTGATATTATGAAACTCTATTCGCAAACCCGTCGCCTACACAGGCACTGCTGTACCTTATCGGTTACAAAGTCTGATGACATGCCAGTGTTTCCCCATGGTCCACGGCAAGTAACTCGTGGTCCTCTCGTTACAGAATTCCTTGTTTATCGTGCGAAGAGGAGCCTGCATGCTGTCCTGGCTGAATGTATGGCTACATGAGAATACCAGCATGTCAACCACTGGAAAGTCTACACTGCTTGAACTAAATACTAGGCCAAAGGCCAGGGGTGAGGATAACAATGGTCATCTGAAATCTAAATCTACAAGGAAAAAACTGTAGACTACTTGTTTCATACATTAAATGGCAAAAATTGCTGAGTGAGCTAACATCTCCTGTAAAAAAATTGTTCGCTTGCTATATGTTTCCATCCGATGACTACCATGGCAGCAAGGGAGTTCAGAATAGCTAGCGTATCTAAAATGCTTGTTTAAATGAAGTTTTACTGCCCTCATATTCCTGCGCATATACTGCCCTCATATTCCTGCACAGTGTTAGTCCACTGTGCGGTGTGGGTATTGTAGTTTTGTAGTTTTGTTGTGTAGGCTAGTTCTGCACTCACTTGTCAGGTACAAAATCTTCAAATGAACCCCAACGAGAAATATGTGTAGTGCGCCTAGAGCAAATAAATATATTTATTACAGTGGCTCCCGCTTTTCCCGATAGAAATGCGGCTGTCCCTTTGTAACTATCGTGGTACCGAAATGCTTCAGATGCTATTAACACACCACCTCTAAAACTAGGTGTTCCGACGTGTCTTCTGGTGGATGCAACATTGTTATTACTTTGCTCCCCAGTGTATATTTAAAAAGGCTTTTATCGTGCATATTGATGTTTCAATGCAAAAACGTTATGTGTGGTCCTTTAAAGGGGCCTGTGAAGAAAGCCTACATCTTAGAAGTTTCGGCAGTTCACATCTTCATACAATATTGATTGATTGACTATGAGGTTTAACGTGCCGGCGATACACAGTAATGAGGGTCGCCGTAGTGGAGGGCTCCGGATTTATTTTGACCACCCGGGGGTCTTTAGAGCTCACCGAAATCTCCAACACAGACGGGTTTTCGCTCCTCGCCTCTATCATAAAAGCGGCCGCCGCGGCCGGGAATCGAACTAGCGTCCTTGAGCTCAGCAGCCCAATGCCCTAGACACTGAGCCAAGCCACCACGGCGGGTCACGGTTGCATCTGTGGAAGGAAATAATAAGCATACACAATGTGACAGCCCTAATGGAATCCCTATCAAGAGTGTACATGCTGTGCCATAGGCAGTATTCATGCAGTACTTCATCTCGCAATACGCACCACGGATAGTACATCTTACGGAAGAAAGCTGAGTTGAAACATTACATTTATTCGTTCACCATATATGTACATTCACTCATTCAACAGGCTATTTATGTCCACTGCCAAAAAAAAACTCTCCCGATTCGCATCGCCAAACTCACAGTCGAAGCAGAAACTTTAAATGAAGTTTTACTGCCCTCATATTCCTGCGCATATACTGCCCTCATATTCCTGCACAGTGTTAGTCCACTGTGCGGTGTGGGTATTGTAGTTTTGTAGTTTTGTTGTGTAGGCTAGTTCTGCACTCACTTGTCAGGTACAAAATCTTCAAATGAACCCCAACGAGAAATATGTGTAGTGCCCCTAGAGCAAATAAATATATTTATTACAGTGGCTCCAGCTTTTCCCGATAGAAATGCGGCTGTCCCTTTGTAACTATCGTGGTACCGAAATGCTTCAGATGCTATGAACACACCACCTCTAAAACTAGGTGTTCCGATGTGTCTTCTGGTGGATGCAACATTGTTATTACTTTGCTCCCCAGTGTATATTTAAAAAGGCTTTTATCGTGCATATTGATGTTTCAATGCAAAAACGTTATGTGTGGTCCTTTAAAGGGGCCTGTGAAGAAAGCCTACATCTTAGAAGTTTCGGCAGTTCACATCTTCATACAATCTTGATTGATTGACTATGACGTTTAACGTGCCGGCGATACACAGGTAATGAGGGTCGCCGTAGTGGAGGGCTCCGGATTTATTTGGACCACCCGGGGGTCTTTAAAGTGCATCGAAATCTCCAACACAGACGGCTTTTCGCTCCTCGCCTCTATCATAAAAGCGGCCGCCGCGGCCGGGAATCGAACTAGCGTCCTTGAGCTCAGCAGCCCAATGCCCTAGACACTGAGCCAAGCCACTACGGCGGGTCACGGTTGCATCTGTGGAAGGAAATAATAAGCATACACAATGTGACAGCCCTAATGGAATCCCTATCAAGAGTGTACATGCTGTGCCATAGCAAGTATTCATGCAGTACTTCATCTCGCATTACGCACCACGGATAGTACATCTTACGGAAGAAAGCTGAGTTGAAACATTACATTTATTCGTTCACCATATATGTACATTCACTCATTCAACAGGCTATTTATGTCCACTGCCAAAAAAAAACTCTCCCGATTCGCATCGCCAAACTCACAGTCGAAGCAGAAACTTATGCTCGTAAATTAAGTCAACAAAACCGGCCGGAGTTTTGCAATAAACTTCAGAAACCTTGGGAACCCGTCGCATCTGGCATCTTCTCCACTCCCGCATGAGAACAAAATAATCTGAATTGACTACGGCGCATCAACCACGTAGACTGATACACAACCATCCAGGCACTGAGCAAGACCTCATACAAGTACTAGAGAAACCCCTCGAAGCAACATCGGCAAACCAAAAGCGAGTTATCCCACCATACGCCGGTACCGCCAATCCAGAGTTAGATGAACCTTTCTGAATAGCCGAAACGGAAGCCGCAGTGCGTAAACTCACAAGAAACACCACCCCAGGAAAAGACAAAATTCCGAACAAGCGACTTCGCAACCTCGACCCAATAGCACTTGAAAGCCTACTTCAGTACATCAACAATCAATGGACATCTGGCTCCCTACCACCACAATGGAAACACGCAGAAATAACTCTCATACCTAAACCGGGAAAACCTCTGAATACAAAAAATTTGCGACCCATCTCATTAACCTCATGTATTGGAAAACTCCTAGAACACATGGTCCACAACCGACTTTCACCCCACATAGAGGACAACGGTTACTTCCCGGATACGATGTATAGATTCCGCTCACATCGCTCACCCCAAGATGTTCTACTTCAACTGAAAGAAGATATCATTGACAAACTTACAAATCACCACAAATTCTCGATCCTGGCTCTAAAGGAGAATTTGACATCACTCATCAAGCGATCCTCCGAGGTCTCACCTCCACTGACTGTGGCCAACGTCTCTACTTCTACATTGCCTCATTCCTAACCAATCGCACTGCAACAGTGGTAATCGGGCACCTCCGTTCCGATGCTTTTCAAACTATGCCTAAAGGAACCCCCAAGGCTCAGTGATATCTCCACTACTGTTCAACATCGGCATGAAAGATCTACCTCCTCTGTTGACAACTATCCTCAACCTGCGACACGGCCTATACGCCGATTACCTCACACTCTGGACTTCCACGGGCTCCATAGGTGACCAACTGGACGCCCTCCAAAGTGCCATCTACGTAGCACAACAATACCTGCAAGTCCTGGGGTTCGAATGTGCCCCCGAAAAATCCGCCTTACTTACACTGTGTAAACGAACACCTAAACAGCGCGCCAACGCTATACCGGATCCTGAACTCAGCATCAATAATCAACACGTTCTTAACTTTACCCACCTCCGAATTCTGGGGTTCACTATTCCAAAAGACCGGTCGGGTGCCCAAACAATTCCGCCTCTCCAACGTAAACTCTCACAATTAATGCATCTTATCCATCGAGTTTCTCACCGAAGATTTGGCCTCCAAGAATCAGATACTCTGCGCATAATTCCAGCCATCCTTATCAGCCGGATTGCATACAGTGCTCCATACCTAGCCCTCATACCCTCCCAACAAAACAAACTGAACACCTCCATACGGCACGCCTGCAAAACCGCACTACGATTGCCCCCTAAAACGGCAACAAACAAGTTACTACAACTGGGCGTCCACAATACGTGGGACGAAATCGAAGAACCGCACCGAATTTCTCAATTCACACGCCTCTAACTCACTACCACGGGAAGAGCGACCCTCCGCTGGCTAGGGTATTCGACCCCACAACCGCAAGATCAGAAAACACACATTCCAGGACCCAATCGACAACACATCAGAGTGGCTCCAATCCCACGTAACATGCACCCGACCTATAACAAGGCGCGACGAGCAGCAAGGGCACGAGCAATCCATGTGCAGTATGACCACTTCCTCTTCACTCGTTATGCAGACGCCTCTCCATACCCCCACAAATCTGCCCACGCTGCCAGTGTGACCGACGCCAAAGGAAAAGTGTTAACCGCAGTCACGACCGTTACAAAATCTATAGAAACAGCCGAACAAGTTGCTATCGCCCTATCCGCTACCACAGGCGAAGACCACGCCGTTATACTGACAGACTCCCAAGCTTCATGCCGCAATTTCATGATCGGACGAATATCCCTACCAGCATTGGCTATACTAAAACAAATTAAACGACTTCCTGAACTTCAGATTGTCAGGTCACCTTGCCACGAAACCCTCAAAGGAAATGAGTCGGCACACGCCGCTGCCCGCGCGCATACACGCCGGGACGTTTCCCAAGAGGGTGATAAACTACAAGATGACGACATCCTCAAGCCTACACCCCTGAGAAAATACTCTGACATACTCGCCCACTACCAGCGCGGGCGCCAACAATACCCAGCACCCCACCCACACCTATCCAGAACTGAAGGTACAATACTCCGAACAAACCAACTCTTATCCCCACAATACCCTACTCCATGCAATGTACTACATCACCCTCTACCCCGCATCTTGCAAAATACTGCCCCCACCTTGGCACCCTATACCATCTGGTATGGGGGTGTCAACAAACCCCTTCCCTTACTTCTAATCCCCAACCTACATCCGAGCAGTGGGTGGCACAGATGACCAGCTCCGACCTCTCCTCCCAGCGTAGCCTGGTGGAGAGGGCCCGGGTGGCCAGCGCAGGACAGGCTATCCCGGTCTAGAGGAAACCCCCCACCAGGCGGGTGCCCAGACATCAGCACCTAAGGCTCGCATAAATAAAGTTTATTCCTCCTCCTCCTCCTCCCGACATGGGGAGGTTTCAGCCTGATTTCAACCCAAGGTGGCCATATCCTGTTCTGCAGAGGGTGTGCCATTTCTGTCGCATAAAGAATTCCAGTATGATTTCGCCTATCTAGTTTAACCTTGCTGTTAACCGATGCCGTTGTTTTTGTCAGACCAGGTAGCGCTGAAAGATCTGGGGATATAAATTGCCAAACACTGTTTTCCTTAAAACATCTCAAATAAATTTCAAACACAAGCGATCAGTGTTTCGTCACGGCATAATCCTACACCAGTGCTGTCAAATCCTCTTCTTGTGTACAATCCTAGTCACGGAATTGCTGGAATGCAACTATTTCAACTACCATTATTTTTAAAAAGGGTGGTGGCAAGAGATCAACAGCCTGCAACAAGCTTGTTGTCTCTACTTGTACAGTGCTGCAAAGTCCTTTAAACTTAATTACAAAGACGAAAGATTCTGAATACTTTGGGACTGCTGGAATACATACTCATACGCAATTCAAACCGTGAGCTTTAAGGCACCAAGCACTACCACTACTTTTTATACTGCTTGTGCGCATTGTTTCGCGCAGATGTATCCTTGTTTATTGAAGATCCCTTCATATGTCTAAAGCTGCGCACTACACAAGTGGTTGGCGTGAATACCCCGTTTACAATGTTTTAACGCTTCGCTGGCAACACTGCTTTTTAAATTGAAAATGGCGATGATGTGCTCTCGCAGATTGGTTCAGCAATCCGATTTCACTTAAGTCATGCAGCATCAATCTCTGGGGAATATAGGGAGTGTATCTTTAAAATCAGTCAAAGGAATTCCTCGTAACTCCTGGCTTGATTTAGAAATGCATTAAGTCAAAAGGAAAACTAAATTTTGTTCCAGGTGTGGTGCCTCACTGCAGCTAAGACCTCATGCTGTATTCAAAAGCACTGCATTACCCCCATCAATTTTTCACTCAAAACACTTTCGGTTCACATTTGCTTCTGTACTGCACTTGTTCCTTCAGACAGAAAAAATTAAAGTCGATAGTTTCAAGCAAGTATGAGCAGATACTGATGGGATTACACCAACTGCTTGACACTGGTTGAATTCACGCACAAAACCACAGCAATAAGTACGGATGGAACATATGAAATACCACACTCAAACGTTGAGATGTCTTCTTTGGTCAGTCTGAAATTGCTAAGTTTCTTTCAATACGTTTGTCACTTGGTTCGTCGTTAAATGAATGATCAGTCACAGGATTCCTATTGGTGAAACTCGTACATACTTGCAGCGTTCAGGGCCATATTACTTGCAGTGACAGCACTGCTGATATACAGGAGTGCTAATATACACTGATAGTGCAGGATGTTAATGTAAAGGCCCGAGGGCCTTATATTAAATACCTCCATAAAACTCTCTAAAGTAATTATCAAGGGGGCTTTGTGACATGTATGGACCAATTTTTACCTTTAACCAAGCATACATCTCATTCTACGTTATAAAATTCGAAGGAATTGGTCAGAACACAAGTGTCAGATGACAGGTGTATTCATATACAACATACACAGGCACAGGCACGCAGGCACGCCCCTGCTCAATTTGCTCCGCTCTAATGTGGCTAGTAGAATACACGTCGCTTTTGCCTCTCGAGGACAGGGACATCATTGGTCGAAAGGAACAACGGTGCATCATCCTCCCCTGCAATCTACCTTACCTCTTCTCAGGAGAGAGATTATGCACATATGCCCCTCGTTCGTTCGCCGTGTTACTAGTAAAGAGAAGGATGACCGCCACTGCAGGGATCTCGATACTGCTCAATGCTCCTGCACCTTCTGCTTATGATGACAAATCACGATAATGGCAGTAAAGATGTGTAGGAATGTACAACTCTGCTGAAAATTATTTGCTTTGGGCCAAGCGTACATCACATTGTAACATACAATCCCTCTCCGCAATAACATGTACAGTGGCCGCCCGGCTTGTGTGGCTAGCAAGCTAGTGTGTGGCTCCAGACCATTCTGGTGACATCGGTTGGTGGCTGCTGGGCTGGAGAAAGCTGGCCATTGCGCGTGCACGGATCTTGGACAGTTTCGGCTCGATCGTTGTTTCGCATGGGCCCCTCTAATTAGCAGACGTGAGCCCCCACAAGGGACGCTTCTTCTCCGCAGTGGCAGCCGCAAGCAGAGGTCGGCGAACTCACTCATGAGTCCACTCACTCAGACTCATTTGGACTCAAACTCACGCGTGAGTTTGAGATATCTTATATGTTATATGTTTTATGGAAAAAAGCTGGCGAACACATCCTTCTTTCTTACTGTCATAAAATAGCTCGGTTACACTTCACCTTAGGCTCTTGGTCTGAATTCGTAGTGGCCCAGACACTTTTGGCATAGACAAGAAGCTTCTGACAGACTATACGCGCATGCATCCAGGTTTTTTCGACACAGGGCTCACGTCACATACTGAAATAACAGACATTTGTGATTGGCGCTGAGCTCTCAAAACATACAGTCTCAAAACATACAAATTTTCATTAATAGTTGCTGAGCCTACGTAAAGGTGGAGCAGAGGTCAGCAGTTGCGCCATCTGCATTCTTGGACAACAAGTGAAAATGCAGGTGGCAAGGGAGTACAATGTGCGGATGATCTACCGCATTATGTCCAAGGAAACGCAGAAACGGTGTTTGTTTCTAGTCTCTCAAGGTGAGCGATTTGAGCGCTGCATTAGTAGATGGCCGTGTCCAGCAACTCTTTGACAACTGGGGATGGTGAATCCGGTTACAAGCTAGTGCTAATCATATTGCAAAGTGGTGCCAGGAGGCAACAGGAGTGACTTCTCCGTGATTGATTGATTGATTGATTAATTGATTGATTGACTGATTGATTGATTGATTGATTGATTGATTGATTGATTGATTGATTGATTGATTGATTGATTGATTGATTGATTGATTGATTGATTGTAGGGATTAAAGCGCTGAAGCAACGCAGGCGATGAGGGACGCCGTAGCGCAGGGCTTCGGATTCATTTTGACCACCTGGGCATCTTTAACTTGCACCGAAATCTCGTGCACACGGACGTTTTCTTTCGCGTCCATCCATGACGTCACCGCTCCGTGACGTCACCGCTGCTGGAATGTTAATTTCAGTGTGCACTAAGGTGCAATTTCACGATTATTAGATGCAACGCATCTCATGCTCGCCCCTCTGTCCTTCCTGCGTCTGTCCGGCGTTGTCCGCACAGCTGCGCCTCTCCTCCTCTCCTCTCTCCGATAGCGAACACTCTCTCCCAAACAGCTGCGGGTTGGCGGAGCGTGCTCTCACTCCGTTGCTAGGCGCCGGTGGGCGGCGCTGCGCTCGGCGCTGCGCGCGCTGCGCATGTGCAGTACTCTCTCTCTCCGCGCTCTCTGATTATGATGATAGTTGGGTTTTATTGGCGCAAGGCCGACTATGGGCAAAGAGCGCCAAAAAGAAGTTACTGAATTGTGATGAGACCATAAATACTAGAACATGTGACTAAAAGACAATAATGTGACGCAAAACAAAACAATGGAGATGGCTGGTGTATAGGGCCAGGATGATTACACGTGATATGACAAGAGCTGCAGAACGTTCACCTCAGCTAAAAACTTAAAAACACGCTGACTAGAAAACATCGGTACGTCAGCTAAAAAATATGATGGGTGCAAAGGAATGTGTCGTCTGTATAATTCAGGGAAATGTTTATGTCGTGTTGTGTCAAGTGCTCTGCATGTGATTAGTATGTGGACTACGGATAGGCCCTTTCCACACCTGCTACACGTGGGTCCCGAAGTTCGAGTAAGCAGGTGGGAGTGCGTCGCATGTGTGTGGCCTATCCGCAGCCTAGCCAGGGCGACTTCAGTGTATCTGTTGTGTGAGTCAGTTATGTAGCGTCCCAGTTGTGGTTTTATTACGTGTAGTTTGTTGTCTGTTTGTTGACTCCAGTGTAGTTGCCATGTGTTACGAAGCTGTCGTCTGATGTGTGTCTTTAGGTCGGTGTAAGGTACTGTTGTTATGTCAACTGTGGTCATGAGAGCAGCAGCACTAGCCATTTGATCAGCGGTCTCATTGCCAGGGATCCCACAGTGACCTGGTACCCAGCATATGGTTATTTCTAAATCTGAAGCATATGCAGTCATTATGACCTTTAAAAGAACATAGATTACATAGTTTTTTGACGACCTTCCTGATACCAATGCCTGCAAAACGCTTAGAGAATCTGTGTAGACGATGGACTTTGGAATCTTATGTTCGAGGATGTGATTTGACACGAGTAAAATGCCATACGCTCCTGCCGTGTAAATACTGCTGTGAAAATTCATTGTTTTGATAACTCTAAAATTTGGTCCGTGCGCTGCACAAGAGACCGTAGAATTTGTTTGGACGCATCGCTATAGAATTCTGCGCACCTGTACTTGTCCTGCAGGAACAGGAAGTGCTGCACAATTGCATTCCTGGGTACCCTATTTTTTTCTACACGAGTGTCGCATGTTACTGGGCGAAGATGCCATGGTGCGATGAAATTATGAATGGGTGTCTAGGGCGTGTCTGAAAGGGGGACATTGAGTGCAGAAGCCTCCTCCCTAACTCTGAGAGAGAACGGTAAGGGAATAGATGGCCTGTTTAAAAAGAGTTGTAAATTTGATGTATCGTTCATGACGGGATTAAAAGGATGGTTGGTCAGAGACACGATCTTGGATGCATACAACACGTCAACATACTCCCGCTGATACCCTAGGCACCATCTGTCGCACTCGACATAAAGACTTTAAGCAGGGCTTGTGCGGAATGCGCCACATGAGAGGCGAAGGCCAAGATGCAGCACTGGGTCGAGCATTTTCAGTGCTGTTTTTGTAGCCGACCCATACACGACACTGCCGTAGTCGAGCCGAGACCCCACCAACGCTGTGTACAGGCGCAGCAGGAGTTGTTTGTCGGCCCCATAAGAGTGATGTGAGAGGACCTTAAGAATATTCATTGTTTTTAAGCATTAGCATTTGAGCTGTCTGATATGTGGGATGAATGTAAGTTTTTCGTCGAATAAAATACCTAAAAACTTGTGCTCCCTGTTCACAGGAATTGGCATATTCGCAAGAGTGATGTCTGGGTCTGGGTGGACGTCACGCCTCCTGGAGAACAGAACACAAGAGCTCTTCGTGGGATTAAGATTAAAGCCATTCTTGTCAGCCCAGCCGGCAAATTTCTTGAAGCCGAGCTGGACTTGACGTTCACAGATGGACAGGTTACACGATATAAAGGATATCTGCACGTCATCTACATACATAGAATAAGACATTGTAGGTGGGCAGTGCCTTTCCAAGAGAGTTCATTTTTACTATCAAGAGGGTGCAGCTCAACACTCCACCTTGCGGCACGCCATTTTCTTGCACGTGAACATTTGACAGCGCACAACCAACTCTGACGCGAAAGGTTCTCTCCGACATATAACTACAAAGGATGTTCAACATGTTGCCCGCAACACCGATTGACTTTAGGTCACTGAGGATACTGTACCGCCAAGCGGTGTCATAGGCTTTCTCTATGTCGAAAAACACCGTAAGACAAAATTGTTTATGCACAAAGGCATCCTTTATATATGTTTCAAGAGCTACGAGTTGATCGTTCGTTGATCGCCCCGCCCTGAAGCCTGCCTGGCAGCTCTCGAGAAGACCGTTGTACTCAATGAAGTACACGAGCCTGCGATTTATCATTCTCTAGAGAAGCTTGCACAGGCAGCTGGTCAGGGCAATGGGTCGGTAGCTAGCAGGAGAGGAAGGGTCCTTCCCTTCTTTCAAGAATGCTACTACTATGGCCTCCCTCCAAGACTTTGGAATGTGCCCCGAAATAAATATCTTGTTGTAAAGGTGAAGGGGTGTTACAAGAGTGTCTGTGTGTAAGTGCTGTATCATTGTATATGTAATGTTGTCTGGGCCTGGAGCTGAGGGTTTACACGTGCTTAGAGCAGCCCTTAGCTCATGTAGTGAAAACAGGGAGTTGTAAGAAGTCTGTTATTGGTTGTTGTCACGTAGGAACTTCTTTTCACAAAAGGGTTTATGTTTCAGGAAAGTGTTTGTGTAGTGGGCAGAGCTTGACACGTGTTGAAAGTGTTGTGCAAGTGTGTTAGCCTGATCTTCTAGTGTGTCCCCAGTCGGGCTGACCAAGGGCAGGCTATGTGTATGTTGTCCTTTAAGTTTACGTATTCGTGTTCATACCTTGCGTGTGTCTGTGTATGAATTTACGGATGTTATGAAGGAGCGCCAACTATCCCGTTTTGCCTCACGGCGCACGCGCTTTCCCAAGGCCTTTGCTCTTTTAAAAGAAATTAAGTTAGCCGACGTGGGGTACCGGCGAAGGACACCCCACTCCTTGTTCTGGGCCACTCGCGCTCGCCTGCAGTCTTCGTTCCACCAGGGCCTCCTTGGGTTGCGTGATGCACCGGAGGCCTGGGGAATGGACTTTGCGGCGGCGTCGAGGATGTGCGCCGTGAACAGTTGGGTCGCCTCTTCTACGTGTAGGTGTTTTATGGATGTGTAGTGCAGTTTAGATGTTTCTGTGAATGTACTCCAGTTTGCTCGTCCCTCATTGAACAGGGGGAAGTGTTTGTGCCTATGCCTATGTATGTCGATTTGGTGGGGAAGTGGTCACTACTATGTAGACTTGTGTCCACATGCCACTCAAGAAATGGGAAAAGAACTGCAGAGCCAAGAGCCAAGTCACGATGTGAATAACTGTTTTGTCCTATGTTATAATATGTAGCTTGGTTTTTTTTAAAAAGGCATGCTCCCGATGATGTTAGAACTTTTTCAATTAGGCGACCTCGGGCATCTGTGCGGAAAGAGCCCCAGATTGAATTATGTGCATTGAGGTCGCCTAAGACTAAGTACGGTTCAGGTAGTAGATCTATCAGGGCCTCAAAATCAGTGTTCGATAGTTGGTAATCCGGAGGGATGTAGAGGGAGCATACCGTTATTAACCTATCAAAAATAATTGGTCGAATCGCGACAGCTTCAAGCATGGTGTTTAGGTGGATGGTGTGACACGCTAAGGATTTTTGGGCTACTATGGCCACACCACCTGAAGAATAAGTGCAAGTGTGCCTGTTTTTTCTAAAAACCAAGTAGCTATTCAAGAAGTTGGTATCTTTACTATTAGGTGTGTTTCCTGAAGACACATGAGACTTGGCTGATATGAATGAAGTATCTCGTACACATTCTCTAGATTGTTGATAAGGCCTCTACAGTTCCATTGAATGATGTTGTCTGTTCCCATTATTTACATTTAAGAATGACTGAAGTGTGTGTGTTCATGTGTCGTCTTTCGGGGCTGTTACTCTGGGATTGGGCTTTTTGGGCCTGTCTGTAGGCTTGGAAGTCGGTGGCCGCTCCTTGCGCTGCGTTGCAGGCAGGAACGGCCCGACATCCATCTCGTCGTCGGATGTCCGAGGGGTGCCCGACGGACCGGGCCCCCCAGACTTGGCCCCCCTCGGGCGCCCTTCGTTTGAGCCGCCACCGCCGAGGGCGTCCGGGGCGCCAGAGGTGGCACGGGCGCTGCGGTGGCGGTGGGAGCCGGTGCGGGGCCCGTGGTGTCCATCACCTCGGTACCCTCTAACGCACTGGAGAATGGAGAGACAGAGGCGGGAGCGGCACCGGTCCCGACGGAAGACGTTGCCACCACAACCGCTGCTGCCTCAGCAAGCGGCGTGGTGGCGGGTTGGGCTGCCAGAGGCAACCCAGGGGGGGGGGGGGGGGGAGGGACCAGGTCAGACTCGCTGAACTGGGTCCCTGTGGAATCCAGACGCCGCTCCGCCCCCCGGCGAGCTGCGTAGGCGTACCTCCCCAGAGGGAAAGAGGTGAACCTCTTCCGCGCCTCTGGGAAAGTGATGTTTTCTGTTACCTTGAGATTGATTATTTTCTTTTCTATTTGGAACTTTTCGCATTTCCTTGAGTAGGCCGCATGTGGGCCCCTGCAGTTTGCACAAGTGAGGATGTCAGAATTACAGTTGTCGGTGGGGTGGTCCTGCGCGGCGCATTTCGCACACGTTGTTTTGCCGCGGCAAGAGGTTGTACTGTGCCCGAACCGCTGGCACTTGAAGCAGAGGCGCGGGTTCGGAATGTAAGGATGAATGGAGCATCGAATGACGCCTGCGTTGATATGTTCAGGAAGTGAGGAACGGTTAAAGGTCAGGATAATATGTTTCGTGGGGATTATGTTATCCTCCCTGCGTATCGTGATGCGGCGCACAGCTGTGACGCCCTGATCCTTTAAACCTTCAAGCAAGTCGGCATCTGTTTCCGTAAGAAGATTTGCCTCAGAAATCACACCCTGGGAGCTGTTGAGGCTCCGGTGGGGTGTGACCCTGATGTCCAGATCATGGATGCGGGTTTGTTCAAGAAGAGTGCGGGCTTGTTGTTCGGCGTGGAGTTCTACAAGGATTTCTCCCGTCCTAAGCTTTTTAGCTTGATACTTTCCACCTATTGTGTTTTGCAGGAATTTCGAAACCAGGAATACAGAGAGGGAAGCGACAGGTCTTGCTGAGTCAGCTGACTCTATCACAAGGAAACGAGCATAGTTATTCACGGTTGTTGAAAAGACAGTTGTTGGAAGGGGTGGGAATGAAACTTCGGTGCGGCCCCTTTTCAGGGACCGATCACGTTTGGGGGGGGGGTTGAAAATGCCATATAGCATAGTATAAAAGCAGGGAGACGGGGTTACTTTCTTCTTTGACCTTGCCCTGGTAGTCAAAGAGGTCCCGGAGCTCCCTGCCTGGTGAACATACAGGGAGCCCATCCACCGGAGCTTGACCTGGGATCCGACGGCCACCGTTCGTGGTTTCTAACCCTCCACCTATAAAACATCGCCACGGTTGGATCCAGCTTATGTTTGGGGGCTCGGGGTCCGCGGTATCGCCAGTACCATCACCAAGATTGCTCAAGGTGCCCCGTGCGGGGCGCGCTCTCCTCTTCTTCGGGCACTATGAATATAAAGCGGCATGCCGCGCTCGGACAGTCTCAGTAGACGGTCGTCCGCATTACGTTTGCACTCTCTCGCAGTACTCGACGATTGCTTGATGCAATCGTCGAGCCCCAAACTGTGCACGTTACGGACCACAAGGCACTCATTCTCGTCTGCAATAAAGACCGTACCTGAGCATACGTGTACTGCATCTGCATTGCATGGTGAAAATGGAAAATTACGCCCACCTCCCCTTCCCGTGAGAGTTGCTATAACCATAATCAATACGATGGAAAACGCCAATGGAACCCCCCATGAGATGCATTGCATCACACAAGGGTTCCCGCGAGGGGAGGTGGGCGTCATTTTTTTGTAACTCAATACCTCTCACGCACTTGATGATGAGTATGATGGCCCTGTCGACATTTCCACCCCCATGTTTCAAGCAGAGACAATGTCAGGTACAGAAAATATGAAATCCTAAAAAGGTTGAAGTTGCGTGAGCCTGGGATCGTGAGGCAGGGATTGCATGCAAGGAAAAAGAAACAGCTGCACCAAAGAAGGGTAGGCTACCGCCGCATCTGCAATACGAGCCGCCTTGAACGATGAAGGTACTGACGGGCAATGACTGGCTCCTGAGGGGGCGAAACAAGCTTGCGATGTTTGCTTAAAACAGTGCAAGAGACAGGACACCATAAAATCTGAAAAGGACAGGCATTCCAGCAGTTCAAACTTTTCAAATGAATCACCGAGAACTGTCACTGTCGTAATCAGCGCGGTTCAAGTCACGATGAGTTGCATACACTATACGTGGTGTGGGGACCGACATGACAGAAACGAAAACAGCTTAATGATCGGAAATCTTGCAGTGACAAGGAAGTTAAACCTCTTTTCTAACAATGTTGGGCAAACAAACACTAAAGCGAGAGCTAAAGCCTCTCTTGTAAATTCTCTAACCACTTGGGTTAGATTAAGAAACAGAAAATTTCAGGAGCTCTGTCATTGTCTGTTAGATAAGGTGGATCACTTAAACACATGGTCGACCAAGGAATTCCAGGCGCTTTAAAGTCTCCCATAATGATCAGATTTCGGTTCCTGTAGTTATGTTCATTTATAAAATTTGTCAAGCTGATTAAAGACTCTGATGACGATCCCGTGTGGCGATAGAAAACGCATATTATAATAGTGACATGCTCAAGGTAAAATTTGCACCAGAATTATTCAATTCCGGTTGTTCCTTGAATTGCACGAAATTTCAAGTCAAACGAAAAAAGAATGCCCCTCCACCTCCTCCCCCACTGTTCCTGTCCGAACGAGCTACGATAAACCCAAGGGGAATGTTTTCACTTTCATGAATTTCCTCATGCAACCACGTCTCAGTGACACCCACAATGTGCGCTTCATGCGCAGAAATTATTGATAACAAATCGGGAAACTTGTTTTCTATACTTCTTGCATTTGTGTTGAAGAGGTGCCAGTTAGCTTGCTTCTGTTCAGATCGTCAATGAGGACGGGGAGCAAGGAGCGTAGTTGCGGTCTTTTTTGTGCGGTTATTGGAACGAGTGAGAAAGTTAGAGGCATTGTCCCAGTCGTGCCGAACATTGTCAATGAAGACAGGATTGTGGTACACAATGCGGACGTTGCTTTGTTGCTTTCCACAATTTTTTACTTCTTGAGCGTACCTGAGCTGTAAAATCCTCAGTAACGCGAACACTTGGGACCTTGATCTTCTTTGAACTTTTCGTAATCGTGATTTGATCATTGCAATCTAGGAATTTATTGCTAATAGGAGGAGGACGGCCTCCGCTACCTGTCTTCACACCATGGCATCTTTCAATTCGCAGGCACTCCATTTAAAGTTCCTCTGTAATAGACTGTGACACATTTGAAAACTGAGACGCATTGGTTTCCTCGGGATCATTCAGAATACCCTGAAATATTCCATTGTTTCTTCGGGATTGGTTTTCTAAGTCATAATTTTTGCGTTTAGCTGTTCCACTAAGGTTGTTAGTGAGCGTAGTTCTTGTCCTAGTAAACGGGACGCCTTAGAACCGGACGTTGTTGCGGAGGTTGATTCAAGAAAAGCCACTCGAGATTCGAGGGCATCGAATCTAGAATTTACAGAATGATGAAATTGCTTTATTGCAGCGATATGATCTGCCAGTTTTTTTCTGTTATGACAGTACCTCGCCCAACATGTTTTTAATACAAATCACGCTGTCTCTTTCCTCATAATGTTTGCTAATAACCATTGCCGAGAGGTTAGAGGCCGAACTGCTACCAGAAGCATCATTACTGCCTTCGATGGCCGAACTAGACTTTGACTGTTTCGGAGGACCTGGATTTATTTCTATATCCCCGCTTAGAAGCAGTGTACAAATACAATGAACTAGTCATGAAAACAAAGAAAAGCACTCCATAGCAAGATCATCAGAACAACCGCATGGGCAAGGAAACAACAGCAGAAAACAATTATCACAGCGGTAGCATTAAGCATTGTTGAGGTAATTTACCTGTGCAAAGAAAACACGGTGAATGAGCATCGCCAAAGCTTCCCTGTTTCATTGCCCAACGACGTGCAGATGCAGCGGTGATGCTTTTATATCCGTGGCTGATGACGTCACGGAATATTTAATTTAGGGGCGAAATTCTAGATTCTACCATGTATTGTTTTCTTTAGGGCGGAGAGAAGTTCCTATCATGTCTATTCTTCCTTTGTTTTTTGTATTTTCTGGTGCTCGACCATCTTTAAATGATAGCCTTCCCCAGTCAGTGGGAAGTCGTTCAGGAAAAAATATTAAAATTTCATCCGTGATAGTTCTTTGGTGACCTAGAAAACAGGAAGAACATTATACACGCGAACACAGGCAAAATAATGTAAATATACAATGCTAACATATTTCAGTAGCATTGCAAATTGGTTTACGCGTCCAGATGTCCGTCAGTGCTTCAGTAAATGAGGTACAATTCTACATGGTGTTTGAACACCTTGTCTTTATTCTCCTCATTTAGTTTACCGAGGTCATATTTCTGGTACTTATCTAATTATTCATAATCACTTGTAATATGCCTTTTGGCTCGGGCGTTGTGCTGCTGAGCCCAAGAATGCGGGTTCGGTTACTGGCCGCGACGGCCGCTTTTCTGATGAAGGCGAAAAACGAAAACGCCCGTGTGTTCTAGATTTCGGCGCACGTTAAAGATGCATGAGGTCAAAATTAATCCGGAGCCATCCACTACGGCGCGCCTCATCTCCTGTGTAGCGTCGGCGCGTTAAACCTAATTATCATCGTAATTTGCCCTTGCTGTCTCTTTAATTGAAAGGCGGCCTATTAAATTGGGATCATTGAGTGTAAAAACAAGGATCGCGTGTTGTATACATTTCTCGAGATTTGTTCCGCGAAATTGCTTTGTTTCAACTTAAGGAAAGAAACATTGATTGATTGTAGGGTTCCCATCCGAAAAAGGTTGAAATTTAAATAGGCGATCCCAAAAAGGTAGAAGTTGCGTGAGACTGGGATCGTGAGGCAGGGATCAAACCCGCCGGTAATCGAACCCGCGTCCACGTGCTCAGCACACAAAGCCTTAGCCACTGAGCCACCGCGGTGGCTCGAGAAAAGAAAGAGGGAGAAAAAATTGCTTTATTGAGGTAAGGAGATCAGAGGCCCTGGGGGGAGAGAGGTAAAAAGGTAGGGGAAAAAGCAGTTCCGCCGATGCTCACTGTTCCCACAGTTCTCTACATTTTCATGCAAAGGCTCGCTGTTCATACGGGTTCACCGTTCACTCTTTTTTTCTCTCTCTCTCTCTCTCTCTTCACACAAAGTTAAACCGGGAAAATAGAGCGTGTGTGGTGCACTGTAGGGGAGTGGGACCAGCTGCTACACTATTTTGAAAAGACCATTCTCAAGAGCGCATTCGGTAATCATTTCAAGGGTTGGTGGATCTTCCCGCACACAGCGTATGTGTTCGGATTCGGATGTAGGTACCCGGCCAATGGCTAAAAGGTGCGCACGGCCTCTGTCGAAGGCAGGACAGAGCCAGATTAGATTAGACAAATTTGGTGTGCCATCGCAACCACAGTGTAGGCAGTGGTGGAGCTCGGACCCTGCAGGGGCTGTCCATTTGTATATAACGTAAGCGGTGTAGGCAACACTAGCGTAGACCTTATTCGCGGATATTTCGCCCGAGCGTGAAAGAGGCTCGAGAAGGTCGAGAACTTCGTCCGGCGTCGCATCTTGCATACGTTGTCTGCTTACTTTCTTGAGATGCCGAAGCCGAAATTTCCAATCCAAATGGAGAGAGCTGGTTGGTGCGTTGGGAACCGCAGGAGGTGTTTTAAGTCGCTCGCTGGCAGCAGAGTGTGCCAGTAGGTTGCCATGTACACCGGTGGTGTGTCCCGATGTCCAGGCGGTGCGAATTGTGAAGCTTTCTTCTTGTAGGTCACGTACCGAAGTCAGAATGCGGGCTGCGGTGATACTAGGTGATAACCCGCGGTCCAGCTCCCGAAGTGCTACGTGGGAGGCCGTGATTGTTTGTAACTTCTTGATGGAGAGGGAGGAGGAATGTTCGCCCATGTGCCGGATTAGTCACAAAATTCCCATGAGTTCAACTTCTTCCACAAGCCCGTATGTATTAGAGACGTGACGGGTTTCATTTATTTGGGGGATATCTGTAGAGGTCTAGGGTATGGCTGCCGTTGTTCCGTCAACCGCAGCGTCCGTGATGTCTGCCTCATCTTGGGCCTTGTTGTTCACGAGGGTTCGAACATACTGCTCTCGGGCAGTTTGATGGCTTCTCCTAATTGGTCTGCGACGCGGGATGCCGATCTAAGGTCGCTTCCACGGAGGAATGGGCGGCGGAAAGTTCGTTTGGTTAAAATCACTTTTAGCTGATCCGATTTGGTAAGCACTCGTCCCTGAGGAGGGTTCTCCCCATTATGCTGAAATCGCAGCTTGGTTTTTTTTATAAGGGTATGAAGCGGCGGAAGAGGAACGAATCACTTGATGCAGAATATCGACTCACGTGAAGTTAGGAAGGTCACTATTTGCACGAAGATGGCGGTTCAGCTTGTGAAGGGCCTTAACATGGGGCGGATGTAGATAATACACCGGGAGGCCGTAGCTTAATCGTCCATGTGCCGCTGCATGAGCGAGCATGGTACAAACGTGATGGTGCGCCCCACCATATTTATTGGACAACCGGGTGACCAGGTGTAAAATAGGAACCCAGGTCTTCCAAAGGGGAGCTATCCATTGTTTCGGGCTGTTACAACTGCTAACTGGAAGACCCAGCAGACGAATAGTGCCATTATAAGATTCAATTAGAGTGTGTCTTACTTGAAGATAGATGATCTGGTCCTTATTCTGGTCATAGCTTTCTAGCTCTACAAGCCAATGGTTCTTTCGTGGCGTGCGGGACAACAGCTCCCAACGCGGCGGAGGCGGCGGAGGCGGCGGCGGAGAGAAGGATGGGCTGGACGGAGGGTTTCACTCATGGAGCACACTGTAGATAGCGCAGGCAATTTATCCAGTGTTTACCGGGCGGAAGTTTCTGCTCGCCGGCAGGAGCATCTGCGGCGCGGCTTTGTAGTCTGCTTTAGCGACGGTTATTTTGGGCCAGTTTTGGTGTAGCTTCGCGTCCATTGCGTGCTGCCTTCGCACGGCTTGATTAACTTGCTCGACAGAACCTCCATGGTAACCTGCACACGACGGAATAAAGTGCTCGCACAGCAAACGTACGTTAAGGATTGGTTTGCAGAGCGGGAAAACAAAACGTACAAACCACATACGGCCGCCAGAGAAACGCTACCTTTCGTGCACTGCTTGCCACAAATAGGACTCCGTTTTCTAAAGTAGTGACTACCAGTTCGGTTGTGTTTTAGAGGTATTATGAAAGGCGAAAGCAGCAACTGGTTCTGATAAATAGCGATTATAAAAGTTCCTTCAGCTTTCCCGCAATTCTCGAATGTACTAAACTAGTTTCAATCGGTATAAATGGGAATCACTAAGCTCACATGCCGAATTGTTTCGGTGCCTGCGCTTGTGTCGCGTGGTGGTGTAGACCTCAGCTAGCACATCAGGGTGGCTAGGTTCCGCTGTCACACCTGTCGAAAAACGCTCTTCTCCGTTTTCTTTCTCCCGACTCATGGCCGGGCCACAGCGGCGATGTCCGCCGCTCTAGCCCGGCCGTGGCGGACGCTGCTGTTGCGTTCGGGATGGTGCCCCCGTGAATTCTAGGTAATGGCTGGAAGAATCTGTGGTTTCACTCTTAGAGCCACGTGTGTGAATTCAAGTGACGTTGCATAGGCAATTGTTGTGGGTGTCGTTTAAAGCTTTGCATTCCAACCACCTTCACAGCGTCAATTGGAGCCAAACTTTTTTTTCTGGAGCGGGAGGGGAAGGGGGGGGGACGCGTCGTGAGACATCAGAAATTGTGAGCACGGCATAAACGTAGCCTCCTAGCAGCATATTGGCTATTTTAGTTTGACAGCCGATGATTTGGGCACTTGCACAAAACGTTCTAAGAGCTTGTGAGGACACAAATCGGAGTGCAGGAAACTCCACTGCGGCGAAGGTACCTTTTTGTGGTTCACCAAACAGTTATGGCCACCAAGCGTGTCTGGTATTGTTACGTTGCGGCAGGACGAATGACATGAATCATGGTTAAGAAGGATGAGTGATCTACTACAATATTGACAAGGTGGCCATGAGAGATCCGGGACAGGTTCTCTCATTAAATAAGAGGAAACGGCAGTTGGAGAGAAAAATACAATTAGAAGAAAGGACACCCATGGCACAAGAAACGGAGGAATACTTAAATCACCTAGATTATGGATTATTCTTTATGTAGAGCGCACTCAAAGGCTTTACTGATATCTAGAAATATGAAATCTACCTGGCCACTTTTTTCTAGAGAGCAAGCAAAAGAGTAAATTACGGTTGATAGTTTGGCAACTGTAGACATGCCTTTACAAAATCCATGTTGGAATGGGATCAATATTTTGTGTTGGTTCAGATATTCGGAGATACAAGTAGCAACAATACGTTCCAGAAGTCTAGAGGCCGACGAGAATATTGTAAGAGGGCAGTAGTTTGGAACGAAAAGAGGACCGCCATTTTTTATGAACGGCAATAATGCGTGCTGTCTTGAAATTGAGGGCAAGGTAGCTGATTTAAGGGAGGCCTGGAAGATAAGATCTAGGAGTGTGGCCAGGGTTTCCGCATAACGCCGAAGAAAACCTTTTTTTAGTGCAATCGGAGCCAGGGCTATATTGTGTGTTGTTATGTCCAGCTTGTTTTTTGTGTTGCTGCCTTTCTTTTTCTGTTAAGAAACCCTGTAACCCGCTGGTCCTTTTGTCTCCTCGAAAGTGCATAAATAAATAAAATAATAAATAAATAAATAAATAAATAAATACACCAACATGTATTCTGCTCGCCCTTGGCGTATACTACTCATCTCGTTGAGAGGAGCAAGAATCCGCGGGCACCCCGTGTATTTCGGATTGTGGTGGTTTTCACGAAGGTAAACAGTTGGGCTAGTTCACCCGAATTACCGGTGGGTGAAGTTTCCGCAACTGTGGCACCCTTGCCACGTTGCAGGGAATGAAGCCCGCTTGCGGTCTCTCCCGCATCGGGGAGGCGCTGCGCGTATGACGGAAAATGCGGCACCATCGATGCGACCTCGTATGCTAGCGGCACTTGCCTCTGTTGGAGCCAGCGCCAAACTGAAGGGGCATCGCTCTACGTGAGGCTATGCGGGCTCGCTGGCCCTCTGCGCTTCAGTGCCGGCGCTGCTGTGTTTACGGCGACTAGAGTTATTAGCGCGCACGCCTCGTGAGGCTATGGAAAAATGCCCGCCGCTGCTGCTTCTATTATACGGATCCTTCTGCGGAAGAAGCACGGCTTCACCCTATGCTGGACAGTTGCGATGTTGTCGATGGTGTTGTTCGCCCTACGCCGGCTCAACCGGAGCTTCGACCGTGGGCACACGCCGAACGCTGAACGGCGAGCGATTAATATCCCCTCATGGCCGTCGCGCACGTGTGCTTTCACGTTTTGGGTGGCTTGGTCTCGTGACACGAAATATAAAGAGTTTCAGCTCTGCTCTTTGGCCGGAGAGCGCGTCCGTTATTGCTGCTGACGTTCTCACTAGCGCCAGCCACGACGGTAAATTCCCTTTCACCTCGCTCTCGTAAGGTGAATATCCGGATACTATATCTCAAAGGTTCATGTAATGGCTTTTTTTATCCATTGAAATACTTTTTTGAATGTGGTGAATATACACGTTCAGTTCTTATATTAGCAGCCAACGAAATATATGAGCCAAGTGTTAGTGCTCCGGGCGTCGCTAAACTCAGAAACTCGCTGCGGAAGTTTTTGTTTCTTCCCTCCGCTCATCAAGCTCTTCCATCCTGCGTGGGGCTTATGATACGCCACAGGGACAGGATAACTGTCCTTGACCCGGTTACTTTCACTTGGAGCCACGAAACCACTCGATTGCTGCCTTAATAAAAAACGAACTATCACGACAACATCATGGTTTTATTCGAAAGCACTAGACTTTGATATCTCGGTGGACCCCACTCCGGCCCCAAATGACGTGGTTTTCACGCAATCCCCCGCTCCCCCCCCCCCCCCCCCAAAGAAAAAGGTAACAGATATTGAGAATTTTCCAACTTTCACCTGCACAACTTGAGCAGTGAAGTCATAGAGGCGGTATCAAAACATACCAATCAGTGGGTTAACTTCATGCTAGCGGTGGTATGAAGCGGAACCGGAGGCACGCCTGCAATCTCTAAATCACGGTGAGTGGTGGTAGCCTTATAGGTGGATCCGCCGCTGCTCAGGGGCTAAGACGCTGTGCTGCTGTACCCAAGGACGTGGATTCTATTCGGGGGGCTGCGGCGGCCGCTTTCTAGTGGAGGTGAAAAAAATTCACGCATCTCCATGAAGTGAATCATGACGAGTGGGCGAAGCACTGTGGATCGTTCTTACCGTAAATCACCCGTGACATTGCTCACTCGCGCATGTAAATGAGTGACAACGCGTGTGTACAGTACATACTCCGAGGCAACTTGTTGTCGGCGTTGCCGTTAAGCCGCTGCTTCCCGAGCACTCAACAACGGGTCCGCTTGGCGTTTTCACCGTTTTGCCGCCGGTTCCCGAGCTCTCGCCTCCGGGGTAGCTTGTGTACTGCGTAGACGATGAGGCGCCGCATAACGCGCCTTACGTTCGTTTTCATCCATGGCAAAAAAAGAATGTGTGTTCTGGAACGCGCTTATATACGCACTTCACCGCAGCGCTTATCTCTCTCCCTCCCTCCCTCCCTCCCTCCCTCCCTCTCTAACCTTTTGTGAACCTTTTATTTTGTTCTCGTTAACCTTTTGTTCACAGATGTTTCGATGTACACGGTGCTGTGCCCTGAGCACGGACGCCGGACGGACGCCGGATGGACAAGCCTCGGCCCTGAGGTGCTTCCTCCCTAAAATGAAAACGCCCGCGTGCTGACATTTCGGCGCACGTTAAACATCTCCACGTAATCTTAATAATTCCTTTGCCCTGAACTGCGACATGCATCTTAGTTCCGGTGCAGTTTCGGTGTTTTCACCCCCCCCCCTCCCGCACCTTTATTACTTTTAATCGGTGGCCGCCAACCACTTTTCAGACAATACAAGTCTGAAAAGTCGCCTGGGAGTAGCCTGTTTTTCAGCTGTCTTCATCATGTCTAGCACACCTTTTTGAAGTTTGCGTGAAAAATTGGCGTGGTTATTTACTGACTTGACAATGTTTCCAATGTAATACCGAGATTGTATTTTGTCTTCATGGCCCCTTAAAATAGCAGTACACCAAGATCAAAGCAAAGGCTGTGGTGTGCTGTCGATGGCTATAGTTTCTATATAGCCCAAAAGAAAAAGATAAAACATTAAAGCGAAAGTTTTACTGCAGAGCCATTTTCAGGAGCCATGAATGCCACTTATTTAGGTCAAGTTAAATATACTTTCTGACGTGCAGAAAGATATGGTAGAGAAAGGGAATATCAGCGATGGAGGATGTTCGCTGGAAACCGGACTCAATATGTTTATTTAGCGCTCGCGGTGTCACCGTTCGCGGTTCTGGAGAGCAGTTTTCTTCTTATTTGTGAAATCTAGTGCACGAATGAACTAACAACACACAAGGTTCCAATGCTTGTGCCCTTCGAAAAAGGTGGTGTTTGTTTGCTTTCAGAATAAAAGCGCCCGCTCTTGTGTGTCTTGCCCTGCACGGACATAAATATCAAGGATAAGGGGGTAAGAGGGGGGGGGGGGGTGTTACATAGGGGAGGACAACCCCGAACCAGGCTTCGTCGCCTCCGTCATGTAGTGGTAGCGGGGTGGTCGACCAGCGAGCAGAAGCAGCTGCCTTGATGATGACGACAAAAACCCGAAGGCAAAACGTAACTGGTTGACTGCATGGCAAAAGATGAACGGCGACGATACAGGAACGGTATCCTTCCGGGCGAGCTGACACCATGAATCATACGCAGCAACAGCATGATCCGATGCTGTCAATCGAATGTATGAGGCGCTCGGAGGAATCACGTATTTATAACCCGAAGTGCCAAGGGTCAAACAGCTTTACAGCTTTACTAGTGCTTTTCACACGGAGGAATACAGTACAGACACACACGAACACGATTTCCCGGGTTTGTGAGAGCCGCCGGGAGCGGTGCAAGTTGAGTCCGAGAGAGCGGGAGGGGAGATTCGGCGAGCGGCGCCCGCCCGCACATGCGTCTCTACATGCCTCCTACAGAAAAGCTTGTTTTGTGCTGTGCTATTGCAGCGGCTTGAGTAACCGCTAGCGAGGTGCCCGTGCGGCGGACACACTCCGGCCCGTCGCTGCACGTTGGCGGCTTTCTGGCAAAGCGCAGGAGAACTTCACCGCACTACACCAACTTGTAGCAGTCGCGCACAAGGTAGCGGCGCGCTGAACCGTAACAGCTTCTCCGCCGGGGGGGTGCGAGATCCCGATGGATAAGGGTTTTAATCGTTATCCGAAGGGATACTGTTGAACAGAAGTGCTCGACAGACGCTCGACTCCAAGCTTGTTCGAACGACGCCGTGCACGTCTCCTGGCTACACAGCAGAAGGTACTGTGCTAGAGCTTCACCGGGTCAGTCACTGGACGAAGAGTTGTGCCCCAAGAACGTCTTTGTGTTGGGTCAGGCAAGTGACAGAACACAACCTAAAACACAACCGCATCACCGGCAAGTGCCAAGATGAATCCACACTGTACCTTCACCAGCAACGACAAAAAACGCAATTAGGTGACTACACTATACTGTAACGGCGAAATTTGGTCTAATATAACTGCTGCTACGGTATCATGATGATCACAGTGAAGACCTCAAGACGTCAGAGATTTTAAGGTTAACTGGTTTACTTTACTGATGACATGGGTGACATTTAGACCATACGAACTAGAAAGAATACGCTTTTTACAAAAATGATTAAGACAGTCAAAAGATTAAGAGTACTTAACGGGACATGGCTGACTGGATCGCGGGCTCCCGGCGAAAACGCACGACGACGGGCGGCAGGGTTTTTAAAGTGAGTCCTGGTGCAGGCCGCCCGCCACTCTGTGCCCTCGGCCCTCTGCTGTTGCCCTCCTTCCGTGAACCCGGTGGAGAGGATTTATATTCGCTTCATGCGGACTCGTGGGAAAAAAGCGCATTCTGGCCCCACTTTCTGCAGCCAATCAGGGAGAAGCTTGTAAACCCCAATCAGCCATGTTACCGCCAAAGTGAAAAGGGCCAATGAAACACAGACGCAAGGTTTGAACACGAAAACGCGCGCTTGGATAATTATGGGTGTAAAGAAAGTAGTTCAAATAAAACACTAAAGTAAACAGTGCAAAAGACAGAAAGGTCGTATAAATTACGCCGAGGACCCGGAGCCCGAAAGCGATCAGTATACACGCCACGGGCGGTACGGAACACCGCGGCTGCGCCGAAACCCAAGCTGGGCTGATGGTCAGCGCGCACGACGCATGCTGTTCTTAGAAAAAACAGGGCTTGGCGACGGAAGAAAGATGCTACAAAATAGAAAAAGCAAACTGAACGGGGGGGCTTCGCGACACCTTCCCCTCCGGAAAAAAGAGTGTCCCCACTCTTGTACAGTTTCAAAACATAAGACAATATTATCACAAATTGACAGCGTTAATGAAATGACATGGCATGCAGACTCGAGAAGACAAACGCAGGCTCTAACACAGTAGTCGACGAAGTATCCAGGCTGGACCAGTGACCACACACACGTGCACCCAATAGAGTTCCGTTTTTCACTTCACGCGCGCACAGTCTCTTATCCAACACATGCAAAAACATCTCATTTGCATACAAAATCCAGTAATCAACAAAACATATCACGTCAATAACAACGGGACAGCTTGCATACTCTAAAAGGAATACCACAAATATCGGAAAACCAGCTCCGCTAGCCAGGTCATGTTCTTAGTTCTGAGGAGAAAGACGCATGAGAAATAATCTGTCTTTCGACAACAGATCGCATTAATCATAACACTGAAGCATCTTGCAAAGTAACTAAAAGTAATTAGCACATAAAAACTGAAGCGCAGTCTCGACAATCGCCACTGAAGTAAATACGTAGTGCCTTACAGAGAGGATTACGAACGGTTCATAAGAAGGCACTACAAGATAGAAATAAAATTATATACAAGGGCTCACGACATTGAAGTTATATCTCACGCACAATTAGAAATATACGTACAACAGCCATTGTTGGGCACTTCACTCTACACATTCCTATATTGAACTCTGCTCTTTCTAAAACAGCCCTATTCCACCTATATGACAAAACGCACCCAATATAGGCCCACACGGTAGTTGAAACACTCTAGACAACACGACAAAACTGTTAAGAAAACGAGTTACAAAAAGACTGCAAACCACCCAAACATAGAAGCTACGAAACACAGAAACTTGGCAGTCGCGCGTATAATACGAAAAAGTTGGTGCCTGGCGAAGCTCTTAATCACAGTTCAGACGCTCCTACTCGCTCAATACTCAGATACAAACAATAAAACCGAGCAAACATTCAGGCATACTTTTTCATGAACACGAGCGGTAGAAATGATAAAGGGAAACATGATCAATTATTAACACAGAATACTTTAAAACTACGTATTAGCTACGCTCCATGCTTACGGAAGTAGAACAGAGCCTTCCACATCTCAGAAGCGGTGAGAAACTGTCGCCAACCCGACGCACTCGCAGAACTTCACACCCGCCAGCGCTCCCCGTCCGCGAAATCCCGGGCACCCCTGCTGGTGTCTTTGTCTCTACTTCGAGCAGCGTCGTGCAGCGTAAACATGTCTTCTCAACTCCTCCTTTCCCTCAGACCCCCAACCCCGAAGTGGCCGCCGTATTTATTTCGAGACAAAACCTAACTTCGGTGGACAGGAGCCGAGGAAACGGATCTCAGCGATCTCTTATATAGCGAGATCTGCTCAAACATAAGCCTTTTCATAGGCACGTAAGGGTCTTCCTCTCCTTCATGGCCCTTTCGCTGGGAGAGCCGAACGCTTGTGCCGTTTAGATACTGAATACAAAGTCGTCCTTCAACTCTCGGGCAAAGAGCCCACTACCCCACCACAAACTTGTTGCACCCTCATAATTGTTGCTCCAGCATCAGCAGCGGCTGGGTACAGATAGCTAGCTGGTGCTGATGAAGCAAAGACAACAAAGACAACCACTGGGTGCCCCGGATACGCGGAGAAAAAAAGCTTACAGGCCCATGCGATGCGCCCAGAAGCAAAAATATCTCACCTTACTGCACGCGTTGAACATTTGCCGCGGCGACATTCGGTCCACGTCTGGGCCGGGGGTTCTTCGCAGGAGCCGGCGCCGAACATGACGGGCCCGGTTTGCCCCGGGCTGGTAATGCGGTGAAGGTCTTTTCTTCTGTTTCATATGTCGTGGCTTGCCTTTGTTGCTCCCTTTGAGCGTTGGAATTTCACGAAGGCCGATGAGATTGAGACTTACAAGGTACGGAGGAAGGAGAGCTCGACGATGAGCAGCATGAAGAACAGCCATGAAGAGGGGGAGCCCATGATGGCCGAGCGGGGTCTTCGCAACCCCGCACCTCCTCCACTTATGTAACAGCAAAATTTGGTCCAATATAACTGCCGCTACGGTATCATAATGATCGCAGTGAAGAACCCAAGACGTCAAAGAGGTTTTAAGGTTAACTGGTTTACTTTACTTATGGCATTGGTGACATTTAGAACATACGAACTTGAAATAATGCGCTATTTACACAAATGAGAAAGACAGTCAAAAGATTAAGAGTATTTAACGGGACATGGCTGAGTGGATCGCGGTCTCCCGGCGAAAAGGCACGACAACGGGCGGCAAGGTTTCGAAGTGAGTCCTCTGCCCTCTGCTGTTGCCCTCCTTCCGTGAAACCGGCCGAGAGGGTTTATATTCGCTTCATACGGACTCCTGGGAAACAAAACGCACTCTGGCCCCACTTTCTGCACCCAATCGGAGAGACGCTTGTAAACCACAATCAGCCATGTTCCCGCCAAAGTGAAAAGGACCAATGAAACACAGACACAAGGTTTGAACACGAAAACACGCGCTTGGAGAATTATAGGTGTAAAGAAAGTAGTTCAGACAAAACAGTAAAGTAAACAGTGCAAACGACAGAAAGGTCGTCTAAACTACGCCGAGGACCCGGAGCCCGAAAGCGACCAGTACGCACGCGACAGGGGGTACGGAACGGCGTGGCCGCGCCGAAACCCAAGCTGGGCCGATGGCCCCCCTTGACAGCCGCGTCTTGCGGTCGGTCAGCGCGCAAACCTCATGCCGTTCTTAGACAAAACAGGGCTTGGCGACAGAAGAAAGATTCTACAAAATAGAGGAAGCAAACTGAACGGGGGCTTCGCAACAATACTTTAGCCAAACAGTACTTCAGCCAAGCCCCCAAATCTGAAAGGGTAAAATTTCGTGTCAATTCAAATGTCGAACACAAAAAGAAATGCAATCGTAAAGGCGAAACCTACGTCAGGAAAAACAAAGCAATCGAGAAAGTCCGGCGTCTACAGGCCACTCCTCGCGCTTATAGCTGGGACTTGAGCTCTAGGCATTTCCCTGAGCTCTCCCCTTTTTCAATCGCCGTATAAGTACGCCCGTTCTCTGGAGACTGCTGAGACCATTTGAAAGGACTACGGTCGTTCCCTGAGACGCAACTCGAGCACGCGGAGAAAACTGTCCAGATTTCCGCCGCTCGAGCAAGGCGCTCGCATCCGTTCTCGGAGGCATCGAGTTCCGCGGAGGCTTGAAGAAATGTGAACACACGGCGTTGCCACTTGGCGAGCCCGCACGGGAACTTCTGCCGCAAGTATGTCTTCAAGTTTTGCCTTTCCTGCCGCCTACGAACACCCTCGGCAGGTCAACGTCGAAACGCGCTTTGTTTCTCTCTCCTGGGCGCCTGCTGCTCTTTTTCCGAATTCGGCCCAGTCACAGGCGACGCGTCAAACTCAACTATCTCTGCTGATAGCAGCTTGTCCTCGGGAGCGTCAGCTGGGAGTGAGACATGCACGACGTGATCTGCAGCAACATCGCCACTTACAACTGCCCCTAACTCATCGCCACGTGAACGGCTCTCGTTCGGGATGGTAGCCGTTTTCAAGGCTTCACGAAAATCGAAAGCCTCTACCGAGACTGCTGAAACCAAGGCGAAAACAGTACCGCGCACAGTAGGCGTATGAGTCCACTATTGCGTCAATTGCGCTATTCCGTCAACTTCGCTATCTCTCTGTCACCCCGTTCCTCTCCGAGGTGGCCACTCCGTCGCGCCTTTCGCAACGAGCCCACTGCTGTGCTTTCTCGGCAGTGTTTCGGAAATGAAACCTTCCTCGTGCAACAGCTGATCGGACCTGTTCGAGAATAGGTACCCGCATTCTGAAAGCATTGGCAAAACCGCCGCCGCCTGGGTGACCAGTTCACCAAACGGACCTCCAGTGCTGACTATAGCAATCGCCAGGTGCAGGTTCCGCGCAGATACGTCCTGTTTCACCCAAACAGTCTGTACCGTCAGCTGATCCGGCTCGACGTACGGAGGGGGCATCATATCTACCATCACCGTACAGTCGCGAAGAGCTCGGCAAGGTTTGCCGTTGACCACGAGCTCACGTGCGTAGGGCACCAGAAGTTGCCTGCTGACCTCATTTTGGTCTACTACAGGAAAGACAAGCTTGTCGTTTTTGCAACTCGTAGCGAAATGCCCTGCCTTACCACAGGTATAACACGCGGAGTGTATGCGCGTTTCGAAAGCTATCATTCGCCGCCGCCTCTCTGAGCTGCGCCCTTCTCGTTTTCCGGGTCATTTTCTCTATCCGAGTCACCGAGCTTGTTAGCTCCACCGTTTTGCTGCGCAGCCCCACCTTTCGGCCCTGACTTGTCTGCGGCCTGAGATCTGTTTGGCCGTCCTTCAGCCCATGTGCACCTGTTAGGCGACAAATTCGTCGGCCAGCTGAGCTGCCCGATCTACATTGCAGTAGAACCTCTTTATTTCGAACTCCCAGGCGTTAGAAAATCTGTTCGAATTAACCGGAGTTAGAACTAGCGGGGCTATCTTTGATTGGTGGTACCACGCACGCTACCGGTATTAGAAACGCATGCGCGATAAAGTTAAGACGGCATTGCACGTCCTTCAGAGTGCCCTTTCAATAATTACGTGCTTTAGCTAAAGTACGGCATACGCAATGGTCAGTTCGAGATGCGAAGCCGAAGAAGCAGGAGCGCACTTGCCGACTACGATCCATAAAGCGAAGGTAGCAACGCCTGCAATATGACGTCCACACCCCAAGAATAGCATGCATGCGCATGAAAGCACCCGCCCTATAACATCTTGGCGAATACACTTGGCCCGAATAGGCAGCGCCCGCCGGAGAAATGCAAGGACCGCGCCCCAGCAAGCGCGCGAGGCGAGGCCGCGTGGTTTATGTCAGCTGATTAATTCAGTGTACGCGGACAAAGCACGTGGTTACGGGGTTGGAAAGCTCGAGTGTAAGGACGCATCGAACTTTGGCCTTCCGCTGCGAATTTCACCAAAAGTAGTGTGGGCGGACGGGCAAGGATATTCGAATTAACCCTGGCACGTGTTTTAGGTTCAAATTCACGAGAATTTCCCCACGTTCAAATACATGTCGGTTTGCCGGGACCAATGGACCAGTTCGAATTATCCGTTGGTTCGAATTATTCGACTTCGAATTAACGAAGTCCCACTGTATTTACATCAGGCTGGTCCTGCACCCTGTGCCTCACGTTTTCCCGTAGACGGCGGTAAACTGTTCTAGACCGAACCACTCAAACACCTTGTCTTGCTCTCCGAAAGCCTTCGCTTCGTTGAGCCACTCTTGCATGTTAGCCTTAGTTTATAGGCGAACTCCGAGGATGACTAGCCCTTAGCTCTCTCAGCCGCATGGAACTTCTGGTACAACGCTCAGAAGACAGCCTATACTTATGAAGTAGGCCTGACTTCACTTTCTTGTAGACCTCCGCCTCCTCTTTTGGCAAGCGGGCCATCACATCGGTTGCCTCACCCGGCAAAAGCGTAAGCAGCTTTTGCAGCTATTTCTCTCGGCTAACCAGGGCCTTCAGGCAAAAAAGGCCGACTTCTTCTCATACCTTGTAAGGTCGCATCAGGTCACGCATTCGCAACGTGGGTCGCTCAGTCGCCGCAGACTGCACGCTGCTGCCCTCTGACGCCTAAGTCAAGACATTTCGAACTCCAGCCGCTTCACTTATATTGCAAGCTTTCTTCCTGCTGGAGTAGGTGTTTCTCTCGCTGGAGTTCGTGCCCTAGTTTCTCTCTCTCGAGTTCACGTTCCTGTTTTGCCTCGCTTCTCTCGCTTGCGTTCTGTCTCTGCAGCCTGACGTGTGGTGGTCTCACTGTTACTGACCAGCTCAATGCGCACCGACAGCTCGTCATCGTCAGCCCGAACAGTGAGTATAGCCTGAATCAGCTCTGAGTTTCTCAGCCTGGGCGAAACATCCAATCGCAACTCTTTTGTAAGCTCCAACAACTGCGGTTTTTTCAACGCTTTCGAGCTCATGGCTGGCCAAAGTACCACTTTTCTCCTGCACCAGAATAGTTTTGCGCGAATAACCCGCGCGATAAGTACACACGCCCTTCCAGGTATCTTCTGATGCCTTGTAAAACTCAGTGAAGAAAGGTACCGCACTCATCATTGACCGCCGTGAATTCTAGGAAGTCCTAAGCAGCCTGGACGTCCGGGATGTTGGATCCGCACTACTGGCACCAGTTGTTACATTGACAAAGGCATCCCCGAACGAGGCTCCGTCGCCTTTGTCGTGTAGTGGTAGGTCGACCGGCGAGCAGAAGCAGCTGCCTTGGTGATGACGAAAAAAAACCGAAGGCAAAACGTAACTCGTTGACTGCATGGCAAAAGATGAACGGCGACGATACAGGAACGGCATCCTTCCGGGCGAGCTGACACCATGAACCATACGCAGCAACAGCATGATCCGATGCTGTCAATCGAATGAATGAGGCGCTCGGAGGAATCACGTATTTATAACCCGAAGCGCCAAGGGTCAAACAGCTTTACAGCTTTAGTAGTGCTTTTTACACGGAGGAATACAGTACAGACACACACGAACACGATTTCCCGCGTTTGTGAGAGCTGCCGGGAGTGGTGCAAGTTGAGTCTGAGAGAGCGGGAGGGGAGATTCGGCGAGCGGCGCCCGCCCGCACATGCGTCTCTACATGCCTCCTAGAGAAAAGCTTGTTTTGTGCTGTGCTATTAGGCGCCCGTGCGGCGGACACACTCCGGCCCGTCGTAGCATGTTGGAGGAAGGCGGACTTTCCGGCAAAGCACAAGATAACTTCACTGCACTACACCAACATGTAGTCCGCGCGCACAGGGTAGCAGTGCGCTGAATCGTTACAATGGGTAATATGAGCATACCGGACGTTGTATGGTTCCAAAATTTACAGACACTATTTCAGTTTGTGCTTTAATGTCTCCAACTAACACCCAGCTGACCTTTGAAGCCAGCCGTAGTAGAGTGCTATAAACAATTTTAAACTACCTAGAGTTCTTAAATCTTAAGCCTGCCTTTATTGTATTTTTTCTCCACCACCAAGACATCTTCCAAGGTTGGGAAATCGAAACAGCGACGTTTTCCTCTGCCGTAGCAGGGGTCTCGAAAACTGGACCTTGTTTCTAGCACGCAGGCATGGCATTAAGAATATTAAGCATAAAATACAGTAATTAGGTTCCAGTTGCATCGCACTGTAAAAATCAATTTCTGCTATCTGCTGGTAATTAGCATATCACTTAGCCATTTGGTGGTCTTTCAGTTTCAGGTGCACTTTTTATTGAAATTCAATAAGGGGCAGCAGGAACTCTGACACACATTGCTCGCTCTTTTTTGCGGCTTGAACAGAGCAGTTCACAAACCCAAATATATGAGTCATTGTTTGCAGTGAAGACTACGTTGTGCTTTTTGTGAGAGCGTTGACAGAAGCCATTTAAGTGGAAACAATGGAGCAAACAATTCTGTAAACGACAAAAACAGACCCCGTAAGCGGAGAGGGAAAAACAAATGCAATAAATATTTAATCAGCTACATAAATATGCCGGGCGGCAGAAAGCCAGATAAGTGGGTGGAAATTCAAAAGCAACTTGAACGGGAAGGAATAGACGTGTACGCTTTAGCCGAGACTCACCTCCGGGACCTAGAAGCCCCACCTATCATAGACAATTATGTCTGGGAAGGTTGCAACAGGACCACAGGAATGAAGAAAGGGGGAGGTGTTGGAATGCTCATTAAACAAGGGACCGACTGGCAGAGAGTGCATGAAAGTTGTAAAGAGCATCTATGGGTTAGAGGCACCATAGAGGGGAAAAATACATGGTTAGGAGTGGTGTATCTGTGGACCGGAAGTAGTGCTAAGGAAGAAAATGAGGAAATGGTAAACTGTTTGAGAAGAGATATAAACGAGTTCAAAGATTCGGGCGAAATAATCATAGTTGGAGATATGAATGCCCATATGGAAGGTTTGGATGGATACACAGACCACAACGGTTCTCTAGTGATAGATCTATGCCAGGAAAACCGGCTTGTAATAGTAAACACGGAAAGCAAGTGTGACGGACAAATAACGTGGGAAAGCGGTAACAGGCAGTCCAGCATAGACTACGGTTTAGTATCCGAGACAGTATACGGAAGGCTGCGGGAAATGAGGATAGATGAAAATGGAACAGACAGCTTAGGAAGCGACCACAAGCGGTTTAGCTTGCACTTTGGAGGCCCAACCCGGACAAATGCAGAAATAGGTACAATAGGAGGAAATAATTTGAATAATGAGCAGTTAAAGATCATCGCTGATAGATTGGAAGATGAAATCAATAAATACCCAGGCAAAAACTGGGATTACGACGAAATAATTGCGTTCATAAAGGGTAAGATTAATGAAGAAAAGGAACGAAACCGATGGAAAGGGAAGAGAAAGCCGAGAAGCTGGTGGAATAAGGAAATAAAAGAGGCTATCGACCAGCGAAGAAAGGCGTCGAGAGAACATAGAGAAGCAAAAAGAACTGGTATGGAACCGGAGGTAGTGAAGGAAAAGTGGGATGTCTACCGTGGGAAAAAACTAGAAGTGCAGAAAATGGTGCAAGCGAAGATCAAGCAGAAAAGCGAACAATGGATGGCAGAAATACGGAAGAAGGACAAAAGCGCATCCAAGAAGTTTTGGAACCATGTAAAATCACTAAGCTCAAAAAACGATAACCATCAAAAATTACTGATTGATGAGGAGGGGGAACATTTAGAAATAGAGCACGCGTTGGCGCATATTCATCGAGTGATTAGTGAGAAGTTTAGGATAATAGTGGTAGGGAAACCTGCACCGATAACATCAGCGCCACAAAAGACTGCGGAAAGGGAAATAAGTTTGAGCAACCTTGATTGGAAAAAAGCAGAGCAAAAGGTTTCCCCCCAGACAGCAGTGGGCCCGGACGGAATACCAATGCAACTGATAAACCTACTTGGACCTAAAAGTAAGGAATCGTTTATGAGGGCAATAGATAAGGTAATAGAAACCAAACAAGTACCAGAGGACTGGTTAGAAAGTAGGATGAATTTAATATATAAAGGCAGAGGAGACAAAGCCAGTATTGATTCATACAGACCACTCACAGTAACGTCAGTGGTGTATAGATTCGTAATGCAGGCGATAAAATCAGAAATTCAAGCATGGATGGAAGAAAATGAAATACTTGGGGAACTGCAGAATGGATTAAGACAAGACAGGCGACTGGATGACAATCTGTTCGTGATAACGCAATGCATTGAAATTGCGAAAGCACAGTATAGACCACTATGGATTACGTTCTTGGACATTAAAGGGGCATATGACAACGTAAACAGAGAACGGCTGGGGAGAATGTTGAAACTCCAGGGATTAGATGACGAGTTAGTACAGTTCCTTATAGCAATCTATGAAGACAATAGAGTGCACCTTACTTGGGAAGGACAGAAATGCGCCCAGCAGGTCAACATCCATCGGGGACTGAAACAGGGATACCCTTTGAGCCCAATACTGTTCATGCTTTACATGACAGGGTTAGAAAAGAAACTGGAAGAAAGTCAACTAGGGTTTAGCCTAACCCATATGCTGCAAGGCGAAGTGGTACAACAGCATATTCCGGGAATGTTATACGCAGACGACATTGTTCTTTTAGCTGATAACCAAGCCGATATGCAGCGGCTAATAAATATTTGCGGCCAGGAAGCCACTGACCTCGGGTTAAATTTCGGTGCAGAAAAATCAGGAATAATGGTTTTCAATGACGCTACCACCGACGTAGTGTCTATCCAGCAAGGCGAATTACCTAGAGTCAAGGAATATAAATATTTGGGAGTGTGGATAAATGAAGGGGATAACTACTTAAGTACTCACGAGGAGCAACTTAAGGTTAAGGGAAAGCGAAACGCAGCTATAATGAAGCATAGAGCTCTGTGGGGGTATAACAAATATGAAGTAGTAAGAGGAATGTGGAAAGGAGTACTGGTTCCGGGTCTCACGTTTGCGAATGCTGTACTCTGCTTAAAATCAGACGTTCTATCAGGCCTTGAAGTGAACCAGAGAACGGTAGGACGTTTGGCCTTAGGCGCGCATGGAAAAACAACTAACGAAGCAGTTCAGGGAGATATGGGCTGGGCGTCGTTTGAAGTTAGAGAAGCTCAGAGTAAAATATGCTTTGAGATGAGGTTGAGGGCAATGGATCAACGAAGGTGGGCAGCTAAGGTATTTAGGTACCTATACTTGAAAAGCGTGGACACGCAGTGAGTAAGGAAGACTAGAAGGCTAACGATGAAATACGGAAAGAACAGTGGGGAATCCAAAACAGCCAAGGTAACCAAAAAAGAGGCAAGGCAGATTGAAACGAATAAATGGAGGGAAAAAATGGAAGCCAAAACGTCGTTAGAGATGTACAGGGCTGAGAAGATGAACATCAGAAAGGAAAATTTCTACGATAATTCCCAGGGCAGTGCTTTGCTTTTTGAGGCTAGAGCAGGTTGCCTGCGTACTAAGAGTTTTGTGGGGAAGTATTCACAAAATGATGGGGTATGCGTGGTCTGCGGAAAAGAAACAGAAACTATGCGGCACATCGTGCTAGAATGTGAGGGTATCCATCCAAATCTACATGAAGGGAATATTGGGCTTTCAGAAGCCCTAGGATTTAAGGGTATCACAGAGGAAGTTAACTTCAAGGCTGTCGAGGGGACGAAAAGAAGATTAGAATGCTGGTGGACGAAAAGCAGAGAGGAGAATATTGCCTAGGACAGTTACCACCTGTAACAGAAAAAAAAAGTATTTCGTGCCTAATAAGCTTTTTGTGCCTGCCCTAAGCAGCGCTAGTATTGGACCAAAAGTGTAAAACATATGTATATTAGTCTTTTTTGGTAAGATGACATGTCATCACCCCGATACAAAGGGGAAACCAATAGAAATCATCATCATCATCATGGCGCGTGGTCATTTTGTAAGAACGTGGACTGCGCTCGGGCTATTGTTGGGAGTTCGTTTTTAATCTGGAGTACACGCCCGTGATTCATAACGTATGTCCGCACCCTTATATCTGCACTCAAACTAAGTAATACGAAGATGAGTTTTAGTGATTTCTTGTGTATAGGAGAATGCCCTTTATGCTGCCCTCAGCCGAGAGCAGACGTCGTCTTTCGAGTGTATAGTAGTTATTAATGTGGCCACAGAAATAACACACAACATTGCTTCATCTAAAAAATAGCCGAGGCGGAAGACAAACATGAGACGTTTAACACAATATGAACATAATTACACTCAGGGACAACATTCTGTTGCAAAGGAGAGAAAGCTACAAGGGAAGGGGGGGGGGGGGGGGGGGCAAAAGGGCCCGTCGAACTACGCCGTTTCATCGCGCAGTAGGAAGTACAAAATAATTCTACAAAAATAATTTGCTGGGTGTAACCTATGCAATAGCAAAATATATACTTCTTTATCCTTGGATTGACAGTGCCGCGGTGGCTCTGTCTAAGCCACCTGCCGCGGTGGCTCAGTGGCTAAGGCGTTGCGCTGCTGAGCACGAGGTCGCGGGTTCGATTCCCGGCCGCGGCGGCCGCTTTTCTGATGGAGGCGAAAAGCAAAAACGCCCGTGTGTACGAGATTTCGGCGCACGATAAAGATCCCCAGGTGGTCAAAATTAATCCGGAGCCCTCCACTACGGCGCGCCTCATCGCCTGCGTTGCGTCGGGGCGTTAAACCCCACAATCAATCAATCAATTGACAGTGCCACTAAATTGTTAGCCAGAACATCTGAAACAGAGCGCATTCTATTTTGGATTTTTCGGTGTTTTTTTGGTTGCCGCATTCGCCACTGGCGTCGCATAGGTTCCCTTCAGAAAAAAACGTGGCGTTGTAAAAGACAGCTTCTTTTCCGTCTTGTAGCCTTCCACTTCATTCGCCGCATAAGATTTTTAAGAAGCTTCAGAACCAAAAGTTTTCGGAGCAAACCAAGCAAGTGATCTGCAACGTGCAGGGCCAATTGAGGCTGACCCTACCAGGACTCTAAATCGTCTGACGACTAGTTGAAGCCCGAGCTCCTTCAGGTGGTTAACGACAACAAACAAGTTTTTTGGATACCGGATTGAAGCCCTTGCCAAGGTTGCTGGACATGACATTGCTGGGCTTCCTCCTTACCACTGTGAATTCACTCCTATTGAAATGGTGTGGAGCCAGGTTAAGGGGTATATTGCTGCCAGCAACACTTCAGTCACTCTCGCACTCTCGCTGGAGTAGGAGATGTGTTCAATGAAGTCATCGCCCTCGCGAGTCCAGAGAACTGGGTCCAGAAATGTGGTTATGTGGAGCATCTTGAAAAACGCGCCTGGGAGCGGGGTGGTGCAATCGACACCAGACTCGTCATAATCCTTCTAGGTTCTGACTCCAGAAGCTGCAGTGACTGAAGTAACAGCGAAATGAGGGTAGTAGAGGAACTGTGAGCAACCCGGTGTGCGTTGCCTCATGTGGTGCTGGTTTTGTGCGGCGACTGACGATGTGCTTTGCTTACCTTTCTGATGCCAGCGGCTTGGAAGTATGTTCTGTCGGCTCATGCGGTGCTGCTCGTATGCGGCAACTGACAGGGCACTCTGTTACCTCTCTGATTCCCAGCTGCTTAGATTTATGCTCTGTAGGCTGATGTGGTGCTGGTTGTGTGTGACAACTGACAGGACCCTTTGTTTACCTTTCTGATGCCCAGTAGCTTGGGAGTTAGCTGGCTCATGTGGTGCTGGGTTTGTGCAGCACCAGCCAATCATTAGAAGTCCTTGTTGTCAGCATGCGAATTAGGCTTCAGACTGTCGGTTGTGGGTAGCAGCTTAAGATGCACTTTTTGTACCTTTCTCATGTACAAAATTGATTGTGAGATCTAAAGCTGAGAGCTAGCAGTGGTGAGTGGGACGTCACGTATCCTGTTTCAAGAAGAAGAAATGCAAAGAAAAAATTGCGTTACAACCGAAGAGACTGTGAACAGCCTTTGCAATTATATGTTACCTGCAGATGAAATGGCAAGACTGGAAGAATTATCTCTCAAGAACTCTGATATAGTAGTGATGACTTCCATAAATTCATTGTTGAGTTGTCTATCAATTGTAATTGTTGCAGTCATCTGGCAAAAAATATCAACCATCACTTGCAGGTTGTACATAACGTAATCAGTTGTACCCACTTGCTCATGTTTTGTAGATTGTACAGAGCGTAGATTGCAAACGTAAAGGGGTGTGTCCAGCTCAATTAATTTCTTTCAAATACATTTTTACAGGGGTAAATGGCAAAGGGGTAATGCGAATTATCAATATCTCACTTTTGAATGTCGAAACGCTGTACTTTTTCTGCTTCCAGCATTAGCTTCTGTAAAAATAATCGATTCAATATCTGCCCGAGGCCCACGGATGTTAAGTCGAACATCCTAAAGGCAAAGGAACTCTCTCATGCAATAGAATTTGCAGAAATGTTCACCGATACAGGGATGCATGGTGTCACTTTGTCATGTTTATGGTGCAACGTCTGGTACATATGTTGTTTTCAAATTTATCAGGAACATCTTACTGCACACCGTACTCAGTGACTGCAATAACTACTAACGGAGAAATATATGTTCGGAAATACGTGGCTGAGTGGCTTTGATTCTCAAGAGGGCTGGAAAGAAGGTTTACTCCTGTGACTGGGGTACGTATGGGTGGGTTTCTGGCTGTGTGACTGCATGAGTGACTTTCACATTGTTCCCAGCTGGTTATGTAGGAAATAATTAGCAAAACGCCTTGTTTTGTCTGCTTCAATTTTTCTATTAGCACACATTATTCCTTTATCAAGCACACATAGTTGTGTTCCTGGTTGTGTGTGCGAATCCCGACCATAGCCACAAAAATGCACATCATTGCGAAATTTCGGTGCACTTTAGCGATGCCGGAGTGTTGACGTCGAAGCCAAATAAAAATTGGGGAATCGGATGGCCATGACCATCACTGATCAATCTCCGTTTTGGGCTTGAAAACAAGTATGGACGTGGTGTGGCCAGTATCAAAGTTAACAGTAACGAATACCAGTTAGCTATTTGTTAAGGTAAAACCAGCCACGATCCTTGCACCTGCTGTAAGTGACAACGAAAAGGAGGCCGTCGCCTCCAGTAGGAAGTTTTATGAAGGGTTTGCGGCTACATGCAGCCAATAACACTTCTGTTGGCTGGTTTGTTAGCCAATTGAAATTTTGCTGACAGGTCTGGTTACGGCGATATAAGCACGGTGTTGTTGTTGTTTTTTTCAAGTGTGAGTGATCACGCATAAAAAATGGAAAGAGAATCGCTTTACCATCAGTCTGAGTAAGGCTCGGAATGTTGGCGTTTGGCAAAGCTAGCTAATGAAATATATTTTACGGTGTCAGGGACCACTGAATGCTGGCAAAATGGTTGGCGACCATTTATTGTTAAACTTTAGGACCAGCGCTAACTGTACAGGTATTTAAACAGCATTCCGTTTTTCACCCATCCAAGAGTATACACGCCTTTATGCTGCAAATAAGCAGCTTACCGAGTGCGGTACGCCTGCTATCCCCTGTAATGGAACCTGCGCCACGTAGTATAGTGTATCCGTCACGCTGAAACTGAAACCGAAACCAATTTATCGGGAACTACTGTGGCGCAGGAACAGAAAGCAGTTAGCTAACCCCTCTCACCCCCTTAGCTTTCTCTCCATTCTCACAGATATTTGTCCCCGAATATAGGCTATATAATTATGCAGCGACGAAGATGAAGACAGGGGCACGGCTCCTTGAGTAATTTCCCGCACTCCGTGATTTGATTTCGCCGGGCGACATCACGGAAGAGCCTGTACGGATTCGATTATGTTAAAATGAAACGCAAACTGAAACATCTCCGTGTGGCTTTTAAACTGAGAGATACAAATAATACAAATGTCGACAATTACCACCTGATATACCGCAGTAGGAACTTAAAAGCTATTTCATCCCAATCTCGAATACCGAGATGTAATGTTCTAACCCAAATCCTACAAAAATTGCATAATTGTAACAAATTTTGAGAAACGCAATAAAAAAATATCAGTTTTTTTATATAAAAAAAATTCCTTTTATATACGAAACATTGACTCCTGGTTTTTGACACGACCAACCTCTCTCCCTTCGTAGCGACTCTTATTTTAATCAATATCTCTCGCAGCACTTGTTGCTGAACCTCTTCTGTATCTCCTTAAAATTAAAACGAGTTTCCGTTTTTTTTTCCCCTTGAAGCCTGAAAAGTAGTAGGCAGTGTACCATTGACTTCGGAACGTGGCGCCTGTATGCGAATACCTCCTAGAACAATAAACCAGTGTTCCTAGAAACTCTGCTTCACCGTTTGCGACTCGAGGTGGCTTATACAAAGTCGTTTTTGTACCAAATTCACTGTGCAACCTCACCATCCTGCGTATGCGGAGCGCCTGAGGAAGATGTTTCCCACGTGATGCTAGACTGCCCATTATACTCACGGCAAAGACGTGAACTTTTACACAAACTCCCATTAGAGAACCGTCGTGTGGTGTGTTTAGAATCTTTACTAGGACCATGGCCTGATGCGGGGCTTCAAAATAAGGTTGTTCGTGCCCTGAATGTGTTTTTTACCTCAACAGGAATTGTGACAAAGTATTAGGTGACATATTAGATTTTTGTCGTGACTCAGTGACCACCAACCCAGGAGGACATTTTACAGACAACTTTTAGTACTCACGAAAGTGTGGTGCACAGTGGAATAGTATAGCCGAGTCTACGACCCTGTATTGGTGAAATGGAGAAGCCGGGAGCAGATCCGCTTCCAACCTCTCCACTCAATAAACCAGTTAAACCACCACTGTTCCTCTGTAGTGATAATTGGATTTTCATGGATGTTTTGTGGCTGGAAAATAAAGCTTTGTGCCGTTTATTCACTCCGTCTTACCTCTAGTGAATTCTTCCCACGATGTGGTGGCTATTGTAAAAAAACGTATCTTCAAGTGTACGCCACTACGCTTTCGTGCGTCCGGCGTGCGAGGCATGTGACTAAGACGGCCAGCTGACGGCGCCTGCGATACTGTCACTTTCGCTATGGCAACAAGCTGGTCTGATGAAGTGAAGAGGAAATGTGAGAAAGAGAGACATGCGAATGAGCTAGCTCCTAACCACGCGGCAAATGGCAATGGTCTCGATAAGCACAAAATAAGCAATAATGATTTGTGCGGACCTATGAAGGGGTGTATTCCTTAGTCGCACTGGAGGGGCGGCAGCATTAAAGATATATATATAGATTGTAATGAAGCGAAGTGAAAGGACTAACGGACCTCGATCGTCCAATCCCTGTTCGGGTATGTGCCGGAAGCATCAAGCTGGCATCATCTCTGTGCGTCCTTGTGGTCAGATCAGCGATCTCCTATCCGGTTCACCTGGAACAGACTGCGCTGCTTCCCGCCTCTCGCTTTTACTGCTTGTTAGCCATTAAACCGCCTTTCAAGTGGTGGAGGAGCTGGGTACGAGGTGAACCAACCTGGAGCTTCGCAACCGCACCGTACCAATGCCCGTCAACCCCGTCGACGTAGGCCAACAGCCACCATCACCGGTGCCACCGGTCATCTGTGCCGGCACCACCCGTCAGCGTGACCCGCCCTTTTTCACCGGCAAAGGTGATTATGATGCCGAGGATTGGTTGTCCACATTCGAGCGAGTGAGCGTCTACAACAAGTGGGATAACAAAGCTAAGCTGAGCAATGTCGAGTATTACCTTAGGGAAGTGGCTGAGGTCTGGTTTCGGAACAACGGCAGGACCATCAAAACGTGGGGCGAATTCAAAACCCTCTTCGCAGAGGCGTTCGACAGGCCAGCGGTGCGGAAACTGCACGCTGAACAGTGTCTTCGCATACGCGCGCAGCAGCCCGGGGAGAATTTCACGAGTTATATCGAAGACGTTGTGGATCTCTGCAGGCGTATCAACATGGATATGTCTGAGCAAGAAAAGATTCGGCACATACTGAAAGGAATTGAAGACGACGCGTTTCAGATGTTGATGTCCAAAGACCCAAAGACCGTGGCTGAGATAATTAAGCTCTGCCAAAGCTATGATGAGCTGCGGCGGCAGAGGAGTTTTGTTCGACAGTCGCTCGGGACGGGCGCAGAACTGTCAAGTTTATCGTTCAGTTCTGAACAAGCATCGCTTGAGATGAGGATTAAGGACTTCATCCGGGAAGAGGTCGCTCGGCAACTTTCGCTGGTACCCTTTGTAGAGCAGCCTGCACCAAGTTTGCCTCAAGCTGTTCAGCGCACCTTCAGGGAGCAGGTCGCCGAAGCCCTATCACCTGCACACCAGTCAACTACACCCGCTGCCCCGCTGACTGTTCCAACCATGGCTACCATAGCACCGCCAGTGACCGCTCCGTTGACGTACGCCGAATGCGCGGCAAGGGCTGCCCCGCCACTTGTCCACTCCTTTGTCCCCTCGTTTGGACCCTACATACCAGCGCCTGTGACGTTCACTCCTCAGCCAGTCTCCCAGTTCCGCCGTCCCGCGCCATTGGCTGTACAGCAGACGAATTCGTGGCGCACTCAGGACAACCGACCTATATGCTTTTCCTGTCGTCTCCCAGGACATGTAGCACGTTACTGTCGCCGTGCAATGCAGCAGGTTGAAGCATCTCATAGTCCAGTGTATGTTTCCCGCCAAGCTCCCCGTCGCGCACCTGCCGGACCGCCGACACCCTCCTTTCAATCCGACCATCAGACGTTCGCGAGTCACCGATCGCCTTCTCCTCGTCGCCGCTCCATCTCTCCTATGCGTCGTAAGTCAGCGCCTCATGACGCGGGAAACTAATTCTCGCAGTTCCGGAGGCACGAACTGCGTACGTAGCAAAATGTCAAAGTCCTCGTGTATCGCCGAAAAATGTCGTCGACGTAGTTGTTGAAGGAGTTCCTATTCTTGCTCTTGTCGATACTGGTGCCGCGATTTCTGTTATGAGTGTGAAACTATGCCGCTATCTGAAAAAGGTTATGACGCCACTGTCGGGACTTTCGCTTCGAACTGCAAGTGCTGAGCATGTGTCCCCACTGGCTGCATGCACTGCTCGAGTAGTGATCCAAGACACTGTCTACACCATCGAATTTGTTGTTTTGTCTTCATGTTCCCATGACGTTATTCTTGGATGGGACTTCTTGTCAAGCCATAACGTAGTAATTGACTGTGCCAAGGCTGAGATTGAACTTATTTCCCAGAGCGATGCGCCGCTGTCTGAGCATTTGTTTGGTAAATGGAAGATTATCGTGGACGAAGACGTCGATATCCCGCCGCTAAGTTCCGTAATGGTTGACCTTGCTAGTGCGCCCGTACCCGATGGACCTGTCCTATTCACACCATGCGACCTTTTTGTTCACCGGAAGGAGTTGCCACTCCCATTGGCCGTTCTTACAGTGCAAGGTGGGCGTGCGAGAATGTTTATCTCTAATCAAACCCACTGTTCTGTCAGCCTGCTCCATGGAGAGTCAATTGGCCATGTTGAAGCTATGCGCTCCATCAGCCGCTTCGACGTTTGCGATGATCCCGCTGCGCTTTCGCTCACTGCCCTGGACTCGGCCATTTCTACCGAAGCTTCACTGTCCGCCGACGTGTTCAAACAGTCCCTGGACGTCGATTTGGATCCAACACAGCGCACGCAGCTTCTCGCCCTTCTTAACAAGTTCCGTTCTTCCTTTGACTGTGCACAAGCTCCGTTGGGTAAAACGTCAACAGTCACCCATCACATCGGCACAGGCGATCATGCTCCCTTGCGACAACGACCCTACCGTGTGTCGGGGCCGGAACGTGGTGTTATTAGTGAGCGCGTGGATGACATGCTACAGCGCGGCGTCATTCGGCCGTCCCAAAGCCCATGGTCATCGCCCGTGGTTCTCGTAACAAAAAAAGATGGGTCTTTGCGCTTCTGTGTTGACTACCGCCGCCTAAACAAAATTACCCGCAAGGACGTTTATCCGCTCCCTCGCATCGACGACGCTCTCGATTGTTTACACGGTGCGGAATTCTTCTCGTCCCTTGATTTGCGCTCGGGCTAATGGCAAGTGCCGGTTGCGGAATCGGACCGCACCAAGACCGCCTTTGTTACCCCGGACAGTTTATATGAATTTAACGTCATGCCATTTGGCTTATGTAATGCACCTGCCACATTCGAGAGAATGATGGATAACATCTTGCGTGGTCTCAAGTGGCATATATGGCTTTGTTACTTAGATGACGTCGTCGTATTCTCTCCCGATTTTGACACACACCTAACTCGTCTCCACCAGATCCTGGCGTGTCTCACCGCTGCCGGCCTCCAACTAAACTTAAAGAAATGTCGTTTTGGTGCGCGCAAGTTGACTATTCTGGGCCACGTTGTTTCAAAAGACGGTTTGTCGCCTGATCCCGATAAGCTACCCAGGCAGCACAGAAAACGTGGCCAGCCTTTGGCTTATTTTTGGCCGATGCTTGGCCTGTTTGGCCATTGGCAAAGTTTGGACTGCCAGAGAATTTATGTTCTTTGGCATGTATTTGGTCACGGAATACTTGTTGTCTGTTCGGCCAGCCGAGGTCTTTACACCAAAGGCAAACATCTGGCCACAGAGAACATGTTTTTTCATTGGTCACCACACTTCCGACGACGAACAGCGCGCGTCCGGCCACAAATTACCTGTTTTCTTTTTGGCCAGCTGAGGTCGGAAGACGAACTGCAAGCGACTGGCCACGGGGGCCGCGTTGTCTGTTTGGCCAGTTTAGGTCCCCAGATGAACGGCAAGCATCTGCCCACGGAGTACACACTTTCTCCATGGCTACCATACGTCTGATGACGAACAAAGAGCGTCTGGCCCCGCATTAATCCTTTCCCATTTGGCCAGCGGAAGGCGGAACATAAACGGCAACAGTCCGGCCACGAATTACTTCTTTCCTGTTTGGCCAACAAAGGTCCGAAGACGAACGACAAGCATCTGGACGCGGAATACTCGTTTTCTCTGCGGCCACCCATGTAGAAAAGATCTCCGGACAGAGAATTGCGTGTATGTACGTGACGACCTCTGGAAGGAGGGGTCGCGGTGGACAGGAAATACAATGGTGCGGGAGAACGAGCCGCTTGTCCGCGGGGACTCTATGGCATGCAGTAGCATGGTATGTAGCTTCGCGAGGGCCTGGCGGTGGCAGTAACTTCTGCGGCGAATCTCCCTTTCTGTGAGTCAGCTAATGAAGGCCATTATAGGCAGAAAAATCTCTCTTTTAGTTTATAAGCTCTGATAAAGCAGGTAGGGCTGCTGACAGGAGACTTGCTTTAACTGAAATGTTAGTGTGTGGGATGCTAAATTCAACTTCAAACATTTTTTCGCGCTGAAGCTGGCTTAAACTAAAAGGTATACCTAAATGCTACATTTACATCACACGAGGGTATTAAGTTAGCGCCGCAAAGGCGATGTCAGGGCATTCTTTTAAAATAAACGAAAAAAAACGGCAGCTGTTGCAATTGATCTAACTATACATTCGTGTGGTGTTTGGAAGCACCGTGCCACTCTGGTTACTTAGGCGTGATACCCATGAATAAAAGCAAAAAGCTCTTTTTTAGTTACGCGGATATCCTCGCGAAATTCCCCAGGCCTCTCTTCATCCGCCTCGATGAGGTCTCGGAGCGTTGACATGAGGCGGTTTTGGGTAGCTCTACAACGCGCGGCCTCTCGCCTGCCTATGGTGGTTGCAACTTCTTTGATTTTAGTTTTGAAAGATTCCCACTCGCTAGACCCTATCGTGCGAGATCCCAAGCATTTTATTTCTTCCCGCACGCGTTCTACGAATTCTGGGTTTTGCATGATCGATGCGTTCATTATCCATCGGGGATTTGGTTTGCCATGCTTTTGGTTTACATCGTACCTAATTTCACATGTCACTAAGCCGTGGTCAGACAGTGGGACGGGAGTCACAGCGTAATCTTGTACTCGTGAGAGTAAGTCTCCTGAGACATAAAACCGGTCCAGCCGGGCCTGAGACGCACCACTCCATCTGGTGTATCGTGGGGTGGCCCACCTCCGTCCCGAGGCCGCGTCGGTCAGGTCACAGTCGCGAACTACTGACTTTAAAATTCGCGACGAGGCATCGGTGCTGCTGCACCCACCCGCTCTGTCACTTTTTTCCATCACACAATTAAAGTCACCGCCGAATATTACGGTGCATGGGACATTCAAAAGAGGGCGGGTGGCGGTGAAGAGCTCACTTCGTGATGGTGGGTCATTGGGAGCGTACATGCACAGGAAACGGGTGAGTTCCCTTCCCACAAATGCGTCCACTAGGCTGAATCGGCCATCTTTGCCCAATTCGCAGTCGACGATTTTGACCGAATCATTTTTCCTAACGAGAATGGCTGCGCCGCCTGCTCGGGTCTCGGTCAGGGTGTGAAAGCACGAGAACTGATTGCAGAACAGGCGTACAAAATTTTTTGCATCGTCTGGGTTTCCAATTTTTGTTTCCTGAAGAAAGGCTACATCAATTTTTTCCCGATTCAGAAGTTCTAATAGCCAAAGTCTCCGTTTTGCGGAGACAAGGCTGACTACGTTAAGCGTGGCTAGTTTTAAAAACTGTACAGAAGGAAAGAACCAAATAATGGTTCAAGCGGTCGTAGTGAAACAGCTACGCTGGTTGCTGCCGTTTCATCCTTCGGTCTCACTCGCGAAATTCAGCGGCCGCAAAGAGGCTCCGTAGCCCCATTCGCGAAACATCGTGAGTTACTGAAATGCTCTGCGTTTAGAACATCCCCCTCGCGAGGGGCATGATCAAATGCAGAGCATTTCCGCGGGGGGCGCGCCTGCAAGTCGTATGGATTACGTATTGGTTGTTGTTGTAATTGTTGTCTTCCAGCGTAGACATTGTCGATGAAGTCGCTGGTGAAACGTGAAACGTGCCGTGAACCCCCTGCCGCGGCTATGACTCAACGTGGAGCGGCTATGACGCAACGTGGCGCGGCTATGACGCAACACAATCTAACACAATCCACTTTAATCCAATCCAATCCAAATCCAATCCAAGCAAAGCCAAGCCAAGCCAAGCCAAGCCAATCCAATCGAATCCAATCCAATGCCCCTCGCGAGAGAGTGTTATAGCGCCAAAATCGCGCCACCACACGAACGCGTGATGTTGACGTCACGATCACGCCACAGATGTTAGCGACCGGAGCACGCGCGAACGACATATGTGGTTTAAGCGCGAACCGACCGCGGCGAGAGAGCGCGATGCGAGCGCCCCCACCTGTTCTTGCGCGCGAACCGACTGTTGATCAGCGCGAACCCAACGCGGCGAGAGAGGGTGTTGCGCACGTCCCCACCTGTTGTGCGCCCGAACCGAACGCGGCGAGAGAGGGCGTTGCGAGCGGAGAGAAGGCGAGGAGGACGCGGGGGAGAGGGCGCACCTGTGGCCGACGGTTGAATGGGTCAAGGATATAAGGCGTGTTCGTAACCTTCTATTATGTGTCGGGTTTGTGGTGCAGTGGTTAGAGTACCATGTACCTTGCGTTCCGCCGGCAGAGTCGTTGGTTCGAAACCTGGCGCCGGTAAGTATTTTTTTATATATATAGTGTAGGGGGAGCGATGCGGACTACGGACGCCAACGCGGGTGACATCGTGAGTTACTGAAATGCTCTGCATTTAAAACAGGCAATGAGCATGTAGACGACTCATTAATTTTCTTTTTTCCAGCCTACCAAGCACATGCATATGCTCCTAGCATACAGCTAAGTGCCCGTGATACACGTGGCGCTACTGATTCACATCAGCCTTTCATTTGAGACATGCTGTGTTAATAAATATTATTAAATTTGCGTCGTAATAACAACATACCCCTTAGCCCTGCTATGCATGACTACATACTTCCCTATGCCACAATGTCTTGTGACCCAGCTACTTGGCCGAAAACACGATGTTTCGTTATTGGTGAGTGGAACATCCTTGACGCTTCAGTTCAAATATATTTCCTATAGAGTTCAGTACCTGGACAAAAAAGAGAACACTTCGAGGATTCGAAATATGTATTTTACGATAGCTACAGACTATGCTGAGGTTTTACGCTCTAATGTATATTTATATGAAACGCGAATGCTCTGAAACGACGTGAGTTATTCATCAAAAGTTGTGGGAACCACGGAAGTTGCGAAGCCCTATATTTCTTGCACCCAGGGCATAAGAACTCTCCTGACATGCACAGAGGGTAATACAAGCGTTACGAGGTTGCACGCAGGTTGTTGAATCCAAGCTATGCATACGACGATTGTGAATACCTTAATAGTACGAAATTACGTGCTGGGCGCGTCCTGAATTTGGAAATAATGTATTCCGTGGGTGTGATGAAACGCGTATGCGTGTTATAACATGGAGGTTTAAAGGAACGTTACGCGCTGTTTCCCTACAGCGTCATATAGCATGCTTTCAGTTATCGCTTACTATCTTGTCCATGTCGTTACCACAAACACATTCTCACACAGGCAACGTATGTATCACAGCTTTTTTTTTAAGTAGCGAATCTAGCGCATTTGAACGCTTTCTTCACGATTTTGATTGCCGCCACTTTTACGCAGCCGAGGTGATCAATCTGTCTCCAAAATGAATTATTACGAGAACATTACGAAGAATTACTTCCGTACAATTTCCTTGTGAGGCTCTCAGTTGGCCAAGTACTTCAATAGTATATTCAATATCGTTAGCGACAAGCCATCTATAAAGTGAACAGCACACCAGTGGAGGTTGCGGGTGACACTGCTGAAGGAAGATCCGGCATGAGGTCGCGTCTTGCCTAAACACAAAAATGTTTGCCCCTACGCCTCCGTCACCCCGCCTCCGTCACCCCCATCAGGTTTCTCCCACATGCGCGCTACTTTTGCAGCGGTCGCTTCCTATTTTTTCACCAACATTTCCGGCCTAGCGGACCTTTGTGGTTACTAAAACGCTTTTGAGCTACTATAGATTTTTCCTTACTCGAAAGATAGAAAAAAGAAGCGCAAGTTCTGTGCGGGACTATATGGTTGTTTAAAAACTTAAGCTATAAGTGAAAGTCTACTGAGTGGCTAAGGCTCAGTGGCTAAGGCGTTGCGCTGCTGAGCACGAGGTCATGGGTTCGATTCCCGGCCACTGCGGCCGCTTTTCTGATGGGGCGAAAAGCAAAAATGCTCGTGTGTACGAGATTTCAGCGCGCGTTAAAGATCCCAAGGTGGTAAAATTTAATCCGGAGCCCTCCACTACGGCGCGCCTCACCCCCTGCGTTGCGTCGGCGCGTTAAACCCTACAATCAATCAATCGAAAGTCTACTGTCGGCTCAAACGTCAGGCTGAGTGTAACTGAGGAAAGAGGAGGGGTAGGAGAGGGAGGATAAGGGCCCTTAGCGAAAAGTAATACGTTTGAAATACCTATGAGTATGCTTGAAGTGCACTTAAAATATGCCTTGTATTTGTACATGTATTTCAAGTGCATTAAAAATTGCATTTTCTTAATTTTTAGTAAATATTGAAAATAAATTATTAAAAAAGCGGAAAAAATACAGTGCTTTTAAGTACCCTACAAATAGCTAAGGAATGTTTTGAACCTCATGAATGCGCGCTTAAGGCATTCAGAATATATTGAAAATGTATTCCTTCTCGCCTAACAATCTAGGTCCAAATGCACTGTAAATATTTAAAAAATACGCTTACCTAACTACAGTTAGAGCATCACTCTGAGTATACTTTAAAAGTGTGCTGAAGCATAGAAATATACTCTGAATATGTTCGAAATATATTTCAAATGCATTGTACGTTTGTTGAACGAACATGGTAGAGATACACTCTCAATGCAGGAAAAATATTTATTGAAAATACATTTTAAATGTATTAAAAAACCTTTGCCGAAATACATTTCGAGTACACTAGAGGCGCTGCTTCAGTTGCTGAATCGTAAGATTCACGTAAAGCATATCTTAAGTGCCGGATAAAATACATCTCAAATGAATAAACGTATTGAGAATTTCTCCTCGATGTTTACTTATAATAAAAGAAACTGAGGGAGATACTTTCACTTACTGCGCTGTCTAAGGCAGGCATACATATAAGCTCTTTGTATTAGAGAGAAACTCGGCGTACAAATATGCAAGCGGCGGTGTTCCAACGTAATCGGCAAAGCAAAAACATCTAATTCAACGAGTGTATATATGTATGAAAACACTTGCACTTTGCCAGCGTTGTTACGACGGTATCGCTGTAGAGGCTTTGAAAATTTTGTTTTTCTGAAAAATATCGGCTTTAGATGGACAACGCTGGCTATGCTTGCGAGGGCGAGCAGCTCGGCGCCTCCCACTGCCGCTCACTACCTCCTCCTTTGTTCCCGGTACCTGCGGGGAGCGGCGCACCCCTCCTTCACGTTTTGTCTGCCCTCGCTGCGTTTCTTTTGCCATGCCTGCCTTGTGGTGTTACAAGTTTTCGGACTCCTCAACGCGCGGTCGTCGTGCGGACGAAGCCTCTGCTTGGACGCCGCGTTGCAGCGGCGTTTTTATCAGGATTGCCGTCTAGCAAAGGTAAGAACGATTTACCAGCTATTTGCGCGTACGGTGTCGCACAACAATTAATCGATGTATATTTGCCTTGCAATCAAAGTGTGTAAACGCCTTTTTTGAAATCCGCACGTGGTTGTTAAGCTTACCTTTACCTGCGAGCGAGATTTCCTACCGTGACTACTCTGCGCAAGGGAATGTACTCACAAATCAACGACAGCAAGAAGACGTAAAAAAAGGATTTTAGTGCTACCCTTTCTGCGCCTAATTTTTAGCTCGGGTCATGCTGAGTGGCCGGTGGACTGTTGCTACGAGTTTTTCTGTAGATAGAGTTATTTCATTGTGAGCTTATTTAGGACTAACACTTGCAGTAAACACATAACAGCCAGGAACGTTTTAAACACAGCCTGTTCACAGAAAGTCCGCCATCCATGTTTGCGAAGTGTATTCATGCTGAGCACGAGGTCACGGGTTCGATTCCCGGCCGCGGCGGCCGCTTTTCTGATGGAGGCGAAAAGCAAAAACGCCCGTGTGTACGAGATTTCGACGCACGTTGAAGACCCCCAGGTGGTCGAAATTAATCCGGAGCCTTCCGTCGGCGCGTTAAACCCTACAAAGTGTGAAAGGGGAAGATGTTCCCTGCCTGCCCTACATAAGTATCCCACCCTACAAACAATTAAATCAGTGTATTGAGGGACACAGCTTTTTTTTTTCTGTTCGCAGCAGCCGCTCACAGATGCGCATGTTGACAGCAGCCGCCGTACGGGGAAGGAACCCAGTTTGTGGCATACATGCATCCGATTAATGCGCATGCCCGGGCCACACGGCGAGAAGCCGGGTAGCCTTCGCGATTTTTGTCCGCCGCATGTCGCCACCATTCTGTCAACTAAAGCCATGAAAGAGTTTGTGCCGTCTGTTTGGAAGTGATCAAAAGTGTTAAAAGCCACACACGTAATCTTCGGTGCAAGTGGCTGTAGCGACACTAAGTGCTCCATGCCCAGGGACTTAAAATGATTTGTCCATCTAAGACAAACTGTATGAGAGTCGCCGCTATGTTACAATCAGTTTCCGTTCCCAGAACCAAGAACCAGCCAAGAAAGGACGGAGAAGGAAGGGGGGATGCGAGGGGGGCAACCAGTTCCCCGCACGAGACCCCTCGGTTCCCAGAACGGGTCCCCCGGCCGGGTTCGTCTCTTTTTGTTCCTTTGATCGCTCCCCAAAAACTTCGTGAAACTTCAGGATGTTCCACCCTTCCTCTTTTGTGTTCCCTAGCAACTTTTCTCCTCCTTGCTGTATTCATTTTGTCGCGCATTCACGAGCACGTGTGCGCGTTTCGAGGGGCCCTTAGGCCGCTCGTGGTCGAGTGAGAATTTCAAAAATGTGCCAAAGGCACCACAAAACAGCAAGTCTAGAGCGGGTGCGCGTGGGCTGCTTGGCAGTTGTGTGCGTTTAGCAGCCGAAATTGCTCATTTGCGTCTAAAGGGTGTACTTAAACGAGTTCCTTTTAGGTGTCTCGAGTATTTATGAAGCCGCTACTTTTTACTTGATGGTCCCTGACGCTAACAGGTGTTTATCTGTTTTTTGTATGTAAACGACGCGAGCATTTACAATTATTTTTCGCGTCGCTCCCTAATAATTGATTACGTTGTCTGTGTACAGCAAAAAGTATAAAATTACCGGTTATGTGCGACGGAGAGCAAGAAAATTACATATGTGTGTAAGCAAAAATACACTTTTTCTTGCTTTGCTTGTTTTGATCGCTTTGGTTAGGTGCCTACCATATCAGAGCTTGTAATTTTAAGGACGGCTTGCAAGTTTTCTTTTTTTTTCGAAATAAACTTACTTTGCCGTTCCTTTGAAGGCATTGTTGAGTGCTTACGCCAATCTATTGACTTTTATGTACGCTTTCTACTACAATCCTGCCCATGCATTTTTAAACTGTTTCGCTGCGCACTATTTTTAGGGCGTAATCTCAGAAGAAGTTGACGCCGAAATACGGAACACATAACAATAATTATAGTTAATAAGATTACTATTATCTTATTTTATTAGCGTCCTGTGAGGTCACAGACCAGTTTTGTCCAAGTGAATTAAAAAAACTAGAATGGCCACCATTTCAAGTTAACTCAAGCGCCTAAGAAAGAGAAGCAGCGTAACACATTGTTAGCTGTCTTTTTTGTACTAATTTTTGGTCATTTTTATCCCTAGACAATGTCCATACATATGCCTCCCCCCAACTACTATCCTTTCTTTATAATTGTATTGAAGATCCAATGTCGCTGCCGCATGACGATATAAACTATGCTTAACATTACATAAATTGCCTTACGTCGTTCAAATGGGTTTGTTTTCATTACGGTTTTTTTTCTTTGAAGGAGAAACTAAAAAATCCTTGCTCACGAGGAACGTTGGTACGGCTAGAGAAAAGGCCTGATTGATTTGACATTTATTTGCCTCTAAAAAGAAGTGTTTCCCTAATATTCTCCCCTGTTTTCTTTTCTTTTCACTGCAGGTGCTGGTGAAATTTCCCGCGTGGAGAATCCGAAGTACGAGGACTCTGATGCACAACGCTGCATCTGCGCTGGCTGCAGAGGTGGCTGAAAGGCATTCATTCCTGCTGCTTACTAATGGCGAAATTGGCCACTTTGCTGAGGTGTACAATAAACAACTTTCAAACTGCCAATCTGTGCTCATACATGCTGTTCTTTTCAGTCATTTGCTGGCCCTCAATCAGAGCATGGCCGGTTTACATTTTCACAATGGAGCAAATCTTGATGCTAGAGCCTATTAAACTTTTCAAAACCACAACATGAAATTTTCTAGTTGTACGTTAACAATTCCCCCAAAGACACATTGCAAGGCATCTCTCAATCTATTCATGATTTTATTTTCTATACACTAGTAACGCATTTTGAGGACATTTGAAGCAGTATTTTCTGTGCATTTAAAATGCATTATTAATGCATTTTGGACGTATTTAAGATGATATTTTCTGAGCATTTTTAATGTAATTAAAATTTATTAAATATATCTTTTCGATGTTAATTCTAGGTTAACGGCCTGCTGTAGGGCATGCATGGCAGCAGCCTTTGGCGGGCTTCCTCTGGCCTGCAGAGAATAATCTGAATCAGGCCAATGATAGGCCATACATAATTGGCCAATGGTAGGCCATACATGCTCGGCCAATGGTAGGCCATATGGTCAGTCGGCCAATGGTATTAGCGGCCAAAGTAGATTGGCCAATGAAGGACGGCCAAGCTCCAGCCTTACATGGCCAAGGACCATTTTGGACTAAGGGCCGAACACTTTGGACGAAGATTGGCCGGGAGGAAAAGGGCTGGCCAATGTTCTCTGGGCAAAGATTGGCCGCACATGCTCGTGCTGCCTGGGTACGTGCTGTCGCCGACTTTCCGAAGCCGACTTCCTTGAAAACCCTCCGCAGCTTCATCGGGCTCTGTTCCTATTTCCGACGCTTCGTCAGAAATTTCGCTAGCATCGTTTCCCCCCTAACAAGACTGCTGAACGGCGATAACGCTCTTTCTGCGTGGTCCCCGGATTGTGATGAAGCATTTTCTTCCTTGCGACGTCTGTTAATCTCACCACCTATCCTCCGGCATTACGACCCAGCAGCTCCTACGGAGGTGCACACTGACGCCAGTGGCGTCGGTCTCGATGCAGTGCTCGCCCAACGGAAGCCCAACTACGACGAATACGTTGTAGCGTATGCAAGTCGAACTCTCACCAAGGCCGAGCGAAATTATTCCGTGACCGAAAAGGAATGCTTGGCCATAGTTTGGGCGCTCACCAAATTCCGCCCCTATATTTATGGCCGCCCCTTTGATGTTGTCACCGACCACCACGCATTGTGCTGGCTGTCGTCTCTCAAAGACCCCATGGGACGACTTGCTCGTTGGGCCCTCCGTCTCCAAGAATTCGACATTCGTGTTATGTATCGATCCGGCCGCAAGCATTCTGACGCCGACGCCCTCTCTCGCTCCCCGGTGTCCGCTGATACGGCACACCTCAGCACAACGGACTCTACCTTGTCGTCGCTTACTCTCTCAGACATGGCTTCCCAGCAGAAAGAGGATCCACGGATCGCTACTATCATCAACTTCCTGTCTTCACCGTCGACCCTTCCTCAGCCTAGAGCCCTGCGTCGCCAGGCTGCTCACTGCCATTCGCGACAACCTCCTCTACAGCCGCAACTACATGCCGGACGGCCGCAAGTGGCTCCTTGTGGTTCCACGGAGCCTCCGCGCGGAGGTGTGTGCCGCTTACCACGATGATCCGCAGAGTGCTAAGCGGGGCTCTTGAAGACCTATACCCGACTTCGTCAAAGATACTACTGGGAGGTATGTACAGCTTTGTGCGAAGATTTGTTCGTGCCTGTACTCATTGTCAACGACGTAAGTCGCCTGTCCCCAAGCCAACCGGCCCGCTGCAGCCCCTGCCGTGCCCCGTTCGTCCGTATGAGCGCGTTGGCATTGATCTATACGGCCCACTGCCATACTCTTCTTCTGGTAACCGGTGGAAAATTGTGGCAGTAGATTACCTAACCCGCTATGCCGAAACAGCAGCGCTTCCCGCTTCCACGGCACGTGAGGTTGGTGCATTCATTCTGCACTCCCTCGTCCTACGCCACGGTGCACCACGGGAACTCCTAAGCGATAGGGGGCGTGTATTCATCTCTCAGGCCATCGAAGCGCTCCTCGCACAATGCAAAATTGTGCACCGCACCACATCCGCCTACCATCCTCAAACCAATGGACTGGCAGAAAGATTCAACCGCACGCTTGGGGACATGATCGCAAAGTATGTCGCGCCCGACCATTCGAACTGGGATTCCGTGCTACCGTTCGTAACGTTCGCTTACAACACGGCCGTGCAGACCACTACAGGTTTTTCACCTTTCTTTTTGTTATACGGACAGGAGCCATCGTGTACAATGGATACCATCCTTCCCTACAGCCCTGATCCGTCCGAATGCCATCTCCTTTCCGACGCAACGCGCCATGCAGAAGAGTGCCGCCTGCTCGCACGTTCGTTTACGTCGAACGACCAAGCTCAACAGAAGCACCGTCATGACCTAGAGCACTCATCGAGACAAAGGCTGGTTCACGAATCAGGCTGGTCTGGCTCACGAATCATCGCCAGACCAGCCTGATTCGTGATTCGTGGCTGATTCATCGCCAGCCTCCACAAATTGAAAGGGGGTTTATTGGTAGCGAAGCGCAGTCACCAAAACGAGTAGAACAGGCTATGTCGGACAGACCGTGTTCTGCTTCTTCGGTCTCGCGGCCGCTGCTGGCGATGATTCGTGAGCCAGACCAGCCTGATTCGTGAACCAGCCATACGTGCAGGTTGGCCAGTGCTTGCACCAATTTCTCATTACAATATATATATATATATTGGTCGGGTATCTTGTTCAATGGGCCAGTACAGCGTACAGCATAGTGAGGGAGACGATAGCGTTTGTCCAGTTTCTTAGATTATTTAATATCCAACAGTTTCGAAAGGAGGAAGAAGAAATGTACAACCCTCGAAGAAGAAAGGTCCTCCTTTCGAAACTGTTGGTTATTAAAAAATCTAAGAAACTGGACAAACGCTATCGTCTCCCTCACTATGCTATATATGTATATATATAACGCAGGACACATGGCGTCCGTCGAACCAACACCTTTATTAACAACTTCTTCCTCGTCCACCACTATCACACCGCACCTTCTCTGGGTGGCTAATCTTCCATTCCGGCCAACTGCCCTGTACCATCCATCTGCGGGACGTCACACACATATATATGTGTGTATATATATATATATATATATATATATATATATTGTTACGAGGCAGATGCGAATAAGCTATCTATTTACAGATAATTACAGCTGAAGGCCAAGAGACCAAAGCCAAGGAATCCAATGCAGCTCGTGCCAGTCCGTTTCTGGGCGATCTCTACTTCGTCTCTCGGCTTGCTGTACGCGCCCACTGATGAGGCCCATACCCATAGGTGAAGTGTACCATGGATTGACCACCAGGTGGTCCAGTCCAATGCTATGGGAAATGTTCTGGGTGTTACGTATCATGACCCCCCTCCGGCAGGGTAAGCACCGTCTCGGTGCACATTTGAAATTAGGCTGAGGGAGCAGGTGGTACCGTTGAGAAATAGGGCTTGAGTCGGTCGACGTGGACTAGATGAGCTGCAGGGTCCAGTGACGGTGAGGATGAAGCAACGGAAACGATTTCGTAGGTGACCGGTGTGACCATGCGCTTAATGCGATAGGGGCCTTTGAAGCCAGGCAGCAGTTTTTCGGAAAGTCCAATTCGGCGGCATGGCGTACTTACCAGGACCAAGCAGCCGGGCGTAAAATGGGCGGTGCGATGTTGATGGTCATAGCGGTGCTTCTGAGCGGCCTGGGAAGCCGAGAGCTTGGCACGGGCAACCTGGCGGGCCACATAAATGTGAGCGACAGCATCACAAGCATATTCTGTAGCCAGAGGTGTCGCATCAGGAAGGAGGGTATCCAATGGAAGAGTTGGTTCACGGCCGTAGAGAAGAAAGAATGGAGAATAGCCGGCGGTGTCATGGCGTGATGAGTTATACGCGAACGTAACATATGGCAAAGTGACGTCCCAATCCAGATGATCCGCGTAAACATATATTGCGAGCATGTCGGTGATGGCCTTGTTCAATCTTTCCGTCAATCCATTAGTCTGAGGATGGTAGGCGGTGGTTAGCTTGTGCTTTGTGCGACAAGCATGGAGGAGGTCATCAACAACCCGAGACAGGAAGTACCGGCCACGGTAGGTGAGGAGCTGAAGAGGAGCACCGTGGTGTAGCCTCGTCGTGAAGCAGGAAATCAGCAATGTCTGTGGCACAACTCGTGGGAAGGGCACGCGTAATAGCGTAGCGGGTCGCATAACCGGTCGTGACAGCAATCCAGCGATTTCCTGAACGGGACAGAGGAAAAGGACCGAGTAGGTCCAAACCCACACGAGAGAAAGGTTCGGAAGGAATCTCTACGGGTTGGAGCGGTCCGGCTGGGCACAAGGAAGGGTGTTTCTGGCGCTGGCACAGGTCACACGCCGTGACGTAGCGGCGGACTGAGCGGTAGAGTGCAGGCCAATAAAAGCGCTTACGCACACGGTCATAAGTTCGAGCGATGCCAAGGTGGCCAGCCGTCGGTTCGTCGTGCAGCTGGCGAAGGATGTCAGGCTGGAGGTGCTCAGAAACAAGGAGAAGCTCAGCAGTGCCATCTGCGCGAAAGTTCCGGCGGAATAGCACGCCGTCACGGAGCAAAAATGCGTTTAATTCAGGGTCTGACGGCATGTCAGTGAAACGGTCAATTATGACCGCAATGGTTTTTCGCGGCGCTGGTGGTCGGCGATGTTGATAAAGTCATATAGTGCAAGGACGCAGGAATCAATGTCGTGGTCAGCTGTGTCCGGTTGGTCGTGTGTTTGATGTGACAGGCAGTCGGCGTCACTGTGGAGCCTGCCAGACTTGTAGGCCACGGAGTAGTCATACTCCTGAAGGCGCAAAGTCCAGCGACCAAGACGGCCTGCAGGATATTTTAAGGAAGCCAGCCAGCATAGGGCATGGTGGTCAGTGACCGCGGGAAAAGGACGTCCGTATAAATATGGGCGGAATTTGTTCACGGCCCATACAATAGCCAGGCATTCCCGTTCGGTAATTGAATAGTTTCGCTGGGAAGGTGACAAAAAGCGACTGGCGTACGCTATTACTCGTTCAAGGCCAGCGTGCTTCTGAACCAGTACGGCACCTATGCCGTGACCACTCGCGTCTGTATGGACTTCGGTCGGAGCGGAAACATCAAAGTGCGCCAGAATAGGTAGATTTGTGAGACGGTCAGTGAGGGTTGAAAAAGCGGAAGCTTGCTCAGGGCCCCAAGAAAACAGGGTATCGTGCTTAAGCAAATCCGTGAGTGGCCTGGCAATTGCAGCGAAGTTCTTGACGAAGCGGCGAAAATAGTAGCAGACCCTACAAAGCTGAGAACGTCTTTCACAGATCGAGAAACAGGGAATTCTTTTACTGCGCGGATTTTGTCTGGATCAGGTTAACTCCGGTAGCGTCGACGAGGTGCCCAAGGATCTTGATTTGACGGCAGCCGAACTGGCATTTTGACGAATTGAGCTGAAGTCCAGCTCTGCGAAAAACTGCCAGGACGTCAGAGAGGCGATGTAGGTGGGTCTCAAACGTGGGAGAAAAGACGATAACGTCGTCCAGATACCATAGGCATGTCGTCCATTTAAATCCTTGGAGAATCGAGTTCATCATTCTTTCGAATGTGCCTGGCGCATTGCACAACCACCCGGTGTGACCTTAAATTGGTACAGTCCGTCTGGTGTCACAAAAGCAGTCTTTTCTCGGTCGATGGCGTCAACTGCGATTTGCCAGTATCCGGATCTAAGGTCAATGAACGAGAAATACGACGCGCCATGCAGGCAATCGAGGGCGTCGTCAATGCGAGGGAGTGGGTAAACGTCCTTTTTGGTATTTTATTCAAATGTCTGTAATCGACACAAAATCGCCATGAGCCGTCTTCATTTTTAACCAACACGACTGATGACGCCCAAGGACTCGATGATTGCTCAATAACATCTTTTTTCAACATCTTCTCTACTTCCTGCTGAATGACGGTATTTTCGGCGTGGGACACACGAAATGGACGTCGGCGAATAGGGGTCGCGTCACCAGTGTTAATGCGATGTGTCACACTAGACGTCTGGCCCAAATTGTCCAAGTCGAAAATGTCCCGATAGGACGCTAAAAGACATCGGAGCTCATGGGCTTGCGGATGTGGAAGGTCCGACGCTATCATCTTCATAAAATCACTCTAGTCGGTGAAATGTCCCTTTGGCCGTCCCGTTGACCTTCAGAGGCGTCAGTGGTCACAGCGGAAAGCTCGCATTCGGCCAGGGGGATGAGTGTAGCCAGCGACGTTCCCCGGGGAAGAACTTGGGTAGAGAAACCGAAGTTCAAAAATGGGAGGCTTATTTCGTTCGTCTCGACCGCCACAACTGTGTATCGAAGGGTCACATTACGTTCGAGGAGTACATCGGTGGCGGGAGAGACAAGGTATTCACCATCTGGGACTGGCGGGCGCGACGATAAAGGTACGTAGGTCATGGTCTTCGGTGTTACTCGAGCATGCTCGGTGCAGCAAAGCCGGTATACAGGCTTAAGGGGCATGGTGGGCAGCTCAAGACTTAAAACCCCCGCGGCGCAAAAAATGAGGGCGGCGTGGTCAGTCAGAAAGTCTAGACCGATTATAATGTCGTAAGGGCATGTGTCCAAGACGGTGAACAAGACAGGGATGTCTTTTCCGGCAATTACGACGCGGGCGGTTCACATTCCGGCTACGGTCGTCGTTCCTCCGTCGGCGACTCGTACGGTGCGGCATACAGCAGGCGTCATAACTTTCCGAAGAGTGCGGTGAAGGTTCGAACTGATTACCGAAATATTGGCGCCTGTGTCGACTAACGTGCTAACACGAACACCGTCAACGTGAACGTCTATCAAATTGGGTTCCGTAATCCTAGTCAACACAGGATTTTCAGGCCGGGTCATTAATTTAGCATCACCTCCGGGAGCTGCACTGGCTAGTTTTTCGAGATAGAGGTTGAGAAAGTAGGCTGCGGGGTTTGGCGGTGGGGCTGCGGCGAACGCGACTGGCGACGCTGAGGTGATGGCGAGCGGTCAGTGCGGTTGCGCCTTGTGTTGTCGGCTGCGAAGGGCTGCTGAGGACCGAGAGGAAATAGTCGAGGGTGTTAGTCGGAGTAGCGGTTGTCGAAGAACCGTGGACGTGGAGATGACGACCAGCTGCTACGGCAGTAACGGGCGACATGGCCAACGCGATGGCAGTTGCAACAGATGGACGGTAATCGGCTGTTCTCCATTCGCCAGGGCTGCGCCGTCGGAATCGCGGTGGAACATCGTAGCGCGGCGGGACATCACTACGAGTAGAGGATGCGCGGACCCCGACGCAGGGATCGTAGCGTCCCAAGGCACAAACCGATTGAAAACCCAGGGCAGCGATCTCGTCTATAACGATGGCTTGAATGAGGGAAATCGTGGGGGCGGTCTGGTCATGCGTGTAAGGAAAAGCAGCGACTGGGGTCATAGCCTCGATCTCCCGGCGCACTATTTTGGTCAGGCTCTCAGTCTGAGCCTCCGTGTTTGGCGTCAGCGGTGTGCGCGGTGGCAGCGTCACATTTTGACAAGACGAGGTTGCCGCCGTGTGAGGCAGTCGAGCAAACTGGTAGGCAATGCGACGGCATTTTGCCTCCTCAAGCCGTCGGCATTCCTTAAGGATGGCATCAACGGTAGTGCAATTCTTACAGATCAGCAGATGTAAGGCGTCATCTGCAATGCCTTTGAGTACGTGGCCCACCTTATCGGCTTCGCACATTTGCGAATCTACCTTTGAACAGAGGCCCAAACATCTTGTATGTACGTGATGTAGGATTCGGTTGTCGACTGGGCACGGGATGCGAGCTGTTGCTTTGCGGCGAGCTGGAGTTCGACGGGTCGGCCAAATATTTCGCGCAACTTCTCTTTGCACGCACCCCAGCAGGTCAATGTGTGCTGATCTGTCTCAAACCAGGTGTTGGCCGTTTTTTTCAGAAGGCAGATTAGCCAGCATGATTATGTCATCCCACCTGTTATGGGCGCTGGCACGTTGAAACACGCGGATCCATTCTTCCACGTCGGCACCATCCTCACCGGGAAAAAAGCCTGGGTCACGGGGTTGGGAAACGATGACGAGTGGAGCAGTGGGTGAGGTCTCGGGGTGAGGAGGCATCGTTCGTCGACGAATGTGTCGCCCACTCCGAAGCTCCGTGGTAGGGTGTAGCAGCCCTGGTGACAGGCACAGGGAGGGGAGTCCGCCACCTCCACCAAAAATTGTTACGAGTCGGATGCGTATAAGCTATCTATTTACAGATAATTGCAGCTGAAGGCCAAGAGACCAAAGCCAAGGAATCCAATGCGGCTCGTGCCAGTTCGTTTCTGGGCGATCTCTTCTTCGTCTCTCGGCATGCTGTACGCGCCCACTGATGAGGCACATACCCATAGGTGAAGTGTACGATGGATTGATGATGGATAGAAACAGATAGATGGAAACAGATGGATAGATAGAAGTGTACGATGGATAGAAACAGGTGAAGAATTTTTTGAGTCAGAAAGAAAGGGGTGAAAAAAATGCCTGCCGGGTGAGATCCGAACCCGCGACCTCCAGAATACCGGTCTCGTGCGATGACCACTACGCTACCGGCGGGGCTGTTTCCCACCACTTTCACTGGTATTTATGTTAAGGTATTTTTTGTTTCCTGCACTTGGGGGTGGTAGCCAGCGCCACTCGAACTACTCAGGGTGAAGGGGACCTTCTTTTTAAGCCCCGGGCCGTGACTCGAGTCTCTACGATATGTAGAGAGTGTTCGACCAGCGTTCAACCCTCTTAAGCTACCTTTGGCACCAAGACTGCGCAGAACAGAGGCCGTGGCTACCGTGCCCAAGTGCAGAAAACAAAAAATACCTAAACATAAATGCCATCATTCTGACTGCTCATGGTGAAAGTTGGCGCACTTTTCATCGATTATTGGGGCGTTGCATGTACTACAAGGTGTAGCAATAGCCGGCCTTCACATTATCTTGAGGTTTAATGATCAGCCGCAGCTAGCGAGAGCGTCGCAAAATTCGTATAGCAATCCTAAAGTTAGTTTTCAAAACGCTTTTAGCTTGCCTAGTTCCGGTTCATACTTGGTAGTCTACCTTGCTTCAGTAAGCCATTTCAAATGAAATTTACTGCGTAAAAAGTCATATCCATGTTGTGTTTGGCAGTAAAAACAGAATGTTTATCCGCTTTCCCTGAGCCGCCCGCGCAGTCCGGTCAACATCGCTTCTCAACAAGGGCTTCACCCTTCCCCTTGTTGCTTCATATTCTCCTCTGCCATCTTTATCCGGTAATATAAACGCACCAAGATTTATATCATTCTCACTCGCTGCCTATACACTGGGTTCGTAAACATCTTCCGCTAAACCATTACCAATTCTATGAAAACGCATGGGTATGGACAGTTTATATCCCCTTTCAGCTAAGCATGGCCAGTGCCACCTTCATAATTGGATCGCGCAAAGCAAGAAAAAGACGCATGTAAGACGACATCTCTGAAGGTGACAGCCCGCCGCTGCAGCTCTTTTTCGGTTTTGTCAACGGGGAACAGGCGACATCATCAGAGCTCCCTGATGATGGAATACCCGATTTCAAAGGAGTGTGGGTGATGGAATACCCGGTTTCAAAGGGCTGTGATGATTGGGGAATACAGGTTTCAAAGGACAACCTGGATGCAAGTGGAGTGGAATCTCCAGCCTTTCGTTCGATAACCCTTCGTTTTAATAAGCATGAAAATAAACTTTAACGCAGAATTGGGCCCCAGATGACATAGAGAAATGGCACGATAAGGTCATAAATTCGGAGGCCCCTATTGACCAATTTCGTTCACCGAAATGTTCATCTGCTTTGGCCTCACTTTTAGTGTCCTGAAAAGTTATTGTAACGGATCACCGACTTACATAAAAAAATTGCACCATCTTCCCGTGGGGAACCCTGATGAGGATGCGAAGCATCATGTGGGTTCCGTGTGGTTCCATTGTGTTGCCGTTATGTGGAGTGATCTGGTGTTTAGTAGGGCAGAGGGAATTACGCGTCCGGTTAGACACCGTTGCAAAGGCACGCAGGTTCTGTTGTGTGACGGTGAGTAGGCGGTGGTTCTCGAGGCGCCGAAACTCGTCAATCATGTTCTTGTCGATGTTGTCGTCTCTGTGGTAGCATCGGTAGTCTCCGTCAGCGTTGGTGAGGTAAAGGTTGTTGACGTTGGTGCACCGGCTGAGAGTTCCTCTCCTTCTTCTTCTTCACCGGTTCCCCTACGGGAAGATGACGACGGTGGTTGAACGCAAAGCTATCTCGTGATGTATTCTTTGGTTGGCCAATCCCTAGGGGCATCCTGCCACAATCATCATCAGAGGCGCTGTGGACGGGGCACGGAAAAGTGACATGCCCCCGAGCAAGAGATGCTTCGCATCTAAGCGTTGGTGAGGTAAAGGTTGTTGACGTTGGTGCACCGGCTGAGAGCAACGTACACGCCCCCCTCTTCGTAGCTTTGCCTTCTTCTTTTTCTTCTTCAGCGGTTCCCCTACGGGAAGGTGACGACGGTGGTTGAACGCGAAGCTATCTCGTGATGGATTCTTTGGTTGGGCAATCCCTAGGGGAATCTTGCCGCAATCATCATCAGAGGCGCTGCGGACGGGGCGAGAGCAACGTACACACCCTCCTCTTCGCAGCTTTGTCTTCTCCTTTTTCTTCAGCGGTTCCCCTACGGGAAGATGACGACGGTGGTTGAACGCGAAGCTATCTCGTGATGGATTCTTTGGTTGACCAATCCCTAGGGGCATCCTGCCACAATCATCATCAGGGGTGCTGCGGATGGGGTACGGAAGCGGGACATCCCCCCGAGCAAGAGATGCATCGCATCTAAAAAAAATAAAGTACCACCCCTTTTCAAAAGGGCGGCTTTTACATTTTTGCATTTATCGAATTTACCTCTCTATGCTCGCTTTGCAATTCTTGACCTATTGTACAGCAAAGCTGTATACGTCTACCCCCCAATGGTTTCATCGGCTCCTTCTGCTTCCTAGTTGCTGCTGCTGCTGCTGCTGCTGCTGAAGTGCTGTCACACACATTATCTTTGATTCGCATTCGGAACGACATCGGTCAGTCAGTTGATTCGCCGCAGAGCAGAAAGGAGAAGCTAAGCCTACTAGAGTTGACCTACTAGGACGCGTAAACAACACAATGGCGCCGTCCATGAACCGTCGGAGTGTAAGCAAATGCCCCTTAATTCGGACTGACCAATTATCATGGCGGCGGCACGGAACAATAGGAGAAAAGAGTGATTCTGTACCCCTATCTAGTGGCACTAGCCGAGCGCAACCAATAAGCACGCCAAGACTACGAGAAACATTTCATACCCTCCTCCATCGCCATTTTAGTGATTTACAACAGCTAATGGACATCCACTTTCGCAGGGCGGGATGGCGACCAATTTTTTCGTACATTATAGTTTCTAAGAATTTCAGGCAGAACGCACGCATTTTAGAAAGCTCTTTCTGTCAACGATTATTCATGTTAACTGGGATATAGAAGTTGGAAATTATGCGCGTACTTTACCATCTCGCACAGGTGTCGTTCTGTCAGATTCCCTGAAATAACTAGCTGTAGTACCCGTTGATGCCCAGGTGCACCAATAGAAGTGGCGGATCAATTATTGAGTAATTCATCAAAACTGATAATTTGGATCCACATCCAGATAAGCCCCATTAGGTATTGTTTATAAAAATGTTAAATCGCAAATTACAAACACTCTTTATTTGCTTCTTCCCTCCTTTGGGCTGCAGCCAAGTTAATCGTGTTTTGTGTCGTGCCGTCGTTTGGCTTCGCGGTCCAACCGTGTTTAGACAGTGGATTGGGGGCATGTTTTTCATGCGAGACTTTATTTGGCTGTCTGTGTCCCCGTCGGTCTTGGTGTTGGCGCCGTACGCGAAAAGCCTCCTCACCCGCAGCAGGCGGCCGGAAACTCCTCCTCGCCAGCAGCTGGCGAGAAGGGTTTCCCACAAGTGGCGCGCACGCCATACTCCCAGCGAATCACCGGCGCTCCATCCTTCCGAAGACGGGAGAACAAGGTGGCCATCCGCACGCGCCGTTTTCCGCCAGACCAAGGCCAATTACACCTTAGGTAGGCCGAGCTTGGTACGCTCCACCGAACAGCAGGCACAAACGCGGGGCATTTGCACTCGGGTCGAGGTCATCGTAAAGACAATTGGGTTAGGGTTGGTCAAGTATTGGGTTAGCATTGGTTGAGGGTTTGGTGATGTTTGGTAAAGGGTTTGACATTTCGTTTGACAGTGATTGCACAACGAATTGATTTACGGCTTCACAGGGTTGACAAGGCTTCGAGTTCTCCCCTGTTCCCGGTATGAGGGCAGTTGTTCTTTTTCCCTCTACCAGGGCTTCAAAAAATTGAACCTAATTGAGCTTCTACGCCATAAAAGGCACGACTAATGAAATTACAAGTTCATCGGTTCAACAATTACGCTGGGGGTTGATGCCACATCATGTATATTTTAGCTCCGTTGGGGCTGTAATTTGAAAATACCGCTTGTCCTTTTTACTGCTTTGTTGGGTGAAATACTGAAATTGTTTTTGGACATTCATATGTGTGACGTTTTTAGGCAAAAACCAGTTGAGTAGATCAACCCGCTGAACACACATTGATAAATACGTAAAAACACACAGCTTGCACAAAATTTAATTAGTTCTATTATTTCCCTTCCCTCCACTTCTGCAGACCTCACAAGACTTCAACAGGCCGGATCTGCTCCCAGCTCCTACCCTTCTCTCATGGACGCCCTGGTGCTCTGCTATGCATGCCGTGGCACACCCAAACCTGACCTTCCGCACCTCGTCTGGTCTTGCCCGGGCCTTGCCGTACTTCGCGCCCAACACTGCCCGGCGTGGGTTCACTCATACGAAGAGTGGATTCGACCCTCTTAGCGCGTCAAGGATACATTTACAGCACTATGGAACTTTGTCTGTGCAGCCTCCATGGCTGGGCACTGCTAGCATCTTCCCTGCCCTTCCCTTTCCCGTGCAGCTTCAGGCCATCCTCTCTTAATAAAGTTTAATTCCCTCCTTCCTTCTGTTATGTTTTGGTCCGAGGGAAACCTGAGAACAGTATCTAGACATTCATGCGGGTTTTTTACAGCAAAAACCACCTCAGTGCCTGAACGGGCTCCACCCACCGAGGAGGCTGAGTGGCTAAGGCGTTATTATGCAGGACGCGGGTCGAGGGATGCGGGTTCGATCCCGCCAATCGAAATTGAGTTTAGCTATGATGATTTATAAAGAGAGTGGCGTTCTCTCTTTATGTCGCCTCTAATACGCCGCACAGGTGACTGCCAAAGAGCGTGCGGCACGGTGCAATGCCAGATGGAGAGAGATTCTGATCCCACCAATCCGGCCTTCACAAATACAAGGCCTGCAGATGGGAGCCAAATGCGCTGCTCCTCCATTTCTTAATGGCAAATAATGTTCCCGTGCTCGATCGTTAGTACAGCTTCCCGTCCGACCAATGTACTCTCTCCCACAAGGCAGCCAAATGTCGTACGACCCCCCCCCCCGTGCAACAGAAGACACAAGAGAGACAGACTGTCTCTCTGACTGTCCTTCGTTAACTTTTATTGTGTATACCCTCTCCGTACATGGCCATGTTTCACTTTTCCACACACTACGTGGGAAGGCCAACTTTCAAATACCAAGCGTACAGTGAATTTTTTTAGTGGGCTTCACCTCTAAGCACAAGTGCATTGCTGAAAGAGCAATATTAGCCGTCATATAAAATATAAAGGCCCTAGGACCTTACTTTCATTACCGGGACAGCGTTATTAGGGTCATTTTTTTTTGCAGCGTAAGCTACACTGGCCGAGGTTGAGCAGTTTCGCGTGGACCTTGAAGGGCCGTGCTCCGCAAGCGCGAGGAGCATTGGATTGGATTGGATTAGATTGGATAGGATTGGATTGGATTGAATTGTATTGGATTGGATTGCAATCCAATCAAATTGGAGTACGGGTGTGTATAGAATTGGGTCTGCACATTCGCCGGTCTGCGCATTCCAGAGGAGTGACGTCATAGACGCGGCAGACGCACTGGCGCCGGCGCGTTCCCAGCTGTGTGCCTCCATTGCGCAGTAGCCAAGTCTGACGCTGCGCCCGAGCCGCTTGATAGCCGTTTCGCGTGGCTCATGGAGAGCGGTGCTGTGCATGCGCGTGGAGCAGTGACTGGACTGGACTGGACCGGACTGGACTGGATTGTACTGGATTGGATTGGATTGAATTGGTTTAGAAATCGTTTTAGCAGCAGTAAGCATGATAATCAGCTAATCCTAGACAAACAGGAAACCTAAGAATAACTAGAGATCCTTAGCTCACGCTACGTATACCCTGGCATAGCCGAGCTAAGCCACTGCTAATTTTTTTAAATATTGCCGTGGCTGCCAGTCATCTGCTATCAGCCGTCCTCATCATGTGTCCACAGAAGCACGACATCAGTGCTAACAGGAAACTACATGTGCAGAATCTAGATACGGAGAAAGCGCCGCGCTGGCGCAGTGAAGTTCTTTCTACGCGCCGTGTGTAGTCGCAGGCTCTGAAGACACCGTCGCCAGCGGCGCCCGCAACTTACGCCACCACCAAAGCGCCTTTCCGATGACTGAAAATGTATCGATACCGGTGCCAACTGTGTCACCCGCCTAAAAAAGGGCGCAAAACATGAACGCCAAGATCTCAAAAAACAAGGAATGCCTATATTAAAACCAGAGATGATTTAAAATGCCTACCTCGGCAAAGTTGGCGCGGCTCACTCAAACTCACTCACAAATTTATTTTCAAATAACCAGCCACTCAAACTCAGACGCATTGCTGAGCACCACATTCATGCTCACTCAAACTCAAACTCACTGTGAGCGCAAAACTCAAAACTCACTCGGACTCAAAACTCAAAATGTACTCAGTACTATAAATGAACTCAAACTCAAAATGTACTCAAAACTCAAAATGTACTCAGAACTCAAAATGTACTAAAACTCAAAATTTACTAAAACTCGAAATGTACTCAAAACTCAAAATATATGAAAACTCAAAACGTACTCGAAACTCAAAATGTACTCGAACTAATAATGTACTGTACTCAAACTCTAAATGTACTCAGTACTCAAAATGAACTCAAACTCAAAATGTACTCAAAACTCAAAATGTACTGAAACTCGAAATGGACTCATACCTCAAAAATATACTCAAAACTCACAATGAACTCAAAACTCAAAATGGACTTTTGAAAACTAAAAATTAATTCAGAACTCAAATGGACTCACATCTCTCTCGTGCTAGGAATTTACTCGGGCTCAGATGGACTTTGATTTCATTAGTATTCATTCAGAGTTTTAAAATTCACGCGTGGTAAAAATATTACGGGTGCAAATTCGTGAGCTCAAACTCTTGCATTCGGTACAACATGGCACCGTAACTCCTGTGAGGGCGGAAACAATTTTCCTCGCATATTTATTGCAGCTATACCTCCTGGCCATGATGATTAACGCTGCTTGCAGGCAATTGTACGTAAATATTAGATACCAAACTCTTGATGTAGGCTCCGCGTTCGTGTTCATGACCGAGGCGGGCCAGACTCAGTGGTGTGCTGGGGCCCTGGGGCGAAACAAACATTGGACGAGGGGACGTGCGCTCACTGTTCAGTTCATTTACATCGAAGTTGTTTAGGGTTGCTCCGCATCCTGAAAAAACGCCTTGTGTCAAAGCGAACTGTCCCCGCGAATCTCTGAAGCGCGAGGCGTTCATGGATATGCCCTAGCTTTTTTAATGCGTAGCATTCTTTGCCGAGTACCCCCCTCCTGCTCCCCCGGCCAGGAGCGTGTAACGCCGGGATTTCCACAAAAATGCAGATATCACGGAAGTTCAACCGGGGATCATTATAAAATCGTAAATGTAGACCATTGATCAAACGAAATTTAAAAAAAACTAAAAAGTTAGAAATAAAGAAAAAATATCGAAAATAGCGAACCGTGTAACGCAGGAGTCATGGATAGTCACAGATTGGGTTAAAGTTCAAAGTAATGGGCTGCTAGGTCATGTGGGGTATCAAATTGAAGGTCTCCAGGAGGGAAATCCCATGGGATAAACAAAAAATGCTTCGTGTTCATAATCATGACTTCCTTATAGTGAATCATAATAAAGCTTGGGCTTCATAATGATGTCCCGTAAGCCTGTGGTGTTTCAAATTAAATGTTTCGATTAGGAACATAACATTGAACAAATAAGAACGACGTCCTAGTCGTAATCATAACATAGCCACGCTGAGTCATACAAAGGATTAAAATACATTGGAATGTCGCTAGTGTGTGTGGAGTATCGAATTGAAGATCTCGGTGAAGGGATTCTCGTGGAAAAAAAATGCTTCGTGGTTTTAATCGTGACACAGTCATGGTGAGTAATAGATATGTTTAACATTCAAACTGACGTGCGCTAGGGCGTGTGGGATATCAAATTGAAGGTCTCAATGAGAGAAATCACGTGAGATAAATAAAAATTCCTCCTGGTTATAATCATGACATATTCATGGTCAGTTATCGATTGGGTTAAGAATCAAAGTGATGCCGCCGCGAGGTGATGCCGCCGCGGGCTGATGCTGCCGCGGGCTGGAGCCTTTGTCAAGCTGGACTCACAGCTTATAGCTCCAGCCCCCTCCTCTCAAAGGAAAATACAGAATTGAAAAAATTGAAAGGTACGGGGTATCAAATTGAATATCTTGATGAGGGGAATCACTTGGGACAAATAAAAGATGCTTCCTGGTTATCCTCATGGGATAGTCATGGTAAGTCATAAATTAGGTTAAAATTCAAAGAAATGCCGGCAGGGTGTGTGGGGTATCAAATTAAAGGTTTCGATGAATAAAATCATGTGGGGCAGATAAAAAGGGCATCCCGCTGATCGGTCGTAGTGATGAGTAATATGCGCAAATTCATCGGAGCTGCTAGAACGGTAGCACAAAAGGAATTGTGGTGTCGAAGGGAAGGGTTTGAGGGAGAAAATTTAAACCGGGCAATCACCGCATCGTAAGATCATTATGTGCAGTCACTTCATGAGTAAAAGTTCGGAGTTATTTATTTATTTTATTTTGTGTCGTAAGCTCATCGGGGCTGTACAATTATTGGTTTCCGTGTCGGGATTCACGTGTTGCTAAAGCGAACACATGCTACTTAGAAATGGCGAGTTCAGTTTTGAAGGGCGGCAATATTCTAAGGGCGAAACTACGAAGCTTGAAAATTTATTTATTTCACTACCACATCATCCTCAGCATTAAACACTTCGAGGAACACTTCGTCTTATTCTGGACTGATCATCAACATCGTTAGTTCCTGGACCGGTGTTCGGAGACGGCTGTCTCGTAGAATAAACGTCCTACTCCACCAAGTACCCAAGGGCCTTACAATATTCAAAAACTCTCATCTGGTGCTTCAGAGGGATCAATCTTGCTTGCGGCATTTGACCAGGCTATTTTTAAAACGTGGCTTGGTCGACACCCTGCAGCTCGCAATGTCTGGAAAAAAGCCTGCGTAGCCACCAAACCAACGCTGGTGGACAGCCACGGGGACAAAATGGAAATAGAAATTGGGGAAATTTTTTTTAATGTCAGGAAGGGTCAACATCCGCAGCCACCCACTGCTCACTGTACCGCGCTTCTAAAACTTGTATAGACCAGAATTTTGTCGGGTCGGTCATTTTCTAATGAACGAGGCACCATCTGGCGGACATTTCTTGGGGACTGCGGGGCGAGCAGACGACGTCGCAGTCCCACGCTGTTGCTCCGTGCCGCGCGTGGATGTCGGACGTCCGGGCGGCATCGAAAACCGGTGTCATTTATTCGGTACGTCAGCAGCGACAAGTTCAACAGGGCTTTAAAGAGAACGTTCAAAGTGTCCAAGAGCTGTCAGATTTGCCCATGAATTCTGCCGTAAACCCGCTAAGGCAGCGGGCCACCCCACACGCGATTTTTCCTGACGGGGGTTGGCTGTGAGGCTACGTTTCGCCGTGCCAGCAGGACACCCGACTATTCATCCTCAATTCATGTTTATTTTATCAATTGTGGGCAGGTTGCTGCCATTTTCGTTACTTGGCGACGCTCCTTCTAGAATCTCTGCTTATTCACCCTCATGTTCACTCCCTATCGCAAGTTTCTGTTCTCTGGAGGTGTGTTCTGTTCATCTCATCGAGTGGAAGCCGGCAAAAATCATCCGGACACCTATGCTTCAGCTCGGGTATGCGAAAAAGCTGAGCCGAAAGCTAAATAAAAGCGTAGCGGGGGCGGAGAACGCCCGGTCGTGTCAGGAAATAGCTGTACGCGGTTCCCACCCACCGGTGAAACGCTAAATTTCTTTAAACAAGCAAACGGCCGTGAAATCTTGGTTTATCAAATAAGTTGCCCCTGTTTGATAGCAGGAAATAATGTTATGCGGCGGCAAATATTTTACTTTTATGAGAGTGTACGTCTACGACCTGCACAGTTAAAGCAGTATTTCCGGACCTTGTTTAACAACAACTCAGTATGAGGTATGGGAGCGCGTATTAAATGTCAACACGTTCGCGCACCGACAGCAGCAAGCCGTGCTTGAAAATTTGCCCTATCGCGAGCACTATCGGAGGCATTCGCTGATTGCGCAAACCCACTTCTGAGCGTATACGTAAGATGCATATTACCCCAATAGTTCCTAAGCTGCTTTATGGTAACGCAGGCTTCTTAACGGATGTTGAGTGCTGCAATGTGTCGAACCAACCACGCTTTCAAGATGGCGTGCCAGTAATTAACAAGCAGAGTTATATGTAAGGGGCACTGAATGAGACTTTTTTATTTAACTCGATGCAGCGGTGGCGTAGCGGTAGAGCCACCGCCTCGCGTGCAGAAGGACCGTGGTTCGAATCCCGGTGCTGGACAATTCCGACCGGGTTTTTTTTTAAAAATCCGCGTATTGATGGAATTGCAGAATGGAGCTTGGGGTGCAGCCTGACCCCGGCGACCATTGCCAGTAACGCACACCCTCACCAGAGCAGGATTGGCCACCCTGGTGTAGTAACGGCCACAACCTCCCATGAATACGCCAATTAACCCACTGTCCTCAGTCTCCAGTGGCTGCGAAGCAACTGACCACGGCGGCGGATAGACCTGTGACGCAGCAGAGGGTGCTAGGAATACCTGGACCCGGACAGGCCGCCATTGGAATCTGAACCTGGCAACGTTTAACACGAGAACCTTATTTAGTGAAGCGGGTCTACAGCTGTTCGAGGAATTAAAGGGCATTAAATGAGATGTCATAGGGCCTAGTGAGGTTAGGAGGACAGGTGAGACCTTTACGATGCTGAAAAAAAATCGCGCCAATCCACCCCGTGAATGTGGTTGGAAAGCAAAGCTGTAAACGGCATCCATAACGATTACCCATGCGACGTCACTTAAATTCACTCACATCGCTCTACAAATAGCAAAACCATAGAGAAGTGAAATGCACTTAACCACACCATTCATTACTTCAAAGAGATATTCATGTTAAGGTTAAATCAATGCATGAAGCAGGAACGGTGTTTGGTTGAGTTGTATTGGTGTAGCACAAGAATGGAGACTTTTTTTATAAAATTAAAGTAAGATCCAACCCGGTGTTAGACGATCTGTCTTCTCCGTCTCTGCGCCGCGGACGGAGGCGACGAGATTTGCGGCACAGAAGGAGGAGGAAGAAAGAGGAATATTTCTTTTCAGATTTCTGAACGGCCCAGAGTGCAGCCCTGGGGAGTGATTCCTTCTTCTGTAGGGCCCATATGCATACCGGGGAAGGTACGGTCTGTCTCAGAAGGCGATAATGCTGGGTTATCTCCCTCAACGTGACAAGCGGGTGACTGTCCTCGTGCAGCTCCATAGCACGGGAGGTAAAAGCGCAGGCTTGTTGGGTGGGTGTATTTGTTGCCCTCCATTGAAGCGTAGGGGGTGTCCAGATGAGCTGAATGGAACTGTTTGGGGAGTGGTTTTTTAGCACGCGCAGTGCAGGTCAGGACACCCAATCCTACTGGTAATTCCAGTAGGCTTTCTGGGAATCGGTGATTACCCTCCGAGCTCCTGGTTGAGCGCGAGCCAAGGTGATGGCTGCCTCTTCTGCTGCCGTCATATCTTGGGTCCTAAGCGAGGTACACGCAAGGAGGTTGGTTTTGGAGGTAGCCACGATGATGGCGTATTGCTGCCCTTCATGTTTGGAGGCGTCTGTGTAGATAACTGCATCGTCCCCACCGAGGGTGGTGTTTAGCGCTTGAGCCCGTGCTTTTCGGTGACCCTCGTCATGTGAGGGGTTCATATTTCTAAGCAAAGGGAGAATCTTTAGTTTTGGTCGCCAAGAGTCTGGGAGTACGTCAAGCGGAGTGACATTCAGCCAATCTGGTGAACCATGCGGTTACCCATCGCAGTTCTGAGTCGGACCTTCTGGTTAGAAAGATGGCCTTCTATCAGCTCTTCCACCGTGTTGTGGAGCTCTCGTGCTAAGCAGCCTTTGTGTGGACGCACTCATGAGAAGACCAATGGCCTGCTCGACCGCCTTTCTAATCATTATATAAAGCATCTCTATGTCTTCCTTGTCGACAAGAAGACAGGGGGTGGACGTAAGTAACTCCCGAGAGGAAAAAAGCTTCAAATAATCGAAAGGTACCGGATTTCTTTAGGCCTCGCTTCTTGGTGGCAACTTGCCTGATCATGTGTATGATTTGATTAATGCTGTTTTTGAGGCGCTGCAAGGAGACGTCACTCTTGGTGTTAGCCTCGAGATGTAGGCCCAGAATCTTGATGCTGGGGCTTGGAGTGATGGCCTGGCCATCAAGGAGTATTTGAATGTATTCCTTTGTTTGGCGTGAGAGCGGACGACAAGGAGCTGTGATTGTTTACGTGAACACTGGAGGCCACAGGCGTTAGCACATTGGCCTACTAGAAGTGAGATGCCATGCATTGGTGTGAGCTTCCTTTAATTTTTGTAACTGTTAGCACATGAGCAAGGTGCGCACAGGGCCACTAGACGGGCGTGAGTGGTGGCGTGAGAATTTTACGTGACATTCAGCGAGAACGCAGGGGGTAAACCCGTAGATGTGCTTGGTGAGTACACCACCTGTCTTCCCAGACTTTACGTGGGCTCTTAGCTAAATCGCTAAGACAACGGGCTTTCCCTTTGTTAGTCTATTAGTTCCAGGTTCGATTCCCGGCGGTGCCAGTAAATTCTTTTATTTGTTCGCTGGAGTTTTCTGGTGACACCAACGGTCGCGAAAGAACCCTTGGGGGGTAGAGGTAAAAAGCTTTGCTTTAAAATGGATACGTCCTATGCTACCGTGGTGTAGTAGACAGAAGAGAACTAGGAGTGGGATTTCTAGTCAATAAAAGCATAGCTGGCAACATAGAAGAACACTATAGCAATAACTAAAGGGCAGCAGGTGTAGAAATTGGGCTCACAAAGAGGTACAAACTCAAGGTGGTACAGGGCTACGCGCCCACATCCACCCACGACGACCAGGTAATGGAACGCCTCTATGAAGATGTGGAATCGGCAATGGCTAAAGTAAAAACACAGTATACCGTAGTTATGGGGGACTTCAATGCTGAAGTAGACAAGAACCAGGCTGGAGACATGGCAGTTGGGAACTATGGTCTGGGCTGTAGAAATAGCAGGGGACCTACTAGTCGAGTTCACAGAACGGAATAACGTACGCATAATGAATACCTTCTTCTGCAACCGGGAGAGCAGGAAGTGGACAGGGAGGAGCCCGGATGGGGAGCATAAAAATGAAATAGACTTCATATTATGCGATAACCCTGTTGTCGTGAAGGATGTGGAAGTGTTCGGAAGGGTAAGGTGCAGTGACCACCGCATGGTAAGATCTCGAATTAGGTTAGATTTGAGGAGGGAACGCAACAAGCTAGTACGAAAGAAGCCGAATAATGAGCTAACAGTAAGACGTAAAGTAGAAGAATTCAGGATCGTGCTGCAGAACCGATATTCTGCTCTTGCCAAGGAAGCAGAATTTACGACACAAGAAGCCAGCGACAACCTTACACGCATTATCACGGAGTGTGCAGTAGAAGTCGGAGGAACGATGGCTAAACAGGATACTGGTAAACTTACCCAGGAGACGAAAGATCTAATTAGGGAACGGCAAACCACGACAATCTCCACCCCAGCTGACAGAATAAAACTAGCGGACCTTTCGAAGTTAATCAGTAAGCGTAAGACAGCTGACATACGGAAGCATAATATGGAGAGGATCGAATACGCTGTAAAGAACGCAGATAGCCTGAAAGCAGTGAAGAGGCGTCTTGGGGAGGGGAAAAATCAAATGTATGCACCTAAAGACAGCAAGGCAATGTCATCACAAATACGGATAAAATAGTCACAGTAGCCGAGGAGTTCTATAGGGATCTGTACAGTAGCCGGGACATGTAGGATAATGCCGAACGAGAAATTAGTTCAGAGGAGATAGACATTCCACCAGCAACGTCCGAAGAAGTAAGAAAGGCTTTGAAAGAAATGAAAGGGGGCAAAGCACCTGGTGAGGATCAGATAACAGCAGACCTCTTAAAGGATGGTGGAGAAATTGTACTTGAAAAACTGGCAAACCTTGTGGGCCTGCTCTCTACGGCATGCCCAGGAATGAGGCACACTGCGGTTGCGTGAAAGAACTCTTTACTTACATCCTCCACGCTGTCGACCGTCCGGGCATACACACACACACAATCATCACACTCTGCCCCTCCCGAGTCCCGAGTCCCCGCGCGCGGTTCTTCAGCCCCACCGCCCGCTCCTCCCCATCGCTGCTCCCAAGGAGGTTGTATAAAACTTCTGGAGTGGAGGCCGCCCATAGCGGGCAACGCGTGGAGGTGAAGCCGGGCGAACCGGTCGGCGGCCATATTGCCGTGGGTAGAAAAGGCGCTGCGCCGGCAGGGACGCTTAAGTGCAGTCGCGTTTTTTTGGCTTTACAAGGGAGAAAACGATGGTAAGCTAGTATATCGATTACGATATTTGAGGACAGACTGAATTTTGCCTTACGCGCAAGGTTTTGACGTAAGATATGGTTCAAGCAGCGAGTTCGCCTGTGTATATCTTACGGTGGTCAACAGAGCTGTCGATGCGGGAAAACGCGCAGCGCTATGCTAAAGGCACCACCACTGATTTTATTTCAATAAACGTTTATTCGGTATAACTAAGGCTATAGACCGCCCCCTTCACATTAAAATTACCTCATGTTGCGCGCCATGGCAAGAGATTCCGCGTTATAAGGCTACTATTAGCTTTGATTTCACGCTGGAAGTGCGGGACACGCGAAAACGCGATTATTTGACGCTTGTTTCTTTTAGCGGCTTGGCTAGGATTAATGAATGCTTATTCATTAATGATTAATAAATAATAATGCAGTAGCGATTCGAATGGTTTTTAAGCAGTACTGCAAGAATCATATCCATCAGGATATTGCAACCTTTATATGTAGTGCAAATGCACGTTTTCTGGTTTAAACAACATGCCCAGTTTTGCCCTTGCCGAAGACCAAATTAGGCACGAGCTTTTCATTGATTGATTGGTTCATTGTGGGGTTTAACGCGCTGACGCAACGCAGGCAATGAGGCGCGCCGTAGTGGAGGGCTCCGGATTAATTTTGACCACCTGGAGGATCTTTAACGTGCACCGAAATCTCGTTCACACAGTAGTTTTCGCTTTTCGCCTTCACCAGAAAAGCGGCTGCCACGGCAGGGAATCCAACCCGCGTTCTAGGGATGAGCAGCACAGTGCATTAGCCAGCGGCGGGCCTATTTCCAGCTTTTCAATCGTATTTTGCGAAGTGGATTTGGCACACACTGAAGCACATTAAAGCAGGTTTTTTTTTTATTCCGCGTGCACTTTACAGAAGGCATGGGACTCCCATTGACTTTATTTTTCAAATCCAGGTGGTTACTTAATTGGATGCACGACTACACTAACCGCGCACGTTGGCACAATAGTAGCGTGCTATTGATAAGAAAACTACTCGCAGGAGGTTACTCAAGCAGCGTGCTATAGACCCTTTGCCAAATACTATCAGGCATAGCGGACAAGCGGAAGGCCAGTCGAGCAACATTGCGCGCGGCCATGATGAAGGAAACGGAGCGATTGTGCCGATATTGCCGGCTGCTCGGCTCAGCGCGCTCACGCATCGCCTAAGGTCGGACTTCACGGACTCGCGTACTGGGGTACTGGATGATATGGCGTCTGCGTCGCGGGGATTTGTCTTTCCTATCACCGGGTGGGACACCAATCTCTCTGGTATACCGCGTTTGAGCGACGAGCGCATCCGCGCCGTTTGCAGAGTGGGACGCAGCAGTGAGTCGGCATGACTCCTGCAGAACTCGTAACCGCATGTGGTGATAAAATCATAAAATCAAAACAGCAAGCAAACGCTCAGAAACCTACCCGATCAGACCGAACGCCGAGGTCACTACGTGCTACACACAAAACACAAGTTAGCCTGAATGGGAGTTTCTTGGTTGGAATACGTCTTTTAAACTCCTCACGACAGGCGGCCTGCTCCCACGTGTGGTAGTATGATGGTGGAAAAACTGCCAGTTTACACCGGGGGCCACAAGCCGTAGTAAATAAGCGCATTTACCACGGTTGTACCTCTTCACAAAACGCAGTATCTGGCTGTGATTACTGCGTTTGTCCTAATGGGAATAATAAAAACTCCCACGCCACCTCCATTTCCTTCTCCTCCTCCTTCACCCCTTCCTCCTCTACGCGTCCTTACAAAATGGCTGCCAGTTGGTGTCGTGTGTCGTGTGAGCTCCAGCGTCCCCGAAAATTTATGGCCAGTGTGAACTTGCGGCCGGACGAACGGATGTGAAGTGCTTCCCAACAACCGAAGCTCGTTGCGAACATTGTGGAACCAGCCTGGACTGACGTGCGACGGACTGCAACGTCGCCTCCGTGTCACCGACCTTCGAGCCGACGGAATACGCCAGCGAGCCGACGCGAGGCCTAAATGCAGTGATCGCTGAGAGTGGCTCGTTAAAAACAACGCGGTTGTGCCTCTGCGAGGTGGTTGAAGGTAAGATTTTCACGTTTTTTATTGTACGCAACATTTTGGGAGACTTGTGCCCCTTCTAGCATCAAATAAACTCAACGTGTTTCCCGCGCCACTGCACGGGCGATTCTCCGCCACTGGAGGTGAGCGTTGTGCGTGAAAGACGGCACCATGCCTGGAACGTCATTGGGGAGGCCGAACGGTGTGAAAGCAATGCGTATTTGCGCGGGTCTCGAGCAGAACACTCACTCATTCACACTCGCAAGCAGAATGAAAACTGTCCGAACTCTGGACGGCTGTTAGGTGTTTTTGTTAGGCTGTGTCTGTGGCTTACTGGCAAGCGAGGGTGCACGTTGGCCGGTCAAACGTCGCAGGGCGGCCGCTTTTTTGAGAAGTAGGTGTGGTGCCAGTCGCGCCTGCTACGAGGAGGGTGACTGCCGCGTGCCGCCGGCGATTAATTGCTTTCACTGGAAAGGGAGAAGGTCGGGGCTCCGTGGGAGCTCTCCGTACGCTAGGCGCGTGTAACTATAACCAGCAAACGCCATTTGAGGGAGCATTCTGTAGAGTCGACAGACGACTGCTTATTTTATTTATTTTTTTTTTTGAAGGGGGGCACGCGCAGGCGTCACACCGACCGAAATTTTTCCTTAACTTTCGGTCCGGGGAGAGAGGGGCAGTGCGGGGGGTAAAACCTGAAGCTCGTTCCCAGAACACTACACGCAAGGAAAAGAGGGAAAGGAAGCATTTCGAGAAGTTGGTCGCCACAAGGGTCGCGCACCTTTTTGAACAGCAGAACACTTCGTTTTGACGAACTAGTGACAAGTTCAGCGTCTTTACATTGCCGTTTCCTTTTTTTTTTCAGGTCAGATGCCCAATGTGCTTATGTATTTGTTACCGCAGATTTAAAGCGTTTTGCTATCCCTCTAATGAATGTGCTGCTGTGGCTTCCAGAAGAACGTGCCAGGGGGTGCGGCAACGTCAGCGTTTGGGAGGCAGGTGCAAGCAAACAGCGCACCGACGACATGCTGACCTCATTGTTTGAATGGCTTAAATTTTTTTCGTTGATGAGTGTTGTAGTAGATAAAGTTCTTACCAAGATACCTTGTGTTCTCGATGTAGGTGTTTTGTTGATTCAGTGTTTTTATTGTCTTATTAACGTGTTCACACGTATATCGTATTCATGTAATTTTTATGCAATAAATTGACTGTGCAGAAAACAAACTTTTCACGTTTCGCCATTCAACGTTTGAAGCGGAAAAAGACTAGAAATTACTTGATCCCCAACGAAAAATAAAAATGCGGCCTGTGCCCTTGTTAAGAACTCCCAAATGCAGTAATAAATTCCACTGCAGCGCATATATATGAAGCGCACAAAAACACACACACACATAAAAACCTCGAATGCAGGTCAACACTGCTCCCAATGCGCCCCCTGAAAACTCCCAGTTGGAGGAAACAATACACTCCCAATGGTACCCCTGGAAACTCCCATTGTAGTGGCAGTAAAATGAAACTCCCATATGCTACTGAAAAAACTGCCGAAATAATGGGAGTAAGGCGAAACTCCCATTGGAAGGAGTTTTGAAAACTCCGAATTGGTACTGAGTTATGACACAAGCCATTTACTCCCATTTCGGCTTATTTGTGTTCTGTGTGTACGAATGGCTCTATGAGAGCGCCGCGCAGCCGCGTTATGATGGAGCTGCGTTTTCTTTATCATGGCCGACGTTTGCGAATGACCTCAGTGTTGTCATCATGAAAGCTCGCGTATTTACTGCGTTGCCAACTTTTCTGAAAAGGGTCTATTGATAACAAAATCACGCGGACGAAGAACGCGGGAGAGCATTGCGGTGCATCAAAGACTTCTACGAAACAGCGCTAATGAGAAACGTCAGTGTATTCACGTATGGCCGGATGTAAAGGAAATGTATTAAACAAGAGTGCCTTGATTTTTTACGGTAACTGCCTTAGCAATACTCTGCAATTAAAGTAGTGCGGAAAAACAATTTGCGCCCCACATAGTTACAAACGTGATTTCTCGCAGCCAAGCGACTACAGGACCACCACAGCTACGAGCGAAAACATTCGCATATCTGCGTAAGCAAGCGCGTACGGTATGCTCAGTAAGCGGACGGCAGGTCCTACGGAAAATTTTCCCTTTACATCACGCACAAACGGCGGGCAAATGTGCACTCATAACGTTATAATACTAGTAATGCCCTCGAAACCCAAAACAAACAGATACCCTAGCTCAGTACTTACAGATGAAAAGTGATCCCCGACGCCTTCTTCGCGCGATTAGCGCAGCCGAACGCGACGCGCGAGCAGACCATTTCTGCTTTCTACACCTTTGGAGCACCCATCCGCGAACGAGGATCGAACGAACACGAGTTCTGCTGTTTGGCAAGAGAGAACTCGGAAGAATGACACATGGGGCAGAAAAAAATATCATTTTGTCTACTGTTTATTTTAGTTGTTAGCGCCCAAGAATGTAAATAATTACCAGATGTGTGAGCCCCCGGCGCACGCACCGGCGACTTGCGAAGCGCTTAACTAGAAACACGGAGAGGGGAGCCTAACCGAAACCACATGCGGCGAAATGAACGCGCGCAAGAAAAGCTCGGTGCGCTTGAAGGTAGCCGCATGAGAGAATCAACTTATAAAACAAAAGAAAAGAAAACAAAAAAGAACGGAAGCAAAAATATAACGTAACCCGCCGCAAAAACAAGTACATTATGCGACCAATGCAATGCGTCTGCTACCGCGGAACGAGTTTTCTACCCACGGCAAGATGGCGGTCGTCGGCGTCAGTTTTCGAGCACCATCTCCACTCCAGAAGTTCTATACAACCTCCTTGGCTGCTTCTGCCCCGTGTCCGCCAGCGCCATCCCTTGGGTGCCGACGTCTCCACGTCTTGCGGCCCGGTGGCCGCACGGAAGGCGAGGAGGGCAAGGGAAGGGAGCCCGCAGCGAGGGGCTCCGGGCAACACCCTCTAGGCTAGAAGGTGTGCCAAGGCGCTCCCCACAACCTCTATACGACATGCCTAATGACCGCAAGTGTACCGGAATCTTGGAAGAGCGCCAACATCATCCCAATCCATAAGAAAGGTGGCATGAAGGGCTTCAAAATTGCAGGCCGATCAGCTTACTGTCAGTCGTCTACAAGGTACTTACCAAGGTAATCGCTAACAGAATTTCTGCAACCTTAGATTCAGTCAACCTAAAGAACAAGCAGGGTTCCGTAAAGGCTATTCAAAAATGGACCATATTTACACCATCAATCAGGTGATAGAGAAGTGCGCTGAGTATACTGAACCCCTATATATAGCCTTCATAGATTATGAGAAAGCTTTTGACTCGGTCGAAACCTCAGCAGTCATTCAGGCGGTACGGAACCAGGGGTTAGATGAGCATTATGTAAGAATACTAGAGGATATCTACAATGGGTCCACACCTACCATCATCCTCCATAAGGAGAGCAGTAAAATACCTATAAGGAAGGGTGTCAGACAAGCAGACACAATCTCTGCAATGTTATTAACTGCATGTTTACAAGAAGTATTCAGAACATTGGATTGGGAACAGGTGAGAGTAAGGGTTAATGTAAAGTGCCTCAGTAACCTCAGATTTGTTGATGACGTTGCCTTCATAAGTAACTCGGGAGACGAACTGCAAGGCATGCTTTCCGCACTGGACAAACAGAGTAGGACAGTGGGCCTGAAAATTAATATGCAGAAAACTAAAGTAATGATCAATAACCTCGGGACAGCACAGCGGTTTGAGATAGGTGGCGAGACAGTGGAAGGGGTAAGCGAATATATCTACTTAGGCCAAGCTGTGACCCCGGATCCCAACCATGAGGCAGAGATAATTAGAAGGATAAGAATGGGGTGGAGTGCATTCGGCAGGCATTCTCAGATAATGAATGGCAGCCTACCATTGTCCCTGAAGAGGAAAGTGTATGACAGCTTCATCTTACCGGTACTCACCTACGGGGCAGAAATTTGGAGGCTCACTAAGAGGGTTCAACTTAAATTCAGAACGACTCAGCGGAAAATGGAGCGGAAGATGATAGCTGTAACATTAAGGGACAAGAAGAGAGCGGAGTGGGTCAGGTAACAAACGCCTGTTAAGGACATATTAGTAAAAATTAAGGGCATGTAATCGAAGGCAAGTAATCGGCATGTAATCGAAGGCAAGATAACCGTTGGTCATTAAGGATAACAGAGTGGATCAATAGAGAAGGCAAGCGTTGCAGGGGGCGGCAGAAAATTAGATGGGCAGATGAGATCAAGACGTTTGAGGGGATAAAGTGGTCGCAGTTAGCACAGGACCGGGGTAATTGGAGATTAATGGGAGAGGCCTTTTCCCTTCAGTGGGCGTAGATAGGTTGATGGCGGTGATGATGATGATGATGATTATGATGACGATTATGATTGTTATGATGATGATGATGATGATGATGATGATGATGATGATGATGATGATGATGATGATGATGATGATGATGATGATGATGATGATGATTTAACTGGCCATTATTCAGTGCAAAGATTTCCGATGGTTGCATCCGATCCACGTTCCTTCACCGAGACAAATATTTTGATACCCCACACGCCCTACCGGCATCACTTTGAGTGTTAACCCTATGTTTGACTAGCCATGACTACATCATGATGATAGGGAGGACGCAATTCTTTATTTATTCCACGCGATTTCCCTCATCGAGACCTTTACCTTGATACCCAACAAGCCCTATTGGCTTCACTCTAAATTTTCACTCAATCCATGACTCACCAAGACAATCTCATAACTATAACCAGAAAGCACTTTTATCTTTGTACCACGTGATTCCTCTCAACCAGACATTTAATTTCATACCCCACACACCCAAGCAGGATCATTTAGAATTTTAATCGAATTTGACTAACCATGACTCTTATGACTGTAAGCAGGACGCATAATTTATATGCCCCACGTGATTCCTTTAACTGAAACCTTGAATTTTATACCCCACGTGCTTAAGCGGCCTCACCTTGAATTTTAACCCAATCTATGACTCATCATGGCTATCTCATGATTAAAGCCATGAAGCCTTTTTTATTTGTCCCACACCATTCCCCTCATAAAGATAGTAAATTTGATACCCTACATGCCCGAGCGGGGTCACTTCGAATTTTAACCCAATATAAGACTCGCCATGACTATCTCATGACTAGAGACCGGAACTTTAGGCACGAAAAATTACGGTTTTAGGCGCCTGTAATAGCCACTGAAAAGTGTTATTTAGGCATTTATAGGCACCAAATATTGTCGTTTAGACACATATAGGCCCAATTCGTATTTACTTGAGCAGTATATTGTGCGACAAATTTCTGGCGCAGTAAGAACTGCGGATAAGTATTGTATAGTGGGAAAGTAATTTTATTTTATTAGTGAAAATAAGTCACACAAAAGTTGCTATTTTAATGGATTTACGTAAAATACAGGGTGATTCGACAACAAAAGAAAAGAGTAAAAGCAATGGCAAGCCACACCCATCGCAATTATTTGCGGCTTGAAGTTGTACGTCATTTTGGTCGATAAATTGTGCGCGAAAAAAAACAACACTCAACGACCACTGAAGTTGGAGGAGCGTGCTTGTTCTTAGGGGCGCTTCATGAGCTGATTGCACCTGAAATATCAATATGTTTGGTGCTCAGGACCTTCGGCAGCTCTTTTACTACAGGGAATCCAGGAATTTTATGTCAGAAAGAATGGCAGATTGTCAGACAGGAATGGCTCTATCAGGAACCGGGCCTTTGGGGATTGTGGCAGGTAAGTCCTGGACCTCCGAAATCAGCTGAGCATTCTTAGTCAGAGCGGCGCCCAAGCTCTCAGCTGCGGAAATGTTTTTGTCTAAGAGTGTGAAATAAGCACACAAATGTTCCAAGTAACTTTCATGTGTACCGTGGTGTAAACAATTTCGGTTGCAAGGCTTTTGTCGTTTGCGATGCTGTTAGTAGCTCCGGCGAGTGTATTTGTAGTAGTTTTCCGCCTTTAGCCGAGTTTTTAACTCGTAGCAATGGGCTGTGGTGGAAGGGGGATAATCGGTAACTGCTGCTTGAAGACACAACTGCAAGCCGAAGAAAGATCTTAACTGCAGGTATGTATTCGTTGACGGAGTAGAACGACCTACTCAGCCCTTCACAGCACCGTTGAATACCATAGATTCATCGGTGCCGTGGTTTTTTATTGTGTTAGCAATGGATGGGGCATATGGGCAAAAGTTATCGCCGTTGGTCCGCGGACACAGCGCGTCAGAAGGTCATAGAATAAAACAGCTCTTGTGGACAACGATGACGTCGGTGAGGTTGGCTGCGGTTGGATGCGTACGGGACTCTGGCCGTTTGGTCGATGTGGCGAGGTCTAGGTGGCGGTAGCTTGTAAACGGTTTGCGTTTCTGGGCTTGTTTGGCACGGCTCGCGGATTTTATTTATTTATTTATTTATTTATTTATTTATTTATTTATTTATTTATTTATTTATTTGTTTATTTATTTATTTATTTTGCAAACGGGGTGCGACAAACACTTTGTTACGGGCCACTGAAGCGAAAACAGTCCGTGCAGACCACCGACTCGAAAAACCAAAAAAAGGCATATATAACACAAAAAAGGCATTTTAGGGGCTCAAAAGCCCATATAGGCTTATATAGTCAGAATAGGCGCTGTTGTAGTTCTTCTCTCTTACGAGCTTGCAGATAACTTGCCTAGCAGCATAATCTATACGAAAACAAGTTACCGCTCTTCAGCACGTATCGTTACGGGGTGGCGAGGCCACGCGTGCAGGAGCCTAAAACAGAAGGTGCTTCCACTTTTAGTTCCGTTTCCAGACTGACTTTATTGGCAGAATCGAGAGAGAAGGAAAAGAAGTGTACATACAGAAAAGAATGGGGAGGGTGGCTGCAGGCATCCACCGCCACGCAAGAGTTCTTTTCGGAGCGGGCGGCGTAAGAGAGTCGTCTTCATTTCACAGCGTTCACTCACTGCGCGCACAACACACACACACACACACACACAAACCCAGACATAACTCTCGTGCGCCGGCGTCCTCGGGGAAACAGACGTCCCTCGAAGGGGTCTCCCCGAATTCCGGTGGCCGCCCCGAAGAGCGTCTGCGGCGATCGCACGAGGTGTCGAGTGACGGGGCCCAGGCGCTTTACGTGACCCGCTGGAGGCAGGCAAGCCTGTGTGATCTTCGTCTGCGTGTGGCGCCGACGCCTCCTCGGTCTCTTCCCCCGCGTTGTCTGCAGCTCCTTACAATAATACAACAATCTCCCCCGGATGAGCGTTTTCTTGCGCTCATGGTTTTTCTTTTTTTTTTTAAGGTTCCAAGGGATACAGCAACTGTACGGGCCGTCTGACCTCTGCTCCCCCGGGTAGCCTGAGCTTGCAAGATCGCACGAGGCCATCTCTTCCCTTGAAGGTTTCCGTGATTCGACCGGTTTTCCATAGATGCCTTTTGAGGTGATCTTCCTTTAAGGACACCAAGTCACCAGCTTATAGGCCACTTGACACGGTAGGCTTGCTTAGGTGTGCCGATCTCAGCTCCAACAGGTACTCTTTGCGCCACCTTCGCCAGAAGTAGTCCGCGATGGTGCTGCGGTATCTCCAGCGCCGAACAAGTTGCTGGCCACCTAGAGATGTTGCGGCCGGAAGACGATGCGGTGGCAGAGCAGTGAGTTTTCGCCCCACGAGGAAGTGACCCGGCGACAGCGGTTCAGGCTCATCAGCTTCGGAATAAACGAACGTCAATGGACGCGAGTTGATGACTGCCTCCACCTCGTTGAGAATTGTTGTCAACTCTTCGAAGTTTAGGCTGCTCCGACCCAGCACCTTGCGCAGCGACACTTTTACCGATCTCACCAGGCGCTCCCAAAATCCACCCCACCAAGCGGCCTTTTCAACTATGTATTTCCACCTAATTCTGTGGTTAGCGAAGTAAGATAGAGTTTCTTCCGACTGCAGTGAGTCGAACATCAACTTGAGGTCTCTTGATGATCTTTTAAATGTGAGCGCATTGTCAGAGTAGACCGTAGTGCACATTCCTCGACGTGCCACGAAGCGCTTAAAGGCCAATAGAAAGGCGGTAGCCGAAAGATCACTGACAAGCTCGAGGTGCACTGCACGCGTTACGGCACATGTGAAGAGGGCGATGTAACATTTCTTCGTCCCACCGCTCTCCCGACACATCAGCGGGCCAGCGAAGTCCACTCCAACGACGTCAAACGGGTTCCCCTGTGTTACTCTATCGGCAGGAAGCGGTGCCACTTGCTCGGACGCCGGGGGACAACTTTGTTTCCGACACTTCAGGCACTGATTTACAACTTTCTTCCTGAGGATCCAGTATGACTCTCTCAATTGAGCGAGGGTGTCCCGCACGCCGGAGTGCAACAGCTGTAGGTGTTCTCTCTGTATGAGCAGGGAAGTGAACGGGTGGTCGCCGGGGAGCACTATTGGATGCTTCGTACTTTCGCTGTTCTGGCTGAAGTGTAATCTCCCCCCTACCCTCATGAGCCCGTCTTCATCGATGTACGGGTTAAAGAGGTACACAGGAGATTTCTTCGAAAGCGGTCTTTGAGTGAGCAGGTTCGAGATGTCGTCGCCAAAGGCTTCTTTTTGGATGGTCGCCAACCAGTACCTTTCAGAGGTGATTATTTCTTCAGCTGTGAGTGACCCCTTCCTTTTTTCATCTTTCTTCCGGCAGTTGTCCACAAAACGTAGGACCCAAGCAGTCACTCTAAGTATCCTGTTGAACGAACTATGATTCTTGAGATTCAGGATCGGGTCTTGCGATGGAGACATCACTGGCATTGCAGCCACTCTCATTTCCTCTTTGTAGGAATCCGCTTGTTGTGACGCCTGATTACCCAGCATCGGCCAGCCTGACTCATCATTCAGTAGCCACTGGGGCCCTCTCCACCATACTGCGCTCTGCACCAATGCCGAGGGCAGTATGCCGCGTGTTAAGAGATCCGCAGGGTTGTCCGCTCCAGGGCAATGCCCCCAATCTTCAGGGTTGGTCAGTGTTTGCAACTCTGTAACTCGGTTAGCCACGAATGATTTCCATCGGCTGGCGGAACCCTTGATCCAGTACATAGCCACTGTAGAGTCCGTCCAGAGTCGTACCCGAGCGTGCTCCATTCGCAGCGTCTTCACGAGGCATTGGCACAGCCGCGCGCCTATTAGGGCTCCCATTAACTCGAGTCGGGGCAAAGAGAGTCGTTTCAGAGGTGCCATTCGGGTTCTCGCCATTATCAAGCTGACGCCTACCTCTCCCAACGCTGATGTAGTTACGATGTATGCAACGGCGCCGTAGGCCTTGGGGCTTGCATCACAGAAAACGTGCAGCACTTTCTTTGTTTGATCGTCCCCGAAATCCGCGGCGATCATGCGTGGCACTGTAATCTGTTGAATGAGCGGAAGCTCGCTGCACCACTGATCCCACTCGGTTTGCAAACTACTTGGCAGAAGTTCATCCCATTTTACTCCCAGCTCCCACAGTCTTTGAAACATCATCTTAACATTCACTGTGGTGGGGGACAGGAATCCAAATGGATCGAAAATTCTCGCTGACACTTGGAGCACAAATCTCTTATTGTCCACTCTGGCGGAGAGAAAATCGATGAGGGCGGTCAACCTGTATTCGAACACGTCGCTTTGGGGGTTCCAGCCCACTCCCAACACCTTTGCGGCCGCAGCATGTCCGAAGTCATTGTATTGCTGCTGAACAGCACCCTGTTCCAATGAGTTTAGCAGCTCGGTATCGTTGGACATCCACTTGTGCAGTTTCATTCCTGCTTGTCCCATAATAGTAGTTGCCTCCTGGCACAGCTTCGTCGCTTGTTCTCGGCTGTCCACTCCAGTCACGAGGTCATCAACGTAAAGGTGACTGCGTAGGATATCCGCCGTTCCGTCGTACTGTTCAGGCAGGTTTCTTAGGTGATGGTGCAACGTCGCTGCCAAAAGAAATGGGCTTGAAGTTACGCCAAAGGGCACTCTTGTCATTTGGTAGGTCACGACTGGAGGAAGTTCTTCCCCGATCTTTGGCGTTCCTTCGTACCACAGGAAACGCACCGCGCTCCTATCCGTCTTGGCCAAAGATATCTGCAAGAAAGCCTTCTCGATGTCCGCAACAATAGCGATGTTATGGGTGCGGAATCTGGTCAGTACGTCAATGAGCTCAGGATTCAAATTTGGCCCACTCTCCAAAACGTCGTTCAGAGAGGGGCGATTGTTGGTGCTTGACGAGGCATCGAAAACAACCCTTAGCTTAGTTGTTTGGCTGTCATGATGTACAACAGCTTGGTGTGGCATATAGTACACTGGACTTGTACTGCCTTTGTTTTCTCCCACCTCCTCCGCGAAGCCCTTCTTAATGTAGTCACGGATGGAAGTATCGTATTCTTGCATTAGGTGCTCGCTCTTGCTTAGGCGTGTTGTTAGAGACTTTAGACGCCTGGCAGCACATTCTTGGTTGTCGCTCAATTCCGTTGCTGTTGGCTTCCACGGGAACGATACCTTGTAGCGACCGTCTTCAAACCGGACCGTTTCTTTATGATGCTGAAGAACGGCATCTTCGGGACAAACTCGTTCGGTTTCGTTGATACCAAGGTGCTCAAGCTCCCAGAAAGACCGGAGTTGTGAAGCTATCTCTTTGTCTGTTTCTTCACTCACACTCGCTCTCATCACACTTGTCGCAGTGGAACAAATTGCCGTAGATCGGGTCGTGCCAACCTCGCCTTGCAGAGTCCACCCAAAAGCAGTGTCCACTGCCATGAGCTTACGAGCCAGTCGCCTGACCGATCCTGTGACCACTGCCCAGTAGAAATCAGCACCAATCAAGAGACCGATCCCCTCGTCACTGTGATCACCATGTGAAACGTCTGCGACTTTCATTCCTTCCTCTAGCATTCGCAAAACGTCTGCGTCCGACGGAGCAGGCATGAGATCTGCACATATGCAGGGCACCTCGAGAGCTTCAACCCGCACCTCTGTTCTGTCATGCTGGCTTCGGAGCCAGAGCTCGACTCGACGTGACTTGGTATGCCTCGCAGCTTCCGCGCCTCCGAACGTAAAAATGTTCAGCTCCTCTTCGCCTAGGACCTTCAACTGCAGATTCTTGGACAGGTCGCTTCGTATGAATGTACGTTGGCTACCTCCATCAAGGACAAGTCTCACCAGTGTACGCGTTTGTTGGCCCTCAGCCCAAGCCTTTGCTGTCTGAAGAAACACCTGTGATCCGTGATTACGAGCATCCAGTGACGACTGCAACACTGTCTTTGGCTCTGTCACTGTTGTTACGGTTGCATTCTCTTTGGCCGTGTTGTCAGCGCCCGACATGTTGGGATCACACAACGTGGTGAGATGTTTCCCTCCGCAACTTGCGCACTTCAACCAGCTGGCTGTTCGGCATTCTTTAGACCTGTGTCCTTTTCTTGTGCAGCGAAAGCAACGGTTGTCGCGCTTTAGAAGTTCCCGCTTTTCCGAAACTGACATCCGAGAATCACAGCTCCCAGCGTCGTGATTGGAAGAGTGGCAGAACACGCATCCTATACTGTCTTTGTCCGTTACGGCGTTCAGCAAAGCAGCAGAAGGCGCATGCGATCCTTTGAAACCACTCTTGTGTCGGTTGGGAGCAGCGGTAGGCTCGCGGTGTCTGGAGTCAGCTGCTTGTATCTTTTCGCGCGTTTCTACCTCTTTTCTTAGGAAAAGCAAAAATGTTTCTACCTCGCTGCCCTCTTTAGTTTCATCGTGCCTTCTATAATATTCGAGGCAGAGATCAGCTGGCACAGCCTTCTTGAGTACGGTCAGCAATAGCACGCCGTATTTGCTAGCACTCACTCCCAATGCGGCTAAACTTCTGACTTCCGTCTGCACTTCGTCGACGAGCCCACGCAGTTTGTCGAGGTTTCGTACATCCTGAACCGGCTTCACATGAAGCAAGCGCGACATGTGCTCCTCGATTATCATTTCCTTTCGGCCGAATCTTTCTTGAAGGATGGTAAGGGCTACGTCATAATTTGCCTCTGATAGGTCAAGCCCTGCGATGGCCGCCGCTGCCTTCGCGGTCATGTAGCTGTTCAGATATTTAAACTTGTCAATTTTTGACAAAATGGGGTTGCTGTGGATAGTAGAGTTGAATTGGCTCCAAAATCCTTGCCACTTTCTCAGTTCTCCTCCAAATTTAGAAATTTCCAATTTTGGAAGCCTCACGACTTGCACAGGGGGAACCGGAGTCATGCTCGTTTCTGCCTGCTGCCTGGGATCTGTCTGCCGCGTTGCTGCAGTAGCTGCTGCCTTTTCATTGCCGGACTTCAGATCTTTTATCCAGCTTCTGACTTCGCTTTTGGCTACGATGATTTTCTCAGCGTAGGATTCAGCGCTTGCTACATCGTCTTCTAGCTCTTCCACTTCAATGACTGTATGGATTTCTTCATCCAGTTCTTTCAGAGATCTTTCTTTAAGAGAGAGAAGGTCCAAATTGGATTCCAGCTCACCGATTGATGCGGAGTCCCTCTTGTCGGTGATGTCGTTGATCAGCTTTGTAGTCGACGATCGCACCACGGTCCGCTTGCGTTTGAGGCGGCTGACGTCCATCTTTTTTGAAGTCCCTCCTCCCGGGTTTCGGCACCAGAAAATATTGTTGTAGTTCTTCTCTCTTACGAGCTTGCAGATAACTTGCTTAGCAGCATAATCTATACGAAAACAAGTTACCGCTCTTCAGCACGTATCGTTACGGGGTGGCGAGGCCACGCGTGCAGGAGCCTAAAACAGAAGGTGCTTCCACTTTGAGTTCCGTTTCCAGACTGACTTTATTGGCAGAATCGAGAGAGAAGGAAAAGAAGTGTACATACAGAAAAGAATGGGGAGGGTGGCTGCAGGCATCCACTGCCACGCAAGAGTTCTTTTCGGAGCGGGCGGCGTGGGAGAGTCGTCTTCATTTCACAGCGTTCACTCACTGCGCGCACAACACACACACACACACACACACACACACACAAACCCAGACATAACTTTCGTGCGCCGGCGTCCTCGGGGAAACAGACGTCCCTCGAAGGGGTCTCCCCGAATTCCGGTGGCCGCCCCGAAGAGCGTCTGCGGCGATCGCACGAGGTGTCGAGTGACGGGGCCCAGGCGCTTTACGTGACCCGCTGGAGGCAGGCAAGCCTGTGTGATCTTCGTCTGCGTGTGGCGCCGACGCCTCCTCGGTCTCTTCCCCCGCGTTGTCTGCAGCTCCTTACAATAATACAACAGGCGCTAAAGAGCCCATATGGTAAAAATAGGCATCATAGGCACAATAAAGTATGGCTTAAAAGGCTCCCCTTCCCTTAGTTCATGTTTATATGTTAAATAGGCTTGATACGGACTCAAGGAAACATAGGCATTTTGCCTAAAGTTCCGGTCTCTACTCATGACTATAACCAGGAAGCATCTTTGTATTTGACCCACGTTATTCCCCTCATCAAGACCATTAATTCGATATCCAACACATCAAAGCGGCATCGATTTGAATGTTAACCCAAACAATGACTAGCCATGACTATCTCATCACATAGCCATACCGCATTTTTGTCCCATGTGATTTCCCTCATCACCCCCTTCAATTTGATTCCCCGCACACCCTAGTGGCATCAGTTTGAATTTTAACCCAATTTCTGACGCATTATGACTATGTCATATGATAATAATCAGGAAGCATTTCGGCATTTTTCCCACGTGATTCCCCTCATCCAGACCTTTAATTTCATACGCCACACGCTCTAGCGCTATGAATTTCAATTTTAACCCAATCTATATGACTTGCCATGACTAGGTCATGATATAACCATAACGCATTTTTGTCCCACTTGATTCCCCTCATCTAGACCTTGAATACGGCTCCCCTCACGCCCTCGCGGCATCCCTTTGAATTTTAAACCAATCTATGACTTATTATGACTGTCTGATGACTATACACAGGAAGCATTTTTTAATTTACCTCGCGTGATTTCGTTAATCAGGACCTTTAAATTACCTTACCCACCTTAGCGACATCAGTTTCAATTTTTATACAATCTATCTCATAATGCGGTCATTATTCTATCTAAACGGGCGTCGCCCAGTCAGTTCAGTTGATAACTTATTTGGGGACAGCCGCCCTTCCTTGCCCCCGGCGCTCACCCCTTCCTTTTTGACCCTAGCACATCAAACCGTAACAGAAGCAGGCGAACAACCAGCAAGCAATCGCCGCCGTGTGCTTTCCCACCACCCTCTCCCACCTTCTTAGAGGATTCATCAAAAGGAAAAGGTGAGATAACCCTTTTTTTGCGAAATCACCAGTCGATTATCATTCACACGCCTTGCCGCTAAATCAGACACCTCCTACCCACCACCACCCGCCGCGGTGGCTCAGTGGCTAAGGCGTTGCGCTGCTGAGCACGAGGTCGCGGGTTCGATTCCCGGCCACGGCGGCCGCTTTTCTGATGGAGGCGAAAAGCAAAAACGCCCGTGTGTACGAGATTTCGGCGCACGTTAAAGATCCCCAGGTGGTCAAAATTAATCCGGAGCCCTCCACTACGGCGCGCCTCATCGCCTGCGTTGCGTCGGCGCGTTAAACCCTACAATCAATCAAATCAATCCTACCCACCACCCCCCTCCCTCCCCACCAACCGATCATGCGCATCGCGAATGCTGCTGTACCCACAGCTAACCTGAATTGCGAGCCCAAACCGACACATGAAACTTAACAGCCAACCATAGCTGCCTCCTATGCTACTCATATGTACTCAGTGCTGAAAATGTACTGAAACTCGAAATGTACTCAGTACTCAAAAATCAAAATGTACTCAAACTCGAAATGAACTCAGAACCCACCAGGTCTCAGGCGTCTCAGGCGTACTCAAACTCAGTCGGGCTCAAACTAACTCAAGCTCAAACTCACCATGCCACACTAGCCTCGCGCTCTCTGAAACTAAACTCATTTGTGAATTTGAGTTCAAATGAGTCAGAGTGAGTGGACTCATTAATGATTCTGCCGATCTCTGCTAAAATGCATCCCATAAGAGATAAAAATCTATGGATAGTATCTAATTGCAGAAATTTTAAAGCAACATTTCGAGATTTATGCGGTCTTGTCACCGCCTCGAGCTGTGTCCAGCACACGATGAATGGCTTTAAAAAAACTAAAAATAGGTCGCCACATGACCCCAGACAGGGATCACATAAAAATCCTCGGCATGGCACTACAGACTAGCGGCGAAGACGTTCTCAAAATCACCAAACTATCGGAAATCTTCCACCATTTGACCCGCGTTGTAAAACACCTGTACAGGTAAAAACAGGATAAAAGAAGCAGAAACAACAAAACTTGCGCAGGCACTTATCATAAGCTGGATATCATTCAGCCTGCCGTTCGAGAAATTTGCCTGCACTGAAGAAGGCCGAATAAACCCCATAACTAAGGCAGCATATAGGGCAGCCCTCAACCTCCCAATTGCTACGACCACCGCAAGTGCCTTTGAATTGTGTCGTATAAATACATTTGAAGAAATCCTGGAGGCCACTATCCTAGAACAAAAGAATCGTCTGGGAAGAAAAACATTGGGGCCGGTCATTTTATGAAATATAGGCGTTGTATCGGTGAAATATCTATAATAGATATGTCACCGATACAGCGAGACTCTATGAAAGCCCTCTCAATACCAAAAACCACATATACAAACCTACTCAAAGACAGGTGACAAGCCAGGATCAAATTACTTTGAGGAAAGTTCACATATTATGAAAACTTTGTATACGCTGACTCCAGGGGGTTCAAAAGTACGACGGCAGCAATGGTCGTAGTAGACTACTGTGGCCATCACTGTGACTTCAATACCCTCCTACACGCAGGAACGGAAAAACTCGAACCCGGAGCCATACCCTTGGCGATCCGCCTAGCGGAAGAATCCAATAGAACTATGTTACATACGCTCAAAAGGCCATTATTCTCTTGGCTGCAGGGAGAGTACCTAAACGCCTGAGAAAGATTCTCCAGTCCACAACGATAAAAGTTCACATCACATTAACACGCACACACAATCACAAGTGTCTCGAAGGGAATGACGCAGCCGGCCGAGATCCGCGCGAACTTGCATACCGTGCTCCCCGTTGACGACGACTACCACACTCCCCTCCCCGAAAATACAAAACATTTCCTCATCCTACGCGCAGGAACACCATCGTTTCGCGTGAAGAATCGCAAGCTCTGCACAAGATACCAACCAACACATACATTCACAACTCTAGATAAGCAAAGAGGTTGGGTAGAAAGCGGACGACATTAACTTAAAACTCTGCTTAATACGTGGAAACCCCCATTTTCTTCTACACGAACTGGTCCTACCCGGGCAATGGACTGAAACATTATATATGCCACTTACATCAGCACATGGCAGGCTTCCCTGAGCAGTTTGTCGCCTTAAGATGAGCGTGAGCTGATTCTGGGGCCGCGGACTTCCAATGCAGCACTTGGTGTCTATCTCTTTTACCCCCCCCCCCTTTTCCAAACTTTCCTAATCTTGCTCAACATACGTCTCTCTCTCTCTCTCTCTCTCTCTCTCTCTCTCTCTCTCTCTCTCTCTCTCTCTCTCTCTGTTTTATAAATAACAAAGGCGTTCATTCAGACCCCGACGCTAGAGAATAGAAGACACTTTGAAACACTTACACTCGTTTTCTCGCTCAAACAGTCCAACTACACGCAGTCGCAACTAATCGCGCCCACACGCTCAGCCATAAAAGCGAAGATGGCCTCTGCCATTCCTGTGCCGTGGTGATTAAAAACCGTTGGGGCTAGTTTAGCTCTCGTCACTGAACTTCAGAGCTTGTAAAGCATAAATGGTAAATAGAGCAACTCCGTTCCAAACGCTCCCTCGACGCCGAAGTAGCCCTAAAGGTACATGTCACCTCTAACTTTTTTTTATTTTTTTTTTCCATATGGCAAAAATTGTAGGCCTACGCTCGGTGTGCCACCGGAGAGAATCTTCTGGATCCTAGCCTTCGACAGCTTCGCTGTGAAAGGTTAGCCGCTTTTTAGATAGATGTAGAAGGAGGTGTTAAGAACGAAAAACTACGCGGGCCCATACCCGGGTAGTTTTCCATATCGGCACGTGGCACAAAACAATTCGGGGCAAGGCGAAGTTGAATGAGCCCATTCGTTACTACGTTGACTAGGTAGATTGACTGTAAGTAGACGTACTGTCATGGACAATTTAAATACAAACCGCGGAGCGCATGACCGAGGATACCTGTGTTTTCACGTGGCAGGGGCCGTGGAAAACGCACGGAGATGCGCAGTTGAGATGGCGGGAGCGAGGCTGCGTGTCCCACTGCGATATGTTGCCCTCTGCTCGCTCGCATGCTTGCCTTGTCGCCATGCCGCAAGAGCACTGAAAACAATTGTTAGCGATGCGGCGCGAGATAGAATCTGCGGCCGCTGTGTGCTCTGCTCACACGAGCGCCTGCTCCCCGTATGTGCCGGCGTCATATTGCCGACATAGCTTTGCATATGGGTGCAATAACTTGAGCAAAAAACGATGGACACCTGGGTCACGCCAAAACCATGCTCAGTGCTGCCCGTTCCGCAGATTTCTACAAGCACTGAGGTGCCTGTTTAAAAAAACACGGTAAAATCGGGCCGCCAAATTGTTGTTCAAGGGCAACTGGCGTTAGAATGGTTGGACCTGCCGCACTTCTTAATTTTTGTTCATATTAAAATTCTGCCAGTATATTTTCCCAGCCCACGCAATGCTTAAACTTAATGTATAATGCTGGAAATGAATTCTGGTGGTATATATATATATATATATATATATATATATATATATATATATATATATATATATATATATATATATATATATATATATATATATATATATATATATATATATATATATATTTTTTTTATCTACAAGCAGCGAACTCGCGGAATGACTCCGCCATGACTACTCCGTTAAACAAAGGCGCATTCTTGTTGGCGGCCAGCTCACTGTTCAATTCCCGAGCCACTGCAACACGAACGCAAAACATTGCTTTGCCATAAAAAAGTTAGGTGGCAGGCATTTATTTTTGTCTCCATTTCTGTGCGCTGGTTTTCTTCAAGAAAGCATAATGAGCTCAACAATGAGCGGAATCAATATGGTTGGATTGTTAAATAAATATTTTTGCTACCATGGATGGTCATTTTCCGACCCTAAAGGCACACGTGTTGCACGCCTGCTGTCTTCAGGCAAATGGGCATCACTTATTAGAGTATTGTCAACCTTAGTTCCGGCTTTATAAGACGCACAGCACATCAATCGGCTACGTGTGCGGTGCAGAAGTTCGCACGGGTGCTGCTCCTCCATTTGCGGCTTCGCATTTACCGCCGGAGCGTAGGGGTGGTGGCAGTAGCACGGGGGAAACCCGTAAGAGGGCGCTACCAACGCGAAGCTCGAGCGCCCGGCTCGCCAGTCGCGAGGGTCACAGCGCGACCGCTTTTCTCCGGGAAGGGCAGGGGCGAGTTTGGGAGGTGTCTGCGCCCTGTTATCCACTCTCTCCCGCTCTCTCCCTCTTTCTAAAACATTCCTAGCTTCAACGGCGGTTCTCTGGCGCTTTTTCGCCGCCGGCCGGCATCTGGATGGACGAGGGCCGTTAGCGCCCGGGTGACACCGGTCCCAGCCGAAGGCGCCGGTGACAGCTTCGACGCGGGGGTCTTCGTCGCGCTGCAGGCGCACAACGCGTTCGGCGCGCGTTCAGAGCGCATGAGGCGCCGGTGCTTCCGAGTCATGGTCAGCGCTGGAGGAATCCTGCAACTCCCAACGTGACCGAAGCAGCCGCCGCAGGTGAGCATCACCGCTTCCGGTGCCGCTTTCTGTGGGTTATTTGCTCGGCAGATTACCCAAGCGCCACCTGAATGGGGCACGTGGTGACAGCTTGGGAAAGAAGTGGAACTAGAACAGGCAGAGCGCCTCGTGTCAGCAAGATCAGCCGTGTCTTGCACACGCCTGATTTTGCTTCGCGCAAGCTTAGCCTTACTTGTCAGTGGGCCGAAAGAAGCGAGCGTACTCCCGCTGAAACGCTGGAGACAATTCGACCGGAACAATTTCGGCCCAATGGGGAAACGTGCAAAGACAGTCTTGCACGCCGCTGTTCACTACAATCAGCGAAAAAGGGCATTTTGGCGACTACCTTTGCGCATATCGTGTCAGCCGTCATAACTACTGTGTGAATTGTCTCGCGTGAGCTGTGTGGTGGCAGTTTCCGGGAAGTTCGTTTCTTTTGTTTCCCACAGCTGGACTTCTCCAGTCTGCATGCTGAGTGCTAAGCTTAAGCGAAAATCTGCCACGAGGGAATGATTTTATGGCGTTCTTTGCGGTTGATTGTCGTATGCCATGTGCGGCCTCTTTAATGAGGCTACGCGCACAGTTCAGTGAAAAATAGGTGGGGAGATAGTTTTCTGGCGGTGGAGCGCAGCTTCATGCCTCTGGTTATTGCAACCTGGAGCTAAACAGCAACGCTCTCAAAAACGGCATGCTGAAACCGGCCGCCCACTTAGACTTCGAAGCGCAGTTATTCTTAATTAAGCGTGAAGCTCTACTTGTCCGACATTTATCGTTTGCTTTTCTATCTTGCTGTATTATGTTTATGTTGTGAAGTCACAGGGTTCATTGTCTGTGAGCTGCCATCAAGCTCAGTTTTTGCAACTATTTTAACGTGAGCGACATGAATAACCGTGAACAACGTCTTTTCTTAATTGAATGAAAAACCTTCCCATCAACGCGTCGGATAGAGCAACAGAACATACCGGGTCACGGGACAACACTGCTCGCCTCTCTAATTGAAGAATATTCCGATTAAGGCGACCTGGGTTTTTGTCGTGAAGTTTCAAGTGAATCGATGACCCTGGTAACTTTCTAGAGAAAACTATACTGGAAGATGCTACCATTCGCACGACTATAACTGAGAATGTTCTTGTTGCACAATGAGAACCAAAAGAACCGATAACCGTCCCAATTTTCCCACTAAATGGTCTGGATAGGTAGCCTAAACAAGCAACAATGCGAGTGCCTATCGGGGATTCCTTTTCGAAGCAATCGTGTGCATAGGGTATTTTCGGTGCCTTGTAAGGATGAATGAACTAACTGTTCAGTATTGTAATCCATTCAGAACATTTTTAGCAGGCTCTCTCCTTTTCTCGTGGAAGTGAAGGGGGAGGGGGAATGACTGGTTTTGATATATTTGTAGACAAAGTCTGTGTCCGAAAAAAAAGTTTTGTTGCGCCGTATATAAGGCGATCTTGAATTATGAGCTTAATTTTTGTAACAGTGCCGGCATTTCTGTCAGAAGTTTTCTCGAGGTCTTTTACCTTTACATAAATTCTGCGCTTGTTGAATGGAAACAGTACCTGTCGGCTCGCTGTACTGAGTAATATTTTCCTAGGAAGAGCAGAAAATTGCACTCAAGGTAGCTTTGACGGCCTAACCTCTGAAGTGGTAAAGCATGCGGTCGTTTCTCTTTTCTTTTCTTTTTTGTAATTTTGACGAAAATGTATGGGATGCTGTTCATTTCTAAAAATTGAAAACTACTAATGTCTACAAGAACACAAACAGCGGCAGTTTCTAGACATTAGAATAGAAGCAAATAAACACCACGCTTGTTTGATGTACAACCCTTGATCAGACAAGCAACTACCTAATTTAATTTCATTTCCGGGCACTCAAAAGTGATGTAAGGAATAACACTGCCTTTTCTGTTTGCGTCCTGTGCTCTTTAAAGGCTGCTCCGATCAGATCGGCATTGGCTTTAAGAGACGCAGTTTTTGCTGACGGCGTCTCCCGCCAAACTACGAAGTTGATCAAGCGGATGAAAACAGGCGCTGTTACACTGCTTGTAATCAAGCGCCGGCGGAAATAAAAAAACTCTCTCCCTTCTTCCGCCCGAATGTGTACAGCTGGTCACAAGCTTTGAACAAGATTGCCGATCACTTCGGCGAATGTGGTTTTCTAGGTGGCAAACAGGTTTAGCAACATTTGTGTATTGTAGACAGAAAGCGCACCCGCTTAGCACCATGTACATTTGACAGAGTGCAAGGGGATTGAAGCGATCCTCTAAGCTGGTAGTCGGAAGGATCACCATAGGCTCCAAAGAATTCGTGACGGAACGTCGAAGGACTACACAAAGTTCTTGAAAAGAATACCCTTGCCAGAATTGGGGCGCTGCAAGGAAAATTACGGTCTCCCTAGTTCAATGCAACAGCCAACGCGGCAAGTCACCCACACAGGCAACACAACAGGCAGTGCAATAAGTCCCCCCCAAGTATCGACAAGGTTCGGACACGTTTCCAAAGGTGTTGCAGGTCAGCTGCCACGTTGCTTGAACTAGCGCAACATATTCGCCTATTTCCGTGCTCTTTTTTTTGTTGTTGTTGTTTTTTTACGGTGAAGCCTCATACCGATGCATCCCAAAGGATCAGTCGTTTACGGCGCCCGTAGATCCATGTCTACGGACCACGCATTGCGGCAAAGCCAACTTTCTAGGTAATGCTCTGCGTATGCCTTCTAATCAAGGCTCTCAACCTTTGAAAAAATAACAGTACAATGGGACGGTAGGGGAAACTCTGACATTACGCATAGTTTCATTAATTTGTCGTAATCAGGTATTTCGCCGTAGAGTTGTGTGCAATTCGTAATTCCCGTGTGCTGTCAATACATGGGCTACTTCGAGAAAAGTACGGTTACAGTATGCGGTTGGTGTTTCGTCTGGGGATGATGAGGAACAAACTTTATTGAGCAAACGGTGTGGTGGTTGGCGACCAACCTTATGGGGTCATAGTACCTAGTACGTCAGTCCAGGTACCCCTGGGACCTGGCACTATCCCAAAAACAAGTCACATGGTGTTGGTATTCTCAAACGAATACGTTAACTTTGGGGAGTTCTATCTGAGCAGTAATCATAAATTACTGTCTGTCGCAGTTTCGAATACAAATAACATGAGGCCGCCGCTCCTACGCCGTACCGGCAGCATCACAAAGCCACCATGAAACAAGAAGCCCCACAGTTTGTCTGACAGAAAAAAGACGTAGTCCTCTCAAGGTTCGGTAGACAAATTAACCGAGAAGAATGCTAAACAGCAAATTACAAACAATCGTGCTTTGTTTCTTTCCGGGTTCAACAGTGGTTTGGGTCACGCACTCGTTTGGCTTCGCTGTTCAACCACGTTCACACCGTGGGTGGGGCATTTTTTTGTAGCGTGCTGCGTCTAGCAGTTCATGGGCATACTTTTGCTTGCATTACCGCGCCTACTTAAGGTGCTTAGCCTGTGTGCCTCCGCATCAAGCACGATGGCCGCCTGCCTCCATAGACGACTTACGTGTTTCTGTAGTTTGCAACTGCCTACACAAGCTAGAATTATTTCGCTACGCAACACTGCACGGACTCTGGACGGCTTCAAAAAATTTCCTGACTGAACATAGTGCATAGGCATGGCTGCAGCCGTCGCCGCGCCTAAATTTTAGGTTTCGAAAGATCTTAGAAGTATTTCTGTTTTCGGGCAGAGCATCATCAGAATTGATGCACACAAGCGGGATCAACGAAATCTCGCTGCGAGAAATATTCGTGCGTCACGGTGCTAGAGAAAACAATAGAACGAAACAAACAAAGGAGAAAAGAGGGCACCGGTACTCGAGGTGCGACAGACAAGGATCGATAGAGAAGGGGAAAACCCGACGGTGTTCCCATTTCCCAAAACGCCACAAACGTTGGAGTTGCAGAAACTTTATGCAAAGGCAGCGCCTGACGCAGTGACGTTATGCACTGGAACATAAATTCGAGGAATCCTTGCGCCGCCCTCAAATCGATAGGAGCTCACCAGCTTTGATTCCTTAATGCACACGGCTGTACTTGATAAATTGAGATAAATATTAAAATGGGTTAGGATTTATTATAAAGAAGTTGTAATATTTGCACCAAGCCCGGAACTTCCATTTCCGAACTAAAAGAGTGTAGATAGAACAGAACACTATGACGTGGGAAATTGGCTTGAACACTACTGACAAACAATAAGACATTGAGGATACAGCGGTGCGGAACGTTCTACTTGTGAACATGATAATTGTGTTAAATAAGGTACCATGGTGGAAGTGTACGTTAAATTAGTTTGAAATAGAGCTCTATAATATGCCGAAATAGCTCATTGGCAACGGCGCCGCACTTCACAGCGCGAAATCGATGGTTGCGTTCCAAAACGCGGCGGCTATGGCCCAATGTATGCGTAACATAGAAATGCCCCTGATGAAAATTCTGTGATAACATTTTGGACATCCAAAAGGCCCAATTTGTTCAGATTTCCAAAAAGCCTCATTACAACCAGTCACAGTGATTCTAGTTTTGTGTCATACAATTTCAATTCAAAATTGGTTGTTTTTAATTTCACCAAAAACTTACCAGTCGTTCTTTACGAAGCATACCTTGGCTCACCGCGGTTACCCCCACCCCTACCCCCTTTTTGACGTCAAATTTTGGATTTTCGGCGTTGCATCTTTTGCGTTGCTTCTCTGGCGCCGCTATTTTGGGGTCGGTATGTCAAGACCGTTTCCACTCGTGGGACAACGAAGTTGAAAAAAAAATGCGTATGAAACAATCGTTCCTGGGAACGAAAGGCTACCAAAGCATTCGACTGCTAGCATCGGTGTGAAGTTCGTACATACCAATGCGTTGAAATCTGTCAATTACCAATACACGTTGCAGTGACTTGAGGAAGGTACAGTCTTTGTCAAAATTTTCTGGGCCATGCTAATGGTGTCTCGGACACAAAGCATTCAAAGCATAAGCTGAAAATCTAACTGCGACAAAAATATTTTATGACAGTAATTGATAAAGGTGTTTTCGCTAGCTTTACGCCATCAAATGTTTCCGCTTCACTCGAGCGGTAAGATTATACTTTCAATTTTTAACGCCCTGTGCACTTTCGGAGGGGGCAAGAAAATTTTGACAAAGACTGTATGTTCAAAATACCGAAGCTAAAGCCTGCCGACCGCTCCATCCAGCTATGCGCCATGAGATACGCTGGCTGAAGTTCTATTCAAACTAGTCACGCAGCCATCACGCTTCTCTTTGCATAATCCTGTGGCGCCACTTGTAAGTCTCCGAAACCTCCGAGGCCTAAAAAGTTTGCAAAGGCGCAGCGTACAAAAAAGCACAGAAGGGAGAGCCCAGAAAACAAGGAACAAAGAGCCGCCGGCTAAGAAATCAAGGATAGCCTGTAGGAGTGTAGTCGTATAGTTGCACTAAGGAATGAAACTCCAATGGTTGGTGGCCCTGCAGCTTTATATGGGAATGGAAGTATTGGCGCAGACGGTCATGGCAAGTAGCTGTAACCCTCGTTAAAATATTGCTAATCTATAAGAGACGGCGTTACTGCTTACCCCTGGATAGGTACAGTTAGCACGAAAAATTCTATAAAGCGTACACAGTATGTAATAAGTTAAGTGCATTTTGAAAAAAAAAGCTTCATTTCATAGTTGATACCGACGAACACTGGACTGCCCGAGCAGCGCACTGAGACTAGGGAAGGTCGCAAAAATAAACTTCTGCTGCTTATGGTATAGACTGACTTGATTGTAAGCGTGGCAAATTAACAGGGTGGATACTCTGTGCGGAATTGAGAAAAGGTAGGCTTCTCGTACCTTCAGCATCATTCGGGGAGTTCTCTAAATTTCTTAACATAACTGACGTTCCGCAAGTCCAGTTTTTCACTCCGCTACACCGGCACATTAAGCTAGGAAGACATAAAGCACCAATTTCTAAACAAATGAGTAGATGCCGGCCTGATGCTAGACGTTTTAGTCAGCAGTTTTGTGAAGAGAAGGAATCCGAGAGAGAATGGAAGGTGATGACGAAGGAGAAGAAAGTCACGAGGAAACGTCTGGAGAGGAATTCGGCGTGCGACGGGAGTCTATAGCCATCGCAATTAACTGCAAGGGTCGAACAAAGGGGAAACAGCCTACGCCTTTCGTGGGGACCTCGCTAACTACGACAATAATTCACACTTTTATCACAGGGAACAACGTACGCCTGGTTCCAACAGTACACACGTGCGTAACTGACGATACGACCTCTAATCATTATACGGTTAATGGGCGGAACAAGAGCGCGAGACCAGCATTTTCCGCATCTTCGGAAGGCTAGAGCGAACGACGGACCATTGTCCCTATGGTGAAGAGCGGCATCAAGACCATTTTCCTCGTGAGGCGAGTGATGTTTGTTCCGGTGTAATAATGAGGATGAAAGCGTTATCGTGCTTCGTCAATGATATCGTGTTAGTGATGAGCGGATTGCATACAACCCTCACCTCTCATCGTATTCGATGTGCTTACCAATTACACGGTAAGATCAGTTAGACCTGAACAATTTTTTGTAATGGTTACAGCTGCAATTTATTATCTCAGCTCAGTGTGGCGCAGCATGGAACGTGTGTCTGTCCGGGGGTGTGTTCGTCGCCCATGTCACGGGGCACGCCATGTGGAGGGTGCATCCAAAAAACGAAATGCCTTTGGAAGTTCGGATGTTCTGGGTATCGTGGCATGAACCCTTCCCTTCCAAAGCGGCAACTGGGACCACTGGTCCCCGAGTCCTCACTGATATTAAATATAATTGTGAGTTTCTTATTCAGGTTTTATGGTCATTCTTAAGGTGCCCACGGAGGAGGAAGGAAAATTTGTTCTTGCTTGTAACTTTCTTTACAACTGTAAATACCAACACAGAAGTAAATAACATGCCGTTGCTGCGCCAGACACATCTCAACACCCATATTAAGCATATCAATGTGGCGGACTGGCAAAAAAATTCCACACTGAGGACTGTCCTCTATATATTTATTACTGGGTATGTCTGGTGAATAGTCTGTTCTATTCCAATTTCTAAATCACACACCTGTTCTGGCAATTATTTTCTCTGCTTTTGAGCGACAACTTGAGGACATACCTCAGGAAATATCCAACGTTTCTTCTTGTAACGTTGAGAAATATCGTCATTTGGGCAATCATAATAATTAGATCACCACAAAGCACGAGCTGCTGTTGTAGGCCATATGTTGGAATGATCGTGAGTGCGGTACCGGAGCGCTACTTCAGCAAGTTACCAGTGGTGGAGCAAGAGCTAGCCTAGTGCGTCAGCGCTGACGTCATATCGCATCAAAGTTAAACGTGGCGACCCGTGAGTAAGAAAAGTTCCCCGCAGCCTCGGAGAAGTATGATTATGGGAAAGCTGTGGCATGAAGGGTCGCCAGTATTTCTCTCGAAGTGATTCGTGCCAAGAAACGAAAACACGAAAGCGAAGAAAGATACGTAAACACAATGTAGCAGTACGGAATTCTGTCATAAGCATCGACAGGCTTTCGGCTTGAAACAACGTAAACAGACGTAAATTCCCAAGAAATTTTCCTTTTTGTGGCGTGATTTAACGTTATCCCAGTCTTCTCAACTTGAATATTGACCTAATTAGGGGTTATTAGCGACTTTCGTTCTACACAGGCGCCATTTATATCAACTGTACAGGCGCAAGAGTTACTTTTTCGCAATATAACTTTAGCTGGGGCCCATTAATTTTCATTGCGTCGTGAAAGCAGACACCATCACGCCTTGTGAGGAGGACGGCGAAGGAAATGGCGCATTTCGGCACATCATTCCATTTCACACGGAGATAAAACGAACCCTGCTGCGACAATGTGAAATTTGGGTGCTTTAATAGTGGAAGCACGAGTAAAGTACTTTTCAAATAACTTTCAGATCACACCTTCAGGTTGTTTTGCTTGCGTTGGCATCACCATCCCGCATGAGCAGGTGGTTTACACCCCACCTTCAAGGAGCCGGACGGTCTCAAGGGGTCCTGGAATAAGGACTCTTCTTCAGGGCTGACTGCTCTACAAGGAAGTTTATTCCTCCTCGTCGTTGAACATCTCCCCACCTCCCCCATTGAGAAACACAGATCATAACTCCGGTACTCAGTCCGCCTGATGGCACATTACAGTCGATGACACATTACACATTACAGTTACTCATTCCGGTTGATGACAAATGAATCATGAAGCAGCTCTTTCAGGGGGCAGGGGAATGTCATTCTGCTTAACTGTCTACTCATCCACTACTAGACTTACTTTTGTTTTGCCAGTGTACGCTCAAAAATAGCCATTATATCTTTCATGAGGAGAAGATTGCTCTTCGCACTGCTGGTAGAAGAGAAAAAAGATCGTTCTCCTGCCAGCGGGATATTTCCCGCTCCTGACGTCAACTCAGTCGAGGAGGATTATGTCAGGAGGATTAGGATGATGATGGGGCGTCTGTTCTTATACTCGTACTCACGGAAGATTGTTTGCTAAAGAAAAGCGTATGTCTCACTTCGTGATACAAGCGGAGTGTGGGCGTCTGCTCGCCCGAAACGTGTTCTCACGAAACACAATTCTTTCCTATTCCCTCTTTCCTGTCATTTCAAAGTTACGTTAGTCCGAGTTGACTACAGAAAGGACAAATTCCAACTAGCGGATGGGTGACCTCAAAACATCGCGCCCAGCTGCTGGCGAAAGAAGAGGGTTAATGTATTAAACCGGGTCGAGTGTCTGACTCCTATGCCGCGTTAAGTAAGCCGCTTAATTGTCCGTCGTATTTCCGTTCAATTAGAAAGCACCCGCACGCTTCTATGTCAGCCCCTCCCCCCTTTTCCCTCTTGCACCCGTCGAGCATTATTGCGCCCATGTGGATGGGGAGGGGGCTCAGGCGAAAACGCAGTAGGCGGTGAGCTCTGACCTGAATTTGACCTCGCGAGATTCGACGACGTGACGTTGGGCCGCCGGTGAGTTGAGTTCGAAGAGTGGCGCCCTTTTGCTTCACGCACCGCGCCCTTCTCATTGTTTTTGCGGAGATTTTGTTATATGGGCTGACCACGCCGGGGAAGAAAAAAATAAAGAATGCAGTCACACACAAAAATTAAAACAAACTCTTCGCTCCCGAAGATTGATTGCTCTATGTCTGGCCATAAATACGCTCTGTTTCCCTTGCTTCCTTTTCTGTGCGTTAATCGCTCGGAATTGCTGGGGAAGGCATGAATGCGAGATTACTGCGCCATTGCACCACCCGAACTGAAACGAACCGCGCGCGGCGCTAGTCTGGAAGGGCAGCACAATGCGCGACGCCAGAAATGGGTGCTAATCACGTTCGGCCTGCCCAATTTTCGCTTCCAATCATTTGTTGTCCGACAAAACGAGGCTGTTTGCCCGGTTCAGCCACGCTGTTCTCCTCCCACCTTGCGTACGCTTCACCTCACTCCCAAGCGAGGAAGACCTGGCTTGCTCGGGCAGGGGACCATGTCCTTGCCACCATCAACCTTCCTCCGCCTCCTTTCCCCTCCTGTGATTTAATGCTAGAATCATTACTAGTGTACTTGTTTTTAAAAAAGGCGCTCGTCTCTATTTCCGTCCGCGGTGAGTGACGGAGTCATAATCCCGCTCCGTCTTATCTCTTATCACAAAATGAGAACTTAGAAGACGCGAATTTCTTCCATAGGTGTTATTATCCTGTTCTTTGCGTTGCTCCTGAAGTCAGTGAGAATCCAGATACAATGCCACTATCCCTGGTGAGGAAGCAAGCTCAGGAGCCTCATCCCGCGTCTTTTTTTCCCGAAACTGCGGAATGGGGCAAATACCTGTCAACTTCCATCTTTGCAAAGAACAGGTGAGGACCGGCCGCGCATACATCGCATATAGGAAGGTGACCTCAGTGTATTTTGACGACACTGCAAAACGCCGGCCCAAAATTTAAGAAGTGGCATGTCTCGCGGCGTCTTAATACCAAGTAGCCAAACAAGCAGAGGACCCCGTTACCTTCACTCCGGATTAATCTTTTAAAAAAGTCAGGTGTTTGGACTAGTGAGGTTGTTTTGAATTTCCAGACATAATTTTTAGCATAACCTAGCACCTGTGATCCTCGTGACTAGGTTTCGGAATTTTAACTGCAGACGTAAACGGCTTCATGGGATTATGCTGCACATCTGGAACCTTAGTAAAGTGGGCGCGATTATTGCTGGGTAAGTAAAGCCTAAATTCTCAGAGTGATCAGAATGCCTGGAATTTGAAGCAGTTCCTTCATATTTTACTTTCTAGAGTAGGATGCAAAAGGCCGTGTGATAAATGTTTATCGAACAGTCAAAATTCTTCGGTTAACCAGAAGGGGGGGAGGAGGGGGGGGGGGTTCTCTGTGAAGGAAGTCCTGAGTTGGGGTGGTCTGTTTCGCCCGGTCTACCGGATGTCGTTGGTGATCCGGGTTAGAGCTGATCACCCCACCCCCCATTTCTCAACGGGAGGGTTGAGATTTGCGTTTGGTGCTTGTCGCACGCCCACACCAAACTTGGAAGAGTGCAAGACTCTCGGCAGAATTCACAGCTTTACGCGCGAAGTGTCGCGTGCATGAAGTGTAATAATAAAACACGTGGAAATGTGTTTGGAGCAGTCCGTAGATTGCCATGTCTTCGCGAGACATGTTGAGATGTGGAAATGGAAGGTTTCCTCGTTCCAAACAGTAATGGGCAGGCATGCAAAAGGAGGACAATAGCATTTAGAATCATCCGCGTACTCCTTTACACTTTAATGGACAGGCATGCAAAAGGAGGACAATAGCATTTAGAATCATCCGCGTACTCCTTTACACTTTACCAAAATATTAAACCGCGTTCAGGTAATGTTTCACGGGTTTTCGCGTATGCTGTACGTAGTGGAAGAAAGACTGTAACGTGAGGATTTATTGGCAGCTGAGTGTGCTGTGCTTTGCAACCTGGTTTTCATGGCAAAAGCGGAGTGCGGTGAGCCGTCTGTTCGGGCGCGTTTAACATTGACAAATCAATAAGTGCACAAATGGAGGACACTGAATTCGCACAAACTATCGAGATGAGCGCTGCTTGCAACTAAAGCTTTTGGGGGAAATTCCTTTCCTTCTGAAACATAGCGCCCTAAAAGACCAGCTGTACATCACACAGCCGTATGCAAACTTCTACACATCCGTGTATACCCGCAAACGATAAGGCAACAAGATAAAATGAGAATACGGATATGACACCATCGCCTCGGGGATAAAAGGGGAGGAGTCCTCGAATAGAACACTTGACGCTGTCAATCTAGTCTTTACACTCTTTTGATTGTACGAATAACACGTGTTGCTGATTTTGTAGGTGCGACTGACAAGTGACATCCCATTCTCTACATCCTTGTGAAAACACTAGAGCGCCATGCTTGTTTAAATTTTTTAATAGGTGAGGCGCTTTCCGGCTTTTCGACACGTCTGAGTGTTTGCGATGGCAATGCTGCCTTTGATGTTATGACTTTACGTCAGGCGAGAGCCGTGAGGTCTCGAGGGGGTCTCGATATGCCACTCACGCGGTAAAAAAGAAACCACTGTGCTGAACAGGGCTCAGCGAGCAGCTTCAAAATTTTGTCACCCCTTTAGGTAGCGTGACATAGGTACTCCAGAATGTAGAAAACGCGCTTTCCTTTTACCGTAGAGTGCGGATATTCATTCTTGGAAATTTTTGTCCATCCGTCCGTCGAGATTACCCGCCGTGGACGAGTGGGAGCCAAATTGCTTTAGTTTTATTCGTATTCTTTTTTTAAAAAACCTCATCTCATCCGAAGAAGGGGAGAAGAAGCAGTATGCGTTATTGCGTGTCTACGCACTTAGGCAATCCTCCAGGTCAGTTTCACCACAATGGCCTCGAATAACCCATTCATGAAGCCAGCAATGAAAATTTCTCAAATAATTACAACGTCGAGCCTAAGCTACAGTCAAAGTTTTGGTCAGCGCTGTGGCATCACATGGTGCCATGTCGTTTTGCATTCCCTAGTGCCATGGCGCAGGTCATGCTATTGAGCAAATTTTTATTTATTTATTTATTTATTTATTTATTTATTTATTTATTTATTTATTTATTTATTTATTTATTTATTTATTTATTTATTTATTTATTTATTTATTTATTTATTTATTTATTTATTTATTTATTTATAATGTCAGCACACAGCCAAGAGAGCAATTTTCATTGTGAAAAAAACCAGGAAGTGCCATCAAGCAATCAAATTTACGGAAAACAGTGAAAACTAAAAATCAACGCGCCTTTGCTAAATGGAGATGGTTAAAACGCGAATCTTTCTTCCATGCAGCCTGACTCAGACTCAAAATCCAAAATCCAAATTGCTTCGACCATGTCGGAATGGCGCATTCGGATAGACGTCGGCCTCATAACGCGAGGGACCCAGGTTCGATTCCGACCACGGGAAACGTTCTTTTTCATGAGGTGCTTGATGCGCCTTCGCTTATCATCATCATCTTCTTCGGAAACCCATTGTGTAAGTTGGCTTTCCTGCAGCGCGCTTTGTGCGACGAACGACGTCATCAAAGAGGCACAGAAAGCTCCGCTTTAAAAATAGAGGCGCTTGAAAATTTCAGCCTATGGACACGCAATAAACCAAATCAGCAGAATAACCACGTATGCATTCACGTGCTCTTAGAAAAAAAAAAGATTAGTGCCCTTCCACTTCTTGAAGAAGGATGACCTGCGAAGCTGGACGCCGTACACGGAGTGCACGAGACAAAACATGTTTGTTTGTACTTTTCGATTGAGCACTACTTCCTAGCCAATTAGCTGAATGAAACCTAGAAGAAACCGAGCTTTATTATAGCTGACAAACATGAAGCAGTCTGTTTTCGTTCCGCTTCGTACGCATCTTACTGTTTGTGTAACACACCAACAAAATCCGCTCGACCACTCAGGACGCCGGACCTGTCGCTTTGGGCCGTTTGACGTTCACGTTTAAACCTCCCGACAGAACAACGGACATGTCATCACTAAGGACGTGAAACCTCTAGCTTTGCGTGCACGCGCACTCCTCTCCCTCCTCTCCCAACTCGGGCACGTATAACTGACAAATGGTTATGTGCGCGTGCTTAGAATGAAAGACAACGTCGAAAATGTCGCTCTGAAAGCCTAAAGGGCTTTCAGAGCAACATTTTCGATGGTGCCAACTAGCGGCAACAAGTGGCAGTATGATTGTTTTGTACGCGAGAAATTTCCCTTCTGTCATCACATCGTGCAGTTTTCTTCGCAGCAACCACAGTTTCTTCCGGGCTGTATCACAGATGTAGTACACGTGTGCTATCCAGTTTAAAGTGCCTGTAATATCAATACCAAGAAATTGATACTCCTAAACTTACTTCAATGGCGTGTTATCGATTTGGTAGCAGGACTGAAATGGTGCCTTCTTTCGGGTCATGGGCATAAACGCAGTTTTTTCAGAATGGATGCTGATTTGCCATGTTTTGTACCAGGCACTCACTGATGTTTAGATAATTGTAAACTTTTATTTGATCGTCCCAGGATTTTATTTTGGCATAAACTATGGTGTCACCGGCGTATCCTTCACAGTTATATCAGGTAGTCATACAGAACTGATGTCGGTAATGTACAGAGAGAACAGGGGGCATAACACGGATCGCTGCGGAACACCAGACCGCACGTGTAATGTAGTACGAGAGGAATCATTAAAGAAAACTAACTGTTTCTCTGCGACAGATAAGACTCAATCCACTGTATCATCTGATCATTTTTTTTAAATGTACACGAAGTTTAAATTACAATTTGTTGTGTTGTATTTATGCTTACCTAAAATCAATAAAAATAATGTCTATCTTGTCTTTCTCGTAAATGCACCAAGCCAGGTCATGCACAACTTCAGGTAAAATAGTAACAGTAGAAAAGCTCCGACGAAAAGTGTGTTGGTTGATGCCTAAGAATGTGGTACTTGCTACGAACTGCGTCAACTGTTTGGTTAACACGTGTCCTAGTGTTTTACAACAAGGGCGGATCAGAAAAATAGTGTTGCATTACTGTCATTCGCGGCTTTGTAGGCACTCAAGTGCATTGCGGTGAAGATAAACCACAGGATTGCCTTAGACTGCACCTGCATGGTAATACGTTTTTGATAAAATGTATGGCACTTGCACTTTGAGGAATGCGTCAATGTCAAGCACAATGAAGAGAGCGTTTCGCAAAGGTGCTGAATCTGTCTTTGTGCTGGGAATTGAGCCTTGCTGGCACCATCAGTAATTCCGCAACAAAAACAGTGGGTAAAGCTCGAGGGAAATATAAAAAATATATATGACAAAAAAAACATGAGACGGTGTTACTAACCTAGTTTTAAGTCCTTGTTTAGCTATTAGCAGCAGTTCCCTTTACTTTTAGTGTATTCCCTTTACTTAGGGCATTCACCGTGCTATTTGGGAGCGATTAGTCTCAAAGTGTTATCACCTCATTGAAAACACTCCGAATTGCTTCGGACTGCTCAGGAACCTCGTAAAGACAACCTTGTACAGAGGAATGTTATCCAGGCGCAAACCCCGCTTTCGTGCAGCGGTACATTACAGAGCTATGGACACGTTTACGTCGTCCCACTTCTTGTCCTCATTTCTTTCTTTCTCGTTATCGTAGCGTTCTTTTTTTTAGAAATTACACACTTCAGTTATCCACGAGTGTCCGTATAGCATTGCGCCTAGCGTGACAGCGCCTCGTTTCTGTGCCACGCCACATCACGGCAGACGCAACAGGGTGGCATTTTTTTCGGCTAACGGCTCTCTGCGGGAAGGGCGGCCACGCCGCCGTCTCAAGGTTAACTCAGTGCATTTCGTGCTGCCCAGCCTGAAGGTGTCGCTGCATGAACGGAGGGCATCGAGCGACAAACAGAATCTGACGCGTATTGCAGGGCAGTGTTGACAAGTGGCCGCATTGTCTCTCCCCGAGTTTCAATAATAACGGGCGAGCCCCATCGCGCCGGCGAGAATCAGCTGACAAAGATAAACAGCTTCTACAGGCTGCACCATAGAAACGCGAAGCACTGTAGGACTCGTTTATGCACTCGGTCACCATTTTTAGTCCCATCGGACGTGCATGAAATCGACGTATTGAGCTAGACTTGTTCTTCGTTCCACTTGGAGAAAAGATAAAAATGGCCTGTTCCTTAGCGCTCCGCTGTGGCCAACCAAAATGCTGGTATGGGGATGCACTGTCGCTGAGAACGCTAAAGGGAACGCTTAAAGGGGCCATGAAGACAAAACACAAGTTTGGTTCATCCAAAAGGTTGCCTCCTTAGAACCATGCTGACACCACTCTTAACGTAAACTTCGTACATATAAGCTATATAATTAGGAAAGAAGGGAATGGCCATGCGACCCACTAGCTTATTTCCGGCAACAGAACCTATGATGGCATATCAGCCAGCTCTGCGATTGGCGGAGGCCGGCAAAAGCAAGCGTAAATTAGGCAGAGTTTATAAGCTTGCCGAACGAGCTATCTGCGCCTAAATTTAGGGCACATTCTTTTTAAAGCAGTCAGAATGGTGGTACAAACAGTGGAAGCTACGAAAGCACATAAATACGCATAGAAGTACCGATACGTACTGCTGTTGGTACTGCGCGCACTATGCTTGGTTTAGCTGCACAGGACTGTAAGGCTTTGGTGCTGTCTGAGACGACTGGCCGATTGATGCAAGCAAGTCTTACGCAAGCAAGTCTTACGTGACGATATTTGTCGAGCTAGCACTATGTTTCACGAAACGATTGTTTTTTTCCCTAAACAAAAGCAAGCCAGGTTTAAATACCGTCACAAACAAACCAAAGGCAGAAAACACCTTCTTGCAGTATGGTGGCGCCATCTAGGTTCACTAACGGTAAACAAGGCTTCGGAATCGGCTGCAGGGCGGCTGGTTGCGGTGATGTCATTGCAGGCCACGAAAACACACCATTTAGCAGGAAAATCAAAATTTTAACCTAAATTGATTAATTTCTCAGTTAATTAAACATCGTTTGCGTCCGTAAAAGCGCTGGGGGCACTATAAAACACAATATATTTCGAATAAAACAAACTTGTATTTCGTCTTCATGGCCCCTTTAAGCTTTTTGCAACTGAAAGGTGCTATGCTTTTTATGCTAGTCCGTGAGAGAAAACCGTTAGTGAACTGTAGCCGAAGCACAGCCAGCTTCACTTCAAAACTCCGAGGAATTGTATTGGAAAAATTCTCCCGCCTGTGCCTGCATGTGTTGCGTGGTAAGTGAAAAACACGAGCAAGAGCGCTATCCACCTGTACAGTGGAGCTGTTGATCTTAAAAGACTACAACTTTTACCAAAGGCACCACAGATTCACACACCCCGACATAGATGTGATGTTTCTCTTATCTTATGGAATGAGCTGGAGATAACAAAAGCTTGTGAAACTTCGGCCTTAAAAAACGTCTGAAGGATGGACGAACAATTATTTGTTGGGTGTCTCGTTGCTTTACGGCTACTCTAAACTTTTGTTTCACCAAAAAAATGTTAGAGAATTTTTAGAGCAAATTTTTTAGAGCAATCTTTTAAACAGACACTGTAATTATTTGTAAACACTCTGGGATTTTCAGTGCAAATCGTAGTCTCGAGTCTCTATGCCATATTTGGACTACTCTCTCAGCGTTTACGCGACTTCATTCCCTAGAAAAATCAATTCGGAAATGCTGTCCTCCTCTGTGCATCATCGCCCATTTTCTGTGACATTTCGCATGACGTCACAAAAAAGTGGCTTAGCTTGACCGCGCTACTGCACGGCTCGCCGACCCTCCGACAGAAGCGCGGTATGTCGATTACTGATATATCAATAATGCCCATCTAACAATAACGTCGGATGTCAGCAAGTTGTGTCATAGAACCTAAACCGAAACTTGTTTGAATTCTAATCTTGGACATCGTCCAATCACGTAGAACTGACGTCACTGCTGTTAGATGGTGTGGCCACCGCAAACCGTGCATGGTAGTGTTTCTTCTTTCAGGCTTTATAAAATAAATACCGCCTTATCGCCCTTATAAACGATGAAAAGGTGTTTATTTGAGCCAGTCTACGCAGTGCAAGCAAAAAAAAGGAGGTTGACGAATTCAGTTAAGTGTCCCCTTGAAGAAACGCCCTAGCGGAACTTCGTAAATACACGAGCTCTACGGTACCCCTCATAGTTTCGCCATGGTCATTTTTTCCGTGATGGCACGAATTAAGCTAATAGCACATATGAATGAACTAAGGCGCATTTAAACTGAAGCGTTAATCGGTAGCGTTTGTAAACGCGCTTCTGAAATGCCTGTCGAGAACCCTCCTACTTGGTTGATTCATTTTGCTTTCCGTTACCCTTTCTTTCGGGCCTATTTACATTACTTTTATGCGTGCGCACTTGCTTCTCCCAGACATATAATAGAAGTCTTAACCATTCCAACTTTGCTTGGTGCTTTCTTCTACGCTTTCTGGCTTGTATCGCTTCTCTGACGTTTCAGTGTGTCACTCCCTGCCTCAAAATAGAAATGTGTCGATCAATTTTCTGTGTAGTTTTGTTCTCGACTCCACACTATTCTCCTCGAGCACGTTTTCCTTGCCTGCGGGAGCCCAGAGCGGGAGCTAGGCAGGCCCGACACCTGTTATCGAACTCCAGCTTTTGCCATTTGCAGTGGCCAGAAGAGCCCCACCACTGAGAGAGGCCGCGCGACAAACTGGGTCACTTGAGGCGATCGTTGAAAAGCGAAGAAAAGTGCTGCGCTGTGGTCTAGCGTCCCCGTTTCGTCAGAAATTCGGAGCTGAAGACTGAGGGCCACAGACGGGCAATCGATGCTGAACGTGCGCTCAATAACGGCTGCGTGCGTATTCAGGCCAGTCAGCCATGTGCGGCGCATATATTGACTGCTTCCTGGTAGCCAACCGAAAACAGACGCCTTTGTTTCGTCGATCGCCGATTCCTCTTACCAAGTCTCAGATGAAGGCATCGAGAATCCAGCCGGGTAAATCAGACCCCGTGTTTTGGGTTTCGTATTTGGAAGGCTCTTACTGCGGTGCTGCTTCGACGTTACTTCTAAGAACATTGCTGTAAGCGTCATCTTGTTTCGACCTTGATCTGGTGCAGCAGGCTAATGTTTAGTAAGCGATTCTGTTCGAGCTGGCTCCGAAATTGAAAGAGCCAGTCCTCTCGATGCGTATTATACATTGATCACAGGTGGTTGCAGTCACTCCATTACGAAGGGTACCTGATGATTAGCTATAGTTAAAGAACACAGCAGATTCATTCATGCTGGCGTAGACTTTTGTATTTGTCTCCGCCCATTTCAACTTACACTTTTTCATACAAAGAGATTAAAGGAAATAATAATGCTCCATAAAATCTAACGTTTATTCAACTCCTTTCTTTTTTTGCTGTCTGGAATGCAAAACTGTCCCCAGTTTCATTTTTTTCTCTTTCGCTTACATGCCTGCCCCCTTGTGTAACTTTTATGATTTCGGTCGCCGTTTATGTATGCTGCACAACACGTTCGTTCCTGCTCATTCTATTTCAAGCTGAAAGCAGGCCGCCAATCTTTTTGTCGGATTGCATTCCCACATTTTGCTTCCTTCGCTGCAAATAATCGCAAAGTAAGCTCAAATACATCGCACCCGATGTCACAATATTTTAGATATGATCACGGCAAGCCAAGCGCAATTTTCTCCGGACCCCTCAAACAATTCATTTGCACTGAACTTTAAAGCCAACACATTTGAACTGCATGTTCATGCGGCATTTACTTGGCTGCGAGAGAGACGAGCAGGGTGCAAATAAATAACACTGTGCATTCCTCTACAGTATAATTTCCTCGGTCATGGCCTTAGCTGAAACACCAGTGTCCTCAGGGTTCCTTGGAGCACAACTTGCCTTAGAGGGTAATCTGCAAGACAGCGGCATGCACCTAGTTTTCATTGTAATTACGAAGACATTTTATTACTGATGTTCAAATGTTTGCTCTTGAGAATTTGAGAGAAATGGAAACAGGCGCACACGCTTCTGAAGACGCCGGCAGCAGCGCTTTTAAGACCCCCATTACCACCTCCGTAGAATTTCTGTCCACCGCTCATTTGTTAATTTAAAAGCGCGTTTACGGAACATTTGTGATTGCGCGGCAGGATACACTTTGTCAGAAAGTATGCTCCCTACAGCATTTCTGCAAGCATCGCCCGCTGGCTTTCCACGTATATTATGCGTGTCCGGAAGTGCTACCCTTGTGAAAAGCATCGTGCCAAACAATTTCTTGTAGTCTTGAAAGCTGGTTTTCATGTTCTCCCGTTTGCCTTTCACAGATAATAACCATGGCGATTGTATTTGTTTGGGCATTGAAAGCTGGCTTTATCTCACTTTACGCGCATGTGTGGCAGTGCACCTTTTCAGGGAAGATGATTGCCTACATCATTAATTTTGTGCGTATGTTACTGTATTTCTCCTGCATTACATCAATATGCTGCACAGAACCATTAATTAGCGCAAATACAATCATTGCATTCCTGCGAGCACTGTGCACTGGATTTTTCTTACCGTACGTGTATGTGGGGAAGTCCACCCTTCACAAGAAGAACTACCGCATTTTTGCGATTCTAAGCACCGTCTCCTATTTTAAGAAAAACTTTGGAAAAAAATTTTACATGCGAATCTTAGCACCCCCTTTTCTAAGCAGCCATCACAAGGTCAATTTAGGACACGTGTCAGCGGGTCCAAGTTGATGTTGTGACCAGGTCATTCATGATGTGTGCAATTACAAAGCACTTCTACGGAACAGAAGGAGACCTGCTGTGGGATGCGGAGAGTGGCGGCCCATACGGTACAACGAACTCGAATGGTAAGATTCTTATTTATAATGTTTTGACAAATGAAAAAATATTCTTTGTGCCCGTCTCGTAAGGTATGTTGGCGGAAGGAAGGAATAAGTTTATGTTTTTGGAATTTGATTGATTGATTGATTGATTGATTGATTGATTGATTGATTGATTGATTGATTGATTGATTGATTGATTGATTGATTGATTGATTGATTGATTGATTGGTTGATTGATTGATTGATTGATTGATTGATTGATTGATTGATTGATTGATTGATTGATTGATTGATTGATTGTACGGCTTAACGCGCCCGCGCGACGCAGCCGATGAGGCGCGCCGTAGTGGAGGGCTCCGGATTAATTTTGACCACCTGGTGATTTTAAACGTGCGCCGAAACCTCGTACACGTGGGCGTTTTTACGTTTCGCCTCCATCAAAAAGCGACCGCCGCGGCCGGAATCGAGCCCGTGTCCGCGTGCTCAGCAGCACAACGCCTTATCCACTGAGCCACCGCGACGGGTGTGTTTTTCGAATTTAAGCACCCCCCTTATTTTAGGCGTTGCGATCGTATAAAAAATGGGGTTCTTAAAATTGAGTAAATACGGTATATTTATGCCAGTTTCGGGAGTGCTGGAACATGGCTTTCTTTTGCAGCACATGTGCACCAGTGCAGCCTTTACATAGACGAATCATTCTTACATTTCCGCCAATGTTTCAAGCCGGCTTTCTGTTCCATTACGTGTATGCTCGGAAGTGCACCTTCTACATGACAGAATAGAATCATATTTATATTTAGGCGAACGCTTCACGCTGAGTCTCTCACACACTACGTGTATCTGCGCCAGTTCACCCATTACAGGCAAGTATCACCCTTACATTTAGATGAACGGTGCAAGCTAGCTTTCTCGTACATTACTTGTATGTGCAGCAGTACACCATTTACAGGCAACAACAACGTTTACAGCCAGGCGAACCCTGCCAGTTGGCTTTCTTGTACATTACATGTACGTGCGGCCGTGCACCTTTTACAGGCCCCAACGTTTACATTTATAAAAACACTGCAGGCTGGATTTCTTATACATCATGTGCATGTGTGGCAGGGCACCCTTAACCGGCAAGAAATATTTGGGCTGACGCTGCAAGCTGGCTTTTGAAGCGAGAGCTACAATGGTCGTATTCTCGCCGTTTCACTGTGGCAGGTGGCCGTGCCGCGAACTGAGCGGTTGCCTAGCAACCACCGCAGCTGCAGTGCTGCTCACCGCGCCATCTGGCATGACGTCAGAAGAGGAGTCGGTGAAACCGCGTTGCAACAACACAGGAGGAGCCGGCATTGCATCGATATAGAAGGGGCAGCTCGGTGGGATTCATCGTCAGATATAGAAAGTGAGTTAGAGAGACTGAAAGAAGCCAGGCTTCGTCGTCAGAATGAAACCAAGTGTAAGCAGCGAGCCGAGGAGACGGATGAAGAACGAGCCGCACGCCTCGAGAACATCGTAATCGTACTGAGAACCAAGCTAAACAATAACATTAACCGTACCTCTCTCTACGCACACCCAGGCATAACTGAGTTAAGCCACGGACAATTTTTTTACATTACGGGTATGAGCGGGAGAGCACTCTTCACAGGCAACAATATTACATGTCGGGGATTGCTGCAAGCTGGCTTCGCCTTACATTACGGGTATGTGTTGCAGCGTACCCTTTACGGCCATAATAATGTTTAAAGGGGTCATGTACACAAAATACAAGTTTGTTTTCTTCGAAAGATTTTGTGTTTTATAGTGCCCCCAGCGCTTGCCCGGCAGGAAACAATGCCTTATTCACTGAGAAATTAATAAATTTATGCTAAAATTTGGTTCTCCGGCCAAATCGCGTGTTTTCATCACGTCTGCCATGAAGTCACAGGGGCGGGTATTCAAACGAAATTGTAGAGCGTCATTAGGCTCTGCAGCCTTGCTTACTGTCAGTCTTCTCAGAAGGAGCTAAAATATGGAGCCGAATGCCGTTGCTTTATTTTTTACCGTATTTGCACCTGGCTTGTTTTTGTTACGGTAGAAAGTAATCGTTTCATGGAAAAATTGGGTATGCTCGACCAACAGGGTCACATAGGACAACGTCGCTTAAGCCAATCGGCCAGTGTCGTATAGGACAACTCCCAAGCGGCGGACTAACGTGTATCTAAAACAACCGTACTGAGCCCAGTACCAACTGCATTTCGCACCGGTAATTCTATGTTTACGTCCTTTTTCGTAACTTTCATTGTTTATCCCACCATTCCTAGGGCTGTAAAATGAACATGCATTACATTTAAGCGCACATAGCTCGTTCGGAAAACTTATAAGCCCTGCCTAATTTTCGTTTGCTTTTTCCGGCCTTAGCCAATCGCGCAGCTGGGCATATGACATCATTGATTCGGTTGCGGGAAATGAGCTAGTGGGTGGCGTGGTCAGTTTCTTTTTGCTAATTATATAGCTTATTTGAGCGAAGCGTGCGTTAAGAGTAGTGGCAGTAGGATTCTAACAAAGCAATCCTTCGAATTAACTAAACTTGTGTTTTGTCTGCATGACCCCTTTAATGTAGGCGAACGCTGCAAGCTGGCTTTCTCGTATATTACGGTTAGAAGTGGCAGAGCACTCTTTACAGGCAACTTTGTACCTACAGTTGAAAAGCGTGGACACGCCATGGTTAAGGAGGAGTAGAAGGCTAACGATGGAATACGGAAAGCACAGTGGAGAATCCAAAACAGCCAAGGTTACCAAAAAAAAGGCAAGGAAGACAAAAACGGATAGATGGAGAGAAAAAATGGAAGCTAAAATGTCGTTAGAGATGTACAGGGCGGAGAAATTGGACATCAGAAAGGAAAATTTCTACAATAATTCCCAGGGCAGTGCTTTGCTTTTTCAGGCTAGAGCAGGTTGCTTGCGAACCAAGAGCTTTTTGGGGAAGTATTCACAAAATGGTGGGGTATGCGTGGTCTGTGGAAAAGAAAAAAAAAACTATGCGGCACATAGTGTTCGAATGCGAGGGTATCCATCCAAATCTACATGAGGGAAATATTCGGCTTCCAGAAGCCCTAGAATTTGAGGGTAGCACGGAGAAAGTTAACTTGAAGGCTGTCGAGGCGACAAAAAGAAGATTAGAATGCTGGTGGACGAAAAGCAGAGAGGGGAATATTGCCTAGAACAGTTTCCACCTGATACAGGAAAAAAAAGCATTTTGTGCCTAATAACTTTTTTGTGCCTGCCCTAAGCAGAGCTAGTATTAAACCAAGAGTATAAAACATACGCTTATTAGTCTTTTTTGATAAGATGATACATCATCACCCCGCTACAAAAGGGAAACCAATAGCAATCATCACCAAGACTACATTTAGGCGAACGCTCCAAGTTGGCTTTTTCTATCACTTACGTAGATGTATGGCTGTGCACACTTTATCAGCAACAACAATATTTACATTTAAACGACCACTGTAAGCTGGCTTTCTCTTATTTGGTGGCTGTGTGTGGGAGTGCACCCTTTACAGGCAACAACAATGTTTAAAGGGCTGGTGAAAAGCTTTTCAAAACAATTTTGTTGGGGCCATACATTATGGTTTTCCTGACGCTGAATTCGAAAAACATGTTTATTTTACTTGTAAATGCACCCAAACCATATTTTTTTGTCAAAACAAACGACCCCTGCCCGCGGGCGTGGTGAGAGCCCTGGCTGCCTTTCGCGATTGGCTGGCGGCAGATGACATCATATTCGGAAGTGCCGGTGCTGCGGGAACCTCTCGGCCTGAAGATCCCATTCTGTTCACGTTCAGATACGGGCTAGAAGGTCCTCTGGTGAATGGAGGGCTCACACAATCTTTCCCTAGAATAGGAGAGCCTGCGGGAAGTATACACGCAACATCTTCCCTCGTGGCGAGCTTTAGAAAGGGGTTCTCCCCCGACGACTCATGGCCGACTTGTTTCTCGGGTGCAGGGAAGTTGCGCAGATATTGATTCGTCTCTTTCTTTGCCAGCGCTAGTCACAATTCCTAGCACACTTTTTCAACCCACCATCATCCCCGTCCTCGAATGTGGAACTTTATTTTTACATTTCGACAGGCGGCAACAAGCTCTGTGCAGCGGCCTGCGATGCGCACAGACAGCGCGGGCGCCGCTGGTCACCGCGTCGCGCAGAGGTGCTGGTGCCGGGTCGCTGCTCGGCCGGTCAGCGAAACGTGGCATTGCTGCCCATACGCATGTTTTAGAATAGGGGAACCGAAGGTTGGTCGCCCCCCAAAAGGCACAGGAACCCAAGCGCGGCACGCTGGTCCCCGACGAGCTTTAGAACGCCTTCCCCAACAGCTCCAGCTGGCTCAGGTTGCACGGATCACCGCTGATGTTGCGAACTTTAGGATTAGCACCAAGGGAGATAGTTGGTCGCTGCTATCTCTACAATTGCGAATGCCTATCCTTAACACAGTTTTTCACCGCACTATCATCTTATTTCTCGCATGTGGAACCTTATTCCTACGTTGATAATCATTCTAGCGATCGCTGCTGTGCTCATTCTTGCGCGCAGGTAACGCCATCCATCGGCCTCTCGCCGCATGTCATGCTCAGGCAGGTTCGTTTGCTGCGGCGACGAGCCTGTGCGACCGGTTGGCGCTCCGCATCACGATACAAATTCGATCACCTCTTTTGAAATCACCTTGGATGACAATCCCTAGCACAATTTTTCACAACACTATCATCCTCTCTTGCACGTTTACCTTGCTTTTCGTGACGGCTTTGATTTTGGACGGTAGCGAAGAGCGGTCGCTACCGCGACATGTGTGGTGCGAGCCATTTGGTGCGCCATACGGGCATGCATGACCGGCGATTGTGCGGAGTGCTTCCGTGCCCACAAAACGCTTCATGCTTTCAGCTTGCTCGAGTTCTTCTTAATGTCTAGCTATTCAGCTAAGCTGTCGTCACAGCCAACAACGTCGATCGGGAAAACGAGCAAGAAGTTCGAGAAGCCCAGAGCACTGTGGTGCCACAAATTTTCTAATTCCCTTATAACAATGGATCAGGAACTCGGGGTACCTCCGCATTTATTTGAGCCCGTCGCTTCGCGTATGAAGCACAGAGCACCCGACGACACGGGCGGCCGCGCGACTACTCGTGAAGGCAATGTAGTAGCCACAGGCGCTCGGGTAGGAAATCTCTGGTATCTAGGAGTCGCTTTAGGGAATCACGCAGTAGTATCACGGTTAAAAATCGACGCGGGAGCTACTCTAGACAATCATGATTAATAAAGTGCTGATTGCACGCCTACTTAATACAGAACTTCGCCCAGAAAACTGGGACACAGCGAAGCGGCGACGCACGTCGCTGGCCGCCTTACGAATATGACGCTACTTCCGGTCGCTGCCGCTCAGTTTCTCGCTCTTCCGGCGATGCGCAGTGGGCGGGGCGTAGGGTCAACTTTAACGACGAATACCGCTGTCCCCAAGCTAAAAATGTTGAAAAAAAGTTTATAGCCATATACTGACCAATGTAATAATTGTAAAAAGTAGAGTTTTCCCCGGTTTTAAAAGCGCTTCAGTAGCCCTTTAAATGCAGGCAAATGCTGCAAACAGGCTTTCTCGTATAGTACTTGTATAAAGGGCAGAGCACACTTTACAGGCAACAATGTCTACATGGAGGGCAAACGCTGCAAGATGGCGTCTTCTTACATTCAGCGTATGTGCAGCAGTGCACCCTTTACAGGCAACGGCAATGTTTCAGTGTAGGCGAATGCTGCAAGCTGGCTTTCTTGAACAAAAACTGTATAAGCGGCAGAGCACCCTTTACAGGCAACAAAGTCTGCATTTAGGCGCGTGCGGCAAGCGGGCTTTTCCTTACAATACGTGTATGTGCGGCTGTGCACCCTTTAGAGACAACAACGATGCTTAATTCTAGGCGAATGCTGCAAGCTGGCAGTCCTGTGCATTTTCTCTATAAGTGGAGCGCCTTTGCAGGCAGCAGCAATTTTCACATTTGTACAATTGCTGCAAGCTCGCTTTTCTTTACATTACGTGCATGTGCGGCAGTTCACCCTTTACAGGCACCAACAACGTTTAAATGTAGGCTGATGTTCTCGGATATTACGCGTATAAGCGGCAGACTACATCTACAGGCAACAACAATATTCGCATTTTGGGGAACTCTGCAAGCTGTCTTTCAATTATATTACGTTAATGTGCGCAATGCACCATTTACAGGCAAGAATCGTTTAGATTTATGTGAACTCTGCAATCTGCCTTTCCCGTATATTACGTGTATGCGCGGCAATGCATCCTTTGCGGGTAACAACAATGTTTACATTTGTGTGAATGCAGCAAGCTGGCTTTCTCTTACATTAAGAGGCACTGGCAGCAGGGCACCCTTTAGATGCAAAAATCATTATTTGAGCGAACGCTCAACGTGGCTTTCTCGCACATTGTACGTATGTGCGGCAGTGCATGATTTACAGGTAACAACAATGTTTACATTTAGGCGAACACTGGAAGCTAGCATTCTCTTACATTACGTGTACGTGCGGCATTCAACCGTCACATGCAAGAACCATTGATATTTCAATAAACTCTGCAGGCTATCTTTCTCTTACATTACGTTTATCCGCACTACTGCACCCTTTACAGCCAAGAATCATATTTACATTTAGGCAAACGCTGCAATCTGCTTTCCCCTTCATTAAGCGTATACGCGGAAGTGCACATTTTACAGGACATGCTCAGGTTCTAGATGCGACGCTGAGAGGAGCATCTCCCCGCACGGGGCACCTTGAGCATTCATGGTGACGGTGAGCAGCGACACCGCGGACCCCGAGCTCCCAACATAAGCCGTGTCCAACCGTGGCGAGGTGTTTAAAGGTGAAGGGTTTAAAGGTGAACCTGCCACCACGCCGCTTGCTGAGGCAGCAGCAGTTGTGGTGTCAACCTCTTCCGTTGGGACCGGTGCCGCTCCCGCCGCTTCCTCCCCGTCCTCCAGTGCGTTGGAGGGTGTCGAGGGGATGGACATCGGGGGCCCCGCATCGGCTCCCACCGTCACCGCACCGCCCTTGCCACTTCTGGCGTCCCCGACGCCCGCGGCGGTGGCGGCTCAAATGAAGGGCTCCGGAAGGGGGACCAAGTCCGGGGCGCCAGGTTCGACGGGCACCCCCAGGACATCTGATGACGAAATGGACGTCGCGCCGTTCCTGCTTGCAACGCAGCGCAAGGAGCGGCTTCCGACGGCCAAGCCAGTAGAAAGGCCTAAGAAGCCTAATCCAAGAGTAACGGCCCCGAAAGACATCACATGAACACACACGAACACACACACTCCATTCACTCTTAAATTTAAATAATGGGAACACAAAACATCATCCAATGGAACTGCAGAGGCCTCCTTAAAAATCTTGACGATGTGTATGAGATTCTGCATGCCCGTCAGCCAAGTATCATGTGTCTCCAGGAAACCCACCTCAATTCTAAACAAATTTCTTAAATAGGTACATGGTATTCAGAAAGGACAGGGTTGGCTGCACCCACTCTTCAGGAGGTGTGGTCATTATCGCCCGGAAATCATTAGCATGCCACCCTCTCTCTTTAAACACTGTCCTCGAGGCTGTAGCGATCCGTACAATAATATTTAATAGGTTGATAACGGTATGCTCCATTTACATCTCTCCTGATTTTTCACTTCTGAGCTCTGATTTCGAGGCACTGGTTGACCAGCTGCCCGAACCATACATACTAACAGGCGACCTTAATGCGCACAACTCTCTTTGGGGCTCCTCCAGAACGGATGCCCGAGGTCGCCTGATAGAGAAGTTTCTTACATCCTCCGGAGCATGCCTTTTCAATAAAAAACAGCCTACATACCATAACTTAGGACACAATACATACTCGCACCTTGACTTGGCTATTGGTTCCGCAGTTCTCTTTCCATGTCTTGAAAGGGGTGTGGGCACCGACCCATATGGTAGTGACCATTTCCCCACTTCATTAACGTATATAGGTATAGGCCCGAGCAGTCCATCTTCCCATAAAAAGTTCAAAAGCAAACTGGAGCACATTCACACAAACATCTCAACTACACCACACATGCATAAAACACCTACACGTGGAGGAAGCCGCCCAACTCGTCACGCCGCACATCCTCGACGCCGCCGAAAAGTCCATTCCCCAGGCCTCCAGTGGGTCCCGCACCCCAAGGAGGCCCTAGTGGAACGAGGACTGCAGGCGGGCGCGAGAGGCCCAGAACAAGGCGTGGGGTGTCCTTCGCCGGTACCCCACGTCAGATAACCTCATTTCTTTTAAACGGGCAAAGGCTTTTGGGAAGCGAGTGCGTCGTGAGGCGAAAAGGGAGAGCTGGCGCACCTTCCTCACTTTCATCAACTCATACACTGATACACACAAAGTCTGGACACGAATACGAAAACTAAAAGGACAACAGACAGACAGCCTGCCCCTGGTTAGCACAACAGGGGACACACTGGAAGACCAGGCCAACACACTTGCACAACACTTCGAACACGTGTCCAGTCCAGCACACTACACAAACACTTTCATGAAGCACAAAACGTCTGCGGAAAAGAAGTCGCTGCGTGATAGCAACAAGTCGCACACTTCTTACAATTCTCCTTTTTCAATTCATGAGCTGAAGGTTGCTCTGAGCACATGTAAGCCTTAGCTCCAGGTGCAGACAAAATCACATACACCATGATACAACACCTACACCATGACACTCTTGAAACACTCCTACATCTATACAACAACATATGGCTTTCGGGGCACATTCCTCGCTCTTGGAGGGAGGCCATAGTAGTGGCTTTCCTGAAGGAAGGAAAGGACCCTTCCTCTCCCGCTAGCTATCGGCCCATCGCCCTTAAAAGCTGCCTGTGTAAGCTCCTCGAGAATATGATAAACCGTAGGCTCGTGTACTTTCTGGAGTACAACGGTCTTCTCGAGGGCTGCCAGGCAGGCTTCAGGTTGGGGCGATCTACAAATGATCAACTTGTTGCACTGAAATCCTACATAAAAGATGCATTTGTCCATAACCAGTTCTGCCTTACTGTATTTTTCGATATTGAAAAAGCTTATGATACAGCCTGGAGCTACGGCATCCACAGGGACCTTAAGTCATTTGGTGTCTCCGGCAACACGATGAACACTCTTTGTAGTTATTTGGCCGAACGAACCTTTCGAGTGAGGGTTGGCAGTGCACTTTCCAATGTATATTTGCAGGAAAATGGTGTGCCGCAAGGTGGAGTTCTAAGCTGCACGTTGTTTATAGTTAAGATGAACTCCCTCCGAAAGGCATTGCCACCGACCATTTCCTGTTCCATCTATGTAGACGATTTACAAATATCTTTTAAATCCTGTAACCTGTCAATATGCGAACGTCAAGTACAGCTCGGTGTTAAGAAACTTGCTGGCTGGGCGGACCTTAACGGGTTTAAACTAAACCCGGCCAAAAGTACTTGTGTTGTGTTTTCTCGCAAGCGCGGGATTAACGCGGACCCTGAGATTACGCTTAACCGTGCACCTATTCCTGTTAAACGGAAGCACAAGTTTTTAGGTGTCATATTTGACGAAAAGCTCACGTTCATCCCACACATCAAAGCACTTAAACATAAATGCCTCAAAACACTAAACATTCTCAAGGTCCTCTCCCACCAATCCTACGGTGCAGACAAAGAACTGCTTCTCCGGGTCTTTACCGCGTTAGTCGGGTCTCGATTAGACTACGGCAGTGTCGTGTATGGGTCGACATCGAAAACAACCCTAAAAAGTCTTGATCCAGTGCTCCACTTGGGTCTGCGCCTTGCTTCGGGTGCCTTCCGCACTAGCCCGGCCCAGAGTCTATATGTAGGATGTAATAAGTGGTGCCTTGAGTACCAACGAACGTATGTGGACTTTCACTACGCTTTTAAAATTTCATCTTTGAATAACCATCCTTTTAAACCTGTTTTTAATGATACATCCACACCGCCACTGTTTGTAGATCGCCCGTCTGTTCCTTTGCCGTTCTCACTTAGAGTGAGACAGGAAGCGCCAAATTTCGACATCTCCTTTTTATACATTTGCACATCTTCTTTTACGGACGTCTTACCACCCTGGCAGCTTCAACCTGTGTGTTGTGACTTGTCCTTCGTGAAAATTGATAAAACCAGGGTACCACAAAGTGCTATTCTGCAGCACTTCTTGTCCCTGCAGTCTAAGTATGAATGTGCAGAGTTTTACAGTGACGCATCAAAAACTGCCCTTACTGTGTCGTGTGCGGCGCACGGACCCGATTTTAGAGTCTCTAAGACCCTGAACTCGAAGATCAGCATTTTTACGGCGGAAGCCCATGGAGTTTTGCTTCTTTTAAATCACATAGTGCAACATGAAATACCCAAGTCTATCATTTTCACAGATTCACTGAATGTTGTACATGCATTGTCATCCAACAAGTCTTCTAAAAACCATGTTCTTAAAGGGGTCCTGAAATACCTTCCGCCGATGCATGGATCTACATGTAACCAAATAAGACAATGTATTAGCAATCTCCTCCCGCAAGAATTTTGTTAAAGTGATGAGTATTACCTGAGAAATCGTAAATCAAAAACCGCGCATCATCGTCGCGCCGCGTTTCCTCCTCTTTTCAACTGTTGACGGCGCGCGAGCACTGCCTCCCATGATGCTGCGCTAGTCAGCGGTGACGTACTTCCGCATTACGCTCCTCCGACTGCCGTCTGCTACGGGCAAGTTTTGTTGACACCATGAATTCCGCACTCCGCTCACGGATGGATAAGCGAACGAAAAATCTGGCCGCATGTGTGCGGTGGCCTGGCCTTGCCCTTTTGCGGTGTGCGTTGCTGCAGTGCAGCACGTGACTTTTAATCGGCGGCGAACTCGCAGCCGCTGGGGAGGATCTTGCGCTCGGTCCCTTTCATGCACCGCGGACTGTTTATCCAAAAAGCGCCTTATCAGATGTGGCCCCGCTGGTGCCGGGTCTTATTTTGCGGTGGTGGTAATTCCTGCCGGCGCCATGTGAAAAAGACATTTTAAGCCGATACAGAACCCGTGCACAAAACGCTTCAATCATGTGACCAGTTCAGCTTGGGGCGACGCGTGGTGGAGAGCGGCAACGTTGGCTAAACATGCTCCGGCGTGGCTCTGAGCTTTCTAGCGCTGGAGCGAGCGCCTTTCTTTGACGATCTCAAACATCGGTTGCCTTGGCAACAAGGCACAAACCGCCCCAGAGGTCAGTTACGGTTGCGTGATCCCGGTTCAGCTTGGGGCCCCACCTCGCGGCATATGGGCACTGCAGGCATACTACTCACTCTCATTTGGAAGTGCGAGATGCGTTTGGCATTACAGGAGGCGATTGTGTGTGTGTTGTGGACGCCTTTGTTTTGCGATGAAATGCGACGTTGTGCTTCTGCGGGTGGATAGTGCTTCCCATGGCCTGGATTATCTTTCTCGAGCGACGTACGACTCAACCTCGCATGGGGTATGTGCAGTGTGCGTGGCTAAAAGCCATCTCGGCTTGCGCGCCAGAGTTAAGTGACTTGCTGTTCGTCCCCGCAAACCGCGCGCGAGGTGAGTGCCGAATTTACGAGGGGCAGGAGGAGGCAGCCCATCGTCTGTCAATCGCGGTTCAGACTTGCAACGCATGTTGTGACGTTGTGTTCGTTCGAAACGCATCTCTGGATTGTTTTGAAGTGGAAAAAAATGTATCCGTCAAACCTGGGCATTTGGGTCAGGGCGTTCTCTGCGATTGCACGAAAGAAGTGCCACGGGGCTTCAGCGCTTTCTTTATGGGACGTACTCCGGTAAGAGAATATCCATGTCGTGTTATGGCCGTGTTGCATTCAATACGAACGGTTAAGCGTTTGTTTACACTTGTTTCGTTTGTCGTAAAATGTCCAAGCACTCCGGCACTACGCTGGCAGATCAGCCGGCGAGTCGACGCTGAGCAGACGACTCATCTCTTTGCCGGAAGTGCGTGAAAAAGCCGCCCAATAGCAGGATGTCTAGCTCATGACGAACATCGGGGAATCGATGATGTAGACATGTGAAGATGGCGGCGTCCAAAAACACGAAGGAAAGGGTGAGAAAAAAGCGACAAACTTTGCAACAAAAGTGTGAGCTTTCCGCTGCGCGTAAAAGAGTAATACTTGGCCCAGATGACCTTGACGACCCAATCTAACGATTGCGCTACTTCATTTAGTGTGCTCAAAATGCCTTTCAGGGCCCCTTTAATGTAGTGTATAAAACCATTATGTCAGCGTATGCATTAAATCTCGAGGCGATCATGTGTTGGGTTCCAGGCCACTCTGGGATTGCGGGAAATGAGACCGCTGATCAGATGGCCGCTGCTGCTGCACATACAAATACACCGTACATAGCAACAGTACCCTACACTGACTTCAAGCCACACATCAGACAACACCTTCGCGAAACATGGCAAGCACTCTGGAATCAACAGACAGACAACAAACTACACATAATAAAGCCACTCTTGGGACCATACACGACTGACACACACAACAGACACACTGATGTTGCCCTTGCTAGGTTACGGATAGGCCACACTCATATAACACACTCCCACCTGCTCACAGGATCTCCAAGACCTCTGTGCAGCAGGTGCGGAGAGGCCCTAACCGTGATCCACATCCTCATACAATGTAAGGCACTCGGCATTACACGACGCAAACACTTCCCACAACTACACACACGACATATTCCACCACACCCGTCATACTTCTTAGGAGGCGATGCCATGTTTTCTGTTCAGCGCACCTTTAAGTTCCTATCAGAAGTTCACTTTTTACAACTCATCTCATACCACTCATAGTTTTACCCCTGGTCCTATTCACCAGCCACCTTATTTATCTTTTAACCACTCTTGTTCTTCACCTTGGCCCTTTACACCAGCCGTGCTCATAGTCTTTTAACTGATTTTATTTCGTGTTCTCTCCTCATCAAATAACTTTGTGTTTGGCGCTCTTTGCCCATGTCGGCCTTGCGCCAATAAAATCAAACCATCATCATCATCAGAGGAGCATCTCTTGCCGGCGGCCCTGTCCTGCGTGCGTCGGGGTCCGTGTCCGCACAGCTGCGTCTCTCCTCCGCTCACCCCCTCTGCTCTCTCCGATAGCGAACACTCTCTCTCTCAACATCTGCGGGCGTGTGGCGCAGCGCACTCTCCCTCCGCCGGTGGGCGGCGCTGCGCGCTGTGCGCATGTGATCTCCTCCCGCGATCTCCTCTCCTTCGGGTGCGCTGCGCATATACGCGGAGTGCCGCGCTCCGGCCGGTCTCTCAGTCGATGGTCGTCCGCGCTACGCTTGCTCTCTCTCTCTCTCTCTCTCTCTCTCTCTCTCTCTCTCTCTCTCTCTCTCTCTCTCTCTCTCTCTCTCTCTCTCTCTCTCTCTCGCATTACCCGACGATTGCTCACGCAATTCGAGTAATCGACCCAACGGAAACGCACAATGGAACCCCCTTCAGCGTGGCATCACACTAGGTTTCCCGCGAGGGGAGGTGGGCGTAATGTTTTTTTTTTGTTTGTTTGTTTTCATCACTCTATGCCAAAATGCATTACAGATGTGTTTATTTTACTTATATATTTATAAATACTGCAATCCCTGATAGGGATTTTAGCAGGTGAGTTACAGGGCATAAGAAGGTTTACAACAATTGTACAATGCAACCCAGATGAAACGGCTCCATTTTTTCTCGGGTACAAAAAGTTGTTACAAAATATATCACACACATACAAAAACAACACAGGATTTTGTGTACAATGCTAATTAAGGGGGGACTCAAACAAACTTAGAGAAGGCTATAAAACTTGTGAATTCTGAAGTTTATTCCAATCGGAAATGGTTCTAAGAAAGAAGGACTACTTAAAATAGTTAGTACGTGTGCGATCGGGAGTGACTGTTAGTTCGTGTCTTTGTCTGGTTGCATACCCAGATGAAAATGAAATCACATCTGAAAAATCTATTTTATAATGCCCCTTGATTATTTGATAGAAAAACTTCAGTCGGGATAACAGATTCCTGTGTGCTAACGACGGTAACTAGGCTCGTCTTAGAAGCTCGGTAACTGAAGTGCGCCCAAATTTGTTAAATATGAAGCGCGCAGCCTTCTTTTGTACGTTTTTGAGTCTGCTGACATTTGCCTTAGTGTAAGGATCCCAAATAACGACGCAATATTCTAATGCTAGTCGAACTACTGATTTGTACTCAAGTAAACGAACATTAGGAGTGGAAAATTTGAGCGCTCGTCTAAGAAAGAAAAGCTTTTTATTCCTGACAGCAATCACGGAATCAATGTGCTTATTTCTATTAAGATTATTAGTTATCCATAAACCGAGGTACTTATATTGAGTTACTTCCGTCGGGGTGATTGTGTTCACAGAGTAATTAAAGACAAAAGGATTTTTTTCTGTGTAATTCTCATGACTACGGTTTTATCGAAGTTTACAGCCATCTGCCATTGTTCACACCACACGATAACTTTTTTAAGGGCATGGTTTCGAAGAAATGGATCTGACATGGTGCTTATTTCAGAGTAAATTACACTATCATCTGCAAAAAGTTTCATTTTCACAGGAATGTTGTCACCTATATCATTAATATATACCAGAAAGAGGTATATCATTAATATATACCAGAAAGGGGATGGGCCCAAGCACCGAGCCCTGGAGAACGGCAGAGTTGACCATTAGCCTACAGAAGCTGCTGTTTTTAAAATTAAGAAACTGTTCCCGGTCTGATAAGTATACCAAGATCCATAAGTAATTGGGTGTTCCGGAAAATTTTATCTAGTTTGGAAAGCAATGTTTTGTGTCAGACTTTATCAAAGGCTTTTGATAAATCAATGAAAATGTCGTCAGTTTGATTGCCGTTATTTATAGATATAGCAAAGTCATGCACTGTCTGTACCACCTGGGTACAGGTAGACTATCCCTTCCGGAACCCATGTTGACAGTTGGTTAGAACACTATGTGTTTCCAGAAATTCAGATATGTCATCGTGTATAATGTGATAATGTGTTCTAGTAACTTGCAGCAACTTGAGGTTAAAAACATTCGACGGTAGTTCCTAATCCATGCTTGGTCCTGTCTTATGCAGTGGCTTCACTGTGGCGGTTCTCCAGTCACTCGGCAATTGTCCCTCATGTAAAGATCTCGAAAACAAGACATGTAAATATTTTGAAGTCCATTCTGCGTAACGCTGTAAGAACATCTTCTGGATATTGTCCGGTCCAGGCGACTTTTTTACATCAAGCTTTAAAAGCACATTAAGAATACCTTCTTCACTTATACTACGTCTGACATGGGAGAAAATTCGCTTCAAATATCGGAAGCGAACCATTATCTTGTACACAGACAGATTTAAAGTGCTTGTTAAATGCATTGGAAATAATAGATTCATTGTTTACTCGTATACCGACCATATCGAACACGTCACAGACTGAAGATGTCGGACTGATTGTCTACAAACATTTGTCAGGGGGTTGTGGCTATAATTCTTGGGAGAGACTCACTATAATAGCGGTTTTTATATTCAGCCAGCTGAATCTTGCGTTTGCAGCTAATTTCAAATGTTTTTGTGCTTCTATAAGAAGTGCATTTGAGTGACTGCTGCTTTTTTAGCCTTTTTAATTGCCTTTTCACGCGTAATGTGTCCCGAGTGATCCAGGAATTTTTCTTTGGCATTTTTTTTGTGCTGCGTGGAACAAATCGCTCTACACATTTATTAACAATATCTTTACAGAAATTCCAAAGGCTTTGAACGTCAAGATTGTTAAGCAAAAAGGCATCAAAGGTAAAAGACAACATATCTATGATTTATGTGTCGTCTGCGCGAGAGAAGTTTGGGTTTTTTTTTAAGTTCTTGCTGAGGGAAACATCTGATAGTTCCAGGAGCACACCCTTGTGATCCGATATTCCCGGAACAACACGGCAAGCTGTCTTGGAAGAAATTGACCCGCTAACAAAAAACAGCTCAAGGATTGCCGAAGAGCTACCTTGTACCCTGGTAAAGTCATCGACAATTTGCAATAAATCAAATGTGAAGGTAATATCTAGCATTTCTTCCCCAAATGAATTATTACGGGTTTTAACCGAGAAGGCTTTCCATTCAACACCAGGCAAATTGAAATCCCCAGTCAAAATAATCCAATCACTGAGCTGTACATCTTTGTCAAGGTATGTTCGCAGCTCTTCAAATACTGTTATATTGGAGCTGGGGGGCCTGTAGATACCTCCTATGATGAATTTTGTGCTGCCATGATAGGCCTTGCAAAAAACACCTTCAACATTAGGTACATCAAACATTCTTATGACGTTCAAGGAATTTTTGTATATCAGAGAATCTCCTCCCCCTTTACTACCTCGATCTTTCCGATATACGCTGTAGCCAGCTGGAGCAAATTCGCTATCGTATACGTCATTGTGTAACCAGGTTTCGGTTAGAACAGCGATATGTGGATCATGCGTGAGCAACAAGGCCTCCAACTCAGTTATCTTATTTACAACACTTCTACTCTTCACGTTAAGAACTTCGAAGCACTGAGGGTCAGCTTTGTACCGTCAGTTCTGGTTGTTTGTAATTCTCAGCCGTGAATCGTTAAGTTCATCCCAACCAATGAATACGCTGTCGATACTCAGTTTGCCGTTTGTGCTACTGCCGTGCCCACTTCTAGGTGCGGGCTCTACCCACTCCTAGAACGAATTTGATGAACAATCTGTCTTACAAACTACCATCCGTGCTAATTATATTAAACCCAGAATATTTTGATCCTTCCTTTAATTAAAACCGTATCATCAAACGCTTCGCCCAGCTCAGTTCATTTCGAGAATAGTACACGCCTCGGGAATTTTTTCCCTTTTCTTTTAGATTGCTGCTTCTTATGTTCATGTCACTTCATGACTATGCCTATAGACTTTTCCTTACTTTTTAGCGTTATGTTACAAAACTTTGTATTACTCGATGCTATGTAACACTTGTCACTTTATTTTGTACTCATTGTTCATGACTGACCATCATGCTGCTGTTTGCAAACTTGTAACGGGGTACCGACCTGGTCAAGCTGCCTGACCTTTTAGTTCCATACTCATGCTTTTCAAAAGAAATAAAGCTGATTGATTGATTGATTGATTGATTGATTGATTGATTGATTGATTGATTGATTGATTGATTGATTGATTGATTGATTGATTGATTGATTGATTGATTGATTGATTGATTGATTGATTGATTGATTGATTGATTGATTGATTGAAAAGGGCCTGAAGGAAGCCCTATTCACCAGGAAAACCTGGCTTCTAGGTCATCTGATCAACCCCTAACCAGCAAAAAAGAACCTAACCTTAACAAACTTCAGACCCTAATTTTTTATTCAAGAGACTAAAAACAACTCCTCAAGGACCGGAGACCAAGCTCCCTCCGAACCTAAACAATTTACTACCCGTTACCTTATGCGTGCAGCACAATTCAACAGTATAAACACCACTTCAAATGTACTAACTCCGCTCGGAGATCACCGAAAGCAAACGAAACAGCGCTTCAGTACCAGACCACATCTCTAACAACTGAAAGCCAACCTAGAAGACCAGACCCTCGAGACGCTATTGACGTATCTTAACGACTTCTGAACTGAAGGCAAGATCAACCAGCAGTGGAAAGCAGCGGGGATGAGTTTTATCCGAAATCCAGGCAACTCCCCCCGCTTCAACTTTTTGCGGCTCTTTCCCTCTGTCTCTCTCAATCTTTTTCCCGTAGTGTAAGGGGGTGATGGTGATACGTAAACATCTACAGCAACACTTAGACTAAACACACGAAATGTCAGACATCATGTACGGATTTCGAAAGCGTTGCTGAGCCCGAAGACGCGGGTTCGACCCGGGCGCGATGGCTGCTTTTTTCGTGGAGGCGAGGAGCGAGAACGCCCGTGTGTCGAGATTTCAGCGCACGTTAAAGCTCCCCAGGTGCTCATAATTAATCCGTAGCCCTCCATACAGCGCGCCACCTAGCCTTGGTGTAGCCTCGGCGCGGTAAACCCAATATATATGAATCTGAATATTTACTTCCTCACTTGCTAAGGGACGGCCAACTCGGCTAACCTGAGACCATTGACTCTTGCTTTCAAGCTGAATCGCAGGGGACTTGCTAAGGCCTATGCTACGGCTCAAGAACACCTCGACAGGTCCTCTTGAGCGTTATCACATGATTTAGTGGTGTCATTGCCGATGCACAAGCATCGGCAATGTATTTGGAGCTTGGAGTTTTAGTTTTACTCCTGCTGTGATTTGCGTGCACGTACGCATCTTCGTCTTCACCTGCGTAAAGAAATGGTTCATGATTCCACTCTTAAGAAAAAAGCCTTCCCAGTCAAGTTAGTTTGGCGCTTCTCACCCCCGTGAGAACCGAAAACAAGCGCGGCTGTATACTACCCACCACGACGTCATTGCTGCCTTGCCAAGTGAGTTATCTCTCTAAAAAATATTTGCGCACCAGATCACACGAAGTTTTAAAAGATTTCTGACTTTTTTAAAGACAAGTCTTTAGAGTCGACCTCAGAATGAGACCCGCCTGAAAAGCCTCTTCGAATGATGAATTCGAAAACTGTCGCACAGAGCGACTTACGGTTGTTGAAATATCTTCGATTGTTTTAACATTTATGGTATGGTTTGGGATATTCGGTCAAGCAGATCCTTCCCCATCGCGCCTTGCAGTCGTGCTAGCCAATCAGCCCTCGTCGGAGCTCAGCGGGCCCCATTTACCTCCCGAGCCTCTGTAAGGTAGCATATGCAGGCGGTCAACGCTTACGATTACGAGACCCGCACATCTCTTTGAGCTATCACACTTTGAGCTATGACACTTTGAGCTATCCCAACTATTGTGATTTGAGACACCGCCAGCAGAACGTTTAAAGCATTTCCACTATAAAAACATTTTATGCAGCCCTGAGATCAAAATTTGTGGACCTAACTTTTTGTGCTCACAGTTTATTTATGAATTGTCACTTAACCTAAGTTGTCACTTTCTTTAACATACAGACATTTGCAGCCACTACGTTTTCGCTGAATTGCTCTATTACTGGCAATCGCAGTATTTCATTCTGTACTTCCAATGTTCGAAGCGCAAAAAATTGATGTCTAGACCGAAAGAACCACTTTACCCCACCTGCTGCTTATTTTTTTTTCCAAACGCAAGAATGTCCGCGACAAAAGTTGAAAGGATTGATATCTCTAACCTCGGTAAGCCAATTCTTCGTACCGGCACCTCCATCGAGAGCTTGGTCCTAATAAGGACGACGTAATGTACAAAAGCCCGCTGCATGCTGTATTAACACAAACCCCATAAACACGCATTATAGGTTTACTTAACGTCTATTCAGCGCCAGCAACAGCAGTGTAAAAAGTGAGACACAAAACAAAACACGCAAGGAGGCGCCGCATTAGCATCAGTCGGGAGCGACGCGTGGGGTCCAGCTGTCCGGCCATTTGTTCAGCACGTACCCTATGGTCCCTACCCAAACCGATAAGTGACATTAGCATTCTAAAGACTGCAGAAACCGTGACGCGGTGCTGCGCATGCTAGCACGCATCCCACGGCCCAGCAGCCGCTTGGTCTGACCTGTTTTGTGTACACCGAAGCAGCTGAAACGAGGCAACGTGACCCACATGCGAAGACCTGCTGAGATAGAAAGACACGTCGAATTCGAAGAGACGTCAACTGTGCAAGACCCAGGCCCCACCCATTGCTTCTGGGTGGAGCAACACTCCCATCGTCACTGCACTTGCTGAGCATCAAAGGTGATTTCGGATCGAGTGCGGGTGGACAATTCGAAAGGGGGCCCCTGCGGTATGGCGCGCAAAATTTAAACATCTGAAGAAGCGACTGCTTGTAAAACAAGAAAAACAATAGTGAATGCAATCGGTGTCTGTAACCACGCAGTCGTGGAGTCATTCATTTCTTGAAAGCCGGGAGAAATTAATGCAGACGCCTATTACCAATATTGAGTTTGAACGAAAACGAGAGAAAGTGGAAACTGGACGTACGAAACTAGAACAGACAGGCAGGCTGGCGGAAAGGAAAATGAAATTCCTCGGGGCACTTGGGTCTTTTTACGTGCTTTGAAGGCGAAATATTTATGGCTTTGCCTGGCTATACTTACGAAACACTTCCTCTCTACTACATCGCTTTTCCATCTTTTTCGCTTTTTTTTTCATCTTCTTGGCGCTATAATTTGACAGGCAATCTGTAGACACTTTACACTCCCCTTCCACCGAAACAGCGTTCTCCGTCACTGTCGTGCACCTATTCAACTCACAACGTCGTAACGTAGCGTGGTGGTAACGCCCTCGGCTTCTGCTTTGGAGACGTGACTTCAGTTTCCATACGACCTCCAATGTGTTTTTCCCTCAGCAGCTCCGGCCTTTCTCTGTAGTGGACAAAAGCGACAACAACCACGCCCATTTATCGAACAATGCGGCATTTCATGCTTTTGCTTCAAAAAATTGTGCAGATATACCCCTCCACTTCCTGCCCATATGAAGACAGCGCGTACAAATGGTGGTTGGCTGCACCTACTCATCGTTGTGCGGAGTCATGACCTGTAAAATAAACACCGCTCATACAGGAGGTACTTCATCTGTCGATTATGAGGCATCGGGAAAAGACTGGCCGCTCTCATTTTGCGACAGAACAAAATGCATGAAAGAACGTCGGTGGCTTGGCTAACTTTCACTATATGCGCATTTAAAATCTTCGTTACTGTGAGCTTTCTGAGGCCTTTCCTGATGATACCTGTTCGTTTTTACACGGCGTCCCTGGACGATCGTCTAACTACTGCCCACTGAGTGGACGGAGCAACCTTTAACTGCTTCGAAAATTTTAAAGGTCATTGTGACGCGAATCATGCAGCCTCGTTCAGAACATTGATGCAATTCTGTGGCTTCAAAGAACATTCTTACAGGAAGTTCGCTCATAACATCAGCTCATAATAATAAAAATTGCACTTCAATTTTTAATTAACTTACCATGTTAGCACCAAGGACTTTATTTATATTGTATCGCTTCTATGGGTCAATGGTATCACACAGTAAAAACCAGAACAACGATTTTGCTATTGGCGAGGCGATGTGTGCCATGGCTTGTATCTTTTCACAGAGGGCAACCCTATTGTAAAAAGGCATTCGTTTTTCTAGCCTATGCCACAGGCCACTTGTGTCTGGGGTTTATAACTTGTAAACAATAGCAGCGTTCAGCGCAATTTTCTAGTGAAAATCGGCAATATTTTATTCTAGTGTAGCCTTGCGCCTTTATATAAAGTGTAAAACTTACGCAAGCAGTAAACATCGGATGCTTTTGCTTGGGGAGAAGAAGATTGCCGCTTTTCCGTCGAGATTTCTCTGAAACAGGTACAGGTACAACAGTTTTGCGTAAGCTTGAACATTAAGCAGATCCGGTAGACTGAAGACCACCACCAGAATCTCTCTCTCTCTCTCTCTCTCTCTCTCTCTCTCTCTCTCTCTCTCTCTCTCTCTCTCTCTCTCTCTCTCTCTCTCTCTCTCTCTCTCTCTCTCTCTCTCTCTATCTATCTATCTATATATCTATCTATCTATCTATCTATCTATCTATCTATCTATCTATCTATCTATCTATCTATCTATCTATCTATTTCACACACACACACACACAGCATCTTGCTGCAACTAAAGTAAATCTTAGGGGTTGTAAACCTCACCCTTATGGGTAACTAGCAGTAGTACCTGGCGGTGCCCGGGTTGGCTATTCTATTAATGACACTAATGGGTATAACACGTGTTCATTTATTTGTTAGTTGTCATATTTTACTAGTTCATCGTGAAGTGGTACACACTGAGGAACTCCTGCCTGCTGTAAATACAAGAGGTCCAACCGCAGGCGCGTCGGGGTAAGGTGAAACGACTGGCACTCGTGTTTTACTGCAACTCTCGCTAAACAAATTGCACCTAGATGGGGCGCTCGAGCGAGTGAGCCAGTGAGTAAAAACCGTTTTATTGGGCGTTCCCGATTTCAGAAAGCCATGTGATAAGCGGGCACTCTTCGCTCTGGAGGAAGAAGTGCCTGGACATCCATATCGCTGTTAGTCACGAGGTTCTCCCACAGCTCATGTGTGGGAAGATTGGATAGAGGAAGGGGGAGGTTGTTTTGCTTGCACTCTTAGTATAATATGAAGAAGAGTACCAGGTTGTAAACACAACTTGAATTCGGCAAGAGATTGCACTGGGAACACACGATGGAGGCCGACTGCGTGAGGGGTATTCTTCCTCATGGTAAGTGCTACCTCAGCAGATATGAACGATACTCATCGGTACAGTTTTATGATAAGTAACATGGGCTCCCTCCAACAGGCGCGGCGTTGCAGGAAGTCCCAACAGATGGCGAGCGCTAACCTTTGAGCTTTTTACCGGTTTGTCTTCACTTTTAGATGAATGATAAATGACAGGGCTCCTACGGGAGGTGCGTGGTTGCAGAAAGTTCCAACAGATGGCGAGCGTTACGCGAACGCGGGACAATTCAACTGAATTCGACTTCCAGAAGGGTGTGAATTAAAAAAACCTCGCTTTCCTTTTTATTTGCATGTTAGGACAAAATCCTGAAATTGATTTTTGGGCAATTGGATCGGTAGCATTTGCAAGCAAAAACGAATGCGATATATCAGCTGGCTGTATGGTTTTTGACGAATGTGTGAAAACACAGTGTTTTCCAGAAATCCTCCTTGCTTCTATTGGGTGGGTGTCAAAAAAATGTTGTACAACAGTGTTTACATACCTCATTAAGCTACCTATCTCAACAAAAACCAGTACAATATATCAAATGTCTTGCGATAAAAAAAATAATCTCTGAAAAACTATTTTACCGCTTTTCACTCTCCCAAGGTGGAATTTTTAGAATTTTCAGCAATATTGACCTCCAACACCGTAATCACAATGTGCTCATGAAATCTGAAGTCGTTTGAAAGAGCAGTTTTGCTAGGCGTTGACATCACCTGTTAGGCCTCTTTGGCTCGACAGCCGTGTCATTTGTAAAAAAACAATTTGGCCCCTTTAGCGGCGTCGCAGGGCGGAATATTTAAAAATGGTTCTCTGAATTTGTATGAGTAACATATGCTAGCAAAAATCAGTTGTATAAATGAATCGGTGAAGGATTTATTTGAGAATCTTTAGGAACACCAATTTTTTTCCGGAATGCGGAATCGCCTTGATAGTGCATGGTAAGGTGAAATCCAAATACTACTTTTTAGATTTTCTTAAGGGCTACATATGTCAGCAAAAAGCACTTCAAAATGTGAAAGGGGTAAGGAGGTAATCACGAATTTACGGAAACACAATTTTCCCCTTTCCCTTGGTTAGGAGTGCAATTTCCAAAATCCCCCCTTAGTGAACCTCTACACAATGTCACAAATGTACTCTCGAAATTTCAAGTCTCTAGATGCATCAGTTTTCGATGGGCATTGATGAGTTAGTCGCTCGGTCAGTCAGTGAGGCACTTCATTTTATAGATATAGATTTTGAAGTCTAGAAGGCGGATGAATAATTAGCCCTGGAATATAAAATCTGTTGTTTTTTTTTTTCTGAATCCAGATGCGACAAATAAGTACAGGCCGTAGCTATACGTAAATCAGGAGGTTAATTTCACGTTTATTTTTTTATCCCGCTTCCTTGTTAGGTATTGCGTTTAGTCGAAACAAACGACGTAATGCTCTTTCGGTCAGTAATAGAGGTTTTGTAATAGTGCAGATTTTGAGCTTGTATTTTATGATGGATTAGTGCTGCTCCTACATTGATTTCTATTGATTCGTGCAATAGTTAACGTACTTAATACATATTACCCTTGCAGAGCTCTAGATACTTTGAAAAGTAAAGAAAACAAGAAAATATTGTCCGATCAATTCTTTCCTTCACAAATGTATTCAACCGCCATAAACTTGCTTGAAGATAACAGACAATATGACCGTGTTTTTTTTTTTTTATCCGGCTGAAAACTGAAGCAACCGATGGGTCCATTTGGTATTGCCGCACCCGGAATGCCTCAGAGCAAAGCACGCATTAATTACCAGAAGAAAATAAAAACGCAAAAAAGCGACGCAGCCTACACACTTTGGCTCTAGAGAGCTAATTCAAAAGAGAGAAAATGAATTGCTCATCCTGCAGGGTACAGAGAGGTGTGGGCCGAGAAAAGGCGGAAAATTATTTTAGCGCGGTGCTAACAGGGGCAAGATAACGCACAATAGAAAAGAGTGCGCATATTAGAAACACCTTCACCAGTCGAAATGAACACAGTAATTTTCTTTACATTTCTTCACTGCCAATTATTTAATTTGGGCACAAAGAGGTACAAATTACGTAATATTTTTATCGTGTCTGTATAAAAGTATGGTTTTCTTCCCTAATTTTTTCATTGCTTATCAACTGTTTCATACAACTTTAATCGATGTTCATATGGTTCAGGAGGTTCCGATGTAGTCTTGTGGTATGGGGCTTTAAAGACACAGGTCAGTTACAATTGACGCGAAGATTTGCGCGGTGATTACATCTTTAATTCTAACCTGCACGCCGATTTAATTTTTCGATTTCCACCTCGTGGTCTTATGCAGGCGTCTGTCCCATTACCCTGGACAAGGTACTATCATGATGAATTGTTAATCACCAGTGCGACATACTGCGAATCGTTGCTGCCCTGCAGAAATAAGAAAATGTGTAAGACGAGCCTATTAGGAAACAACTCTGATCATACATCTGGGAAACAATAGAGAAGTTGTTGGCGTTCTAGATATGTAACCTGTCTAAGAGCCGTCTGGTTCCAAACAACAACCTCGGGAGCTCCACCGCAAAGCCGGGCTCATTTCGGTGAGATCGATAAACATATCCCTTATTGGCTTCCCTCCGGGGGAACAGCGTAAAGCGCGCAACCTACAAGCCATGCCTGGGCTCCCCTTTTGCCGTCTGGTTGCTTCGTTGCTAAAGCGGAAGCGATGCAGAGGCCCAGACAGGCGGTATACGGCCACCGTCCTGGGCACACGACATGCTCGGCGCACGCTTGCTGATCATTTTCATAAGCGATACCACTTTGTGAGGCGATATCCCTCTACTACCTTCGCTTTTGTTTCCCACGAATACAAAAGCTTGCTCGCTTTCTAGTGAAACACGGTGTCACGCGAGGTACTCGCAATTCAAAAGACGTGCGCTCGACTGGATCAATGCCTTTGGTCTTTCCACGGTTTTTATGTTCATTTCTTTTTTCTTTCTTTTTTGCCGTAGAATCTTTTATCGTTTTTCACCTATCTCGGTCACTCCTACCTCTTTTCGTCCATCCACCGATGTAAAACGATAAACACTATCGGCCCACCCCGCTCCATAAGGAAATAAAGGCGCAAGCTAAATTTTGCGGTTTTGAATTGGAAGAATTTCTTCTTGAACACACCCCCCTTTTGCACCGTGGTGTTTGTCGTACGTCGATGATGTCACATTCGTGTATTATAACGCGTCCCCTAATGAATAGTCAAGCCATATCTGACTAGAGGAGTGGAATCTTCTAATTCATGACAATTTAGCAGAAATGGCACACTTCGCATTACGACCGAAATGAACACAGTAATTTTCTTTGATATTTCTTCACTGCCAAAAATTTAATGTGAGAACAAAAAGATGCAAATTGTGTAATATTTATATCGTGTCTGTATAAAAGTAGGGCTTTTTGTTTCTTACTTTTTCATTGCTTATCAGCCGCTTTATACAACTTTCACCGATGTTCATATTTTGCAGGAGGTTCCGAGGTAGTATTGCGCTATGAGGCTTCCTTTTCTGTACTGCAACCTTCTAACATGACGTATAAATTTACTCAGGAGATTTTGTTGTTTTTGTGTTTGTTATTTACGAATTGGCGTGCACTATTTATTCTTGTGCATGTGGGCTCCATAAGCACTTGGTTCTACATGTGCAAGACCTGTGTAGGGCGCAAAGCGAAATTGAGTTCATTATGGAGAATGCGAAAGCTCACGAACACGCACAGCCAATCTTAAATGATTAGGCGGCTAATTTGCGTAGCTCCGGATTTTAAGACTGGGGGAGTGTTTTATTTCAAAGCCCTGGAGGTGGCCACGAGGAGATAAAATGGGGCCTAAAAATCAGCGATTAATCCAAGGCAGCGAATGTAACCTGGATTTACTTCCGTTAAGAACAGCAGAAAAAATCGTTGGCAAATTGGGGTCAGCACGCGGTTACCGACAGCTATTACGAAAACCAGCAAGGTGGACTTTAACCAAGACACTGATGCAGAAAATGGCTGTCTCATTATCATAATTACAGCAATAAATCGACTATAATCAGTTGCCGCAAGTAGGTAGCTATGGTTTCGTCCACATCTACTACAATGTGTTGACACGCCGATGTGAAAACAATGGTGACAACACTTACCATTCCCGGAGTATGCATTATTGCGTCGGCAGGGTACGCGAGAGTAACAGAGGCAAATAACATAAACAACACTATCAAGAGTACTTTCACTTGAAATGGGAAAAGACGACCAAGTGAAGGAAGATATAATATTGAGGTTTATTACACAGGGCTGGAAAGATGCACATTAAGGAGTACAGCAATCGTCAGTAATTTTTGTGTGTGCGTTTGCTTTTATCTCGCCTCTCTTCGGCACCATTTTTAACGCCTTTTTTTTATTTTACTGTTCAACGTGTAATTAAAGTACTCTTAATTAAAAAAACGCTGGTAATATCGGTTATGTGCTTATGTTTTACCTTGCCTTGTATATCGCCAAGGTTTCGTTTGCGCTGAACGATGCTGAAATACATCACCCACGCCAGCAGTTTTAGAAGTTTGGGGCGGTCTTGCCTATATATACTTCATGTTCAAGTATTTCTCGCGGTTTTTTTTTTCTTTGAGCCATCTCCCAATTTGCGTGCTATTCTTCGGCACCACTGTATGCGGCCTTTAGGCCACGAACGCCGGCTTTTTTTTTTTTTTTTTTTTGCCAACCGAGTCGACCCACGTCATATATCTAACCACTGGATTGGTACTGTGCCCTGTAAAGGGTGCACCACACCATAACAAGCCTGCGCTAGGTGGAGTGTGCCAGAGTGGTCGTGGCAAGTGGTGTACATCTAGCGAGACACTTACCTATTTCCAGTTATAACGGGATAGGCAGGCCCTTTTCGGAGTTCGCGAAATTTTCGTTGCTGGCTTCTTCGCTTTTTTCAAAACATTTTGACTCCGCGATATCAAATTACGCTTCACCCGAAGGTTTACAAATGATTCCTGTGGTAATAAAGAAATATGAGCGCCAGGTCAACTTGGATGCACATGACAGCGCTATGATAGCCCATCTTTAACACACATATCTTTTATTCAGATGCCGGGAAGAATATTTTGAGAGACGGGACAGCTATCGTTAATAACATCCTCGAGGGATAGCGACTTAATCAGCGCACTTTGTGTTTCATTGTCGGAAGGTGAGATCAGTTTTCAAACGGACAGCCACGGACGCTAGTTACGGGAAATACGATCGAGCTGATGCATGGGACTTCGTCAATTTTTTAAGCATGTTTGGTGTTCTGCGAAAGCGTTTTGACTATATAACGGCACTCTCGTTTTCATGTAACGTTTTCGGTTCTCAATCGCTGCATAACTTTTTCCTGCTTTCCTGTTATGTGTTGGTTTCCGTTGTGACATAGCGCTCAGCTAACCATATGAAACCACGTATATCACCCGCATATGGAAGTCCGTTAAACCTACGCTAAATAGTGTTATATGTAAGCCTTATTCATTGTTCTAGTGAAGCGCTCGAGTGTAATGCTGTATTTTGCAACAGAAAAGGTCTGAGCATACTGCGAGATACTCAGACTACTGCGGACGCCTAGGCAATGACAGTGCTTGATTTAATGCATCTCCAAAGTGATCTCTATGTTCTCCTTGTCCGTCGTGGGCTGACACCGGGCCATCAAGGTTTTAGAGTTTTGTAGGGAACACGACCGTCCGCTTTCCTTTGTGTATTGGTTTACAACACATTCTGTGACAATGTGTAGTAAAGTCTCCCCAGTGAATCGGTGTCAGTGCTATAAATTGTACTAACATGAACGTTAGTACCATTTTTTCTTTTGGCAACACTGAAAACCTTCATGACCGTGCCCACCGTGTCTGCGCATTCGTTCACATCTCGCAGAAAAAAAGCTGGCCCCGGTGTCCGTCGTCTTCGGCGTTATTACCCGATTGCCGGCCGTGGCGTCAACAGATACGAATAATCGCAGTGAACTTGTGTGGCCATGCTCTGCTTGCCCTTGAAAACTCCGCATTAGCCCCGGAAAATGGAGGCGCGGTTGCGAAAGAAAGCGGCACGACGCATGAAATGCCTACGCTGCAGCGCAATTGGCTGCGCACCCGCACCTTGCGCGCCCGCTCCTTGTCCACGGCAGATTTGTTCAGTACAAAAGCCAAATAATGCTTCCGAAGAAATCGTAAATGCTCACGTGCACGGCGGTTGAGATACGGCGGCCGCGTAGCAGTGCACGCTAACTTTGGTGCACGAATTGTTTGCTGGGAGACTCGCGAAATCTATCAGCAAGCGGCCGAAAGAGAAAGCGCTCGCCGACAAGTCAGCAATCAGTGGCCGATACCAAAACACGGCAGCTGGCAATCAGCTGACCTGTGCCGACGACTTCCCTTGTGTCTTGCGACAGGTAAGCTGTTGGACGCGGCGTAAAACGATAGTTAATGTCGGGATAAAGGGTCCAACACATGAGCGGGAAAGGAAGCGTCCCCGCACGCATATCCGACCCAAGAACAGCCCCGAGGACCGGACGTACGTGTGCCACTGTTAAATGCTCCAAGTTCGCTGGGACGGCCTCATGCATGCTCCGCCATGCCCGAGCCTGTGTGTCCAGGTTACTAAGGCGACACACATGGTTACCCGCATGCGCGCCACGCCAGTTTATACAATCTATATGATCTGGGTAGAAGGCACTGCTTCAATTATAAATACTCCCTAGCTCTTAAGGGAGACCCAGGAGCAAATGTTAATCCGAGCCTTGGCATGTAACTCTGCTCCTGAGAGTAGTTTGATTGGAGGTGATAACCCTGACCTTAAAAGTGCGTGGGCTCTGAGAGAAAGTTTTTGACGTAGTTATATGTTCTCTCCTGCATCCGGTTTGGTTGAGTTCGTAAAATTTCCCTGTGCGTCACCTGTTGAAAACTCATCATTTTTTAGGTGCTCTTGTGTAAGGAAGTGTGTGTGGGTATTGGGGGAATGATTTCTTCTTTTAATTACATAAACACATCCACGGTTCCGAGACGCTTTCGAAATGATGATGACAGTTATGAGGTTCAACGCGCCGACGCTACGCAGGCAATGAGGCGTGCCACATCGGAGGCTCCGGATTATTTTTCACCACCTGGGGATCTTTAACATGCGCCGAAATTTCCAACACACGGGCGTTTACGCTTTGCGCATCCATCAGAAAAGCGGCCGCCGCAGCCCGGAATAAAACCCGCGTCGTTGGGTTCAACAACGATTTTTAAATCCAGACATAATGTCTTGCATTTGGTGTGTTTTTTTAAGTGTTGCTGTCGATGTTTAGTGTCGCAATCACCCCCTTACACGACCTGCAAGACATTGGCCGCAAAAAAAGCCGCAAAAAAAAGTGTGGGGAGTCGCCTGGATTTCGGATAAAACTCATCTGCGTTGCTTTCCACTGCAGATTGATCTTCCCTTCCGTCAAAGTGTCGTAGAGATGTCAATAGCGTCTCCGGGGTCTGTCCTTCTAGGTTGGTTTTCAGTTGTTGGAGATGTGGTCTGGTACTGGAGCACTGCTTCGCTTGTTTTCGGTGATCTCCGAGCGGAGTTAGTACATTTGAAGCGGTGTTTATACTGTTGAATTGTGCTGTACGCATAAGGTAACAGGTAGTAAATTTTGTAGTTTCGAGGGGAGCTTAGTCTCCGGATCTTGAGGAGTTCTTTTGAGTCTCGTCAATAAAAAAAAAGTATGGTGTGAAGTATGTTAAAATTGGGTTCTCCTTTACTGGTTAGGGTTAATCAGATGACACGTAGAGGAAGCCAGGTCTTTCTGCTGGATAGGGTTTCCTGCAGGCCATTACACATCCGATGCCAGTTTCATTTTCGCGATTTTTTTTTGCGTTGATTTTGTTGTTCTTTCACAGTTTCCATCTCTTGGCAGGGCTTCGTCCCAGAAATGGAGCAGTCTCGTATCCAGCTATGGTGTTGATTACTTGAGAACGTTGCTTAAGTGTAGGTTTTTAGATCATGCTTAGTACCTGCGGTCAAGTCATCCTAGAACTACCTCGGGCTTCTTTATCTCATATTTCAGGCCTTCAGTAGCTTGTTTCAATCACTGATTCGAGCCGAGTGTACACGAGCTTTACATGCCATGCCTTTGGCGGTGATTTTGATTGTATCGTAATCGCAAGGGAGATTTACTTGCGTGTCGGTCCAAGCGATGTGTAGAGTCTTCCACCAGTGACGGGTCCTAGCAGGTGTTGTGCGACATGCTGCTACCAATTCTGGCGGCCACCTTTCAGCAACGGCCACCTGTACTTTGCTCGTTGAGCAAAGTAAGTCGGATCCGACAAATTATGTTGACTAATTCCGGTCCCTTCTGAAAGATCAAATTACATTACCACATTTGTGCGCTTATGTATGGGAAAAGGTGCTCATGGAAATCACGTTCTGCTACTAGTTCATATATATCATACTAGTTCATATATAATCATACTAGTTCATATATATAATACAAAAAAATCCCCGTTCTTGTCGCCAGCCTACATCTGATCCTTCACTGGCCAATAATACAAGATTTCAGTTCCTTCACGTCATACCAGGCTTTTTCCGAACGCGCTGATTCCTAAATCAAGTACCAGCTAAAACCACGTCCCCGCCTCCATCGCTTCGATCACCGGCACCAGTGCAGCCAGGTCAAGGAATTGCTTGCTCTGCCTTCTTCTGACAGCTCACTAATGTTTTCTGCTGTAGCTGCAAATTGAATGAAAATGAGGCGGCTGCACTTTTTATCTCCCTTATAAGTTAAGGATACCTTCGCGTCCTTCATTGTTAATACTTATACAAACGCCGGTTGTCACTCGTCTGTGACCCGATTTTTATAACACGTAAAATGCGCACGGTGAAACGATGAAACTCTGACAGTACCACACCGCATTGACATTTAGGAGGGCATGTTCCTTTTAACTGGCATGAAAGCTGACAGCCACACGTCGACCTTCAATATCCCCCCTTCCCCCCGCCCAACACCTTCACCGAATGGAAAGCGCAAAGTACTACACATGTCCCCCCAAGAGTGTCAGCTTTGCAGCCCGCTCACAGCAAAGTAACTTCCGGGTTCAGGGCTAGTGCGCCAAGCGTGGACAAGCAGCGAAGCGGCGAACGAGATGCGCTGATAACATCGAGCAAAACTTCGCGCCCCGCATGTGTAATCTTCAGTGCACACGTGGCCAACGGCTGTGGCAGTACGACCTCGATGGCCGCTATTTTCTGCGCGCCGAGCGACGACGAGCTGGGACAACGAATAGGCGAGCAGTGCCTTCCACGTTGTCTACTTTTTTGCCGTGCCCGCGGTGCTCTTTTCTCTCTTCCCCTTTTCTATGTTTTCTTTGGGGAGGCCGGATTGACGTCAGCTGCTTCGTGCCAGACGACAACGCGGGCAGCTGACCGTTTAAAAAGAAGGGGTCATTTTTGGAGCAGCGCGACATCAAATCTGACCACGCCGCAGTGCCCACCGCCCACAATTAATTCCCACGACGTGCGCTCCCTTCTGGATGGACCCCCGAACCTCCTTCCCCCTCAATCCTTTATTTCGTCGCCGCTTGCAACGCGAGTTTCGACGAAAAAGTGTAACCCACCTCGCCAGGAACACCAGCGGCCTCTTTGGCCCGACCACCACTCCCGTTTTTTACTTTACGTTTGGCCTACTCGGTCAGGACGTTAATAATAAAATGAACGACGGTGCCTCCGACATCCCTGTATTTACGTATCTGTCTCTTTACTGGCGTTATCCCGTCTTCCATTAAAACACGTAACGCAGGAAGGAGCTGATGGTCATACAAGGTGTGTTCTCAGGTGTGCTCATTCATTCAATTACTCATTTCCTCGTTAAGTACTTTTTCAGGCGTTACTCTACATTTGTGACATATATAAGCCGCCGAACACTGTCTTCTTTTTACGATGGCAACGCCCAGCCTCAACACGCTTCGCGGTGGTAAACATCTGATTTAATCACTAATTCAAGGGAATGGTTATTCCTTCAACGAACGACGTCTGACCATCAGCCATTATACTTAACTGTGTTAGCCATTGATTCATCAGCCGAGATGGCCCACAATTCTTAATTTATTCACAAGCGTTATCACCAGACTTTGTAGATGTAAAATGCGGTGAAAACGTGTCGACTCAATTTCGCTACTTCCATATCGTCCCACAAAAACCAAGTACTGTAAGTACCTTCGCAAGGAAGATGAGAGCCCTGGCAAATAGACTGCATGAGTGGCAACACACCCGTACAAAAAAAGAGCGCGTTTGGGATATCATAGACACCGTAAACTACACTGGAAGAGCCTCTGCGGTGACATGCCTCCCTGACGGTGACGAACTAAGCATAGAGACCGTCACGGCGGTCGGTGGGCTTGACACACAGCGCTAGCACAAAGGCGACACAAGAAAATAACTTTAAAAGGCGTTTTAGAGCAAATACGACAATGACTGGGGCCCGACGGAGCGCCCGTCCCATTTGTTCACCGTTCTAGCCGTCTTTGCCCTAAAGGGTATTTTACAGTTGTGAACCAACAAGCGCAATAAAACGCTTAATTGAAGAGAAAATAACCGTATCCTCTCCTTTTGGCGTTCTCTGAGTAGAAAGCAAACTATCACGACCACGCTTCGGCATCTCTCGTAGAAGGGTGCTATAGCTGTGCTGGCTGGTACAATTATGTAAAAAAAATTCTAATATGTGCCTGGAAATAACCTGTTAGTGGTAGTTTCTTGTTCTGAGGCAGCTAACACCACATAAACGTTCAAGAAGAAGGTGCTGGTCGACATCATTCGCTGAACTCACGATTTCGTCTACACTTCTCAGCGTACTTGCTTGTATTTCTTCGGCGCTGGCCCATTAACTTCCACCACTTTTTTTTTGTTAATAGGGGGGCCATGGCGGGAAAAATGCTGGCACCGCGGCACCACCCAACCCCTATTTAACAAAGCGAAAGCTGCCATGGGCCTACAAGTCGTATCTCGCATACGCACGTTTGCTACCATACAGCTTCCCAACACTGTCCACGTAAACTTTCCTCTCGCGTGAGACACATGGTGAGACAGCGTCAGACGCGTGGCACCTGCACGGTTTTTATGCGGTTCGGCCCTCCCGCTTAGGCACATATACGAGCAGTGCACGGAGGAGCCAACGGCGTACCGCGAAGTGCGTGAGCGAACTCTACCGCCGCGGCCGGGCGCGCGCTCGGTACACTCGGCGTACGCTCCAGTGACCGCAATACGTGGTCACATTAGCCTTTCCCTCTTTTTTGTTCCCCCACCTCTCTTCTCCCTTCTTCCTCTCCGCTGCGGTTTTCCCTTTTATGCCCGAGTGCAAAAAAGGCGCGCTCAGGTATTCACCGTATTACAACGACCCACCTCCACGTGCCAGCGTGGACGACCGTTTAGGAAGCAGCAGCAAATGCCTGCCTTCGACCCTCGGCCGCAGCGACAGCTGCGAGCTCATGCCGGGAATACGTTATGCAACCCCCCGCGGACATGAAACGGGTCACAGTGCGGCCCTAACCCGCGTTTTCCGCCGTACATGGCGGAACGGCTGAGTAAGAGAGTCGCGCCGCGCCGGTCTTTTTTTCTGTGCCGGCGGGCGCTTCGACATGGGCGCATCAAACGGCTGGTCCACAGTAAGGAATCTGCAATGCCAGAACGCCAAAAAACCATAAGCAGTAACGTTTTGATAAAAGTGATGGGCATGGAAGAGAAAGTGAAGAAATTGTGGCTTAGATATATAATAGCCACAACACGAACAAAAGCCTGCGCAAAATTAGTGGACGAGCACATCACGTACTTACGTCGCTCTACACAACAAAGTGTTTACGGTAGGTTGGAGCAACCAGCGAAAATAATGGCTGGGTCTTCCGCCGGCTAGCAACTCATCGACATGGTATGTGGTGTTGATTTTTTTTAAAGTTTACAAGTAGGCTAGCAGCAGGCAATTATTCGACAGTGTTCTGGTGGCCCGAAGCAAGTGAAATACGCACGCATACTTCGCGCGCATCCGGTGTCCCCAAATGAATAAAGCTAAAAAAATCGTAGGGGTATTACCGCAGTGCAACACAGAGGTCGGAAGTGCTTTTGAACTTACGTGGCTGATAGTAAAGCTGGGTACAAAGTTGGCGGGTGGCGCAGTGAACGATGACCCGGCTGTGCACTCTGCTGTAAAGCTGCGTAAAACTTGGAGTTGGACGGCGACAAAGGTATGCGGTGCTTGAGATACGCTGTTAACGCATATCTGGCTAGATATTGTCCAGAATTAAGGCCTAAAAATCAAAAGGTCTAGAACAAATAAACGGCCTGCGGAACACTACACAGAGGAAGTCATTAACGATGATAACAGCTTTGTTCGATAGCTTTCAGTGACTGGTTTTTACAGCAGCGCCCACCGGTTACACATTGACTGCCGCACAACCTGCATGTCGTAGAGCAGTGCAGTAACCACATTATGGTTCATATTACGCAGCTTCTCAACGTTGTTGCGACCTGAAGATTATCGCATGTTTGTAATTTGGAGGCAAAATTTCGCGCGTTGTCTTTACGTGTAGAAAGGAGGAGCATTCAATTTCGCCTAAGACTGCCTTTGTGCCAGAGAAAATGCATGTCCCCACATTTTTCACCCGAAGTATTCGCTCAGTTTTTAAATACAGAAATAAGGTTGACCAGTGGCTTCGTGAGCAATGCCATTCGATTTTTTACTCGCAACGCACAAGAGACCATCAAACAGGCACTCATGAGGGATTCGCTCGGTGAAACCACCCTTCAGAGGCAGGATTTCGTTTCGGCGGGTTGCGTTCCAACAAAAAAAAATGACAACACAGATAAGAGAATGTTAAACACGAAAACAGAAATATGTTGAAGGTAAAGAGCAAAATTTTAGAATGCGTGGGCGTACCTAAAGGAGCTAGCAATTGTTTACTTCATTTGTTTTTGTTCGGGACACCAACGGCTCCTTGTCGTGCAGAAGCAGACTTCGAAGCCACGTAGGCGAATCCCCTGCAAAAGAAATAGAAGAATCAATAGTCGTTATCGGACGATTAACAGTGCCAGTGGTCCCTTTCAATAACCCCCACCCGACCCCCCTTCAGCCGGAAAAGCAGACACGCGCACCGGCAAATTCACATGCACTCCCGCGCCCATACGCAGTTGGTTTGAAGCTTGTTGATTTCACAGTGGTGTTTTTAACCCCTCCGGGTTTATTTTAATTGTATATTGCTTCCAACAGCGACGCAACTGTTCTTCTTCAACGCACACATACTCACACTCATTAGCTATATTTTTTACAGTGAAGCTGTTAGCCTCTCGTTGGTGGGAAAATTTCGTGTCGTACAAAAAAAACAGGCAGGATCCAGCAGTTCTCCCCAAAGACTCCAAACGCATGCGTCAGGCTAGGCAGGACCCAGCATTTGCTGCCAGGGAAGCCCAGCGCAATCTTTCTTTGCAATTAGGCATGCAGCATAGAGTGGATGCTATGCATACAGCATAGCATCCACTTTCGCAGGGCTGGGTGGCGGCCATTTTTTTTTCTCCGAACACCACCAGGGGGCCACGCCGAACACGCGCACCTTGCATGGGCTCCGGCTTCTTCGACCGTTCTTGGCTTTCCAAGGGCACGTCAAACGCTTAAATAGTTATCAGCGGCTTCCCACCAGCACGCCGGTCACGTTGATACCACCCACGTCGACCTCGGTCCACATATTCGGCCAAAATCACCAGCGGAAGAACTGACCCCGCCGGCGGCCACCGCTAGGCCTACTGCCGCCCAGCTGGCTGCCGCCGCCGCCGCCGCGCCGGTTCTACCGGCGCAGAACCAACACCCAGCTGCCACCATGCATCCGGCGCAGATCAACACCGCCCACTCCGCCGCCGCGCCGGTTCTCCCGGCGCAGAATCAACACCCAGCTGCCACCATTCACCCGGCGCAGATCAGCACCGCCACAGCCGCCGCCGCGCCGGTTCTCCCGGCGCAGATCAACACCGCACCTGCCGCCACGCACACGGCTACGGAAACCGCGATGGAGTTCGACACTCTCAGCGGACGCACAATCCCGCCACCAGGCCCCTGGAAGCAGATTCTACGAGAGCGCCGAAACCTCAAACAACAAGCAGCGCCGCCCACATCCCCGTTTCCTGTGCCATGCACCCAACAAACCACTCCAAGAAGCACACCGACGCCACGACTACCTGATAAAGACTATAAAGTGATCTACCGACCACGCACAGGACTTCGTGTAGCTGCCAATGATGGCCGACAAATGACCCAAAGCATACAACAGGCAAGTAAAATCCCGGAGCACGTGTTCAGCGCTTATGTAACGATACAACCGCAAGCGTTGCAAAATCTAATTGTCGCGAGCACGCCCGACGAAAACTGCGCCATGGCACTTTCTGAAGTTAATACACTACAGCTTGGTGCAGCAGCCTACGAAGTGCTACCCTACCTAAAGCCACCTCCAGGTACGGTTCGTGGAGTGATTCATGGATCGGACCAGGGCACCACGACGGAACAGTTACCCTACATTCTCGCGTCCAATGGACCCCGTATACTGCATGCGCGAATGTTGGGCACCTCCACCTCTGCCGTCGTAACTTTTGAAGGACCACATGTACCTTTCTACATCAAGGCCTACGGTCTCTTCACGCGGTGCCGCCCGTATCGACAAACTGTGCAGTGCTGTTCTCTGTGTGGTGAACTTGGACACAGACAGGACGTTTGTCCTAACCCTGATGCGCCTGTATGCGCCCAGTGCCACGCCAGAAACCCCACACCTGGTCATGAGTGTACACCTACTTGCCAACTCTGCGGCCTAGATCACCCCACGGCCAGCAAGGACTGCCGCAGAAAACTCCGCCCTCCGCCTCCACCTGTCCGGGTCCGGGAACGAGCATCCGCCAAGCAGCAGACCTTCCATAACCCGCCGGATCGTCAAACCCAGTCGATGCCTCATCCACAGAACGTTCATCGCCCAGCCCAAACCCAGGTGAGCTGGTCAGCTGTTGTCACCTCACAGCCCACTGCTCTTGACCAATTCCCCTCCCTGCCCACACACCCCAACCAACCCCCTACCTCCGTTACCGACACCCGCATCCACACCCTCGAAGAAGAAAACGCGCGCCTACGCCAACAGCTGGAAGCTACGGAAAAGCGCACTGCCACCTTAGAACAGCGCATTCACGAGCTGCTAACTAAAATAGAACTCTTGACTTTACAACGTCAAGAAGTCACAGCAGCACCCTCTGCACCGCAAGTACCCATACCCACAATCGCTGCCAACATGTGAGGTCCCTCCCTTCCCTCTTCGGATGTAGGCCGCATAGAAACACTTATACGTGAAATGGGCAACCAGTTCAACAGCCGCTTTGCTGCCCTAGAAGAACGCCTAGTCGCCATCGAAGAAACGGAACGCCAAGCCCATAAAAAGCCCAAACAACACACCGCTCCCCAAGACCCCAACAACGCAACCCCTAACCTCCCATCCGACGATGCCACCTTCTAATCCACCTATGCACGACTCAACGCCTCCGTCCTCGCTACTTGTATGGCAATGGAACTGTCGATCGTACCGAAGCAAGCAAGCCTCACTCCTTCCACTTACACAGCAAAATTCACCTGACATCATTGCCCTACAAGAAACTGACACCGACCACATTGCATTACGAGGATACACCACAGACCCCAAATCCAGAACGGCCATCCTAGTCCAAGCCTCCCAAACGGCGCAGGCACATACCCTTCCCACCACAATAGACTACACATTCATCGAACTGCTGCCCCGCCGGAAGTCCCATACCAGCCTTTACGTTCTAAATATATACAGCTCACCCACCTCATCCCTCTCTGGAATTGACCGACTACTAAAACACGTACGCCAACGCACCAAAGGACATAAACTCGTTGTCCTCGGAGACTTCAATGCTCCGCACACAGCTTGGGGTTATCTGAGAAATAACCGGAAAGGAACTCGGCTTCAAGAAGCCGCACAACAAAATAATCTCTGCCTCTGCAATACCTACGGCACCCCCACCCGCATCGGCAACAGTGTTTCAAGAGACACCTCCCCTGACCTCACGTTCACCTTTAACATCAACGATGCCATGTGGTCCTGCCTGGACGAAACCTTAAGCAGCGATCACTACATCATCCAACTTCAAATCCCACACCGCAAAAACAATCAGCAGCGAATCGGCACGGCCAGACTGACAGATTGGAAAAAATTTCGTGAAAACTCCCCCACCGATCCCATCGACGATATAGAAGAATGGACCGCACAGCTCCTCACAGAAGCCTCGAAACATACCAAAGAGTTAGCGCTAACTGAAGATAACCCAGCCATTGATGGCCACCTGTTGCACCTCTGGGAAGCCCGAAACGGACTCCTTAAACGATGGAGAAAACGCAAGACAAACCGTAAGCTCCGGATTCGCATCGCCAAACTCACGGTCGAAGCAGAAACTTACGCTCGTAATTTAAGCCAACCAAACTGGTCGGAGTTTTGCAATAAACTTCAAGGAACCCTGGGAACCCGTCGCACCTGGCATCTTCTCCGCTCCCTCATGGGAACAAACCAATCCAAATCGATGACGGCGCATCAACTACGTAGACTGATACACAACCATCCGGGCACTGAGCAAGGCCTCATACAAGAACTAGAGAAACCCCTCAAAGCAACATCGGCAAACCAAACGCAAGTTATCCCACCATACACCGGTACCCCCAATCTAGACTTAGATGAACCTTTTTCAATAGCCGAAATGGAAGCCGCAGTGCGTAACCTCACAAGAAACACCACCCCAGGAAAAGACAAAATTCCGAACAAACTACTTCGCAACCTCGACCCAATAGCCCTCGAAAGCCTACTACAGTACATCAACAACCAATGGACATCTGGCTCCCTACCACCACAATGGAAACACGCAGAAATAACCCTCATACCCAAGCCGGGAAAACCTCTGAATACAAAAAATTTGCGGCCCATCTCATTAACCTCATGTGTTGGAAAACTCCTAGAACACATGGTCCACAACCGACTTTCACCCCACATAGAGGACAACGGTTACTTCCCGAATACGATGTATGGATTCCGCTCACACCTCTCACCCCAAGATGTTCTACTCCAACTGAAAAAAGATGTCATTGACAAACTTACCAATCACCACAAATTATCGATCCTGGCTCTAGACATCAAAGGAGCATTTGACAACATCACTCATCAAGCAATCCTACAAGGTCTTGCCTCTACTAACTGCGGCCAACGTCTCTACTACTACGTTGCCTCATTCTTAACCAATCGCACTGCAACGGTGGGAATCGGGCACCTCCGTTCCGACGTTTTCCAAACTATGCCTAAAGGAACCCCCCAAGGCTCAGTGATATCTCCATTACTGTTCAACATCGGTATGAAAGATCTACCTCCTCTGTTGACAACTATCCCCAACCTGCGACACGCCCTATACGCCGACGATCTGACACTCTGGACTCCTACGGGCTCCATAGGTGACCAACAAGACGCCCTCCAAAGTGCCATCCAAGTAGTACAACAATACCTGCAAGCCCGGGGGTTGGAATGTGCCCCAGAAAAATCCGCCTTACTTACACTGTGTAAACGAACACCTAAACAGCGCGCCAACTCTATACCGGATCCTGAACTCAGCATCAATAATCAACCCGTTCTTAACGTCCCCCACCTCCGAATTTTGGGACTCACTATTCCTAAAGACGGGTCGGGTGCCCAAACAATTTTGCCACTCCAACGTACTCTCTCACAATTAATGCATCTTATCCATCGAGTTTCTCACCGAAGATTTGGCCTCCAAGAATCAGATACTCTGCGCATAATCCAAGCCATCCTTATCAGCCGGATTGCATACAGTGCTCCTTACCTAGCCCTGAAACCCTCCGAACAAAACAAACTGAACACCGCGATACGGCAAGCCTACAAAACCGCACTAGGATTGCCCCCTAAAACGGCAACAAGCAAGTTACTACAACTGGGCGTCCACAATACGTGGGAAGAAATCCAAGAAGCGCACCGAATTTCTCAATTCACACGCCTCCAACTCACCACCACGGGAAGAGCGACCCTCCGCCGGCTAGGGTATTCGACCCCACAACAACCAGACGAGAAGACACGCATCCCCGGACCAATTCGACAACACATCAGAGTGGCTCCAATCCCACGTAATATGCATCCGACCTATAACAAGGCACGACGAGCAGCAAGAGCACGAGCAATCCATGTGCAGTATGACCACCTCCCCTTCAGTCGCTATGCAGACGCCTCTCCATACCCCCACAAATCTGCGCACGCTGCCAGTGTGACCGACGCCAACGGAAAAGAGTTAACCGCAGTCACGACCATTACAAAATCTATAGAAACAGCCGAAGAAGTTGCTATCGCCCTAGCTGCCACCACTTGCGAAAACTACACAGTAATACTGACAGACTCCCAAGCTGCATGCCGCAATTTCTTGATCGGACGAATATCCTTACCAGCATTGGCTATACTAAAACAAATTAAGCAACTTCCTGAACTACAGATTGTCTGGACACCTGGCCACGAAGCCCTCAAAGGAAATGAGTCGGCACACGCCGCCGCCCGCGCGCATACACACCGGGCCGTTTCCCGAGAGGGTGACAAACTTCAAGATGGCGACATCCTCAAGCCCACGCCCCTGAGAAAATATGCCGATATACTCGCCCACTACCGGCGCGGGCGCCAACAATACCCAGCACCCCACCCAAACCTATCTAGAACCGAAGGTACAATACTCCGGCGACTACAAACAAACTCTTACCCCCACAATACCCTACTCCATGCAATGTACCCCACCCTCTACCCCGCATCTTGCAAATACTGCCCCCATCCTGGCACCCTATACCATCTGGTATGGGGGTGTCAACAAACCCCGTCCCTTACTCCCAATCTCCAACCTACTTACGAGCAGTGGGTGGCACAACTGACCAGCTCCGACCTCTCCTCCCAGCGTAGCCTGGTAGAGAGGGCCCGGGTGGCCAGTGCAGGCCAGGGTATCCCGGACTAGAGGAAACCCCCCACCAGGCGGGTGCCCAGACAGCAGCACCTAAGGCTCGCATAAATAAAGTTTATTCCTCCTCCTCCTCCTTGTTTATTCTCCACGTTTGTTCTCAGCCAGCCCTGGTATAAGAACTCAATGTCGAATGAAGAATAACATGGGCCGCAGCTGTCACTACCCCTCAATTCTCAAATGAAATTAATCAACTTCTATTTAGCTGTAATGCCTAGAATACTGACGCGGACCGCCTTGTCATCCTCGGGGTTTTAGTGCTGTCGTTCTCCTTGGCGGCCAAAACGTCACCAAAATTGGGTTATTGGTAGGCGCATAAATAGAAAAACTGATTAATGGTAGAGCAGTAGGTTTCCGTTTACCTGCCATTTCTCTCACAGTCCTGCATTCATGGCGGCTATGTAGGTAATCAAAGTGTAGCTCGACTTTATCATATGTGTGGCTGATGCGCTTTAACGCTCACATGCTCTGAACACTAGCCTAGCCTCTTCATTCACTGCTGATTCATGTAAATTTTCATTGAGGCAACCGGTACAGGTCATTTCATGGTCTTTTTTTTTCATCCTGTCAATTAGAAGAAAGCGGAAGGGGTCGTTCGCCAAACGCTAATATTCGTCTTAACGTAATTTGTCTTCATCGGAGTGAATTGCATGTGGTATATACTTGTGGAGAGCTTTCTACCGCAGTTTTATTCTCTTTTGTTCTTATTCGTTGTGTTTGGTTCTTCATTCACAAAGACAGCGCGAGAAAACCAAGTTTACAAAAACGAAGCCAGTGCATGGTGGGCTTGACCGCTTCTCACCGAGCCCATCGATGTTGGTCACACTAATATGCACAAGTGCAATATAGGACGACATTTTCCAGGACCAGAATAAACAACAATGTGAAAGCCCTAGGGCATTTAATAAAAATCGGATGGCCCCCAACCACATCTCCTGACTTGTGAGAGTGAAAGAATTAATGTCTAATGGGAGGCAGCTCAGTGCTTCTTCCCGTTTAGCGCTGCGAGTAATTTGGCTGGTGCGCCCGTAAACCACAATTGGGGAGAGGGGCGCATGACTAATATTCCTACGGACACCAAACTCACAGCGGCAGCCGCCACTCTCCGCTTTCCCCCGCACGGGGCACCTTGAGCAATCTTGGTGACGCTACTGGCGATACCGCGGACCCCGAGCCCCCAACATAAACTGTAACCTACCGTGGTGATGTGTTTAAAGGTGAAGGGTAGAAGCCTCAAACGGTGGCCGTCGGAGCCCAGGTCAAGCTCCGGCGGATGGGCTCCCTGCCTGTCTACCAGGCAGGGAGCTCCGGGACCTCTTTGGCTACCAGGGTAAGGTCAAAGAAAAAAGTACCCCCGTCTCCCTGCTTCCATACTATGCTATATGGCATTTTCAAAACCCCCCTCCAAACGTCATCGGCCTCCGAAAAGGGGCCGCACCGAAGTTTCATTTCCACCTCTTCCAACAACTGTCTTTCCAACAACAGTAAACAACTATTCCCGTTTTCTTGTAATTGAGTCAACTGACACAGAAAGATCTGTCGCTTCATTGCCTGCCTTCTTGGTATCGAAGTTCCTGACAAGTATAATTGGTGAGGCATACAAAGCCAAGAAACAAAGAACTGGGCAATTGCTGGTCGAAGTCACCAAGTAGCAGCAGGCAGAAAAACTCTTGAGCCAGACCCGAATCGCTGATCTTGACATCAGGGTCACGCCCCACCGCAGCTTAAACAGCTCCCAGGGCGTGATCTCCGATCCCGATCTACTGAACGAAACTGAAGCCGACCTGCTGGAGGGCCTTCAAGGTCAGGGCGTAACAGCGGTCAGGCGCATAAACATACGTAGAGAGGACAAACAAATACCTACAAAGCATCTTATCTTAACTTTTGACAGGTCGAGCCTTCCAGAATACATCAACGCAGGTTTTGTTCGATGTCCGGTCCGGCCTTACATCCCAAACCCGCGGCGCTGTTTTAAGTGCCAACGGTTTGGGCATGGCACCAACTCCTGACGCGGCCGCCTTACCTGTGCAAAATGCGGCCAACATGACCACCCGTCCGAAAACTGCAACACCCAGAGTTTCACCTGTGCCAACTGCCAGGGGCCCCACGCAGCGTGGTCCCGAACTTGTGAGAAATTTAAGCAGGAAAAACAAATCATCAATGTAAAGGTCACTGAGAATATCACCTTTCCCGAGGCGAGAAAGAGGTTCGCCTTTTTCCCTCTGGGGAGGTATGCCGACGCAGCTCGCCGGGGGCCGAAGCGGCGTCTGGTTTCGGCGGGGACCCAGTACCGCGAGTCAGACTTGGTCCCGCCCCCGCCCCCCCCCCCCCCCCTGGGCAGCCTCTTGCAGCCCAACCAGCCTCTGCACCGCTCGCTCACCCAGCAGCGGCTGTGGTGGCAACAACGTCTGTTGGGGATGCCGCTGCATCCACTGCTTCCTCTCCACCGGCCCAAAGCACACGCAAGGACACGGAGATGGAGACGGAGGCAGTCCCAGCGACCCCCTCCCCCGCCTCACTGCCTGTGCCATCTGTCGTGCTCCCCACGCCTTCGGCACTCGCAGTGCAGGCAAAGAACACCCGAAAGGGTACCACGTAGAGGGGGCCCAGTCCGCTGGGGACCCCCTTGCCTTCAGATGACGACATGGATGTCGAGCCCTTCCGGCTTTCATCGCAACGGAAGGAACGGGCTGCGACGTCCAGGTCAGTAGAGAAGGCCAGAAAACCCCTTCCAAGAGTGCAAGCCCCGAAAGACCCTACATAAATAATCACACTCCAGTAGCTCTAACACATCATAATGGGAAGAGAAAACATAGTTCAATGGAACTGCAGAAGCCTTCTGAATACTCTTGACGACGTGTATGACATTCTGCATGCCAATCAGCCAAGTTTAATGTGTGTCCAGGAAACACATCTGAATTCCAAACACACAAATTTCTTGAATAGTTACCTGGTATACAGGAAAGACAGGGATGGCTGCACACACTCTTCTGGCGGTGTGGCCATAATCGCCCGCAAATCCTTAGCATGCCACCCTGTCACCTTGAACACTGTCCTTGAGGCTGTAGCCGTTCGCACAATAATATTTAATAGGTTGATAACGGTATGCTCCATATACATTCCTCCTGATGTTGCACTTACGAGCTCCGACCTCGAGGCGCTGGTTGACCAGCTGCCGGAACCATACATCCTTGCAGGCGACCTTAATGCTCACAACTCTCTTTGGGGCTCTTCCAGAACGGATGCCCGAGGTCGCCTGATAGAGAAATTCCTTACATCTTCTGGAGCATGCCTTTTCAACAATAAACAGTCTACATACCATAACATAGGTCACAACACATACTCACATCTTGACCTGGCTATTGGTTCTGCAATTCTCTTTCCATGTCTTGAGTGGGGTGTGGGCACGGACCCATATGGTAGTGACCATTTCCCCACTTCATTAACGTATATAGGTACAGGCCCGAGCAGTCCATCTTCCCATAAAAGGTTTAATGAAGCAAGAGCTAACCGGAATACATTTACAGAGACATCCCAACTACACCACACATCCATAGGACACCTACACGTTGAAAAAGCTACCCAACTGCTCACGGCGCACATCCTCGACGCCGCCGAAAAGTCTATTCCCCACACCTCTGGTGCCCCGCGCAACCAGCGGAGGCCGTGGTGGAATGAGGACTGTAGGCGGGCGCGAGAGGCCCAGAACAAGGCGTGGGGTGTCCTTCGTCGGTACCCCACGTCGGGTAACCTCATTTTGTTCAAACGGGCCAAGCCGTTAGGAAAACGTGTGCGCCGTGAGGCAAAACGAGAGAGTTGGCACACCTTCTTGACATCCATTAATTCATACACGGACACACACAAAGTCTGGACACGTATACGCAAGCTCAAAGGACAACACACACACAGCCTGCCCCTGGTTAGCACAACAAGGGACACACTTGAAGACCAGGCTAACACGCTTGCACAACACTTCGAACACGTGTCCAGTTCAGCACACTACACGAACACTTTCATGAAACACAAAACATCTGCAGAAAAAAAAGCCCTTACAAGAGAAAGACAGATCAAAAACTTCTTACAACCCTGAATTCACTCTCTATGAGTTGAGGGCTGCCCTGAGCTCGTGCAAACCTTCAGCTCCAGGCGCAGATAAGATTACATACACCATGATACAACACCTACACCCAGACACTCTTGAAACACTCTTACACCTATACAATAAAATATGGCTTTCGGGGCACATTCCACGCTCTTGGAGGGAGGCCATAGTAGTGGCGGTCCTAAAGGAAGGGAAGGACCCTTCCTCTCCCGCCAGTTATCGTCCCATTGCCCTGACAAGCTGCCTGTGTAAGCTCTTCGAGAAGATGATAAACAGGAGACTCGTGTACTTCTTAGAGTACAACGGTCTTCTCGAGAGCTGCCAGGCAGGCTTCAGGGCGGGGCGATCTACCAACGATCAACTCGTTGCACTAGAGTCTTATATCAAAGATGCTTTCCTCCACAAGCAGTACTGTATGACAGTCTTCTTTGATCTTGAAAAGGCCTACGACACTGCTTGGCGGTACGGCATCCTAAGCGATTTGAAGTCCTTTGGCATGTCGGGTAACATGATGAACACGCTTGCCAGTTACCTGTCTGAAAGAACGTTTCGCGTGCGAGTTGGAACTGCACTTTCTACGGTTCATGTGCAGGAAAACGGCGTGCCACAAGGTGGTGTTTTGAGTTGCACTTTGTTTATTGTAAAAATGAATTCTCTTCAGAAGGCGCTACCACCATCGATTTCATGTTCAGTCTATGTAGACGACGTTCAACTCTCCTTCAAATCTTGTAACTTGTCTATCTGCGAGCGGCAAGTCCAGCTTGGTGTGAACAAGCTATCCGGCTGGGCAGATAGCAACGGTTTTAAATTTAATCCAGGGAAGTGCACTTGTGTTCTGTTTTCCAAGAGGCGTGGCATTCGGCCGGACCCAGACATTCGACTCCACGGTGTCTCTATTCCTGTAAAAAAGGAACACAAGTTTTTAGGTATAATCTTTGATGAAAAGCTCACATTCATCCCACACATAAAACAACTAAAACATAAATGCTTAAAAACAATGAATATCCTGAAGGTTCTGTCGCACATCTCTTTTGGTGCTGACAAACAACTTCTTTTACGTGTTTTTACCAGCCTAATAGGTTCACGACTGGACTATGGTAGCGTTGTCTATGGGTCAGTCACTAAAACATCCCTCAGATTGCTGGACCCTGTGCTTCATCTAGGGCTCCGCTTGTCGTGTGGTGCCTTTCGGACTAGTCCAGTCGAAAGCCTGTATGTAGAGTGCAACAAATGGAACCTACAACGTCAGCGAGCATACACAGACCTTCTTTATGCTTTTAAAATTTCACCCATGCCTCACCATCCTTTTACATCAGTTTTTCATGATACCTCCATGACTGAACTCCTTTTAAACCGACCATCGTTCTCTGCGCCCTTCTCTTACAGAGTTAGAGAGGAAGCGTCAGAGCTTGCTGTCTCCTTTTTAGATAGCATCCAAAGTTCTGTAACAGATTTCATAGCACCATGGCATATCCGCCCTGTGTCATGCGACACATCATTCACACATGTTGATAAAAACCGAGCTCCCACATGTGCAATCCTGCAGCACTTCTTGTATTTGCAGCAGAAGTACCAATGTTCTGAATTTTATACGGACGCCTGTAAAACTTCCATCTCGGTGTCCTGCGCGGCGCATGGGCCCGGCCTTAGTGTCACTAGAACTTTTCACAGTAATACAAGTATCTTTACGGCAGAGGCTTATGGTGTACTTCTGGTTATTAATCATATCCTTTAAAGCCACATCCCACAATCCATTATATATACAGATTCTCTCAGTGTTGTGCGGGCGTTGTCGTCAACAAAGTCTTCAAAAAATCACGTCATAAATTTAATAGTCAAGAATATTATGTCTGTGCATGTCCACAAATTTGAACTAGTCCTTTGCTGGGTCCAAGGCCACTGTGGTATAGCCGGGAACGGAGCAGCGGATCGAATGGCTGCTGCTGCTACACTCTTGAATACAGTAGACATAACCACATTACCCTACACCGACGTGAAACCACACATCAGACAACAACTTCGCAAAACATGGCAAACACACTGGAGCGAACAAACAGACAACAAGTTACACGTAATAAAACCACTCTTAGGACCATACACCACCGACACACGCAATAGATACACTGAAGTCGCCTTGGCTAGATTACGAATAGGGCACACACATGCAACGCACTCGCCCCTGCTCACTGGATCTCCAAGACCTTTGTGCAGCAGGTGCGGAGAGGCCCTATCCGTGATCCACATCCTCATACAATGTAAGGCACTCGACATTACACGACGCAAACACTTCCCACAACTACACACACGACATATTCCACCACACCCGTCATACTTCTTAGGAGATGATGCCATGTTCTCTGTTCAGCGCACCTTTAAGTTCCTATCTGAAGTTCATTTCTTACAACTCATCTCATATCACCCATAGTTTTACCCCTGGTCCTATACACCAGCCACCTTATTTATCTTTTAACCACTCACGTTCTTCACCCTGGCCCTTTACACCAGCCGTGCTCATAGTCACTAACTGACTATTCGATTATCCTCCTCATCAAATAACTGTGTATTTGGCGCTCTTTGCCCATGTCGGCCTTGCGCCAGTAAACTTAAACCATCATCATCATCACTCTCCGCTTTCCACGTGGCTCCGCATTGCCTAGCAGCGTCGTCTACAGCTGGCATTTTTTACAGCGCAGCTGTCTATGGTTGAAATCTAGCAGGTCGTGTCCGGCAATAGAGGGATCCATACCAGAATCGCACGCGAGTGTAGCGCCACCTTGCGGCGCCCCCTCAAATCCCCGGGATCATAAAACTGCACGCCATGCCTCCAGCGTGTATAGAAAAAAATCATAAAAACAAAAAGAAAACGTACTAGGGCATTCATATTTTGGTATAAGATGGCTTATATTTTCCATAAGAAATTTCCTCCCAAAAATGCATTTGTGTTTAGACGGGAAGCCGACATAAAGAAATCGGTGTAAGCTTGTTCCAAAGCAAAGCTTTCTAGCTCTACACGCCAACGGTTCTTTTATGGCGTCAGGGAGGAAGGTGGGGGGCGGAGGGTTTCATTCACGGAGCACACTGTAGACGGCGTGGCGAATTTACCCAGCGTTCCCCACGCGGAAGTGCCTGCTCCCCGGCGGCGGCGTCGGCGGTACTGCTTTGTCGTCTGCTTTAGCGATGGTTGTTTGGGCCTGTTTTGAAGCACATTCGCGTCCATCGCGCGCTGCCTTCGCACGGCTTAACTTGTTCGAAAGCACCTCCAGGGTAACCCGCACCCGACTGAATTGAGTGGTCGTACTGCAAACATACGTTAAGGATTGGCTTTCATGGCGGGAAAACACAATGTACAATCCCCATACAGACGTCTGGCTGCTAGAGAAACGCTACCTTCTGTGCACTGCTTCCCACGAATGGGACTCATTTTTCCATATTGGTGAATACCAATTCGGTTGTGTTTTAAGAGGTATTACAAAAGGCGAAAGTAGAAACAGGTTCTGTAAAAGTTCTGTAAAATAGGTATTATAAAAGTTCCCTCAGCATTGTCGCAATTCTCAAGCTTACTAAACTAACCAGTTTTAACTGGTATAAATGGGAACCACTAAGCTCACATGCCGAATTGTTTCGGCGTACGCGCTTGTGTCGCGCGCTGGTGTAGCCCCTAGCTAGCACATCAGGATGGCTAGGTTCCGCTGTCTCACCCTTCGAAAGACGCTCCTCTCCGTTTTCTTTCTTCCGACGCACGGATGGGCTACAGCAGCGGCATCCGCAGCTCTAGCCCGGTCGTGGCCGACGCCGCTGCTGCGTTCGGGACGCCGCCCCCGCGAATTCCAGGTAACGGCTGGGAGACACTGGTTTCACTCTTTGTAGAGCCACGTGTGTGAATTCAAGTGACGTCGCATGGGTAATTGTTGTAGGTGTCGTTTAAAGCTTTGCTTTCCAACCACCTTTACACTGTGTATTGGAGCAATTTTTTTTTTTTGTAAGCTGGCCTTCCCACGTGAATTGTAACACAGTGAAGCTGTCCATCGATGGAGGGAGTATGATTACAGAAAACGGCTTTAACTCTTGTATTATCAACATCATCTCGAAAAACGTTATATAAAAACTGACGCTAAGACAGCTCTATCATTATTCTGAATTTCATTTACTTGTGACAATTAGATGGTTCGCAGTGAAGCTGTAAATATTGTGGAATTCTCGTCTGCTGTTAATACATGTTCAGCTACGAAACCAGTACGGGTGCAGAATGTGGCTGTAACGTTTGTGTTCTCCACAGTATCCCGAAACGAACTATGTGAAAATTATCCGCAAAGACAACTTTAACATTACGCCAAGTTTCATTACATCTTCAATATTATGTAGTTTACAGTGAAGTTCTAAATATTGTGGAATTCCCGTCTACTGCAATACATGGCCTTCTACTGAAGGCAAGCTGACAGCGCCATGTTTATCCGCTGGTATCAAACTCTGGTCCTTCCCATTTTCATCCAGATAATTAGATAGAAAATGTGCTCAATCTAAAATGAGAAAGAACCATGTTTTGTTTCATGCACTCCTTGAAGTACTCCCTGGTCAAAGCATAATGCAACTCACTTTGAGACTCCGTACCCCTGCTTCGCTGGTAATATTTCTTCACGGAGTAGAGGGACACTGAAATTTTGCTTCTATTCGAAGCTCGCGCTATACATGGCGTGCACGTGACGTCTCCACCGCCCTTTCTGGTGCACTTATCTCAGCCTTCTCAGTGCTGCTGGAGATAAGTGCCCCAGATAAGTTCAGAGCCTTGCACCAACACGGCAGCTACAGCGACGTCAATGCAAGGTATCTGTAGAACACGGAATGCCTCGTACTTTGCAACGCTCCACCAAGAGCCGATTTTACAACCCACGCATTGGCTGTGACGCTGGGCAACGGTTTTTTTCCCCTAATGGGTCATTAAAGGGACCCTGCAACACCTTTTTATGCAGTTACTGCACGAACAACACAATTACCGGAAGCATGTATACACAGATGGTTCTGTGATGGCCTCGAGCTCGGCAGGTGCGGTGGTTATACCATCAGAATCAACCAAAATTCGATTCTGCGTCGCCCATTTCACTAGCTCGACGTCTACTGAGTTTGCAGCCATCCGTGAAGCTCTTAAATACATTATGGAAGCTTCTCCCCAAAAATGGTTTATTTTTACTGACTTCAAAGGCACCCTGCAAAGCTTCCGAGCAGCCCTGCGCTACGGTCCTTTGCACCAACTGGTGACAGAAATTCGAGAATTATTTCACCGGGCTATCATAAAGGGCCATAATATTTTAGATGCGACGCTGAGAGGAGCATCTCTTGCCGCCGGCCCTGTCCTGCGTCCGTCGTCGTCGGCGTCCGCTGACTGATTTTTACTGACTTCAAAGGCACCCTGCAAAGCTTCCGAGCAGCCCTGCGCTACGGTCCTTTGCACCAACTGGTGACAGAAATTCGAGAATTATTTCACCGGGCTATCATAAAGGGCCATAATATTTTAGATGCGACGCTGAGAGGAGCATCTCTTGCCGGCGGCCCTGTCCTGCGTCCGTCGTCGTCGGCGTCCGCGTCCCCTCTCCTCTCTCCGATAGCGAACACTCTCGCCCAACATCTGCGGGCGCGTGGCGCAGCGCACTCTCACTCCGCCGGTGGGCGGCGCAAGCGCGCTGTGCGCATATGCAGCGCCCTCTCTCTCTCCGCGGTCTCCTCTCCTTCGGGCGCGCTCCGCATATAAGCGGAGTGCCGCGCTCCGGCCGGTCTCTCAGTCGACGGTCGTCCGCTCTACGCTTGCTTGCTCTCTCTCTCTCTCTCTCTCTCTCTCTCTCTCTCTCTCTCTCTCTCTCTCTCTCTCTCTCTCTCTCTCTCTCTCTCTCATTACCCGACGATTGCTCACGCAATTCGAGTAATCGAACCAACGGAAACGCACAATGGAACCCCCTTCAGCGTCGCATCACACCAGGGTTCCCGCGAGGGGAGGTGGGCGTAATTTTTTTTTTCAGCGGCTGCAAGTCACTGTAGCATCACCGGCAATGTCTGGGCTGATGCAGCTGCTCGGACAGACCATGGCAGTGAAAGGACCATCTTGCTTCCGCTTTCAAGGCATGATGCCGCTAGGCTTCTTTTCCAGTTCACGCGCAGGACCTCCATTACTCAATGAAATACACCGGACTTTATGCATCCGCGTCTCCATAACCAGGACCCTCTACTCCAGCGCCGTCTTCCGTGTGGGCTGTCTCGATCACAGTCTACTTTACTTTGAAGACTGTGGTTTGGAGTGGATTTCACAAAAGCCTACTCCTTTCTCATCGGGATGGCCAGTAGTGCCCAGTGCGACGCCTGCGGGTGGAAGAGACAATCGAACATGTGCTTTGTCGTTGCCCGCTGTATTCATTAGAAAGACGTGTTTTGGCCACCGAGCTCAACTGATTGGACAATCAACCGTTCACAGTAGAGACTTTTCTAGGACACCGACCCCTACAATCGACTTCGCAGAAGGCGACAAAAGCCCCTTTGCGTTTTATGAAGGACACAGGCTGAGCTGAAAGACTATAGTGCCCGCAAAGGGACTAAAGTGTGTGCGTGGCCCTGCTCTTTTCTCCTCTTTTTGGCCTGTCCTCTCTTTCATCCCCTGCACACCCTTCCCCAGTGTCGAGTAGCAATCTGGCTCTAACTCTGGATAACCTCTCGGCCTTACCGTTTGCTCTCTCTCTCTCTCTCTCTCTCTCTCTCTCTCTCTCTCTCTCTCTCTCTCTCTCTCTCTCTCTCTCTCTCTCTCTCTCTCTCTCTCTCTCTCTCTCTCTCTCTCTCTCTTCAACTTTTGTTTTCTAACTCTTAAGTGCTTTCAGAACGTAGTCAACAAACACATCCACTGCTAAGAGTAGGGTGTGACAAAGCACCTAACCAAAACTTACGGCTCTGCCCGCCAGATAACTTGAAAACCTGCTGAAAAAATTTTTCTCTTTTTCCCCAGTCTTGGCGTTCTTTGCGCATTCGAATTACGTCATTACAGCAATGTAGCGGCTATTGGCCGCTTCCTTTCTGTTGCAGCAAGAAACGCATTCGATAGCCACTTTAGAAAAAAAGACACAAAGCAAAGCAGAAACGGAAGGCGGATAGTTCTGCGGTGACGAGCAAATAACGCAGTGTTTCTTCGTGCTGTTGAGGACTATAGCTTTGACAATACTTTCAGACGGCAAGGAAAGAGTGAAACCGTTTATCGGAAGTGTTGCAAAATTAAGTCCCTTCATGCTTTCGCTTCAATACCGCCCTACAGCCCCATTAATATCTAGGGGCCCCTTAAGTTGGCTCGACTGCTTTACACAGATGTATTACGGGGAAGAAAGTTTTTTAGGAGTAAAATAAGCCATCTTAGATCAAGAAAAGAAGGCCCTAGGGGCATTTACTAAGTATGTCTGAGATTATGTTCTTCCCAGGGAAGTAGTCCTTAGTTCTTGCCCATTAAAAAATCTCGGACCATCTCAACTGACGTGAAAACTGGGGAGGGGCTTAGCATGCAGTCTATACGTGTATACTTGGCGCCTTGGCACCTTGGCGTTTTCTCCAACGGAGATGAAGCCGTTGGGGTAGAGGTATACAGCATTGCTGCACAAGTCTCGTATCTTTGAAGCACGAAGCGTTCCAGCGCGAGGCATAAACGAGTGTCCCGGTGCTTTTTTTAGTGCGCGTTACGTTCTAGCGCGAGGCGTAAATGAGTGCCGCGGTTTTAGTACCGTGGCTACATGAGACGATGGTTACAACAACGACGACAGGAGACGCCGGGCATCCCGAGCCTCGCTTGTGGCCTGAATGTCCAACTAGACGAAAGATCCACTGACTCAGAGGTCCAATCGAGCCTGAATGTCCATCGAGATGAAAGATCTACCGATACAAAAGATTCAACAGTAAGATACGTTCAGTGCGCTCATTCGGATAAAGCGGATAGCGATGGCTTTGAATCAGTTGTGTAAAGTTTTGCCCCATCAAACTTAACTGACCCCTTTGAAAATTTTGTTATTCTTATGAATGTAGGACTCAGTTTTGCGTCTATGTGACCTGTTGCACGTGAGCGAATTGATTGATTGATTGATTGATTGATTGATTGATTGATTGATTGATTGATTGATTGATTGATTGATTGATTGATTGATTGATTGATTGATTGATTGATTGATTGTGGGGTTTAATGCGCCAACGCTACACAGGCGATGAGGCGCGCTGTAGTGGAGGACTCCGGATTAATTTTGACCACCTGGGGATCTTTAACGTGCGCCGAAATGTCGTACACACCGGCGTTTTCGCCATCGTCTGAAAATCGGCCGCCGCGGCAGGGAATCGAACCCGCGACCTTGGCTCAGCAACACAAACGTAAGCGTATTTTCCCACGATGTTCTCGCCACTTTCAGCAATATGGTCTGTCCATAAAACAAACAATGAAGTTTCGTTTCGAGTTATGCAATTCGTCAGGGTCTAATCCGTTGGGTTCCTCACACACATTGTGTGGTCGCATGACTAAATACACGTGAAGATTGTCGTCTGAAAATAACATTTAGATAATTACCTGCAGGCTAGAAAAACAAACTTCTTGCACTTGCCATTTTCTTTGAAAACAACGCATGATCTATCCTATTTAGTTAGCCGGCGCCCTGAAAAACCTGGTTCAAGTTCAGCTTGACGGGAACAAACGTGCAGGCAAAAGCAGCTCGAGAGACATCGGAATGCATAATTGAATAGGTTCAGCATCGGCCAAGAGCCCTGTCACTATTTCGCTCCGTTGTTTCAAAAAAAGTCGGTCATTATTGTACAGTTGTAATGTATTAATGGGCGCAAGGCCAAGGGTGATCTGAATATGACATTTTCGAAGCGTTAAAATTCAGTTGAACCTGGAAATGTCTGATCAAAAGATACTGTGAGGCTTTTCGGGCAGCCGTGGGAGTGGGAGGAGGAGCTATGGACCAATTTATGGTGCCTAATTGATTTGAACGTGTGCAACACTCGTGCTACATACACGTTTTTGCTTACGCTACTTTGGCGTTCTCCCGCCTTGTTTGTACTTGATGGAAAAGGCGACTGTCATGCCGAAGCCTCGTGTTCACTAGCGGAGTACGTTATTCATGCACTGAGCTGCTATATTCTAGAGATAAAATGATCTAATAAGATATTGTTATATAAATGCATTTCTAATATCAATGTTTGCGAAGGCAGCAATACTGTTCGACTATTCTCAGTTCCGTGCCGTATCGTCACACCAATCTGTGAGTTTCTCCATTTGTCCCCAATCATTGAGCAGCTCGGTGAAAGTGGAGCGCACGAAGAGTACTGTGCACATTGCACACGCCAAGTAAAAAAATCCAGTTGGAATTTCAAGAATACTACACACACTATTTATTTCGTTGCTAAGTCATAACCAACCGCTTTTTTCTATTTGTTTAACTTCTTTTTGGGTTTGCATTGCATAGAAGGGCGCAAAATAAACATGGTTTTCTTCGTTTATGCAGTCGCTAAAACCGTATTTAAGTTTGAAAGCCCGAAAGAAGATAAAATACCATGCGAGGTCTGCGGGGGCCGGAACAACTGGAACAGTAACGCGAAATGACACAAACTCATCTTGCGATGTAATGGACGACGGCCAAGATTTTAGACTTCATGCATGCGCACCTGCGTGTGTGTAAATGATGTTTTTTTTTTAATGCGAATGCATTTCTTAGTCGAGCCATGTCAGGCGCCGTGCGGCTTCCACGCGCCCGCAGGTGTTATCTCTCCGCTCTCACCCCCTCTCCCATAGCAACAGCTGCGAGCGCGCGCGCTCCTCCTCTCCCCTAGCAACCGGAGCAGGTGGTGCGGGTGGATCAGCAGCGAGTGAGTGGAGGGGAGGAGCGTGCTCGGGCGTGTGAGGGCGCTCGCATCACGGGAGCTCGCTGGAGCTCCCGCGTGTGTGGGAGAGTGTAGGCGAGGATAGGCGCGGTGCTTCGGTGCTTCTCCTCTCGACGCTCGCCCCACTCTCCCACGCCCGCATGCTTCTCAAAGACCCTTTGACTGTACACTTTACCGACCACAATGCAGTGATCGTGGCCGTCAAGTAGAACGACAACACAAACAGGTGTTAAATAAATGGTTACGCTACAAATCACCGTCTCCTCATTAATTATAAATTCCACGCACTCTCGCGCAAAAGAAATGCGTTCGCATTTCCTCACGATTCCCTTCGGGGAGGTGGGTTTAATTTTTTTTAGAAAATATTTAGTGCAATTCGCTACAAGTATGTGTTGGAATAAAGTTATCGAGTTTTATTTCCGGAGAGTTCGAGCGAGTTTCGGTTTTGGTTGCGACGTGCAACACACCCATAGTTTCGAACGATATCTGTGATCATGCATTAGCCATACTTTAGGAGTCATCATGACCCTCTCTTCACATATTTTTGACTTCAGAGACGTACCGGATAAACCGGATGGAATAAATAAATTCGGGGGTAAACTGTGGACTCGAGCAGCGAAGGACCGGAGCGGCTGGAGGTCAGTGGGAGAGGCCTTCGTCCTGCAGTGGACCTGAGTAGGGTGATCATGATAATGATGATGATGATGATTATGATGATTATTATTATTATTTCCGTTTCTTGCGAACAAGCATTGTTTTATATGATTGACAGATAACGCTTCGCCGTAAGCTGCATATGCCTGTGCGATGGGTACGCCTGTAAAACATCTAAATAAAAGCGAAGTAATATACGTAATAAGGAAATGAAACCAACTGAATTTTTTGTCGAAAACCGTAAAAACACTTCGCAGGCTGAAATAGCAGGCCGGACTTCAGCCCTACCACGCATTTCCGTTCGATAACAATACTGCCAGAAGAAACGTAGTAGCAGCTCATCGGATGTTTGCGGGGGCTAGGGTAAAGCCTACCGCACAAACCTTATTCAAGCAATGCTCAGCTTAGCAGCTCAAAGTACTGCATTCCAACAAGGAAACCGCAATGTCCGATAAACATAAACACATTGATCACCTTAGAAATAAGGCTGCTTTTGGCATTCGAGCTCTCATAAAATCCCGCTCATGTCCTATAAACATAAACACATTGATCACCTTTGCTTTTGGCATTCGAGCTCTCATAAAATCCCGCCCATTTTTTTCATGCCAAGCCCTTATGTCTCTTTATTTTTCTTTCGTTCATAGTCATATAACATATGGTATTGCTGCATGGGGTTACACTTATGATTGTCATCTAGCACCGTTACAACATATTCAAAATCAGGCTGTTCGTATCATTAATAACAGCTCATTCCATGCTAACGCCTGTGTTTTGCTTCAACAGAATAATGTCTTATCGGTTAAAAATTTATTCTATTACAACATAGGCACGTTTTTGTTTCAACTGCGTTAATAATTTATCGTACCAATTTATTGACAAACAACTATTACAAAATAAAAACTCCACCAGATTTGCAGCCAACGAAAATTACTTATTACCCATAGTCCGCCCTAAATATGGTCAGATGACATCCGCTTTTTCAGCTATCTCCGCCCTAAATATGGTCAGATGACATCCGCTTTTTCAGCTATCTCATTCTGGAATAGTCTTTCGGCAGAACTAAAATCTCCATCATCATTCTTTTTCTTCAAACAATTGCTAAAAACGTTTCTGTTGAATCGATGAATGTATTGTTTTTATTATCTGTATTGCTATGTTACCGTTCATTTCATTGCCTAAGTTTTCTGAGTTCAGCTAGATTGTATGCGTAATGCAAGTGTATACTTTATGTTTTTGTTTTTTGTTTTTTTGCTGTCAACCGTTTTACCTTGTTTGAATTAGTATTGTGCTAGCAAAGTGCAACACGTATTTTTTGTCTCATTCTTGTTTAACTGAGTTCTTCACTTTTTCTTATTCTACTATAGCGCTGCCTAAGCTGTGTTCATTCTTTTTAGTTATACTGGTTTTTTTTTGCTTCTTTCTGTGTAGTCTTTATTTTGTAATAATTAATGAAGGGTCCCGTTGCAGTCTGTTGACTATGGTACCCTGGTCTGTATACTAACTTGTATGTATTTCACACCGTTGGAAGTAATAAAGAATTCAACTTCAATTCAAATTCAATATTGAGCGCCTGTCCTGTCCTCTTTCTTGTGTGCGTCTATTTTTAGCGCGAAAACCATGTCGCATATGTCCGATATGAGGGGGGTTGGCCTCAACATATGTACTTGTTATTTGTAAGCCTCGTCGCATGTTACCGAAGCCTAATTTGATGAAGCACAAAGTTGGCATCTACTGTGTGGGTTTTTCTTTTTTTTTTTTTTTTTTTGCCGAATCTATATACTTGGCCGATTCGCCGATGACGCGGCGGATACTACGGAGAAAAGACATGTAGGTGAGATGCGTAGGTGCGGGAGAGACGTCCTGCGGTTCACTATCTCCGATGACTGGAGCACCGGAGTTCAGGCACTGCGTCCAACTCGGCTCGGCCTTCCTTATTGCATGAAACGATACTTGTTAGCTTGAAGCAGCGCAAGGAGGTCTCTGTGGCCCATTTATGAAATCAACAACATGTGAATAGCGGATCATGACGATTTCTGAAGTATGACCAATGCACGATTACAGATGACGTCAGAAACCATGGACGTATTGCCCGGCGGAACCGAAACCGAAACTGTCTCGAACTCGCCCACAATATACCACAAAACTACAGTCTCCCAATTTTACTTCGTGCCAATAGCACTAAATATTTTCCTAAAGAAAAATTGACAAAAGCGCAATAGCGTATCGTCCAATCGTATTTCAAGGCATGTTCGCCTCACAGGAAACGTCACGCGACGTGCTTGGACGATACCCAAGATTTTGAAGTTTATGTACACGCAGTTGATTGTTTGCCAGTGCTATTGTTTTAGAAGAAACTTCACTACTATTGGCAACAAGTACGCGTATCAGAATGTAGTTGTCATTTTTTTTTTTTTTAGAGTTGTTCAAACCAGTTTCGGTTTTGGTTCCCCGCAGCAACATGCTTATCGTCGAACGTCATCGCTGGTTGGATGCCGCTGTCGGCTGCACGATTAGGTGAGATGAGGATGCTTGCCGCGCTCAAAATCGTGACGTTCACTAGCTGAGGCGTTCGCAGTGGCTGCACGCCCTCCGCATCATCGGAAACGCTCAACTGCGGGGCGCTTTTCCCTCAACTTCGGAGCTTGCCTTGCTCGTATCTGTGTGGTAAAACACTCGTTCGGACGAGACCGGCAGTCGACGGATTCAGCACTGTATCTGCAAGCTGCCGGGGATATGTCAACACCGCGCCAACAAAACTCGCCAGCACGTCAGTGTCTGTCTGCACGCAGTCTCTAAACTCGCTCATAATGCAATGATGATTGCAGCGCAAAATTGTGAATTCAGTAGAGAAAACATTACTTATACAAAAAGAAATTAACTGCCAAAAAAAGTCAACCGGAGATTCAAACCTCCTGCTACGGTGCACTGCATCTAGTGCTTCAGAGCACTCGTTCATGTGACACTTTTTTTTTCTGCATGAAACATTTGCGGTTATTAAGCAACACAAACGTCAGCAGTTATCAAAGAAGGATAACACCACGGCTTTTACAATAAGGCAACCGTCATAACTTCAGCAAGCAGACACGCGCGTCCAACAGGTGCAGCCACTCTGGTGGGTAACCTTCCGCTGCATAGATGCTCTGTACCAACGAAGCCTGCTACCAAAAAAACGGGCTTCGTTTGGCGGGGGGTTCCGCATGCCGGTCAGTCTTGTGGCACTTCTACAAGCTATACAATCCCATCACAAAAAAATATACCACAGTGCACTCTAGTAGTATCTCCAAAAGGCAAGAACCGCATTGTGTGAAGGGTAATGTCCATGTCCCTTCTAACAGTTTGTCGCAAAACATCCCACAAAACACCGCATCCAGGCACAAAACAAAGCAACGATTAATAATTTCCAGTTGATATAAGAGGCAGTTATCCGAGCAGGAGATAGACATTCCTTTGTAGCGCAAAAATGTTTTCACTCAGAGTTTTGATGTAAGCAGCTCAAAATAAATTTTTTTTCGTCCATCGAATACCTACAAATATTTTATCACTAGATACTGCGTATTTTAGGCGGGGGAAAAAGATCGCAAATGTGCAATCGTGCTGCTGACCACGGTGCTAGCTCACCCTGCGCAAAAATTGTTTTCCGGTACCGTGGATGTACGCTTTACAAAAAATTGGCTCCAATCCACGCTGTGAAGGTGGTTGGAAAGCGAAGCTTTAAACGACGCCCACAACAATTGCCCAAGCGATGTCACTAGAATTCACACACGTGGCTCTACAAAGAGTGAAACCAGATATTCTGCCATCCGTTACCTGGCGGAGTTCCGAACGTAGCAGCGTCGGGCACAGCCGGGCTAGAGCGGCGGACGCCGCCGCTGTAATCCGGCCGGCTGTCGGGGGAAAGAAAACGGAGAGGAGCGTCTTTCGAAGGGTGAGCCAGTGGAACCTAGCCATCCTGATGTGTTAGCTCGGGGCTACACCACCGCGCGACACCAGCGCAGGCACCGAAACAATTTGGTGTGAGCTTAGTGATTCCCATTTATACCGATGTATACTAGTTAGTTTAGTAAGTTTGAGAATTGCGAGAAAGCTGAGGGACCTTTTACAACCGTTATTTATCAGATCCAGTTGCTCCTTTCGCATTTAGTAATACCTCTTAAAACACAACCCAATTGGTGTTCACCAATTTAGAAAGCGGAGTTTCATTCGTGGCAAGCAGTGCGCGAAAGGTAGCGTTTCTCTAGCGGCCAAATGCCTGTTTCTAGTCTCTACATTTTGTTTTGCCGCCGTGCAAACCAATACCTAACATTTCTTTGCCGTACGCTCACTTAATTCCGTTGGGTCCTGGTCACCTAGCGGGTGCTGTAGAAAAAGTTATTCAAGCCGTGCGAAGAAAGCGCGCAGTGGACGCGAGGCAGCGCCAAAACAGGCCCAAAACAACTGTCGCTAAAGCAGACGACAAAGCCCTCCCTCTGTCGCGCCCGCCGGTGCCAGCAGGCAGCTGCGTGCGGGAATGCTGGGTAATATCGCCCTATCGCCGGGCCATCTACACTGTGCTTCGTGAGTGAAAACCGCCCTCCACCTCCCCAGCCGCGTTGGGAGTTTCTTGTCCCGCACGCCACGAAAGAACCGTTGGCAGGTACAGGTAGAAAGCTGTGCTTTACAAGAATATTGGTTTCTTTTTTTTTTTTGGAAGGGGGGTGGGGGGGCTTATTACCTGATTAAATTCGCTGAATCTTCTCCCACTTTTATTGGCCTTACATTTTCTACTAGCATGCCAGTTGCGCGCGCAAATGCAGCTAACAGCTCCTGTGAAGCGAACTCATCGAAGCGTCGTAAGCCAATATACGTATTGCATTGCGCTAGCGTAGAGATACATTTACTTGGACTTTTTACAAACTAGCAAAATAAAGCCACATTCTTCCGGGCACAATTCTTGTCATGGCTTAGTTTTAACTGAGCGATTGAATTGCGACGGTCCGCCGGCGGCCGGCCTAGTGTCGGCGAGCCGCAGTAGGCACAGTCAAACTGACCCTGCCAGAGTAAGCGTCATACAAAACGTCATAGAAAATCGGCAAGGAGGATGCAAAGATTTGGACAGCACTTTAAAATTAGTTTTTTTACTAAGAAAGTCGCATAAGCGCAGCCAGAGGGGTCGAAACCTTGTCTAGTGACTCCAGACTACAATCTCCATAAGTATTCCTGCCATGTTTACAAATTACTTCACCGTCCTCTTCAGGTAATTCGACTCCTATGCACAAGGTTATGTGTATGGAACAACGTCAGAGGTGGTCCGCATATGTTTGTGGTCATTCCTGTTGTTAAGGGGACATATTCCTGTTTTCCGAAAAAAATCCGTTCTACGTCACATTTGAACTGCATTAGAACGGTGGTTAGGGCTACTTGGTGCATACTTATTGAATTCAAAACAGCGCAAAAAGACGTGCAAAAAACAGCGCCGTGTGTCGTCGTTTCTTGTCCCCTCGTTTTGCGCTGTTTTAAATTCACTTAGTCACATTTAAATGCTTGAAGAATTTGGCGTGTATTCGCAATCCTCGCCCAACACCATGGCCAACACAAATCGCGCAGGTATTGCCGTCCGCTAAACCGTCGAATACGTACGTGCTCAGACGTCCCAAATACCACTTAAAACGTGCCGCCGAAATTCTACCACAAGTATGTGCGTTCGGCGTCTACAAGAAACGGACAAAACTGAATCGTGAAGCTTCGTCTTGGAGTTGCAATAAAGAACTCGATAGGCTTTCACCATACCGCCGTCCCAACAGCGTAATGGTCGGTCGCTGGGAAATTGATGCCCAAGAACAACACTTTTGTAGAAGGGGGCGTAAATGCACTGCACTGTCGCTTTTGAGGGTCAATATCCCGGCGTGATTTAACTTATTGAGCTCCTTAAACAGTAGAACAATCACCAAAGAACCAAACTCGGACTTCCATGGGCTTTATCCATTCTCTCTGGTGAGCCCGGTATCGCGCACAGTCGTGCGCAGGATCGAAAGGCGGCGCAGTAAAATGGGGCAATTTCGGATATTTCTAAGTAGTTCGGCTCACAGGTAGAAAGACTGAAGTTATTTGAATAGTATGAAGGGGACTGCCGCACTCCCGCAAACCCTCCTAAAATATAAATGAAAATAGCAAAGTTCGCAATTGAGGAAGTAGATGTTCGGAAATTTCAGGTACGCTTGCTTCAGGTATCTTCCTACGAAGGAACTTGAGTTCCTTCGTAGGAAGATATTATTTTTAGATAGGTGATTGGTGCGTTCTTGCTAAAGGGAATTTAATAAATCTCGCACAGCCGAACACACGCACACACACGCACAAAGGAGAACCCAGCGCATTCGCAAAACCGTTTCTTGTGGGCATTCTTCAGTCGATACGACAATAATAGCATATATCTGGTAAACTTATCCTTTCATCTTCGTGAAGCTGTGCGGAAATAGCGTTCCTGACCACGTGGAAAGGCCAATGCCCGTACACTTACATTTAAACTATCGTGTGCATAGCGAAGTTATATAATCTTAAATGGAGACGTTCTCGCTATTAATTTGCTGAATTGAGTAGGGAAGGTGACTGTAGAATGCTTCTCACGTTCGTATAATACGGAAGAGCCTGAATATCCACCGAGATGAAAGATCCGCCGAGTAGGAAGGTCCAATCAAGCCTGAATGTCCAACGAGACGAAAGATCCACCGAGACAAAATATCCACTGTTGGACCTTTCGTCTCGTTGTATCTTTCGTCTCGTTGGACTTTTAGACGCTGAATTCCCGAGCCCCTAAGGGGCTTCGCCTCTAAAAGCTACAGACGCAAAAAGACCCAGGGGGAAGAAGAAACGAACAGGCGCCCTTATGGCATCGCTTCTCCCTTACGTGTCCGGCGCGACTAAAACACGTCTAAAGCGCATCGACGCGCTTGGAAAAATGTTTCTGAGTGCTGAGGAATTTTTATGCCGAGGTCAAATCGTAGCCGCGGACGGCAGCTGCTCGTTCTGTTGTATATCCTCCATGGTATGACACAATGCAGTGTGCTGACCTCGAATTTGTTCAATGTCGTTATGTCAGAACATGCATTTCATCTTCAAGATCCACTGCGTGTTACAAAACATGCAGTTTACTGAAGACATAAGCATGTTGGTGTTTGTGTGGAATCATAGTACAGTGCAAAGGAAAGTACAGGTAGCGTCAATACTGCGCATTACATTTTACGAGCTTGGGGCAATTGCATATGTCGCATCTGCGCTACCTGTGGTCTAGCCTTTTTCATGATACCCGCCGCGTGCTCATTTGTGCTCATTTGTACCCGCCGCGTGCTCATTTCCTTGCCACGCAGCCTCGAAAACTCACGTTGTTTTGCACACCGAGAGAGCACCACACTTAAGAAAAAAGGGTAGAAAAAGGGAGGAAATCGAGGCTTTTCTCCCCTGCACCAGCGAGATTCTCCCTTTAGCTAATTACACGTAGCGCCCTCTGTACGGCCTTTACGAAACACCGAAACGGGGGAGGAAATATTCTCCCCTGTCGTCTGCAATCTGCTGTCGGTGCCGACGCCGAAAACGAAACCTTTCATCGCTGCAATGTGGCTTTCGCCGATCGGGCGCATACGACGACTATGAGCAACACCTCCCCTGCGGTGTGCTGCTTGTTTGTTTTCTCGCTGTCTTTCTTTTTATTATGAACTCGTGCCCGCCACGCTAACGCACGGCTCACCAGCCGTGTGTTTGAAGCGCATTCTGTGGGCACCGCTGCATACTTGCTGTGAGCGACTCGCCTGAGCCCTGTTCAACTTACCACTGCATTTGTGGACGTTTTATACTGACGCCCAAGAGTAAAAGAGGTCAGCGATGATAGCAAACTGCCCCTTTTTTCGTCAAAGAGCACGGACCGCAGCATATTGACGCATCAGTTACCAACAACAAAAGGCCCCCATTCGGTAACATCTCTGCTGAATGGTTGCCAGACCAGTGGTGCGCTCTACGCTAAAAGAGCGAACGCGAGGCAATGAGTGTCATTACACCATAGAGTTAATACTACTGACTCTAGAGGAAAAGCTGCCCGGCCAGCCCGTGCATTGAAACCGTGCTACACCCGGGCGCTGACATGATGCCACCCTCACAGCGTTGCCCGCTGCCTTTTCGCCTACTAGAGTTGGCGGCAGTAGTCGGTATTCACCTAGTAACCAACGCATTCCATCATGGCAGCCACCGTTGCTGTGATTGCTGCTGTGCAGAAACGTTGTGTGAAGTTTTTCCTGTGGTAGGTAGCGAACTTTTGTGCCATGCTGCCGCCTTAGATGCAGTTTTGCATTCTCCGCAACTGAGAAGGCTAGCGCGTAGAATAGCGGGTACTTCGTACGCTCGGAGAGGTAGCTTTTGCGGGTGCGTCAGGGGAGTTCGGTCGTCGCTTCGGAGTTGAGCAGACGTGTTTTTTCGTGCTCTTGTGCTTCGGAGGGGCTTCATTTCGGCGGCCCGTTGCAAGCGCGGTCCGTTGGACGTCGCCCGGCTTTCGCTCTGCTGGTGTGGGCGGTCGAGTGCCACCTCCCGCCCCCCCCCCCCCCAGTACTCGTCTCCAAAGCGGTCGGGACCGCCGCAGACTTCGCTCTTCGTCGCACCATGCTCGCCTCCGCGCTTCACTGTTCCCTTCGAGGTTTCTCGTCTCCCGGACGCAGCATTACGCCAGCCAACAGTGTTCGTGGTGTGTTGTGTGCGACGGAATCGCCCACAGTGGGACTACTCTTCTCTACTCTATTCCTCACCTTTCTAATCTTTACTTTTCTTTCTCCTATCCTATTTCCCCAACTTTTCCCGCTTCCGGACTGTGTTAAATGCAGGTGAGCTCCCATGAGAGCTTAATAATATCCCCAGTCCATTTATTTTCCTGCTTCCTTTAAAAAGAAATCACTTCCCCCTGATTGCTTTTTCCCCCTGATTTTTTTTCCTGGTGGCTTCCCTGTATTCGCGCATGCGCTGTTTCTGTATATATCATTTTGTGTGGGCTAAAAGAGTTCAGTTGATATGCAGCGCTAGTCCTGTGTAGTCTTTTCTTTGTTGTCCTGTCTGTACAGCGCTATTTTAACATGTATCACACACACGCCTCCCCCACCTGAATGCGTCAGCTGATTGTTTTCGAAATCTATTGAGGTAATCCTTACAACTACTTGCTTTTCTAGCGAATGGAAGTTCGAACTTGACAACTCTTCCAAGAAATGCATGTAAATGGAAATCGTATTTGTGACTGCACTTTATGCTAAACAAACATGCTTTCTGTGCCTGTTCCTGTGCCTGTCTACGAGGCCCCTGCAGCACGTGTGTCAACTTTTTTCTCCAGTTGAAATGCTTTTAGGTAGTGGCCCTTGCATTAGCTTAGATTCAACCGTGAAATACCCAAGCCTAATATTACTAAGTTATGTGCATCAAGAAACTCTCTCAACAGATTTTCCGTTTTTCTAGGTACGCTTAGAAGATTTGTCATTGATTGTATGCTTGGGGACGTCACACAAGGTACATGATTAATGTTGTCAGGTTACATTAGGTCGCAATAATTCTATTTAATAGCAGCTTAAACAAAATCTCGACAAAAGCAAACCAGAGACTAGAAGATATCATGTAGAACTCGCATTTCCATTCTGGGTTTGTGGAACTATAGCTTTCAGTACTTCCATCTACAAAGAAAGTAGTGCAAGTGTTCATTAGTCGCTGCAGGGCTCTTTACCTTTAAAAATGTCATGCCCCTCTCCCAGAATAAAGAAAGAGGAAAATTGTGTGAGGAACTAACTATTTCCAGAAAAGCTATGACAGGTTTAAAGCCAATAAACAGACAGGGTTAAAAGCCAAAAAATCTTTTTGAAGAAAAAACAATTTCATGATAACAACCTAAGCACTGGAGAAGAGGAGAAGAACGAAATAAACAAATACAAGCAGAGGCAGCATAAAAGAGCAAAAAATGAACAAAGCAAATGCAATTCTACGAGGCAAATAGTCACGAAAGCTTCCACGAAGGAGCAGACAATTCGGGAGAAATTTTAAAAAATTAGAAATTATGTACCCTGTTTACATTATGTACACAGAAAAGCAGACATATTTCAGTGGTTTTAGACAAGATGGAGCTGAAGTAGCCAAATCAGTTCTTGCCTTGAAGATGCAGATTGCAGTGATTAAGAGAGGAAAACCGTCACAGGTGCTGTAGGGGTGTTACCAGCATGCAGTATCCTTCGTTTGCCCATTTTGTCATTTTGCCTGCTTCTTTTATGCCTATCTTTTTTTCGCCCATGGTGCTGTCTTTGTACTGGCCATTTCGACGCCATGTTTTTTTTTTCTCCCGAATTTTTTATCCTTTATTTTATGCCAGTCCTTTCCTTTCCTTTCAAGTTTCCTGTTCCCATTTCCACATGTAGCACAGCCAGCTGGACAGTTCTTCTCCTTTCCTTGGTTAACCTCCCTAGCTTTCTTCTCCAGTTTCTTCCTTTCTTTAAAGTCGCACATTAGGTCATCTTAGCCTTGCTCTTACCATCACAAAATTCCCTAGAGGTCTGGTGGTATTACTGGTGGTGAAATAAAATTTGTTGGATAAGAATTGCTTGTACAGATGACCCTCTTGCTTGTTCTGTGTTTATTTTTGCGTCTGATACACGGACTGATGGCATTGCGATGGCCCATTATTTTTTATGTAAATAAGAATGCTGATAACCACAATCTGAATGAGCATTAGCCAGAACTTTCATAATCAGCTACAGCATTACTGGAACTCAGCTTCGGTAATGCAACTTCGTCATCATCCTTGTTGCTGGGAGCACGATGGAATGGAAGCGTGGAAATTCTACAAGGTCTGGTGTGGCACCTTTGTGGCCACCGATTTGATGTTGGCATAAATGAGAAGGCTGTGCTACACATATCGAATTGAGATTTAATTAGGCTCCAACCAATACAATGCAAAAAGGCAAAAAACCCGACGTTCAGTAATCTCAGTTCAGTAACTTCCCAACCAGACAGAAGTCTGTCGAAATGTTCACTTTCAAAACATATCGAATTCCTTCGTTCTATCGCGTATCGCATTCGCATATCGCATTCCTTCCTTTTATCTAGTGTATACAGCTGAAGAACGTCTCCAGATGGCCCTGGCTGAACCGATACGTGCAGATGTAACTGTCGCAAATAATAAAATTGAGAGTTCAATTTATTGTCGGCTTTCTTAATGACTGCCATATGCAATGCACATTAACTGTCTGAATACTCTATATTAGCGATTGACAGTCTCATGTTAGGCAGTCTGATTCACCTGCTATAGTTATGTTTGGCAACTGTTTCAAAATTAACCACTATGATTGAACTAATGAGCGGCAATAACAATTTATAGGTGCACTCAAATTAATTTACTTCTCAAGGGAGACGTATATCCTTCGTCGACTTCACAATATACATGACGGTCCCATCGCGACCCAAGAAAGCGCATATGTGTGTTACCTCAACATGCTTCCTAGGCGGTTTCTGTTGACAGACAGATTTCCGGCCGAACCCGCAGGCATTTCAGGCAAAACCGCCTGCAGGCGGGGTGGTCCTGATATTTGGGCGTGAACAGAAGTGGCCGTTTCTGTTCATTAGCGAAGGCACCCAGGGACGGACAGAATAATTTTTCTTAACGCCCCACCACACGGGTGCCCATCTCACATGAACGAAGTTTACTCCTCCCCCACCTCCTCTGTGCAGGTATATACATGAGCCATATGAGAGCAGAGGTTCAAGTATACGTAAATAAACGACGTCGCTGATCCGCCGAATTTAAGAAATGTGTCATGCAAATCATCAAATATATTCTCGAAAATTTCAGATTGCGTGTTTCAGCGATCGAAGGAGCATGCACCAATCGCACACACCCATACAGGAGATTTCTGCACCTACATTCGGGATTACCTTTCGGCTTCCCCTTGTCCTCCTCTAGAAAGCCACCTTATCGTGCAAATAAAGTTACCATTATTATTATTAGTTGGCGGTTGTTTTATCTCTGACTCAAGTAAAACACCGTTCAGTGAGAGTATAACAGCACCCGTAAACAAGAGCCTAGTTATAAGCTAGGCATGGTAAAAAGGTTCGTACATTTGTTTGTTTTAAATTTACGAATCATATACGATTAAAAAGAGCCGATCTGCCCAGACATGTTTCGCGTAACATGATATGACCGGCTGACGGCGAGTTCAAATCGGCAGCAGCCACTACGGACATGTAGAGAAGGTGTCCTTGAAGATAGGCGGCGGCGGCTTTATTCCGTATCGTCGGCAGTCTTTGCAAGCTTGTCTTCGCAAGCAACGAAGTTGATTGATTGATTGATTGTAGGGTTTAACGCGCCGACGCAACGCTGGCGATGAGGCGCGCCGTAGTGAAGGGCTCCGGATTAATTTCGACCACCTGGGGATCTTTAACGTGCGCCGAAATCTCGTACACACGGGCGTTTTTGATTTTCGCCTCCATCAGAAAAGCGGCCGCCGCGGCCGGGAATCGAACCCGCGACCTCGTGCTCAGCAGCGCAACGCCTTAGCCACTGAGCCACCGCGGCGGGTGCAAGCAACGAAGTGACACAGCAGACACTAAGGCGTGTTAAAGTGAACCTTTGTAAATTAGGCCCACACGACTGACGCTCCTCACAATATACCGAAACTGAATTTGGCGCCTCAGCCCGACGTCTTTTTTTTGCTTATACTTTCATTTATTTTTGTTCGTCAAGCATGAATACTTCAAGAAAACTAATAAAAAGCATACAAACTCGTAAAGAAACTCAGTTATTGCCATAAAAGTTGCCTAATTTTGGCTTAGGACCCTAAATTTGTGCCTCATTTTCAAAACAAATTGTTAGCCATATCTTCAACTACTCATCTGGCACCTACAGCGTGGCATCATGGCGGCATCCGTGTTTAGACACATTTTTGAGCCAGCTTCACCCGCCTGCATTACACAAACATACCTGCCATACTGTTTTGAGAAACGTTTTTTTCTTCTTTGAGCTATTTTACTGCTTTTTACAAAACCTCAAATTAATAAAAGTTTGCAATTGCACGGGTTACATTTGATGAAATAACAAAACCCAACTAAGACTTACGCACTGCAGTGGGTTATCGAAACAAGCAACGATCTCACTGTTCATACCTGCATTCTCGGCGATCAGGGTTATAAATACTTTGTCGCCGTGTCAATGTTTAGTTGTGGCTTGTGATCATGCGGACATGTGAAAAGTGTACTATATGTTGTGGTATGTAAACGTGTATTATGCTTGCGATGTTGTGGGTTGCGTGTATTGTGCGTTGGAAGTGCCTTTAATGAAGTGTATGTCGCTGTGTTGTGCTATGTTTCTTCCCAATATGTGCGCGCCCACATGCGGCCTCCTTGATGTTGGCTATAATAAAATACGTTATCCATAAAGGAAACCAAGGAAACGCCTTGAAGTAAGTGCCCACTGATGGTGATGCTTCGTAGCTGCCCCTCCCCACCTCTACTTTTTTTTTGCGTCATCTATCGGTCATTTTAAAACGTTTACGATTGCTTTCCTTCGAGCACGCTAGAGGGCGAGCATTGTCAAGGATGCGACAGCGACGGATACGTTTTTCGCACTGATCTCCACCAGAGTTGCTGGATGGCGCTTCGAGCTCTCCGGCGCACGGCCGCCGGAAGTTCGAGCGCTCGTCCCGGAAGTCGGGCCGTTCCAGCATAGCGCATGCTACGCATGTGCTGGTTTTGCACGCATTCCGCCAAAAATGCCTGCTTGTTGCGCCGTCAACTGCACAAGCAGACCAGAGTAGTCGTCTGGGAAGACGTTCCACTTGGAAGTATTACAATATTCTGTACGACGTGCGTGATACGCAGCGAAACGCAAATGTCATATCGGTGTCGTTTTTAAGCTGTGGCTGTTGTTACGCAGAATCCCTCGCTCTAAGCCAGATTTATACCGGCGTTGGGTGGCAAACTTATACCCTAGTTACACGGCGAAAGTAACCGCAGCTAAGTTTAACCATGGTTAATAACTTTGACCGCGGTTATCGCAAACTGCGGTTTTGGATGTTACACGCGAAATCGCAAGTTTGTTGACCGCAGTCACTTGATTATGAGCGCAACAATAAATTACTACACTTTTAACTTCACGATAAAAAAAAAGAGAAGCAGTGTAGACAAAAAGAAATATCGTTAAAGCATTCGCTTCTAACACAAACGCAACGCACTCGTGCGCGGCGAGAAGAGGGGCTTCCCCAACAGCTCGCAACCGGCTTGGTTTGCTTAGGTCTGTTCGGTGTTGGGAACTTTCATCTTAGCATCGCTGTAGATATTTGACCACCGCTATCTCTACAACTGCGAATTACAATCCATAGCACAATTTTTCACTGCACTAACATCCATTTTCTCGAATGCGGAAGTTATTTTCCGCGATCAGATTGATTTCGAAGAGCGGCGATGCGATAAGCTGTTGCTGCCGTGGTCTGGGACGGTTCGGGCCGCAAGCAGTGCCGTGCGGGCAGGCGCGCCGGCGTGTTTACAGGCACGGCCGACGCGTGCGCCGATCGTTTCCGTGTGCTAAAAACGCTTCAAGATTGCCTGCTATATCCATTTTTGGCGGACGACGCGCATAATTTACAAATTTAGCACGGCGTTTGTCGTAGTTGATCGGGCGGATCGGGAAACGAGCCGCTGCTGACGGGCAGTCGCGCTGATTGCGAGAGCGATGCAAAGAACGTAAGCGCGTCTTGGGGACAGCTTTTGGGGGCCCGCTATTTGAGAACATTTGTCTCTTCCGAACGCCAGGTGATTTTTTTTTTTTTTTTCGCCTCCGCTGATGCGCCGCCACTTGCGTCCGAACTGAACTGTGCGATTTTGAGCACTGCGGCTGCAGAAAGTGCGGTTAGCGTGACCGAACTGAGGTGCCAAGCTCAGTTTGCGCTAACCATGGTTAGTGACGTAACCGCAGTTTCGTCTGTCGTGTAACGCAGCAAACTGCGGTTTTGTCTAACCGCGGTTTGCTTAACCGTGGTTAACTGTGCCCGTGTAACTAGCTATCCATCCCCAGGCAGCAGGCTCTGCAGTGACCACTTTACTGACAACTGTTTTGACAGAACGGGTGCACGAACTCGGCTACAGCCTGTCACCGTGCCCACGTTGTTTTCTTTCTAGCATAAATCCCTAGCATAAATTTCTAGCGTAAATCCCGTTAGAGCTGCGTCGTCTCTCAAACCAAGACCCAAGTGACATTTTCGTTCCCCTTTGCAATTAAATTCTGCTTCATATTAACGTCGCATATTTCGGTATAGCATATGTTGCGATCTGAACGCAATGTGTATAGCCAAAATGCAATAAAGTGAGAACAAAATGCCAAAATCCGCCAATGGGGACGCTTATCAGCGGTTGAAAAGCGTAGCAGACGCCCGACTTCCGGGACGAGCCGTTGAACTTCCGGTGGCCGTGCGCGCGCCCGGCCGCGACAGCGGCGAAGCGCCATCCAGAAACTAAGTGGAGATCAGTGGTTTTTCGCGTTGTCTGCGTTGCCTTCGCGATGAAATTTACGATTGCAGACGATCCGCGTTCTGATGCATCGGTTGTAGCAAGGTAAGGCGACTAACAATAACTGGTTGTTCTCAAACGGCCGCATTGGATGCTTGTGATCTCGTGTGAGGTGAACGGCGGGGTAACGAGCCTTTCGGAAATAAAGGCGGCATTTTGAAAGCAATCCGTATGACGTCTACTGTGTTTACGGCGGAGCGTTCGCTCTGAACGCGTAGGCGGGGCGCGCAGCGAGACGAATGCAGGTCGCGCATATACGATTGACGACATCGCTTGCTAACCGCAGTTCTGGTGCTCGGTAGGTAATTTCTTGGTTATTTTAGCGCATTTTGAGCGCACACAACCACAGTAACCTACTTATTTGTACTTCCTTGATCCTCAAACCGATCAGCTCGCTAGGCCTTTATCGCATGACAAGCATTGCTTGGGTGACGCTGCCAGGGGAGGAACGCTCCTCCATTAGCTCACGAAAGGGGGAAATCTTCCTCCACTCCTAGGGGTAGAAACGCGCTCCTCCCTCTTAAAGGGAGAATCTTTCTACCTTTTAGGGAGCAATATATGATACATTCCTGTTTCACCCTTAAGGGAGAAACTACCACACCCTTTTTTCTTATAGTGTAGACACACTTAGAGGTGTATTATCAAATGCTTTCTCCGGGTGTTTTTTTCGTTTCGTGCGAGTCCCAAAACTCAGAAAATGTGACCAATATTACACTTTGCTCGTATATACGCTGATATTTGCAGCCAGAGACCAATCCACCCACAGTGTGGTTGTTGGTGGCGTAAACATTATTAGGGGAACGTTTAACGTCGCAGTCTAAATTCCCACTGGAAAGTTTAAAACAGACACCGACACCTTTATGAATCAGTACTTTGCATGACTTAGGCGAGAACGAGGCACACCAGGGTTTACAGTTGACGACTTCAATATTCGCCTCACGAAGCACGACAACAACTGCTTTCCGGCTTTTGTCTTAAACAACTTTGGACTTGCATGCTACTACAACACCAGGCAACCACCCACAAGGTGCAGATCGTGTTTTGATTGCTCTTGGACACACAGACATTGTCACTATTACTACTCTAAAGCAACGAAGCATTGCATGCGCCCATCACCTGGTGTGGTGGTTTTGCAACTGATTCGGTGTACAGGTCCGCGCAGAAGTAAACGGAGCACGGGAGCGGTGTCCGAACTGCATCGCTGCGCCGCGTATGGGCGCCGACGGAAACCATGGAGCGCCGGTCAAAGAGTGTGTTCGCACTGCCCCCGCCGCCCTATCTGATATGTTTTATTGCGCTCTGTTGGCGTGTCATGCTGGGGGAGACGGTCTTCCAAAGGCAGCGCTAGGCTATAGTGGGGCGAAGGTTGCATTGCCGCTCGCAGGAATCAGCAGCGACCGAATCCGCTGCTCAGGAGCTGTACGAAGCTCCGCGCGCCCAGAAGCGTGCCTTGTTACGCGTTGTAAAGGTCGGCATAAAATTGTAGGCCGCTGCGGTTTGGCATAGCGTGCCATGGCGATATAATGTATTGTAAGCCGGCTACAAGATTGCCCAGGACATTATAGAAAGCACATTCACAGACATTTTCGTTGTTCGGGAAAAAAATCTCGCTTCCGAGGTTGTTTTTAATTTTGGGTTTGTCCCAAGTTATTGCTGCCGCTCAGTCTAGGTCTTTTCTGAAGAAAGGGGGAAAAGATGTCCATGCGGTGGAAATTTTGTATTAGACAGTGTCGTAAAAATAAGGTACAATCGTTGCCTTCTTTTACAACGGGCCTCATAGGGCGCATATTTTGTTGTCGCATTAACCTTTTCGTTCCCGTTGACGAGGATAGCCGTCACAACATTTTGTACCAAATTAACCGATGGTCGGTAATTACGGCCGTCATCGGTCATGATGACTATACTCGTCATCGGTCATTTTGGGTCCCTGGCTGCGCTTTTTTGCATGACAATAAGGTCATGCGGTGAAGCCATCTTTCAATTTAATGTGAAGTTTTATTTAAATCTGTAACAATTCCTTAACTAATATAACGTGCTCATTAAAAATTACAACATCGGTTTTAATGCGACAGCAAAATATGCGCCCTATGAAGCACGCTGTAATAGAAGGCAATGATTGTACCCATTCTTCACGGTGTTGTCTAATACAGAATTTCCACCGCATGGACATTTTTTATTTCCCTTTCTTCAGAACAGACCTGGACTGAGCGGCAGTAATAACTTGGGGCAACCCCAAAATTAAAAAAGAAACCTCGGAAGCGAGATTTTTTTCCTGAACAACGAAAATGTCTGTGAATGTGCTTTCTATATTGTCCAGGGCAATTTTGTTGCCGGCTTACAATAAATTATATCGCAATGACGTGCTATGCAAAACAGCAGTGGCCTATAATTTTATGCCGACCTTTACAACGCGTAACAAGGCACGCTTCTGGGCGCGCGCAGCTTCATACAGCTCATGAGCAGCGGATTCGGTCGCTGGTGCTGCCTGCGAGCGGCAATGCAACCAGCGCCCCTCTATAGCCCAGCGCTGCCTTTTGAAGACCGTCTCCCCCAGCATGACACGCCAGCAGAGCGGCGATTAAACATATCAGATAGGGTGGCGGAGACAGCGCGAACACACTCTTTGACCTGAGCTCCATAGTTCCCGTCGGCGCCCATACGCGGCGCAGCGATGCAGTTCGGACACCGCTCCCGTGCTCCGTTTACTTCTGCGCGGACCTGTACATCCACTTTCGCAGCAGCGGGATGGTGCATCAACTTTTTTTTAATGGGTGAAAAAAAAAAATCCCGGAGTGTAAAGATCACCACGGGGTCTGAATTAATACGTAGCCGTCTACGGCACCCCTCATGTCCAATGTGTAGCTCCCGCGACAATACCAGCATTCGAACTTTTTTTTTTTTTTTTGCCTTTCGCAAAAAAAATTTGCCTTCGTGATCTTCGCCTAGTATGGTTTTTGTGAAAGCAGGCAGTAAGTTCACCAGCACAACTTTCTTGGACTAGCCCTTGTAGCCTTTCTTTCGTTGTAGCAGGACCTGGAAACAGGGAAAGGAAAACTAAGCAGTGCTCGTGTTTGGGTATTCCTTTCTGGGTCCTCGTTTAAGCGTTGTTTTTTGGCATAATATGGGTAAGAAAAAGTGGCCAGGATTTAATCAAGATTATGAGGTGCTCGATCAGGTCCGCCAGTCTGACTTCCGTCAGTTGCACACTTCTCTTGTACAACGGTGTGTGCCGTCTATTATTCCCGCGATGAGCAATTCGGGATGCTTGGAACTTTACTGAATGCGAAGGCGAAAGCCTAATTGGACCTTCTGTTGATTTGCTGTTGAACTTTCTGTCGAACTTTGCGGGCGCGCGCCGTTACAACTTGATGAGCCCCACGATAGCACCTCTCCGGAGCCCATTCCACTCTCTCGCCATCGCCAGGATCCCCCTGTTCGCCACCGTCGGTACCTCCAGGCCTCGAGGTGGCTCGTACAGGACGTGCGGCAGCGGCGTACCCTCCTTTGGCGCTGCTGTTTTCCTTTCCCGGCACGCGCTGCATCTTCCTTTATCAGAATCCCCCTCCGACCCTACTCCGCCACCAACGGAAGAATTCATCACACAACCCTCAAGATTCTTGCACAACGCCCACCAAACCGTCCCATCAAGATCATCTGGGCCCCCGCTCATATCGACATTCCGGGCAATGTGACCGCCAATATCCTGTCTCGAGAGCTCTCCCGCCGAGCCGCTGTTGCCGGAAGTGAGCCTGAGCACATGCACCCGATGGTCACGTACCAAGAAATCACACAACACTACCGACTAGAGCGACAACATTACCCCCCCCCCCAGCGCACGAAAGTCCCGACAGAGCTGAACCGACTCTTCCGTGCTCTTCAAACGAACACTTTTCCCCACCCCACCAGAAGTCACACTTTGGCTCCGACCTGTTTCCCCCCGCAGTGCCGCTTCTGCGAGGACCCCGGGACACTCTATCACATTGCAGGAGGCTGCAAAAAATCCCAACTTCCCTGCCACAATCCCTATCCAAACCATGAGCTTTGGGAGAGAGCTTCGGCCAGCTCCACCCTCGAGGACCAGCGTCAGCTGGTCCAGAGGGCTGTGGACCCGGCCCGAGCTCAAGGTTTCCTGGACTAAGGAAACCACCCCGAAGATATCATTTTTTTAATAAAGTTTATTCTCTCTCTGCGTTTGGAGCTGGTTGCGTATTCGCCAGGGGGACGCACTCACCACTGCTCGCCGTTCTGAAAAATCACCAATTACGATAAGCGCAATAACACTATAAAATAATGCCACACTCAATTTAATTTCAATCCAGGTATGCCACAATAAAAGTTTCGCGTTACGTCGATTCGCACCTATGGGTTCCGCCGTTTTTTGTCATTTTCGTTATATTCCCCTCCCTCTGTGTCCCCCTCCTTCCCCATCAGGACATTCATGCCCCCTCAGACAATAAAGCTATTCCGCCTCCTCCTCACTTTCTCGAAACCTTGCCGCCAATGCAAAAAAGGGGCTTCGCTGCACGGCACGTACACTGCGCGTAGCAGGGGCTTTAAAGTCGGTTGGAAGGAAAAGCTTTTTAAAGCGAAGATTTTCTACTTTCGTCGAGCGGTCTCGCCGCGGATGTGCCAATTCACCATTTGACCTCAGACACACACCCTGAGACACACCCCTTGAAGCGCATCGCGTGATTCGCCGGGCCCGCTTTCGGGGCTGCGCACAAGGCCCCGTTTTCAGTCGTTCTGCTCAACGAATCGCCTGAGCGGCACGCGGTTGCGGACGCTGAGCTAATCGGCAGCCGGCCAACCCCGCCTCACCCACGCATGCGCCGCTGGATCGTCTCGGGCTTCGTGACTCATCCTGCGCGCGGCGAAGAGCAACACCGCGTTCGACGCGAATGAAACCGAGGCGGGCCTCCTTCTGTGAGCGTTTCAAGGGACCGAACGGCGTTGAGCCGTGGTCGGCAATACAGCTGCGCCAAGCTTTCGCTTTGGATATGATTAGTTGAGCCAGAGTCCTTCAATGCTTTTCTGGTCACGAAACTCCGGCCGAAGTTTCATTCAGGGACAAAAGCTGCCGCTAGGATCGCCCATGTTAACGTGAAGGCTTCGCCGGCGGGCGACGACGCCTGCGGGCCGGCTGTTTCTCCGTCGGCAACGCGCCTACTTTCATCTGCTCTTCATTTCCACCTGTAAAAATGCGAGCGAAGTTTTTGAGTCAGCTTTTGAGTCAGTCAGTTGTTGTTTTTGAGTCATTTGTTGTCCCGTAGCTCAGCTGTGAAACTGAGGCAAGACCACGGGTGTTACTGAGGCGCATATGTTGCAGTGTTCGTTCATTCCGGCAAGCACCGCTATATTCTCGCTTCGAATAGGCACTCATCTGGCGTTTTCAATTTTTGACTAGCCTTTGCAGCCGCCTGCATGATTTGAGTGAACTAGCGCCAGAATTAAATCTGTATTCACCCCTGGGCGCGACATGCTGCGCTGAGCAAATAGGTGTGCAAACGTACAGCACGTTGGGTTAGCGCTGTGTTTGCGCTATTTTATAGCGCGCTAATAATGTAAAACTATAATCGAAATTCGGAAAGTTAGCGTGGACAGCAGGGAAAAAACCGCTCACGCAATGAAAGCAGAATAATGGGCGCGCGGAGGGGCCAGGGTAGGAGTAAATGCTTCAGCCTTGAGCGACTTTCTCGGCTGTTCTCATAGGCATAGGGTGTCAACAGATAAAAACTCGCCCGCTCAGTGCCTGTCACACCCCTCCCACCCAAACGGCAAGTTAAAAAACATTGATTGATTGATTATGACGTTTAACGTGCCGACGCTACACAGGCAATGGGGCGCGCGCCGTAGTGTAGCGCTCCGGATTAATTTTAACCACTCAGGTATCTTTAACTTGCGCCGAAATCTCGAACACACAAGCGTTATCTCTTTTTGCCTCCATCAGAAAAGCGGCTGGGAACCCCCGTCCTTGGGCTTATCAGCACAACGCCTTAGCCCCTGGGCAAGCGCGGCGGGCAAGTAAAAATGTTTTTCTCTCTCTCTCAAGTAGAGCCGGCGTTCAGTCGCAGCCGCTGTCGTCGCGGCGTCCCACAGAGACTTCGAAAGCCAAGCGGTTTACATAGTCGTAAGCGTTCCAAACTAGTGAACCGCTGACGCTTGTCATAGGCCTCCCGCTGTTTACCGCAAAGAAAACTTTAGGTACACTTGAAGCAAAACTTTCGTAATTAACCGGCAGCGCCCGCGTTCATTTAGTTAGGAACGCTCGTTGGGTTGGTTTTTACGATAGTAAAAGAAAATTGTGCCGCGCCTCCGCCAGACGGCGCCACGGGTCCCGCGACCGAGAGAAGAGGCAGTGAAACATCCACCTCGCGAGGGACACGATCAAATTCAGAGCATTTCCGGGGGCGCACGACGTTAACTAGTGTGCGTTACGTTAATTTTGTTGCACTTGTGGCAACTGCTGACGAGAGAGCGCTCGTCAGCAGTAATTTGAATGAGTCAACGATATAAGGCGCGTTCGTAGCGTCCCATTCTGTGTCGGCTTTGTGGCGCAGTGGGTAGAGTACCACGTACATTGCGTTCCGCCCGCAGGGTCGAGGGATCGAAACCGGGCGCCGGATTGTATTTTTTTTATATAGTAGGGAGTGGTGCGGTGCGGACTACGAACGTCAACGCGGGTGACATCGTGAGTTACTGAAATGCTCTGCATTTAAAAAAAATATATGCAGGCAAAGATAGCCATGCTCCGCTTTTCAAATTCAAAATATCTGGTTGGATAACCAAAATCACAGTAGCTGTACTGCGATCTTTGTGCGGCGACGAAACGCGACGACGTTTAGCAGACGGATTTTCTCGTTGTGAGCGCGATCGTGGCTTGGGCTTCGTAAGATACGCCGGCAGGTTTTCAAATATCCGGGGCAACGCGGAGCTTGAGCTTCTCGCTGCAGAAGCACAGGTTGTCCACTTATTTTGAACTCATCGGCTCGAATAATGTCCGTGGGGTCGAAATATTTCCCGAACACACGAACGGCCTTCCACTCGAAGCTGAAAGCGTCCGTCTCCTGTCGTGGAATGGCTCGCTTCCACCTGTCGCGTTGTTCGCGGTCGCTTGGGAGGCAGAACAACGAAGCCTTTTCTGTTGTAATCCGATAGCCAGAGCGGCAACCAGGTACACAGCACGTCAGAGGTATGGTAGTTCACATAGTTTGCCCATCGTGATGAGTTTAGAAAGCTATATCACACAACAAACACCAGCAAGCTCGCGCTCCAACGCACGGCAAATACGGACTCGTAGCGCCACCGTAGCGCCACCGCGCGGGAGCGTTGGTCCCCATATGAAGCTCTCCCATAGCGTTACGGAGAAGTTTCGTGACCAGAAAAGCATTGAAGGACTCTGGTTGAGCTAAGCCGCAGACATTTTTTTTTTTTTTTTTTGTGGCTTGGGTTCTGTTTCTTTTTTTTTTCTGCTTGTGCAATAACGCCTTGGGTGAGAACCAATACTGGGAATGCGGTTGCAGAAAATAGCTGGCACTCTTGTTTTGTCAAAACCTACCCAAAAAAGCACTATATAACCATCGGCCGCTAAGAGGACTCTAGTATGCCTATTCAATTTACGTGTCATACGTGTCAAACCGAAAGAAGCTTGTACGCTCCGATTACAGCCCATTCATACTAGAAAACTTGACACGAAGAACCCGTGCTCTGCTTTTCGAGGCCAAAAACTGGGCGAAAGAGGCACATTTTAAGTGTGTGTGGCACAACAACGGACGAGTGCTTGTAAGGAAGGCTGACCGAGACAAAGTTGCAGTTGTCACGTGTGTTGGTGACTTAAGCAAGCTGGTGTCATAACTTAGCTAAGCAAAATGAATGAACATGCTAAATAAACCTCTTGAATCGTATATTTTGCCCCATGACTTCGAAACTGCTTTAGAGAGGACATATTTTAAATCCTTCAAATGTTTTCGTCTGAATGTGCAATCTATTACAAGTAAGGAGTCTAAACTAACTTCTTTGTTCCAGCAAGTAGGGCATGACTTTGATGTCATAATGTTAAGCGAAACGTGGTCTACCGATGAATCAAATGTTTTCCGTCTTCCGTGTTACAAGACATTCTATATGAATCGCACATGCAGTCGTGGTGGCGGTGTTTGTATTTTAGTAAAACAAGGTTTCAATTGCGAATTGATAGAAAAATTTCGTGTAGTCAAAAACGACTGTGTATTCCTCTGTGTTAAAGTAGATGGTATAATACTTGCTGTCTGCTATAGACCCCCGAGCGGGATGATACCACCTTTTCTTGATTTTCTTGAGTTATTCCTGGATTTTGTAGTTAGAAATAGGTTTGACGTCATCTTAGGTGGCGATTTGAATATAAATATGATCGGGCTCAATTCCACACAAACCAAATTAGATGTGCTGTTAACCTCTAGTGGTCTTTCAAATATGATCAACCTTCCTACTAGAATAACGCCAACTTCATCGTCATTGATCTATCTTTTCATAACGAACATAAGTTCCGACAAATTAAGAAGTTCGGTAATTGCAGCGGAAATAAGTGATCACTTGCCGATATTTGTATGCTCGTTAAAAATAATGCCACTCAAAAAACATCAACGAGCACACCCATTTCAATGCATAAATGAAAAAATATTTGTCTATTCAGCGAAAAAACTTCGAGTGCAGTTTCGGAGAGTGTACTTAGAAAAAGTGATGCAAACAGGGCGTACGACGAATTCATGAAAATCCTCAAGCCTATTTACTCCGCATGTTTTCCTTTTGTGCTCCCGAAACAGAAACGAAAGATTCGAAAGCCCTGGATTAATTCTGAGCTTGGCGCGAGAAAACGAAAGAAAAATGTCTTGTACAACGAATTTATTAGAACAAGAAATCCAGTTTTGTTAAAGCAATTTAAAGTTTTCCGGAACCATTTAGATAAGGACTTAAAAAAAGCTCGACGTGACTATTACAGTAACATGTTCACACCAGCGCTTGGAAATACGGCAACAATGTGGAAAAAATTAAATTCTCTATTAAAACGGAATATTCCCCAAGACACTACCCACACCATTAAGCAAAACGGCATCGAACTTTCAGGGAAGCCGCTTGCCGATGCCTTTAACCGCTATTTTATTGACGTTGTACGAAGTGGGAATGTACAAAACGACCTTGAAAACTTTCGGTACATAGATAACTCCATATTTCTTGATCCTGTAAGCTACCGTAAAGTAAGTGACGCAGTGTTAGGGCTCAACAATATCAGCGCGCTTGATATCGATGACATACAATTAAAACCCTTAAAATACGTTATCTCTTTTTTGACACCATACATTCCTCACATATTTAATTTGTCTATTAGCCAAGGTGTTTTTCCTTCAAAAATGCAGACCGCTCGGGTGACAGTGCTTCATAAAAAGGGAGACAAAAATGATATTGGAAATTACCGACCAGTTTCTATACTTCCAGTACTGTCCAAATCACTTGAAAATTTTTTTCTAAAACGCTTGACTAGATTCGACCAAAAACATACCATAATAGTCGATTGTCAATATGGCTTTCGTCAGGGCCTTGGAACGGAGCTTGTGCTTATAGATCAAAAAGAATATATCTTGTCTCAATTAGACCGAAAAAACATGGTACCCGGTCTATTTATTGATTTAACAAAAGCATTTGACCATATCAACCACAATTTGCTAGTACGGAAGCTAGAGCGCTACGGTATACGTGGTGTGGCAGCCTCCTTCATTAAATCTTACCTCAAAGATCGTAATCAAATCGTAGCCTTGGATGGCTTTTCGTCAGAACCTTGTCGAGTAAAAAGTGGGGTACCGTAGGGCAGCATTCTGGGACCCTTTCTTTTTAATATCTACGTAAACGATATTATTGGCGTATCATCATGCGCTAAGTTTATCATCTATGCCGATGACACGAGTATATTCTTCCATGGTAAAACGGCGTACGAATTCATTGTAAATGCAAACTCAACTTTGCGGAAACTAGAATCATGGACAGAGCAAAATAGTTTAAAGATTAGCGGTCCAAAGACGAAAGCAATATTGTTCCGCGCCAGAAATAAGCCGGTAATAATTGACAATGTTATTTCTTTAAACTCTGCCGAAGTGGAGATAGTACCGTCAGTAAAAACACTCGGAGTCATATTTCATGAACATTTATCCTGGGATGAGCACGTAACATTACTCGCAAAAAAATTGTCTCAAATAGTGGGCTTTCTATACCGCCATAAACATATTCTACCGTCTAAAATTATATTGCTCATATATAACACATTGTTTTCTTCAAGATTAAATTATTGCCATTTGGTCTGGGCAACAACTACTCAGTTAAACTTGCGCGAAATTCACCGGCTACAGAAAAAGGTCATTAGAATGCTCGAAAATATTTCTTTCCATCACCACACAACCTTTATTCGAAAAATACAATGTATTGCCGGTAACCACAATATTCGACTACCGTCTGTGTAAGGTTTATAAACAAGAAGTAAAAATGGGCAGATCTTTCCTTAAACACCTGGCAAAACTAAAACCAAATGATATTGTGTACAGCACGTGACACACAGAACATTGGAGCGTTTTGACATACAGGACATCTTACGGACAACCAATGCTAGAAAACCGACTACCAAGAAGGCTCAACACATTTCTTTCTAGAAACACAGCATTAGAAGGTATCACGTTTAGGAATCTGCGCAATTTCTTCATCTCCTCCTAAGAATGTTGTTTGGTGGTGTATTTTGATGTGTGCTTGATTGTTTTTTTTTTCTCCTTGTAGAGTGTCACAAACTCGAGCGTACGACGTCTAAAAGTATCGTATAAATTTTTCATTTTATTGTACAGCGCCTAATTCTTCTTACAGTCGTTCGATTCATTCAGTTCGGTTCCATTCGCCCCTAGACAATATGGAGCTTTCTCGAACGAAGAGACGGTAACACGATCACTCGCCGGCTCGCTGGCGAGAAAAACAACAATAATAAAACCTCCGGCGCTCCGGTTTCGTCGAAGCTTCCAGTACTTTCGAGGAGGTGCGCGTGGCCTTGCCAGTTCTAAAGAGCGTCGATGATTCTAGAAGGGAGAAGAGTGAAGTTATTCGCTGACGGCGGCGGGCGCGCTGTGTGTTGTGCTCTCCTTCTCCGCACCGGCTCGCCTATAAAAAGAGAAGCCGCGCCTAAGCAAACCAGCTACGTTTGGACGTCGTGATTGACAACGGCACCTGCCAGTTTGTACATCACACCATCGGCGACCCGCGCCCTGGAGGACTCCAACGTGCTCCCGGGCCTTGAATGACCGTGATCGTCTCGGACGGCCTGGCCTACAGCGAAGCCACGCTTCCCAGGTAGCCGACTCGCCTCCGACAGCGGTGCATCATCCGGCCCGGTCGGTGAATATGCTGGGACTCTGTCTCTCATATGCATCCAACTGTTCATTTTCTTTTAGTTAACTGCTCCGATTCGTAATATTCATTTGTTAACGCTCCTGTTTGTATCACTTTGTCTAATTGGACTGTTTCTTGTATTTGAATTCCATCTAAGTTGTCTGTCATTATCGATCCGCTATCTCGTGCTTGTGTTGTAACTTGCCTGTTTAAATATAAGTCTTTGTATTGTTTTTCGTTCAAGGCTCTTGCTCATTCTTGCCGCTCTGGTCGGCGAAAGCCGCACATCAGACGGCCACCCCCTTTGTCACCTGTGCCCTGTGGATTCGGTGGGGTTTGTTGGCTCTCATGAGTCGACTCCCCATATCTTCTGGCAGTGCACCCTAATTTAAGGAAACGGGTGACAATTTCTGGCGTCCGCGACAGGACGTCTGATGTGAACGGTAAGGAGGAGAAAGAGCCTGGAACTTGTTTGGCATAGATTGCTACTGCCTTTATAAGCGGGTGCTGTCGTTAACATTTCTCTGCGTAGACATACCTAGCTAGAGGCTAGGGTATCGTAACTCGACTGCGATACATTTGCAATCATGGATTCAGAGAAAATTGTAGCATTGGGCTGCAAGCTGGGCCTCTCAGGGGCCGAACTGCGGAAGTGGGTTGCGCAGAAAGAAAAAGAAGAAAACGAGAAGGCTGAGAGAGCAAGACAAGCAGCACAGGAAGAGGCTGAGAGAGCTGAAAGAGAAAGAGAAAAAGAATTTCAGAGACAACTTCAGTTGGAGCGAGTGAAAGCGGAGCGAGAAGAGAAAGCCCGCCAAGCAGAGGCAGAAAGGGAGCGAGCGAAAGCGGAGCGAGAGGAGAAAGTACGCAAAGCTGAACTCGAGATTCTAAAAAGGCGACTCGAGATACGATGCTTGAAGGCGGAATCCTCATCAGATGAGGAAAATGCGAGCGAAGGGTATAGTGGCCTAAGTGTTAACCCTGAGACGATAAAGGAACGCCAGGATAGCTCCGGAGGCGAAGAGGCGGAAGTATCCGCAATCAGGGAGGAAATACCTCCAGTATTGTGCGAAAGCGCACCACTTCAGACCTGGAAGGACGATGATCCTACAGGGGATGCGGAGCTTGAGGATGGAGATAACATCCCGGTTGTGGATGCCATCACGACGTCGGGGCCGAACCCTCTAGACGAAGGGATACCCGATATTCCGGGGAGAGTGCCCGAGGAAACCGTTGTCTTTCCGAAAGACACGGGTAGTTGCACGTTCGTTGTGCAGGAAGACCCAGCTCGAGACTGCGAATTTGCTGGGCAGACTAGCGTCGCTTTCGAAACTGACAGCTCGAGGAGCAAAGAGACTGACTCTAAGGTCAAGTTTGAAACCCCCGTGCGAAGTGGAGCCGCACTCCGCGGAGGGAACGCGCCGTACATAAGCGTCGGCGACGGTCCTGCGACTTCAGCGGTGGGAGAGAAACCACTCACTGTTTCGAAAGAACAACCCCGATTCGATGCCTCGGAGAGAGGCAAAGCCGTGCTCGTCGTAACGCGAGCACCAGCAAAAGCGAAGCTGGCACATTTCCGGCGCCCAAAGTCTGCGGCCCCTGCGATGGAGCCGCACAGAATGGAAAGAAGTGCCCAAGGTCGTGGAAAGAACAAACGTTTGAAAACCGGCCTTCAGAAACTCGGAAAACATCCAGGCTGCCGAAACAAAGAGTGCAGGTTTGGGTGCAAACTTAGGAGCAAACGTGTGCGCCGGCATTGCAGACAGCGGACAGGTGTAAAGAAGCACCGGTCAGTTACTGCACGAGGAAAGGCGAGGGAAGGCCAAGTCGTTAGACGCTCCGATGCTCGCCAGAGGAAGGCCCAGGCAGTGAAACGTTTTCACGAGACCACTATCACGGCGGTCACGAAAGAGTTTGTCGCTTCGCGCGACATTTGGCAAGGATCTTCTCTGAAGAGAAGAATTCCGCAGGCGCAGTTGCGGAAGCGCCCGATAGACACGGGCTAAGCATGAAGAATGCAAATTTAGGTATGCACGTGGGATATGCGTGGAATAGTGTAAGACAGAGTTGTATTTTCACATCGAGTACTGTATACTTGAACGTTGTATTCATCGTTTCTCTGTCGTACTGTATGCGAAGGTTGTACTTATTTTGTTACTCTGGCTGTGCAGTGTATTGTAACGTAGTATTTTGGTTAACACCTTCCGTTACTGTAGCATGAAGATTGCAGTGAAGAAGACGAAACGTTGAAGAAGGTTTAAAGGTTGACTTGTTTACTTTACTGGTAACATTGATGAAATTTGGCACAGACGAACTTGACACAATTACACTTATTACATAGATGAAATAGAGAGTCAAAGATTCAGAGTACTTAACGGGACATAGTTGGCGGGCGAATGGCTCCCGGCGGGAGGGCACGACGACGAGCGGCAGAGGGCGGCTCTCCTGGTGTTGCTCTCCCTCTCCCTTCCAATCGCCAGAGGGGCCGCGTTATATTTGCTTTGGGGGGACGCATTGGGGGAAAAAGCGCATCCTAGCGTGTGCGGACCGGGTGGGAAAAGGCTAAGGCCCACCCGCAGCCAATCAGGAGGACGCTTCTTAGCTCCAATCAGACATGTCCCCGCCAACGTGAAAATGACCAAAAACACAGACACAAGGTTTCGACTCGAAAGCGCGCACTCGGAGAATTACGGGCGTAGAGCAAGTAGTTAGACAAAACACACTAAAGTAAACAGGGGAAAAGGGAAGGTCGTCTGAAGAACACGGAGCCCGAAGGCGAGCAGCGCACACGCCACAGGGGGAATGGAACGCCGCGGCCGCGGTAATACAAGCCGAGGCGAGGGTTCGCTTCCCCCAACAGCCGTCGTCTCCCGGTCGGCCGACGGGCAGACACACTCGGCAACACGTTTCTTAGAAAAGCGGAGCCTCGGTGGCCGAGCCGCGTCCGAAGCGCTTTTACACACAACACTTTGGAAGAAGAGCCCCGGCGGCGGCACAGAACTAAAAACAACTAGAAAACATCATCAGACCTCCGCTTCGCGACACCTTCCCCGACGGAAAAAAGAGTGCCCTCACTCTTGCACAAAGTCTAAACCATAAAAACACATTTTCACAAACTGACGGTGATACTCAAATGACATGGCATACGAACTCAAGAAGAAGAAACACAGACTCAAACACAGGAGTCGACAAACTGTCTCCGCTGAATCAGTCAATGCACAACGGTCACTTAGTGGAGTTCCGTTCTTCATTTCACGCGCGCACAGTGTGTTGTCCAGCACCCGCGAAAACATTTCACTTACACGTAACAAGAAAATAACAAGAACACCATGAATAACATCGGAATAGCAGGCGCGGTCTAAAAGTCTCATCTTGGAGAAAGTGCAAAAACAACTCCAATATTCAGGCTATACCGAGCAGTAAGACGCGAAAGAAATACAGTCTGTCTTTGAACAACACATCGCACAAGATAAAGTAACCTCCTATCTAACTCAAAATAATCTGCAAATCAAAACATGAGTGCAGTCTCAGCAACTCCCACTCAAGGAAATACTCACTGCCTTACAGATAGGATTACAAACGGTTCATAAGAAGGCACTATAAAACAGAAACAAAATTATATACTAGGGCCCACTGTATCGATGTTGTATCTCACCGGCAAGTGGAAATCTACGCACACCAGCCATTCTTGGGCACTAGTCTCGACACATTTCTATATTCAACTGTACTCTTTCAAAAACAGCCCAACTCGTCTCACGTACTTAAAGAAGAACCGCACATTCGTTAAAACACTCGAAACTTACACAAAGAAACAGCTAAAAAACATGTTACAACTAAACTGCAACCTACGAGGCACAAAAACTTGACGGTCGCGCGTATGAAGTATGATACAAAATAAACATTGGCGCCTGACGAAACCTTCCAGACGCTCCTAACCGCTCAATGCTCCGATACAAACAATAAAATAAACAAAAAAAGAACATTGATACACAGTTTTTCATGAACAGGAGCGGTAGAAATGATAAAGTAACACATGCTCGACTATCAACAAAGATGACTTCAAAGTACATATTGGTTAGCATTTAGAATACAAAAAGAACAGTGACAGCTACATCTCAGCAGCGGTGAGAAACTCTCGCCAACCCGACGCATTCGCAGAACTGCACGCCCGCGAGCTCTCCCCGTCCGCGGCATCCCGGGCACCCCTGCTGGTGTCTTTGTTTGTACTTCGAGTAGCGTCGTGCAGCGGAAACATCTCTCAACTCCTCGTTTCCCTCAGACCCCCAACCCCGAAGTGGCTGCCGTATTTGCTTCAAGACAAAACCTAACTTCGGTGGAAAGGAGCCGAGGAAACGGATATCAGCAATCTCTAATATAGCGAGATTGGCGCGAAAAATCAGCCCTGTTTATAGGCGCGTGGGGGCTTCTTCTTCGGGGCTCCTTCGCCGGGAGAGCCGAACGCTTGTGCCGTTAAGATTCTGACTACAAAGCTGTCCAACTCCCGCGCGAAGAGCCCACATACCCCACGAAAGAACGGCTGCACGCTCATAAATTGTTGCTTCAGCATCCACAGCGGCTAGTTACATAAGCAGGCTGGTGCTGGCAAAGAAAATGAAGCAAAGACAACCAATCAGTGGGCGCCCCGGACACGCGGAGAAGAAAAGCCTACAGGCCCACAGTCATGCGGTGCGCCGAGAGGCAAAAATCTCTCACCTTACTGCGTGCGCGGAAGTTAGGCGACCGCGATGAAGGAAGGCGGTCGCGGCGGCGTTCGGTCCGCGTCGGGGCCGGGGGCTCTTCTTCGCAGGAGCGGGTGCCGAGCATGACGGGCCCGGCTTGCCGCGGGCTGGAAGCGCGGTGACGGCCGCGAAGTCAGAGAGCCCTTTCCTGTGCCGCGCATGTCGCCGCTTGCCAGTCTTGCCCGCGGAGTGCTGACGAATGTTGTGAAGCCAGGTGAAGCTTGCTCGGTAGAGTGGATGGAGAGGTTGATGGTGAGAAGCAGGAAGATCAGCGTTGAGTGGGGGGAGCCCATGATGGTAGAGGGGGTGTTCGCTACCCCGCACCTATCACCACTTTTGTAACGTAGTATTTTGGTTAACACCTTCCGTTACTGTAGCATGAAGATTGCAGTGAAGAAGACGAAACGTTGAAGAAGGTTTAAAGGTTGACTTGTTTACTTTACTGGTAACATTGATGAAATTTGGCACAGACGAACTTGACACAATTACACTTATTACATAGATGAAATAGAGAGTCAAAGATTCAGAGTACTTAACGGGACATAGTTGGCGGGCGAATGGCTCCCGGCGGGAGGGCACGACGACGAGCGGCAGAGTGCGGCTCTCCTGGTGTTGCTCTCCCTCTCCCTTCCAATCGCCAGAGGGGCCGCGTTATATTTGCTTTGGGGGGACGCATTGGGGGAAAAAGCGCATCCTAGCGTGTGCGGACCGGGTGGGAAAAGGCTAAGGCCCACCCGCAGCCAATCAGGAGGACGCTTCTTAGCTCCAATCAGACATGTCCCCGCCAACGTGAAAATGACCAAAAACACAGACACAAGGTTTCGACTCGAAAGCGCGCACTCGGAGAATTACGGGCGTAGAGCAAGTAGTTAGACAAAACACACTAAAGTAAACAGGGGAAAAGGGAAGGTCGTCTGAAGAACACGGAGCCCGAAGGCGAGCAGCGCACACGCCACAGGGGGAATGGAACGCCGCGGCCGCGGTAATACAAGCCGAGGCGAGGGTTCGCTTCCCCCAACAGCCGTCGTCTCCCGGTCGGCCGACGGGCAGACACACTCGGCAACACGTTTCTTAGAAAAGCGGGGCCTCGGTGGCCGAGCCGCGTCCGAAGCGCTTTTACACACAACACTTTGGAGGAAGAGCCCCGGCGGCGGCACAGAACTAAAAACAACTAGAAAACATCATCAGACCTCCGCTTCGCGACAGTATATTCACGTACTAGTTGCGTTCTGCGTAAATTTTACTTTCACGGGTCTACAGTGCCCATGCCGTGTATTGTTGGCGTTATTAGTGGTGACATTCCTGAACTTTGCGGTAGCATGTTATTGTTTGTGAACAACATATTAGTTATGTTCTTAGGAGTTTCATTGTACCAGTCCATTGTATGTATTTCTGAGTACGGACGTATACTCATTGTATTTGAGCCTACGATACCTTCGCACAATAGCGCACGGTGTATTTTCATGAGTTTCGCACTTGTAATGACTACTGGCCAGACAATTATTATGGGCACTGGTTTAGTTCTAATGCTAAAACTTTATTGTTCTTAAACTTATGAGTTGTCCCTAGGAAGTGTATTTGTTGAGAAATCAGCGCCAAACCACTGTTCTTTACGCGAATTCTGTACCTGTCATTATTCGTATGAAGAACATTGGGCTGTACTTGAGTTTTTGTTAGTAGGCACAGCCTCTTTTTCACTAAGTGTGAACGACGAGTACGCACGACTTTGTGAGTTTTGGGAATATTATTGCATAATATTCTGAAACTGGGGGGCTGTGTCACAAACTCGAGCGTACGACGTCTAAAAGTATCGTATAAATTTTTCATTTTATTGTACAGCGCCTAATTCTTCTTACAGTCGTTCGATTCATTCAGTTCGGTTCCATTCGCCCCTAGACAATATGGAGCTTTCTCGAACGAAGAGACGGTAACACGATCACTCGCCGGCTCGCCGGCGATAAAAACAACAATAATAAAACCTCCGGCGCTCCGGTTTCGTCGAAGCTTCCAGTACTTTCGAGGAGGTGCGCGTGGCCTTGCCAGTTCTAAAGAGCGTCGATGATTCTAGAAGGGAGAAGAGTGAAGTTATTCGCTGACGGCGGCGGGCGCGCTGTGTGTTGTGCTCTCCTTCTCCGCACCGGCTCGCCTATAAAAAGAGAAGCCGCGCCTAAGCAAACCAGCTACGTTTGGACGTCGTGATTGACAACGGCACCTGCCAGTTTGTACATCACACCATCGGCGACCCGCGCCCTGGAGGACTCCAACGTGCTCCCGGGCCTTGAATGACCGTGATCGTCTCGGACGGCCTGGCCTACAGCGAAGCCACGCTTCCCAGGTAGCCGACTCGCCTCCGACAGCGGTGCATCATCCGGCCCGGTCGGTGAATATGCTGGGACTCTGTCTCTCATATGCATCGAACTGTTCATTTTCTTTTAGTTAACTGCTCCGATTCGTAATATTCATTTGTTAACGCTCCTGTTTCTATCACTTTGTCTAATTGGACTGTTTCTTGTATTTGAATTCCATCTAAGTTGTCTGTCATTATCGATCCGCTATCTCGTGCTTGTGTTGTAACTTGCCTGTTTAAATATAAGTATTTGTATTGTTTTTCGTTCAAGGCTCTTGCTCATTCTTGCCGCTCTGGTCGGCGAAAGCCGCACATCAGACGGCCACCCCCTTTGTCACCTGTGCCCTGTGGATTCGGTGGGGTTTGTTGGCTCTCATGAGTCGACTCCCCATATCTTCTGGCAGTGCACCCTAATTTAAGGAAACGGGTGACATAGAGGTACCTTGCATTTTATGTTCTTAGGTTGACACTGACGAAATCGTCGAATATATACGTCTTTCCGTTGTGTTCAATGCTCTTTCTATTGCAATCGTCGAGCCCACACTTTCTGTGGTTGTTTCCCCGTGTCACTGTATTTTAGTGATTTTCTACTGTATTTTAATTACATTTATGCCGTATTTTAACGATGTTCCTGTGTCACTATATTTTAATGATTTTCTACAAACCCGATTGCTGTAATGAACAGTATTGTTTGATTTTCGGACAACGTTTCCAAATGCTGTTCAAGCGGCCAGTGGGGGAAAGGGGGGGGGGGGGGTCTGCGGCTCCGTCTAGCTGACATCTAGTCGGCTTTTTCTGCGGACCTCCAGCATCATGTATTTACTTGATGCGAATAAAGATCAACTAAAGTTCATAGTCAAGTTGTAATGTTGTAGAATTCCCGTTGGCGGCCAATACCTGGACTTTTATGGGAGGGGAACAGACAGCCCCGTGTTTGCAGCCAGGTTAAAACTCGGGTCCTTTAAAGCTTCATTAAGTAATCACAAAGCCACATTCACTACAAATTACCAAATGGCGAAATAAAAATAAATGCGCGTGCATTCTTTAACATAGCGCAGCTTCACCGAGTGGAGTGACTCAAAATATTTGTGCAAAGATAAAATTGCGCTAGGAAGCCAGATACACAAAAGGCGCGCGTAGAAATTGGTGAACGAGCGACTTCAACTGCCAGAGTAAATTGTTGAACAATATCACACGTACCAGCATACTTCATCGTTGGATCCCCAATCACTTTTGCAAGCTTACAAGCGGTGCCCGGTTCGCTCATGCTTGAGAACAACTGTGTTAAGGTTAACTTCAATCAGTGCTTAATATTTCAGTTGCGGATGTTAAGGGGTCTTTTAAAGCTGCTGTATTAGATTGGGTATTGTTGAAGGCTAAGACACTCGTCAAAAGTTCTTGTGCATTCTAAATATCAGCAGTTGCAAGTGACGAAGCCTAAATAGTTGGCGCCAAAGAGTCTTTGCCACATCACAACGTGTAGTAAAAGGGCTACACTCCTGCAACATGAAATCCCCAAGCACCCTGAGGGTACGCAACTCCATTTGCCCCCCGCCCCCGCCCCCTTTCCCAAACGCCACTAAGCAACAAATATAGCGCTATGGGAGGCAGCCTTAGTCCAAAGTGGCACGAACAGTCGCTATGGTTGAACAGGGATTAGGTACAAACTCTGATCAAGGGAACCTGCCATACGTGCAACAGCGATGTCGAGGCCACGGCCCAGCACAGCGAGCACACCGTGGGGCAGAAGACCTCTCTCACTTGACCTTACAGTCCATGGCCCTACCAGGCATTGATAGCGACAGGCATGCACGTGCACCACTCGGGAAGGTTGTGGAGAAGCCTACTCAGGCATATCCGGGTATCGAGAAGAAAAAGGAAGCGCCGTTAATTCGAAACCCCACCCATCAGAAAGGTTTACTGCCATCGAGCTCTAAACACCCCTCACTTTCCATAGTCACCATCCAGGTCCCTTGCGCATGAGGTCTGGAGACAAAGTATCCAAACACTAGCATTTAGATTTCACTAAAGATGTTGACGCACAAATTGACACACCGGCGCTCTGCGGCAAAGCGCCCCGGGCCGTGTGCGACTGGAGCGGGTGGTTATTAGGGACAACTCCCAAGTATCCCTGCATACGGCCGACCTTACGTCGCAATACATTTCCTCGCTCCTATTTCCGTGCCTTCACCCCGTACGCTGTGCACCGTAATGGTCGGTACGGCCCGTTATCTGGGCGGGGCAAGGGCTCTTGACATTTTGAGATCAGTGGGCCGAGCGCTGCCCGGCCCCTCTAATGGAGACCGCGCGTTCGGCTTCGCGTGCCCGCTATGTACGCGCTTTCAGTCTGACGAACACAAAAAGGACACGGGCGTGAAAGAGGACGTTAGAGTGCGCCATGGGAGGAGTAGCAGGCGACGGCGCGAGAACATTTTCATTAGCGCGACTCCGGAACGTCCCGCCCATCGATTGCGGTCTTCCGTACAGGTTACAAGCCGTTAGCGGAATAGTAACGCCTTCAAGTGAGGTCAGCATATCGCTGCACGTGAAGAGAATAGTGCCTCTTTAAGATGCTTTCAGTGCAAAGTCAGGCACGTACTGCAAAGTGGCACGCCGCTTGTGTGCGTGATATTCAGTTCACGGTCGCGCACACAGGTCGCTATGTGTTTTGGCGCAGCCACACCTTCCGCTGTGTTTACTGCGAAGTAAATCTACAAGAAATGAAATAGTGAAAAAAACTTCCGATAAATATAATAACTAATTCCAGCTGGCTGATTGAATGAGGGCTAAAAGGCATTCGTCGCTTTCATTTTTCTTTTCGCGCAGTAATGTAACTGAAAGGTAGTTAACTTCTTTATACTGCATCACCTGAATACATCTACCTGTAGCATTTACGGTTCACGCAGCTACAACACCAAGTATCCATTAATCAAGGAAGGGACGCGGGGGAGAAGAGAGAGAGAGAGCAGGGGAGCATGTCAAGGCATTGTGCGGGTGCGTGAAATACGACAACGCGGCAGGCAGAAGTCCTGCCGACACAATGACGACAAGATGGCTCCAAATTGTTGCGTGTGGTAGCTTTTGTATGTGTTACCACCCATGTGGTACGTCGTGACCGTCTCTGGTTATTGCAGCGGCGATTGTTTGCTGCGAGTTCAGGGTCAGCCACATGGAGACTGTTGCATGTTACCAGAGAACGCACTTGTCGCATTTTTTTTCTTCCACGGTGTTGATGCCACCGTATACGCACATGTGTGGGCGCGCTCTGCCGCCTTTTCAGTATACGTCGATATGCGAGCATTATTTGCATGTATGCCTACCGCATTACCGGGGCTATCAAGACAAAATACAAATGTGTCTTATTCGAAAGATTTCGTGTTTTATAGTGGCCTCCGCGCTTGTCCGACGGCAAATGATGCTTTATTGACTGAGAAATTAATCAATTAAAGCCAAAATTTTATTTCTCCCGCCGCAGCGTATGTTTTGTGGCGTCGAAAATGGCGTATCCAGGGCAGGTATACAAAACAAATGTTAGTGTGGTGACTAAGGCAGCCGCTGACTGCAAAAACATTTTTGTTAGCGCGGGCACCGTCTCCCTTCATATATGGCGTAACGATACAGCTGAAGAACCACTGTACGCACATGGGGTCCGCACAAGCCCAACGCGCTCGACGGCTGTGCAGCGTCGACCGGCGTATTGCGCGCCGTACGCACTAGTGTTTCTACGTTTACGTGTTAGTTCGATCACCTGCTGGCTGAATCACTGTCAGCAACAAGCTAGATGAAGGCAGTTTACGGCTAATCAGTCCCCACGAACTTGCGGGAAGAATTTAAGTGGCCGGGCTTGCCGTAGACTTGGCTTTGCCCTATGTGAAACGCATGGTGCAACAGAACGTAAAATAACCAGGCTGTCAGAATGAAATGTTTTTGTTCCGGTTTCTGTTTCGTTCCATAAAGAAAATTTCCGTTCCGGTTCAGCTCAGGAGCTAAAAAAATACTGGTTCATAACGGTTCATAACGGTTCGTGTTTGCGCGCAAGAAAAATTGATATTTATGAAGGCATGTTCAAAACATTGATAATTATTAGATTATGCTAGAAACAATGTTAATTTTTTGTCAAAATGTCAGTTAAAAAGCTCAACTGCACACAAAAAAAAATCAGAGAACACTATGCACTCCTTGTCGTGTACCTCTCGATGGCGCAGCTGAAACTGACTCCAAGTTTTCGCGTGGGTCCTTAGAAACTGCATGCTGGCAACACCTTTCCTCACCCAACTTGGCTACATCGGATGTACCCCACCCAATACTCTGCCACATGTAAATTCTGCCCTAACCCATGTAGCCTCATACACATGATCTTGGGGTGCGCACACAACCCAGCCCTCCCTCCTTTACCCACTTCCCTTCCCCTTCCTGAGCTGTGGGAGAACCTGACGACCAGCGCCAGCTTGGATGCACAGCAACTCCTGGTGTCCAGGGCTGAGACAGCAAGGTCGTCCCATGGTCTCCTGGACTGAGGAGCCACTCCCACATCACCTGGCTCACAATAAAGTTTTTCCTCCTCCTCCTCCTCCTCAACCTGACATCCATATTTGATTGATTTCTTTAGGAGCGCCCATTGGGGTTAAGTATACAACTTTTAGGTGCGGACATTCCAAGCCTCCAGAAAACCAGCGTGCTGAGAGCGTACGCTCAGTTCTTGAGTATGGCGCCTTGTCGGGTACCCTCTCATCGATAAATTTGAGGCAATTCAAAATCCCGATGCGCGCTTTGTTACTAACTCGTACAGTTATGATTACCGTTGCAAGTTTAAAACACCTGTCTCATGCGACACTCTAAAACTCCTGCGGAACTTTACTCTGTGCTTCGTCTTAAAACATTCTGTAAGGGGAAGTAGCAAGGGATCAACATCAGTACATTCGGTCCCCCCCCCCCCCACCTCCCACACGCACGCACGTATACATCCGGACGAAGGGATAACAGCAAGAAAATATCGGAGAACATTCATGGTGCACATACGCATTACATGCGTACTCTTTTAAAAACTGATAAGAATAGGAATGCCCTGCCCGACATATTCTTCCTGCCCCTTATGAAATATTTTCCGCGGCGCTCTGGCAACACTTGCGTACAAGCGCAACATGACTTGTAGCTGTTTCCTTTGAGTGTGCGGCTGTAATCAGTTATTTTCTCTACTAATTGTGTATGCTGTTGTTCATACCAAACATTGCACTTTTTTCCTCTTTATTGTTATTTCGCGTTTCGGAATATTCGTGTTTATATATGTGTAAACAGTAAAACCCCCTTCCGTAGGGCGAATGCAGAGCGAATTCCGAAGGGCCAATATAGTATTTTATAAAATAAATAAATAAATAAATAAATAAATAAATAAATAAATGGCAGCGTCTCCACTCCGTGGATGATGGCACATCCGATTTCCGCCCCGACCGCCATTCGAGTTGAGCTGTGAGTTGCTGTGAGTTGTTTTCTGCACCACCCCCAAGTACAGGAAACAAAAAATACCTTAACATAAATACCCGAGAAAGTGGTGGGAAAACAGCCCCGCCGGTAGCGTTGTGGTTATCGCACTAGACCGGTATTCTGGAGGTCGTGGGTTCGGATCCCACCAGGCGGGCATTTTTTCACCACTGTCTTTCTTACTCAAAAAATTCTTCATCTGTTTCTATGACCCACCACAACCTCCCCTTTGCTCTCCGAGGTTTTCTTGGCTGCCAACCCGTATTTTCTGTCTATATATATATATATATATATATATATATATATATATATATATATATATATATATATATATATATATATATATATATATAGTTAAGGGAAAAGGTTCCTGGCTATGAGGTTAGCTGTACGATAGAGAAGTCAAACTGAAAAACATAACAACATTTATTCTAACGTTTCGACCGGGGGCCGGTCTTTTTCAAAGATCTTTGAAAAAGACCGGCCCCCGGTCGAAACGTTAGAATAAATTTTGCTATGTTTTTCAGTTCGACTTCTCTATCGTATATATATATATATATATATATATATATATATATATATATATATATATATATATATATATATATATGTTAGTAGAGACAGAGACAAACGAGAAAGACGTAGAAAATATAAATAAGTTTGCGCTGACGTTTCAGAGAGAGGACTCCCGTTCTTGAAGAAAGGGAGTCCTCTCCCTCAAACATCAGTAAATCTATTTTCTACGTCTTTCTCGTTTGTCTCTGTCTCTACTAACCTTATTTTTTTCGCGCTCTGGGTGAGTTTTTATCTTTTCAGACTATATATATATATATATATATATATATATATATATATATATATATATATATATATATATTTGTGAAATTGATCCTGCATCCCGTGACCATAACCATGCTAGAGGATTTTAGACCAACCTTAACACAACACCAAGGAGAACCTATGCACGGACCTACCTGAAAAGGAAGCTTTAGCTGCTAGAAACGCGCATTGCCTAAGTTTCCCAGAACGCTCGGGTGGTGCAGCTACACTCACGCAAATGCGATATAAAGCGCGCCATCATCAGAGGGCGGAATGCCGCCTTAGTGGTCCACCATAAATTTGTTCACCTTTATCACCACGCACTGCAGCCAGGTGGATTTTTTTTTTTTTTTTGAAAAGTGGACAAGTTCTGAAAACAGTCCCGAAACAGCCACCGAAACGAATCGCGGCAATGAGAACGGCATGGGGTAACCCTGCCCCGCGATGGGCAAGAGTCAATAGTTGAGTTGAGAAAGACAAGAGCCCAAGAAGGGCACTTGGAACATAATAGCATCCGTGCCCAGGATCCTAGGGGCTAGCAATGGTTTCTAAACGGGATCACTCATACCGCCAGAATAACTGTATCGAAACCGTAAAGCTTGCATTATAAACCGTGCAATGGAGCCTTGCTGAACTAATTCCACAAATAGGCTGAACTAGCGAGTCGAGAAGGTTGTGAATGTTGAATGGAAAATAGAAGAAACAGTATCTTCGAAGTAGTTGCAGCTCAGGAAATAAAACCGCTTATTTGTGTTCTTTAATGTTTTCTTTGTGCTTTAAGGCTGTACATGAAATAATGTTTCTTTTTCTTTCTCTCTCTTGCAGATGTACGCCTGCCATGTGGTTCTGCATGCTTCTGCTTCTAGACATTGGAAACGTGGAAGGTGCGTTTACTTCTATTGGCGTTGAGCGCGTCCACTGGCAGCGCTGCGAAGCGCGACTCCATGACGTCGGCTTAGGAATTCTCGCATTTGTTGTCTGCTTCACTCGGGCTCGCTCTCCCTGCGGTTTCCTTGCACTAGGTTGAATTCTCATGCTTGTCCGCACCAGATTTTGTGTAAGCGTAACTTTTTATCATAATAAAAGACTTACAATCGCATGCACCGGCTCAAGGCGTCTCTGAAAGTATAGTTTTTGATACTGTTCTGGAAGAAACATTGCCGGGGTTGCCCCATTTCTTGCAAAGTCAATACTTTGCGGAGCGCGAAGAGTCGAAGCTGGGCGTTAGCTTCTGTATTCAGCAATCCTTGGAACTAAGACAACAGTCATGTGCTAATAATAGAGAATAGCGAAAATGCAAGACGAAAACAAGTTCCACGCCTTCGGGGCTTTCGGCTTTTGCAGAAGGCATTACGATTCACCGTAATGGTATGTATGGAGATGGTAGGACACTTTTTTCAACCCTGCCGAACGCTCAAACCACATCGCTTTACGTTCTCATGGCATGAAAGTATGGCGACATGCACTGTGGGCCGCAAAAATGTAGGTTGAGTTCTAAATAACCTACTGTGTGTAGAGATGCGTGCTTGTTTTATACCAGGCATCTAACCAGTATGAAGACTTATGGAGCAAAATTTTAGCAATTGAGCACTACACCAATAACGTGGTTGGTTCCGGCTCGGAGGCTGGGCTCGTATACAGGGCACGGCGCCATAACCACTTCCTCCAAAAAGTAATCGTCGTTTCAACCTCGTCTGATATCTCTAGGTGCAAACCAAATCATAGAGACTTAGGAATGACACACCCATTTTTCATTACTGCTTTTCTGTCCTTATAAAGAGTCAGTACGGAGTGGAGCTAGTGCTAGTCGGTTTCCATCAGGTGCGCCGCCATAATACGTTTCCGCCACATCACACACGCACGCACACACGCACACGCACGCACACACACACACACACACACACACACACACACACACACACACACACACACACACACACACACACACACACACACACACACACACACGCACGCACGGGGGCACGCACTCACGCACACACAAGCACACATGCCACGCACGTACGCACGTATGCACGCACACACACTCACGCGCACGCACATGCACATGTACACATGCATGCTAATCATATGTAACCAAAAAACACAGTGACACAATGTTTGTTCAGACCAGGAGGAATGTTACGGTTCATTTCCGACAGCCTTATCTTCTCAATGTTCAGATTTGCGTTATAGTAAATCTGCACTCAAGGGGAGGAGAAGGCGGCGGGGGAGCATTACAGGGAGGAAAAACTTTATTTAACAGTAAAATTAAGCTGGTTAGTGGGCGGGGCCCTCAGTCCAGGACAAAAGAGTAAGAGTAATTTTCTTCAATTCCTGGGATGCCATCCCGAGTAGGACAGGATTTGTTCTTTACGCCTGAAGGGGATGAAAAGCAATAAAGAGCTGCTTGGACATATTTATCGGTTTCGGTTCTTGTTATGATGGAAACCGGCACGTATACTATTTATTGCGTTCGGTAGCAAGTATATCAAGCCTTCAACACCATCACCCTGTCATAACCGTTCGGGTTGGGAGTCAGTTCGTTATGATAAAGATGGTTACGATATAAATTTGGGGCACAAAAGCCGCCTTCTAGTCCTCTGGACAACGTTGTCAGCGCCGTTTCACGGTGACGTAGCACAAACCTTCTGATTGTATTTGCACGTGAATAAACAACGCACGCTGCGGATATACCGCTTCTTGCACGCAGCCATAACGAAAGCCCATTTGTGAAGAAGGCAATGTAGGCCATACAGCCTGAAGAAAATATCCACACGAACTTTGTGAGCCTCCCAAACATCCGCAAACCCCCTATTAAGACGTTTGTTATGGTGCAGAAATGCGTTGGGGACAAAACGAATAAACATTCATCTGATACAAGTTAACGACAACGAAAGAAATAGAAGACATCCGTTTTATTTCCTGCTGTGCGATGCGCGTGCAGGTACCCGCTGCTTGGTGCGTAGCATTACAGATGTTTCAGTCGTCATAAGAGTTCCTCAAAAATACTTTAGAGACGCCTACGCCTTTCGAATACTTACCGAGTAGGTCTGAGCACTGAACCTCGCAAATAACCTAGGAAGAACTAGTTACTCACGATCTTTTGACCAATGCTCTGAAAAAAGTTGTTGTCTCTGTACTCGTGTTACAAGCTTGTGCGAGATACAGCTTAAAATAATTCTTAGGTGGCAAAAGCTGGCAAAATATCTGAATTGGGAGGTTCCCGTTTGAACCCATTCCCACTTCATCCTTCCCGCTTGTTCCCTCCCGTTTCAACCCGGCGCAAAATGACCTTCCCCTTTCGCCCTTTCCCATTTCGCCTGTTCCCATTTGAACCTTCTCGTTTATTCCGCGCCTCTTCAACCCGGTACAGAACGCCCTTCTTGTTTCGTATTTTCCCATTTAGCCCCTTCCCGGAATAACGAACCCAGTTTCGAATCGGGTGACCCGGGCCGAGGCGTGCGATGTTCGAAATTATACATACGTTCGACTGTATTTCAACCTCATAAAAAAACGTTACGGCTGGCGGAGCCAAAGTATGCAGACGCCCTATTAATCTGCAACCTTTCCGCAATGGTCCGTTTTACGATACGCGGCGCCAATTAAAAAACAACACATAGGTTGCTTCTTTACGTCCGACCCCGCACAGCGTTGGTATATTACGTACAGCTGAAACCACACCCTTCCGTCTGCTTCTGCGTTGGTCGAGTGGTCTGGAACGTGTTGCTCGCATGCGTACTCTGCGGCAGCGGTGACGGTGCCAGCCCCTACGGTTGCATATACGAATGCACATGCACTTATATGCAACACATACAAAAAAAGAAAGGACGAGAATTAACAAAATAGAACCTTTCCGCGGTCGCAGTGCCAGTTTGTAGCGTCCGGACCTCTTGCGAAAATGAAGTTGGGTGCTTTAACAAATGCAACTATTAATTTATTCGGGATACTATTAATTTATTCGGGATAGTACAGGGCTACTTCTACGCAGGAAAAAGATCTCGCGAAATATAATTACAAAATCTTGCAAACTACAGAAAAAAACCGTATTTTATGAACGCGGTAACTATTATGGACCAAGCCAGTGGTACGGTCAATTTTAATGCGTGTCCAAGGGTCACTTTATATGAACATATCTGTAAAAAAATGGCCATTGAAGTCTAAAGCTGAAATTTTTGCTTGGAGGAAATGGTTCACAGAAATTTTTCGTGCAGGCGTTAAGAACACCCCAAGCTGTATTCTCTTGCGTGTACGAGTTTTAGCATATCGTTACCGTGTTTGTGTCACCATTTACCGTGTTACCTATTAGCACACCATTCGCGGTTTGCGCATTCCGGCCACCGCGGCGCAAGTAGCGACATCTGATGAATTAGTTTCAAAGTAATTCACGCATAATTTTGTTGCTGTAGTTCACAATAACTGTAGTTGTTTTGAGAATATTGTAGCCATCGCCTGTAGAGCTATAAAAAGAAACCGTGTCCGTGGCGCCATCTACCGAGTAGAGTTAGAGTCAAGGTGAAGTAGAATTTGCCCCCCCGCTAAATAATTAGGCAAAAATGAGTAAAATATGTTGTAGTACTTACTCAAAGCCTACCCTACCTTGCCCAGCGCAATTTTGGTGGCTAAAAACGCACTGCGAGCTTAGAAAGTTATCTGAACTATTTGAGGCGGGCGTTTTGGGAGCGGATTGAAACGGGAAGGGTGTTTTGGGGACGGGTTGAAACAGAAAGCGGCCAAACGGGAAGGGCTCTTTGGGAACGGGCGCACACGGGACGGGCCAAACGGGAAGGGCGTTTCGGGAATGGGTTCAAGCTGGACGGGTTCAAACGGAAATGGGTTGCTTCGGGCTACACCCTCTGAATTACTGTAAATGCGCTTTTTCATGCACTACAGCATCAAATCCGGTGACTTCGAGCACAGACACAGCTGCCCCTCACAAGCGGAGTGTAGCAGACGGCAGCGGTGCGAGTCTTTAAGCTGCCGTCAGCAGCCAGGGGGCCTCACCTAAACATCTCACCGCCGATTCTCCTAGTTGGCTTTTCATATCTGCAAAGGCGCAACAGGTGTTGAGAAATATAGGGCAAGCGGCAGCGCATCGCCACTGCGCCCACGTATTTCGCGTGACGGGATTAATCAACCTATAGCTTGTTTAGTTGTGCGCTTATTTTTTACAATGTGGTGTCCAGAGAAATGCAAACGCTGTTATTGATTCTGTTCTGGCCAAGTTTAAGGGAACCCTTTCTCCTGAGACGGTGTTGCACTACTGAGCTGCCTGCGAGACGTTCAAGAATCACCACGCGCCAGTTTATCAAGAAGAAACACCCTTGTCTTTCTGGTGCTTGCTTGCAGGTAACGCTCCAAATATAGACTACTCGCACAACATGAGGGTTCTCAAGCTTCCCAAGGAAACACCAATCGGTAAGTAGCACCAGCCGATCGGCTGTAGGAAACATGACAAAAAAAGCCTTCATTGCACTTGAAAAAAAAAGTATGTCAGGCCAATATAATAACAATAATAATAATAATAATAATAATAATAATAATAATAATAATAATAATAATAATAATAATTAATGTACCCGCACGAAAGGCGCCACATATATGGATATAAGAATTGATTGTCCCATTTCGTCAGGCTCCTATTTGAGCTTTACATTGACAGAATTTCCCCACAAGGTTAAGCTGTGATAGACGGTTAACCGCTAGCCTGACGTGAGCCATTCATATCTCCAGACTTTTAAGCTCTACAGGGTTGCAGCTGTCCCGACAGCTTGCACACGGGGTTTCGGATGTTTCTCTACTAGGGACCGACGGCCGCATTTATAAAAGTGTTGGCTCGTAGAGACCGTTCTTTATAGGTCTCTGTCTTGCCTGGCACCAAGCGCGCTCATGGGCCATGAAGACATTTAGCCCCAAAAAACCCTGATAAATCATAAACCGCTCAAACGAAAAAACGTTTGGGAACTTTTCCTTCAGTTTTAAAATTCGCCACAACGACCGCCAAATGATTCCTAGATGCAAGCCAAGTGTAGAAAGAAGTTTATATGGCCCGTTAAGATCCTTTTCTATATATGTATGGGCTGGCTATCGGGAGTGCCCATTTCAACCCTCCTACATTTTTTTTTTTTTTTCAAATCCGCTCGTATGTGCGTTTAAAAAGATGCAGACAAAAAAAAAAAACTCTCAGGACACCTGAGCCCTCCTTACGAGTTGTGAATGCGAAAGCTTTAGTGTCCAATCGAACGCCGCTGAGTGCTTCTTCGAGTTTCGCGCTGCGAGTTGCGAGTATTCGCCCCGAGCGCGAACACAGTCGGCCCCTGGCGGCGGCGGGACGAACCGCCCCTAGTGTGGATGGCGCTCTCGCGTCGTCTGCTTTTTCACGTTGCGTGCGGCGCAAGACGCGTGCTGCACACGACAAAACAACTAATATGTGTGCTCGTTTGGCAGTAAGCAATGACATAGTTACCTCTGCTTGCCCATTTCCTCTAGAAACGCAATAATCAGCGGCCGTTGCGGGTTAATGCGCTGGTTTAATTCCACGAAACATCTTCGCCGTGGTCACCGCTTGAGTGTGAAGCGTGTTATAAACATTGCTTCCACACATTGCACTTTTATTATTGATGAGTGCAGTCGTCTGCCGTTTCGGGAACGTCGAAGGGTGCTTTTTGAAGGTGGCGTGGTGATTATTTAAAGGATAAAAGTTTAGTACGCGAAACGGGTAAGAAGCGACAAGACCTGTGCATACGCGGGCAAATTCCGCACCCTTGTAAAATTGCGCTGTGTCCTTATAGAAAGAAGAAACAAACAAAAACATTTACACTGCACACGACCCGTGCGCTATCGCCCATACATTTACCGGACACGTATTTTACACCCGCAAGCGCATTTGTGATCGTGTCCTTCCCGTGCCTTTTCTAAAATAAATACCATTTTTGGACAGTCGTTGTTTATACTAAGGAGGAGGAATAAACATTTAGTCAACTGTATCGAGTTGCTAATTTTACGTATTATTTAAAATACGTTTCTATGGATGCGCAAGAGTAATTAGGGGGGATTTTTTGGTAAAATTAAGCAGTTGTGAGTTTGCGTCTGCCATGTGGCATTCCGTGTGTCATTTTCATATACCGACATGAATCACCTTGTTCAAAAAACGTGTCTCACTCAGCATAACCAAATGCCTAATATGGTCACGTCTTAACCTCTTAAGGTGGACCTAAGTTTAAAGAAAGAGGAGAAAACGCGTAATATAATGCACGTTGTTGCCCACATGTGTGAAGGGTGTGTGCCATGACTCACTGTTTTTTTTTATTTTTTTCCCACAATGCTTGCTTTCAATGCAATTTTGAAAAAGGCGAGCCACAATTCCTGGACAATCTCGGACCAAAGGGGGGTTTAATCAGTTTTGAAAATACGTGTTAAAATACTGCTTTTTCACCGCTACAAAACACGACGCCTAGTGTAGTTTCGATTGTAAGTAATAGTGATAACCATAGTTTGGCTTTTTGCGTTACATGCATTCTCTTCTCGCTGCTCTTGCAACGTTGGCAGGACCCCCCCCCCCCCCCTTTTCCCGAAAAAAAAAAACGAAATGCACAGAATTTTATTTTTTAACCAATCCTCAAGAAGTAAATGACAACACAAAGGCGATATTCACTTTACAAAACAAAGTAGTTACCGGGAACCCGTTGCGCTGATTCGCAACGAGAAATAAAAAGGAAATGTTTTACTACGTCTGCAACAGCGCAACTTCATTTATTGCCATCTTTAGGGTTCGTAAGCGACTTTATACGCAAGAATGCAAACACATCTCGCTGTTGCAGGCACCCGTTAAATTTTAAAAGGAACGCAAACGGTCAACAGAGCAGTTGTAACAGAAAATTTGTGCTCACTGTGAGGTCCCAGAAGCTTGGTTTGCACACTGTAAACCTGCTTGTCACTTTGCGAAAACCTAGCTAAACATGAGATGTTGATTGTACTGCGTGCGTTGACAATTCAATTCGCAAGTTCACTTGCGACGAAAGCCGTAAATAAGTCATCCGAAACCGTAATTCATCAAGCCTTCCTTCAGAGTCGCTAAAATTTCATTTGAAAGACCCGTTACAGCGGTTACATTTATATATCTGCACTGATCAAAATTCAGTAATCTTATGTTGCCTCTTGAACACAAAAAATATCGTAAGCTCTTAGAAAGAATTTCGGGGCAGTTACGTAGTGTTACCATTTCAGGGCATCCCACAAATGCAAGTATGCGTCATGCTACCAGTGAAAGCGATTGAGATTGCCGTTGTAAACTGAATTTCAGAGATCGAGGCTTCCTGATTTGTTTCTATTTATGCTTTTATTGAAGGCTCAAAGCCATAGTCTGGAAAGATCGAGCTTGCTACGAGCCACAGCGTACAAGTTCATTGTCACAATTACGGCCATTCTGAGATTCCCGATGAGTCGTCGCTTTTTTTGGCGTAGTAATGAAAACTTACTGCCGCTTCCATGCTATACATTGAACGTTGAGGAACCGAACTACAGCATACCACTCTTGTTTGCACCTTTCGTGCGCACATACGGCGAGAAAAAGGCACGAAGCGCGCCCACAGTGTGCATTCTTACGGGCCGCTCAGCGGAGCATCCACACTAGCAGCGCGACGCTGTCGCCACCTACATGTCGAGCTCGCGGCGAATACTGTTCGCTGGTTTGGCTGCGTTCTTCCGATCCGTCACTTCCTCTGCGGTATAATGCCGTGAACGGTGGAGAAGAGCGGCGCCGCGTGTCGCTGCCGCCGGACGCTGATTGGCGGTCGCTGCAGCCGCCGCAATCTCTGTGCACATTCCCAGGTGTTGCCTAAGCAACGAAGGCACGCGCTTGTGCATTTATTCCTGGGGCACAAGCACGCGCTACGGAACGCGTCGCAATCAATGCCGTTTCAGAGCCGTTTTCAGAGGCGCCAGCACCGACGCCGGCGCCAGCGTTTTCTCTTCATGGCTCCTTTAAAGCATTCGCCTTACAAATCAGGCCACCACAACGATGGGGCATCGTACCTGTCGCACTGAGCTCAGCAGCAGAACTCAACTGAAGTAGCTTTCACGTTACCTATCGTGCTTAATAAGGTATCTCCTTTGGCGATAAATGTAACCAAGAAACCAGGCGCACTCACATTATTCAGTTTTAGGGGCGAAGCTCTTTAGGGCATGGGTCTGTCCATCCTCGACGTATGTATCTAGCCACCTCTAGTTTAGTTCTTGGATTGTTTACTAGATGGCGTGGCTACCTCTAGTTTAGTTCTTGGATTGTTTACTAGATGGCGGTACTTGTATATGATGAAAAGATGCGCTTGGATTGTTTACTAGATGGCGTGGCTACCTCTAGTTTAGTTCTTGGATTGTTTACTAGATGGCGGGGAGCGTTGTAATAAAATCCGTTCGCTGTTGGCGCGCGCTCGGAGTCGCCCGATGGATAAGGCTGCAGATGTGCGAGCCCGCGAGGCAGAAGCGCTCCGTGAAGCTGCGTGACGCCGCCGCCAAGATCCTGCCGTACGAGAGCGGGAGGCCGAAGCGTGTCGTCTGGCTGCGCGACGACGCCGCCAAGATCCCAGCGTTCGAGAACGAGAGGCCCAAGCGTCACGGCAACGGCGCGAGGACCCTGCCGTACGCGAAGCGGCACGGCTGCGGCGCGAAGAGGACCTCCAAAACGTCAGAGAACGGGAAGCGGCGAGAAAGCGCGCGTATCGGCAGGCAGACCCCGATGCAGTGACAGCTCGTGAGGCGTTTGCAAAACGCATCAGGCGAGCTCAGCCCCAAGGTGCCGACGCGCGGTTTAATTAAGCGAGACTTTCTAGACGTTACGTTCGGACACAGATGTAGTGGGCGAACTTTCACTGAAGAGTCACGGTTTTACCGATGATTTCCCCTCAGGAGCTTCGCCCACTCATCATCATTCACCCCGTGGATATGCTGTGAATTTTTTTTGTTTTAGTGCAGTGTTAGTGCATTGTGCGACCCCTTAGAATTGACTGTTAGAGGTGTGCGCGGGCTCGGGCCACCCGACTTACTTATCAACCGGGCCCGGGCCGGACTCAGGCTGAAATGTAAATGCTTCGGACGGGCCGGGCTGTCCTGACGGCCCGGGCTGGCCCGGCGCAGTGAAGCAATACTTAGGTTTTCTATGATATCACAGAAACTACATTTTGCTGACGCGGTAAAAGCACAGGTCAGGTTTCTTTTTACATTCCATGAGACTTAGCGTTAGGCCCTGAGGCACATGTGGACGTATGGCAACCCGGTAAGTGTGAGAGATCTGCAACTGCATGCCTTGGGATGAACTGAGCAACACATGCGGCTCAGCGACACACCGCCTAGGGAAGTACAACGAATGACAATTCAGCGTGACTAGTTTCCACCTCTCAGTTCAGGCGAAAACAAATTTTCAATATGGAACACTTTGAACTGCAAACACTGCCAGAGAAACCTGCGTCTCCATCTGTTTTTAGTAGCAGTGCCCTATTCAGAGTTGCGTTATCTTCTCTGAGCACACAAAAATGAAGCTGTCAAACACTGAGGTGACAATTCAACTTTAGTTTTGCTCTTTGTTTCGGCGGGAAAACATCGTGGCGAGCGTAGCTGGTGGTAGGAGGTGGCCTGTGCCCTCGGGCGTCGTATCCGGCAGATGAAGACGATAGAAAAAGCGCAACAGGGGAGTAGGGTGGTTTAAATGCGCCAACAGCCACCTAAACAGTAACACTTAATATGATTGAAACTTATAGATAAGCGATATGAGTCGGTATAGAACGTAGTGAAGCGGCAACGAAAAAATGTGCATAAATGCACGCGTGTACTTTGCGCGCCTCGATAAAAAGAAGGGACCGAGTCCGACAGCCCTATATACTGTTGAGAAAAGGAAACGTATACTGACGAAACAACAAAGCAAATACACACCCTGTTTAAACAAACACGAACCGGCTGGTCCCCTGGCATACAGGTTCCATTTCTGGATAACAATCGCAAAAATCAGGTTCAATTGCCCAAGGTGCCATTCTATTTTTAATTGCTTGTTTTAATTCGTTTATGGAACATTATGAAATTCTACACAAAATGTCGAGTGGTTTTGTTCCCGTTAGGGGAGCTCCAGCTCTTTTTTTTTTTTTTTTACTTTTCAGTGGTTGGGGCCATTTCGGTTTCGGCTACTTTTCTTGAACATTTTTCAATATTACCATCAATTTTTCAGTTGATGGGGGGTTTTTTATTCATCTGTTTTTTTAGGTTAGGCGGTTCGGTCACCTTTATGTCGGTTACAATTCTTTAGTATGTAGCTGAGCGAAGGACAGCTCCAGTAGGGATATGTGCATGATTGTTATGTTTAATTGGGGATTGTTTTGCCCGTTTAATGTTGGTTTTGCCTGTTATCATGTCCCTTAAGATGCATTTCACCACCTTTAGGTAGTTTTCGCTTCCAAACGTGCCCCAATCAGGCGCGGGCCCCTACGGTATTTTGGTTAGAAACACGCAGCCGGTCCGGGCCGGGCCCGGGCCATAAGGTTAAAGTCTCGGGCCGGGCCGGGCGGGCCCGTCGGCCTCCTTCATCGGGTCGGGCCAGGCCTACTGCGATAAGCACCGGGCTCGGGCCCAAATTTTCGTCCCGTGCACAGCTCTATTGACTGTCACTGCCGCGCCGTGAAATTACTATCCGTCTAGCTCCTTTCCACTCGCCTGCGGGAGTCTCAACTCGCCAGACTACAAGTGGCCGGACTTTATAATTTATACTTTAAATGCGGCTTTCAACCTGGGATATTTTAACTGGCGTGGGTCTTGCTTTGTTCACCTTTCTTTCCGTATTTCCTAATTGGGAACATTGATTTTTAGTCGGAAAGGAGGCGAGTGGCATTGCACGCAACAATGAGTTGCGGATAAATTAAAATTTCTGTGAGCGATAAGTTATTGCACACAGACGTTATCTGCGGTAGGACATACGCGGTATAGCCAATAACATGCAATTGTGTAAACGAGGCACCAACTTATCGATGTGTACCTGCACTGTCTAAAGCCATCATTACATCGGAAATTAATTTAACCTTTTACCGAGCAGGTGACATTCTTTCATTGCTTTTCGGATTTCCGCATGTTCGTAAACGTACTTTTGAAGATGTAAAAATTTAAAAAAAGCAAGCTCTAGAAGGTCCCACAGATAGCCATGCTGCGATATTCCTAGTGCATTAACCTCCGCGATGAAAGTAGTGGTAGACCACGTTGTTGCTGAAATTACTGGTCTACAGGCAAAAGGATTAAATTATATTGTAATGACCATTTATATATTTCGACGTGTGGTGCATGCATATTTGCCTTTTTATGCATTCAGACCCTTCACACATTAACCAAAGTTTCATTCTAAAAGCGCAGTTAAGGCAGCAAATGAGGATACGATGACGAATTCACAGAACGGACACTTGCATTGGTGTCCAAACTTTCGGGCCCTGTATTTGTGCTTAGCGACGGGTGGGAGTAATCTTGCGTGCATTGATGAACAGCCTGTTTTTCACGCGCGTGTCGCCGCGTGTTCCCGCAGGAGCCATTGTGTACCGGCTGAAAGGATCCGACGCCGACTCGGACGTCCTTACGTTTGGCGCTCAGGACTCCGTGGGAAAATCCCTGTTCCAGTTCCGGTCGGCCCATTTCAACGAGGCGGACGTGATCCTCAAGAAAACGCTCGTGGTATGTTGCTAGCGGGCACGGAATAACCATTGGTATGGTCAGATTACTGCCAACACAAGTTCTGTCCCACCTAAGGAAACAGTGCATGAAAGAGCAAGGTCGAGAAGAGGTAACACAAGCACCGACTTTCTACTCACTTTACAGCGAAGCGGGAAAAGTTGTCCTCTCGAGATTATTTTTGCTGCGTCTGCGTCGTCAGCAGATGAAAATTATCTAGCCAAAACAATCCAACACGACCGTATACGTGCGGCTCCTTGTACCACTCGTGTATCATATAGCTAGACAAGGAAAATTAACCCAAAACAAGCTCACGTGATCACCGCTTGTAGTGCTTGAATGGCTTGGCGCAATGCCTATTGCAAATACTGGTGTGCTTTAAATTCAAAAATGAATTCTGTCGTAGGCGCTTCAAAACTACAGTGAAATAGAAGCATAGTGGCAAGTAAGTACTCAATGGCTGATGTAGCACTGCATATACAAAAAAGAGTCAACAAAGCTACGCTGCAGGAAACATCCCTATTTCAAGCTGTGACCTTGATTAGTCCCTAGAAATCGAATGCAGCTCCTTTAGGGGACAAACTCTTTTTGTTAACATGAAACTTGTGTCTCTCTACGTACGGTTTCCTTATCAAGACGCAGTGTCAAGCCCTGGTTTTAAGTTTGCAGCCGAAATTTCATCTTTACAAGCTTTGAGTTTTAAGCGCTGTAGCACAGATGCGTCTTTTCCATCAGTTGGAAGGAAAATAACTGTGCAAGCGTGACGGTGCGAAAACTTGAACGTAATGTCTCAAAATTATACACTACAAAACCTTCTAGTTTAGCTTCCTTTGTTTTTTACGCGAATACGACATACAGTATGTACTCATTACCACCAAATCTACGCGAGGCCGATGTCTGCGGCTAGAACCTGAATTTCCAGCAGTGAAAACCTGCTGCCTTTGATACCACAACAGTGGGTTCCCGGGGCAAGCAACACATGGTGTCCGTAAGTGAACCTCGAAGGGAATGTGCCTCTACGATCGCTATTTTGGGTTTAGTCTTCGTTTTAATGCGAAGGACTTAATTGCGCCATTACGTAAAATTGGGCATCCGGTGCTGACGCAGCAAAGCGTCTTTTTGAAGAAGTCAGATGGTGCAAATATAGCAAGATTAGCTTGACGCATGTTCGCAACTGCTTTTTCCTTTGCTTTGAAAGGCAACATTTGTCCGCTTAAACAGCTCCGCAGTTTGAGCAGCCAAAGACACTGTTCCAAGAAAATGGAAGGGGGCTTGACGAGAGCATTTCGGCCATTGCCCCGAATCGCCTTCCTGGTAATCAACGAAAGAACTGCAGCGGTGAAGGACGGTGTGTGAAGAAAGTATTGCAATTACACGCATGCAGTGGGACCGTGTTTGTTTGCTTTGTAATTGCTACCTCGTTTCAAGAATTGCGGTAGAATTGTTTACTTCACATTCTTCTCCCCGCAGGAAGAAGAATACACGATCCAACTCTTTGTCACAGATGGTGTGGAGGTGAGTATGTGGTGAATCTTATCAGTGTATTGCGTGCGGGCAGATTATTCAGTTCACGCGAAATCCCCGCACGGGGCACCTTGAGTATTCATGGTGACGGTGTTGGCGACACCGCGGACCCCGAGCCCCCAACATAAACTGTAACCTACCGTGGTGATGTGTTTAAAGGTGAAGGGTAGAAGCCTCAAACGGTGGCCGTCGGAGCCCAGGTCAAGCTCCGGCGGATGGGCTCCCTGTCTGTTTACCAGGCAGGGAGCTCCGGGACCTCTCAGGCTATCAGGGTAAGGTTTGAGAAGAAAGTACCCCCGTCCCCTGCTTTTTTCTATGCTGTATGGAAAATTCAAAACCCCCCCCCAAACGTGATCGGTCCCTGAAAAGGGGCCGCACCGAAGTATCTTTCCCCCCACTTCCAAGCATGAGCTTCCCAAAGCCAGACAAATACTCTCGTTTCCTTGTTATCGAATCCCTTGACACAGCCCGCCCTCTTGCTTCACAATCAGTATTTTTGATTACAAAATACCTTGATGGAATCATTGGGAAAACCTATAACGCCAAAAAACAACGCACAGGTGAAGTCCTTGTTGAAGTAAAAAACCAACAGCAGGCAACCACACTTCTTGGTCAGACGAAAATGGTCGATCTGGACATCAGGGTCACACCCCACCGCAGCCTGAATAGCTCGCAGGGTGTGATCTCTGAGGCAGATCTTCTTAACGAGACAGATGCCGACATTCTTGAAGGTCTAAAGGATCAGGGTGTCACAGCCGTGCGCCGCATCACGATGCGTAGAGATGATAAGGTAATCCCCACGAAACATATCATCTTGACCTTCAACTGCTCCTCACTTCCTGACCATATCAACGCAGGGTTCATCCGATGCTCCATTCGTCCTTACATTCCGAACCCGCGCCGCTGCTTTAAATGCCAGCGGTTCGGGCACGGAACCAACTCCTGCCGTGGTCGTCTGACCTGCGCAAAGTGCGCTCAGCATGATCATCCATCTGATAATTGTCCATCATCAACCCTCACCTGCGCCAACTGCCAGGGACCCCATGCCGCCTACTCTCGAACGTGCGAGAAGTTTAAGCAGGAGAAGGCGATCATTAATGTGAAGGTAACTGAGAACATCACCTTCCCAGAGGCGCGAAAGAGGTTCGCCTCTTTCCCCCTGGGGAGGTATGCCGACGCGGCTCGCCGGGGGGCGGAGCGGCGTCTGGTGTCCACAGGGACCCAGTTCAGCGAGTCTGACCTGGTCCCTCCGCCGCCCCCCCCGGGGTTGCCTCTGGCAGCCCAACCCGCCACCACGCCGCTTGCTGAGGCAGCAGCGGTTGTGGTGGCAACCTCTTCCGTCGGGACCGGTGCCGCTCCCGTCCGTGCCTCCCCATCGTCCAGTGCGTTGGAGTGTGCCATGGACACCACGAGCCCTGCACCGGCTCCCACCGCTACCGCACCGCCCGTGCCACTTCTGGTGCCTTCGACACCACCGGCGGTGGCGGGTCACACGAAGGGCCCCCGAAGGGGGGCCAAGTCCGGGGGGCCCGGTTCGACGGGCACACCCAGGACATCGGACGACGAGATGGACGTCGTGCCGTTCTTGCCTGCAACGCAGCGCAAGGAGCGGCCTCCGTCGTCCAAGCCTACAGATAGGCCACCCAAAAAGCCCAATCCAAGAGTCACAGCCCCGAAAGACAACACATAAACATACACACTCCAGTAGCTCTCACACTAAATAATGGGAAGAGAAAATATTGTTCAATGGAACTGCAGAGGCCTTATGAATAATCTTGACGACGTGTATGAGATTCTGCATACCAATCAGCCAAGTGTAATGTGTGTTCAGGAAACACATTTGAATTCTAAACACAAAAATTTCTTGAATAGTTACCTGTTATACAGAAAGGACAGGGATGGCTGCACACACTCTTCTGGGGGTGTGGCCATAATCGCCCGGAAATCTTTAGCATGCCACCCTGTCACTTTGAACACCGTCCTTGAGGCTGTAGCAATACGCTTAATAATATTTAATAGGTTGATAACGGTATGCTCGATATACATTCCTCCTGATGTTTCACTTTTAAGCTCTGACTTCGAGGCGCTGGTTGACCAGCTGCCCGAACCATACATCCTGACAGGCGACCTTAATGCTCACAACACTCTTTGGGGCTCTTCTCGTACGGATGCCCGAGGTCGCCTTATAGAAAAATTCCTTACATCTTCAGGAGCATGCCTTTTCAACAATAAACAGCCTACATACCATAACATAGGACACAACACATACTCATGTCTTGACTTGGCGATTGGCTCCGCAGTTCTTTTTCCATGTCTTGAGTGGGGTGTGGGCACTGACCCATATGGCAGTGACCACTTCCCCACCTCACTTACATATATAGGTAAAGGCCCGAGCAGTCCATCTTCCCATAATAGGTTCAATGAAGCACGAGCTAACTGGAACACATTTACAGAGACATCCAAACTACACCACACATCCATAGGACACCTACACGTTGAAGAAGCCACTCAACTCCTCACGGCGCACATCCTCGACGCCGCCGAAAAGTCCATTCCCCACGCCTCTGGTGCCCCGCGCAACCAGCGGAGGCCGTGGTGGAATGAGGACTGCAGGCGGGCGCGAGAGGCCCAGAACAAGGCGTGGGGTGTCCTTCGTCGGTACCCCACGTCGGGTAACCTCATTTTGTTCAAACGGGCCAAGGCGTTAGGAAAACGTGTGCGCCGTGAGGCGAAACGAGAGAGTTGGCACACCTTCTTGACATCCATTAATTCATACACGGACACACACAAAGTCTGGACACGTATACGCAAGCTCAAAGGACAAAAGACACACAGCCTGCCCCTGGTTAGCACAACAGGGGACACACTTGAAGACCAGGCTAACACGCTTGCACAACACTTCGAACACGTGTCCAGTTCAGCACACTACACGAACACTTTCATGAAACACAAAACATCTGCAGAAAAAAAGCCCTTACACGACAAAGACAGATCAAAAACTTCTTACAACTCTGAATTCACTCTCTATGAGTTGAGGGCTGCCCTGAGCTCGTGCAAACCTTCAGCTCCAGGCGCAGATAAGATTACATACAACATGATGCAGCACCTACACCCAGACACTCTTGAAACACTCTTACACCTATACAATAAAATATGGCTTTCGGGGCACATTCCACGCTCTTGGAGGGAGGCCATAGTAGTGGCTTTCCTAAAGGAAGGGAAGGACCCTTCCTCTCCCGCCAGTTATCGTCCCATTGCCCTGACAAGCTGCCTGTGTAAGCTCTTCGAGAAGATGATAAACAGGAGACTTGTGTACTTCTTAGAGTACAATGGCCTTCTCGAGAGCTGCCAGGCGGGCTTTAGGGCGGGGCGATCTACCAACGATCAACTCGTTGCATTAGAGTCTTATATCAAAGATGCTTTCCTCCACAAGCAGTACTGTATGACAGTCTTCTTTGATCTTGAAAAGGCGTACGATACTGCGTGGCGGTACGGCATCCTTAGCGACTTGAAGTCCTTTGGCATGTCGGGTAACATGATAAACACGCTTTCCAGTTACATGTCGGAAAGGACGTTTCGCGTGCGACTTGGAACTGCACTCTCTAGGGTGCATGTGCAGGAAAATGGAGTGCCACAAGGTGGAGTTTTAAGTTGCACCCTTTTTATTGTGAAAATGAATTCCCTGAGGAAGGCATTGCCACCGTCGATTTCCTGCTCAATTTATGTAGACGACGTACAATTATCCTTTAAGTCTTGTAACCTGTCTGTCTGCGAGCGCCAAGTCCAGCTTGGTGTTAACAAGCTAGCTGGTTGGGCAGACAGGAACGGTTTTAAATTTAATCCCGGGAAGTGCACTTGTGTCTTGTTTTCCAAGAGGCGTGGCATCCGGCCGGATCCAGACATTCAACTCCACGGTGTCTCGATTCCTGTCAAAAAGGAACACAAGTTTTTAGGTATAATCTTTGACGAAAAGCTCACATTCATCCCACACATAAAACAACTAAAACATAAATGCTTAAAAACAATGAATATCCTGAAGGTTCTCTCGCACATCTCTTTTGGTGCTGACAAACAGCTTCTGTTGCGTGTTTTTGCCAGCCTGATAGGCTCACGATTGGACTATGGCAGCGTTGTCTATGGGTCAGCCACTAAAACATCCCTCAGAATGCTGGACCCTGTGCTTCATCTAGGGCTCCGCTTGTCCTGTGGTGCCTTTCGGACTAGTCCAGTCGAAAGCCTGTATGTAGAGTGCAATAAATGGAACCTGCAACGTCAGCGAGCATACACAGACCTTCTTTATGCTTTTAAAATTTCATCCATGCCTCACCATCCTTTTAAATCAGTTTTTCATGATACCTCCATGACTGAACTCCTTTTAAATCGACCATCTTTCTCTGCGCCCTTCTCTTACAGAGTTAGAGAGGAAGCGTCAGAGCTTGCTGTCTCCTTTTTAGATACCATCCAAAGTTCTGTAACAGATCTCATAGCACCATGGCATCTCCGCCCTGTCTCATGCGACACATCATTCACACATGTAGATAAAAACCGAGCTCCCGCATGTGCAATTCTGCAGCATTTCTTGTATTTGCAGCAGAAGTATGAGTGCTCTGAATTTTATACGGATGCCTCTAAGACTTCCACCTCTGTGTCCTGCGCGGCGCATGGGCCCGGCCTTAGTGTCACCAAAACTCTGAATAGTCATACTAGTATATTTACGGCAGAGGCTTACGGTGTACTTCTTGTTGTCAATCATATCCTTCAATGTCACATACCAAGATCCATTTTATATACAGACTCACTCAGTGTCGTGCGGGCGTTGTCGGCAACAAAGTCTTCAAGAAATCACGTTGTAAACCTAATAGTCAAGGGTATTATGTCTGTGTATGTCCACAAATTTGAACTAGTTGTTTGCTGGGTCCCTGGCCACTGTGGTATAGCCGGGAACGAAGCAGCGGACCGAATGGCTGCTGCTGCTACACTCAGGAATACAGTAGACATAACCACATTACCCTACACCGACGTGAAACCACACATCAGACAACAACTTCGCAAAACATGGCAAACACACTGGAGTGAACAGACAGACAACAAGTTACACGTGATAAAACCACACTTGGGACAATACACCACCGACACACGCAATAGATACACTGAAGTCGCCTTGGCCAGATTACGGATAGGGCATACTCATGCAACACACTCGCACCTTCTCACTGGGTCTCGAAGACCTCTGTGCAGTAGGTGCGGAGAGGCCCTATCCGTAATGCACATCCTCATACAATGTAAGGCACTCGACACTACACGCCGCAAACACTTCCCTCAACTACACACACGACATATTCCACCACACCCGTCACACTTCTTAGGAGACGAAGCCCTGTTTCCAGTCAAACGCGTTTTCGAGTTTCTCACCGACGTAAAATTTTTACATCTCATTTCTTATCATGCATGTTGACAACCTGGCCCTTTACACCAGTCATCTTCATTACGTTGTGTTTTACTTTGTTTATTTTTACTAAAGTGTTCTTTTACTTCCATGTCACTTTCATGTAATCACTTTTGTTTGGCGCTCTTTGCCCTTAGTCGGCCTTGCGCCATTAAACTCTAAACATCATCATCATCATCAGTTCACGCGAAATGAAGATATGAAACATGACGGAGTGATTCCTGCAGCTCAAAATACGTCAAAAAAACAAAGTTCGCCTTTGGTATTAGTCAAGTTCTCCCATTCTCTTTTTTGTCGTTCGCCTTGCTGGTTGAGCGGCAGATGGATGCTGCTGACATGGGGAATGAAGACGAACTCGTTATCTGCTGGCACCTCGAGGATAAGACAACTACGACATCTGAGAGAACAGAGTGTTTAATGCGTCTCCTGCTCTATTTACACTGTATTTACTAGATGTTATTTAGACCTTCCAAACACAAAGGATTCCCTGCAGCCCAATCAAAGAACAGCACTTTCCCTTTCGTGAACTTCCCATTGGCTGCAGATGAAATGTCCGGCCCGTGTTCCTTCCGGCCAATTATCCTATGCAAAAGCGCCTCTCTGAAGGCGATCATTCGTCGCTTGCGGGTTCGCACGGTCCTTTCCTCATTCTTCGTAATTCACAGGGTCACCTCGAGTTGAATAGATCCTCCGCAATGTGGTCTGCTTTGCCATTGTGGTGCAATCATTGCGCCACCTGTGAATGCGTCATAATATACCCGTGCCTGCACTGGTATTGTCGGTTACGTAGCGCTGCGCGATCCCTTGAGATATCGCATGTCCACGGCCACTCGCACGAGACCATCGCAGAGCGGAAGCACTTCATGTGATGCCAATGTCAGCGTGGTTCGGCGGTGAATGGCCTTTCCGTCTCCTGGTCGCCGCCGCTTGGTCGAACCAGGTGCAATGCAGAGGCAATGATGACACTGCGCGTCCTTCAAGTGGTTGCGGGTCTTTTTGAACCCAAAAATCGAACATTTACGCTTCAGCATTTTTTCGCATGTGTCTATGCCGGAAATTTTGGATCCCTCTTCTCCATGTTTTCATTTAAATTACTTCTCCGTCTTCAGTCTGGTAAAAAGCCCTGAAGAAATGTATCCGATAGACCGTCCCGTATACATCAAAGGAACTCGCCGGCGCCGTAGTTAGGGTGCATGGCACATACTTTAATATCATCACAACTAGAATTATGGAGTATCCTACGATAGCAAAAGCGTTTACAAGATATCGAAACAACATTTACCGCCTCTAGAACACGTATAACGAATAAAATATTTACCACCGCTTACCAAGCCTTTAAGAATAGCAGATTTACGTCACCTGCTGTATTGGCACTCACGAAAATCATTTGCTCCCCTTGCACAACAATGAAATATTGACAGCTCCATTTTTGATCTTCACGACAAAACCTTCCGGCCGTGTAGCCTGTTCTATTTTGTTCAAAACACAGTAAAATTTTGGCTGTAGAGCGCACATTTCGTATTTTTATACAGTTGTTCAATTGCAAACAGTATGCACAGTGTGTAGGTATTGCCCGCCACCCCAAAAATTTCAACAGGAATTCCGCAACGTTCAGTATTATGGGCTATATTAGTCGCTAGTTACGGTAATGATCTTCGGTTGTGTCTAACATCATCAAAGGCAATAATGTAGGCGAATGACACCCTCCCCCCCCCCTCCCCCCCCCCCTCCCCCCCCTCCCCCAAAGAATCTGCAGAAGATTTTAGATGCACTATAAGCAACCAGTTGTTGCGTCATACACCACCGCTCAAAGGTGATGACTTAGGCTAACTGGCTTCAAAACCAAGTATCGTTTCCGATGTAAGTGTCTGAACTCTACTTTATTTTACATAAGCTTTGACACTTTCTTGCAGGTGCATACTTGATTGCTTCCGCATTAAGGCGTTGTCGTACACATGGAAAGTTGCACGCCATCGATAGGGCCGCGCACAGGAACACACGCAGGCGCGAGATCAATTTATGGATCATCGTGAGTCCTTTCCGAGAACAGAAGTGCAATAAAGTGTCAGACTGATTTATTAAATATCCGCTAATTTATAACACATTTGATCAAACGCTTATGACTGAGGTATTGTCAAAGCTTGTGCCATGTTGTATTGATTGCTTGCGGTGCATGGTTAACGCGACGACGCTACACAGGCGATGAGGAGCGCCGTGGTGGAGGGCTCCGGATTAATTTTGACCACCTGGGGATCTTTAAAGTGCGCCTAAATCTGGAACAACCGGGCGTTTTCGTTTTTCGCCTCCATCAGAAAAGCGGCCGCCGCGGACGGGAATCGAACCCGCGACCTCGTGCTCAGCAGCACAACGCCACTGAGCCACCGAGTCGGTCACAAGTGCCTTCTAATGCGTGGTTGGGAATAAAAACCAAAGAATGTCTTGAATAAATGTTTCACGCGTACGCCGATTTAGATACGATGGTAGCGTACCAGCTAGTGCATGCGCAGCCGTCTCCCGAGCCGTGCCGTGCTTGCACTGCCCAGCCGGCACAAGCGCTGGCGAATCGCAAGTGACCTTTGAACAAATCACTTTAGTTTGGCTTTCGCGCGGCAAAATTTTTGGCAACAATATTTCTCTTGTTGTCCTTGAACAGGTGACAGACCATGAGGGGAAATCGGTTTTCGGCCCATCACGACGCTGCCGCGCAGTTGCGCGCATGTGTAGGCTCCAAATTTTTTACCGTTCTGCCTAGTCGTACGACAATTTCAACCGTGTCTGGCAATAAGCAGATCATGTGGTGCTGCACGTAACAGTACTTGGCGTCGAGGTATTACTTTGCGTTCGGTGGGGTTGTTTGTAACATCGAACATCTCGCTGTAGTCAAGT